>NC_062246.1:6150000-7350000 GCF_905475465.1 Pieris napi
ATTTTCGATATATCTGTCAAATTTGCAGAACTTTTGGAACGTTTTCCTTCAGTTTAATAAAGAAAAACATTAATTTTTAATAACAAAAAATGTTCCGTACACTTAGGTTGGTTGCACATTTTATACGTGATATGAAATATTATATCGAAAACTTCCCCAAGTTTGCAGAACTTTTGGAATTTTTTTCACGACCAAAACTTATTTTTAACAATGTTCCGGACCGCAGAGCAGGTTGCAAAATTTTATAGTTTGTTTTAATACCACTCCCGACCTTACATCAAAATTTGAAAACTTTTGGAATTATAATGAATTAATTGTCTTGACTGACTGGACTAATAAGCTTAAATAAAAATTAATGCAAAAATAAAATATAATTACGCAAATTCGATCCCTCTTCCACATAATATTTCAAATCAAGCTTGTCTTCATTTTGAAAATCGCCAAGTGAGGCTGTGAACTTTTCATCACCCTCAGTGAAGTACTCGTCTCCAAGTCTTAAACTTTCCCAGTCAGAAAAAAAATTTAAGGTATTTGATCTTTTGGCAATTCTGTTTCCCTGATTAAATGTGTAGAGGTTGCAATTCTGAAATATATGTTTTTATTTAATTTAATAACATAAGTTACCATTGTGGCCACCCTAATGCGGCAACTATTTACGTTTATATTATACTAGCTGACCGGGCAAACGTCGTTTTGCCATGTATATCATTTATAATAAAAAATAGGGATTGACCGTAGAGGGGTGAAAGTTAGGGGTTGTATGTATTTTTTAATGTTGTATCATAAAAAAATACAAACAGAAAAAATATCTAAAAATAAAAAAAATATATTTAGGGGGATGAAAAATAGATGTTGGCCGATTCTCAGACATACCCAATATGCACACAAAATTTCATGAGAATCGGTCGAGCCGTTTCGGAAGAGTTTAACCACAAACACCGCGACACGAGAATTTTATATTTTAGATACAAAACAATACATACACCATAGATGGGACTTGTTCGATTCGTTGTACCACTAGAACTACATTTTCTCACAAAACTGTTTTAAACATGTAACATGTACCACGGAATGTTATCAAGTTACCCACAACACAGGGATTCCCTAGTGTGATTAACGATAGGTGAATTTTGTCACAACCTATTTGTCATGTTTAAAGTTTAGAGCTATTAGTTCAATCAGCGGACAATTTAAAGGGTCTGTTGATCTATGAAATTAATTAATGTTTTCGCTTAGGGTCCAAATAGTAACGGCTGTCGATGTCGCCTCCTAACGTAACCCTTAGGTTTTAGGTTAAATGAAATAGTAATCTGCATAATATTTTTTTTCACTATGTCATGACTTTGTCCCTACACTATGTTAGAAATCATACGAAGAATATTATAGTGCGTATCACCACCACTATGTGGAATTTCCAAACTAATTCGACTTTAGATTTCTTCAAGAAAGACCGTCACGATTCTTAAAAGAAGGAGAACGCACGTGCGAGCCTATTGCTTATGCGGGTGTCTTAGGCGGCGCGGTATCACTTAATATGTATCACGAAACCCTCTTGCCTGTAGTAATGAAAAAGTATAATACGAGATTTATACCGTAATAATTTAGAAATACATAGTTTTTTCGATAAAGTAATATTACAAATAGAAAACGCCTGTTTTAATATTTAACGACATTTCATGTATTATTAATATTAATATTGATTATTCTGTTTGTATTTCGCTTAGTTTAGTTGTCATATTTTGTTTGAGCACATAAAATCTGCTACATCTTAGTTGAAGTTTAGATTTGTTTTAAGGAACGAGAAACGTTTTAACAACATTTCAACTAACAACAATATAGTTGAAATAAAATGGGATATAAACATGAATTCCTGACATTATTTACTTGATAATGTTGTCTGAATACAATAAGCATAATACACAAACACACACACATATTTTTTTTTGTATTGTATATGTACAGCATGCAACGCTAGAGTTTGTGGTCCATGTACTTGGAAATGGAAAAATTCTGCGCCTGTAATTAATCTAGCCACCTAACTTGTTTATAATATTAAATTTTTATGCAGCTCTGAGGTACCTGGTCATTATATATTGGCATCTTGGTGGCTGCTGTGTACACAAGTTCATCATCATAAGGTACGTGCATATTGAAGCATCCGATGAGAGTGAATGTCATGAAATTAGCATCTTTTAACAATTGGTGGTGTTTTATATTAGCGGGATTACGAAATGCAGATATTTCGAGTGTAACTAAGGGTAAATTGTCCCAACTCTTTGCTTGACTCGCTCGTGGCTCAATCATTGGCTGCAGCCTTTGTCTTAAGTATAGTTTATTTTTTCCTAGAAGTAATCACTTAATTTTGCCGTTACAATATAATTCGTAGGACACTTATTGTAAACAATTAAATATAAACGTCAGATTTTAAAGTTCCTATTTTATGTATGGATAACAACAGTCCTGCCCTGCGATTCTGTAACTCACACTGCGGTTGTCGCATCGGCCGTTGCTCTCAAATCAGTCGTGAAGCAGTCATTTTATGATTTGGCATTCTGAAAAGGTGGGAGCTTGTAGTTTATTGTTTATCAGAATGCCAAATCATAAAATGACTGCTTCACGACTGATTTGAGAGCGACCGCCGATGCGAAAACCGCTGTGTGAGTTCGAAAAGTGAGTTACAGAATCGCAGGGCAGTACTAGTTTCAAATACATGATGAAAAGAGCTCGCTTATTTATTAACTATGACGTAAACTGTCAAGGATGAATATTCGAAGAACTCAAACCTAAGATTAGTCAGTAAATCATAGTAGATGTACTGGATTAAAATAACATGACAAAAGGCGTGTTTCGTTTGTTTATAATTTAAACATCTGTAGCCTGTGATCCAATCACAGACACGCGCCATATTTCCGTTTGACCAATCGCATCAAAGTGCGTCTCTTTGATGCGCTCATCGTTTCGTCTTCTGTCGTCTTTTTTGAATTCTTAATCCCCTGGGACTTTGCGTGTGGATACACCTATTCAGAGATAGATAGATACTAACCTGTAAAAACTGACAGAATATTAATATTACAGCAAAATATATCTAATTTTGGCTTCACTGCTACTTTTGGCTCTTGATCTTGCGTGCCATTTTCTTCTGCTGTCTTATCGTATACCATTTGCATTTCTATATTTTCTAAAGACTGGATTTTAACTAAAAAATACATTTTGAGAAAATAAATACATATCAAGGTTTTAAATGACGTTAAAAAAGTGTCTCTCACTTGTCAAAGCATTATCAGCAAATGTACACATTTTTTCATAGTCAGAAGGGTCATAATTCATAAAACCCTTCGCTAGGGTCCTTTCTTTAGCATTATCTCTGTGCCCTACTGATGTTATGATAGCCGAAATTAAAAGTTGATCATAAAATACGACTTTGATAGCGAATTTCTTAGGATTTTCGTCTGGTAGGCGAAGTCCTAAGATGCGTATACTTAGAACATCGAGAGGGGGTATGTAAACTTCTCCGACAGTCGTCGTGTCAGATTTCGCTTTTTCGATGGTCACATCTGATTTGGTCTGTAATAGGAAAAGATTTGTGAACATTCATACAGCTTGAAGTTTATTCTTGTCTTGTAATTTTTGTGCAAATGTATCACAGTTGCATAATTACAAAAATTTTATTTTAATATTCAATATTGAACTGAACGTTTGAGTTCAGGGCTAGTGCGTGTCTTGTGTTTTAACCGATTTATTTACATATTTGGATATCTATTATTGTTAAATTTAACAGTATTTTTTGGGCATGTTATACATTATTGTGACAAAATATTTATTGCAGAAGGTAAGCGAAATACGGATGTGCATAATTAGCACACATTTTGAAGATATATTAACCAAATACGTACTTTTCCGCGTTTCATTATCGGACGTTAAAATCTATTTTTATTTTTCCTGTTTTTGAATTTGAATGGCAATGTCGATTCAATTCTTTCAAATGTTCACTACCACAGATAACTCATTGTGTATCTTACAGATTATATACGTAGATAGTATAGACTTAAGAGACTTGTGATAGACAAGGAGAAACACACACACATCACGTATAGAAAATTGTAACTCTCGTTTTCAGGAGACGGAAACATTTTTTTGACAGTTTCAGAACATGTGTAGACGAGTGGTCATTTTAATTAAAATCATTTTCTGATGGAATGAAGTGCGCTTCATTTCCGGCTGTTTAGTGTAAGCAAATTTCTCGTTGATTTATTTAAAAATAAACACTTGAAGAGATCTACGGCGTTTTCTATCCGATCCCCTAGTTCGTAACAATATTTTACAAGTCATATATCAAAAATATGTTTTTACATAAAGTGCCACTTATTGTATTTACATGGTATTTGTCTAACGTTTAAAACATAGACAAATACCACAAATTTTAGATTCTGTATCTTAGAAAAAAGAATTGGCATTTTTGACATTCTTTTAAGTACCTACGCTTCATAATCCATATAGATAATGTATACTAACAGAGCAAATAACAATATTTTAAATAACAGTCAAAATGTTATTCAATAAACAAAATGGTTTTTAGCATTTCGGATGTAAATTATTATATAATTAGGATTTAGTAGCTACTGGAATCTAAGCGTAAAATTTAGTTAATTACTACATTTATTCAAATGATCTCATAAAGTATACCAAAATTCATCGTTTCAGATACTTTGCCGTTCGTCTCACTTTAGTACTAGACCTGTTGGATACTTATTTTAAAATCTAATTACATAAATTATGAATATCATACATGTTATATTGGTTTCAGGCAAGCTATAATAAAACCGTGTATTTCACGGAAACAACAAGAAAACATATCGGACCATCATTTTTCTTCAGTGATGATTATTTTGCCAAACTAACAATAATTGATATTTTGGTTAAAACTTTGATGAGGTAATTATATTGCTACTAAGTCCACGCTTTTGGAAATGTTTAACATATCAGTTTAGTGGTAAATTGTGTGACTCGTAACGATTACGATGTGCGTCATCAATGTGTTGGAGACAATGGAAAAAGAACCCATCTTCTTAGATTTTATTAATTTTATTCATTGTTTAATTAATTCTGTCTAGGAAGGAAGCGTTTATAGAATCTAGATAATGAACAGTACAATTTAAATAAATAAAACACTCGAATAAATACCTTATTCCGTTTTATTACAGGTAAGTCTGGGTTTACAAAATGAAAACAAAAGTTTGCTGTGGTTGTATAAAAAGCAATTTAATGTCCGAAGTTTTGTTATCGAAAAGGTTTTTGAAGTTATACTTCTTTAGGCGCGTTATGAAAAATTGATGAGAGTGAAATTTTACAATGCGCGCGCACCGTGACACAAAATTAACAGGATGAAGTTGCCCACGGAAGATGCTACGGCATTGGACATAATTTAAAAACAACATTTGAATAATAATAGAATTTATGTTACACTTAATGTAAGAGAATAATAATAAATATTTATTTATTAGATTTTTCAAATGTAAACTGAACTTTATTGACTATAATGACTCCTTTTCCAGTCTTTGATTATTTAATTGTAAATGATTATTTGCATGCAATCAAAAACTATTTTTAATAATGCTAAAGAAGTATAACTTCTTACGCGCGTACATAAGTACACGCATCCTTTTTTTTAATAACTGAAATATTATTATATCGATGATTTTAAATTAGGTCAGTAATAATATATCTGATGGCGTTTGGTGAAGGCGGCGATGGTGACCAAGCCTTCAGATAAATTATAAATAAAAAACTCTTGTTTTACCCTTTATTGATTTGTTTTAATCAGTATATTTTTGTATTCTACAAGCAGATATAGCTTAACAATTATTATTGACCGTCTGTCTAACTAATATTATTAATTTCCCATTTTTAAATATTAAATTTAAAATTCCAAATTAACTTCGTAAGTTCTCTATACTTATCCACAAAATAATATTAATAATTGGTGTATTCATTACGCATAACATTAAAAAAATATTATATTTGATCACACTTTGCAGGGTACAAGTAATGTAACACTAAATTTCATGGAGAAAAGTAGTATTTTAAATTATGTTTTATTTATTATTGGTTTTCTTATTAACCTGTTGACTACATGATACATTTTTGCTTGTGTTCGTTATTTCTACGGGAATCGAACCCACAGGTTCCATTGCTACTTCAACAATTGGTTAAACTAGACACTATTTAACAAAATATAAGAAGAGAAGAGGTATATAGAATATATGTTTGTGTATTTATATTTCAATAATTGTATGTTACGTTTCTATTTCAGAACAATTAATATTGCTATAAAAACGAATCCAGATTTTATTACTTTTTTTCGACATACAAAACAAGCATTTTCACGATAAGGACAAAATCGTTTGTTGATTTTTTGTGCTTGTACTTTTCAGTGTCAAACATCTGCATTTCTTGACTTAAGTCTATAAAAAAATCGTCATATAACTCATCCGGGATCTTGAAAGGCACCACAGACATTATTCCATCTGAAAATAATTGAACCTTTATTTATTTGAATTTCCCCAAAGACTAAAATGAGGAAATAACTTATGTAACCCTTTACGGATGCATGTTTTAGGCGCATTTTATAACATTGATTAAATTGTTCTTATCATAAATAATATTAAGGATTGATCAATTTTTATTTGAACCTAGAGAAACTTAGGACAAATAGCAAGGAACACGTCAAATTAAAACGTAAGTTCTAATTAATAAGTTAAGAGAATTCTGCTCATTGATCATTTGAGTGGCCAATTCCATAATATATATACACAGTAGGTGTAGCACTGTGAAACTACATTTGTTTGGCACACAAAAGTGATCAGCACTAATAGAGTCTGCCTAGGCTCTGCCAGCAACCCGCAACTGACAAAGCGACTACTAAACTTAAATAGAACCAATCTTAAAACAATGCTAGGGACAATTACGGGTCATTGTCTACTTAATAAACATCTTTTTGTCCTAGGCACGACAGACAGCCCCTTGTGCAGAGGCTGTTTCAGCGCAGAGGAATCAGTTAGTACATTCGTGGCTTATGTTTGCTAGTACTTGCTTAAGTCTAAAGTTGATAAAAATGTTCTCGAATATATTAGTGTGTGTGTGTCTCTTTTCCCATTCGACGACAAAACCTACCTTTTAAATTCTCTAGATTTCCGTACTCGTGAAATATAATCTTGTCTTCTGATTTTGTTATAGTAAATCCAATTTTTCCTAATAATTGATGCAATTCTTTAAGAGAATCCTGAAAAGAGTATATTTTTAACACAGTTATTTGAAGCTTGTAGATTGCGTTCGGGTATTTACGTTTTTATTTCATTTAATCGGTAGATAATTAAACTATATAATAATAGAAATTAACACGACTTCAAGAATTTTTGTTAATTCATATTTTTTTATTAAAAAATAATCATTAGCCTTTGCTAGAGTGAATGAAATTATGTTGTATTTACTTGATTGTCATGGTATGGAGATATATATCTTTCAACGTCAGTAACCCATGGCTTCCATTTTTCGGCTTTAGCAAGGGACCTGTATGCATCGTATAATGATGTTTTTTCTGCGATAATCACGAAACCACTTCCATCATCCCTAAGGATATCGTATATGTTCTGGAACGCAGTTCTGTAAAATCAACATAAAAAATAAATACATTAGCGAAATTTATATATCAGCCGAAATTTTAAATAAATATAATTTTAGGTCGAGTCACCGTCGTATTGTTTATGAGGTGTGCGAATATAAAATATAGATGTAAAACATACAATGACAAGATCCAACCACAATGGGTTTAGACTTTACTTTAAATCCATTTTTAACAAAAACATAACCTCCAGAATGAACTAAATAAGATTTTTATTACGTAATTAGGAACAACATTATTCGACTTTATTTAATCTAATTTATGGCGCCAAAATTGGAATATGCTATATAGAGTATAGAAAATTATCTTGACTAACGAATTATCTAACAAAAGCTATGAGAACTTCTTGGTACCAAAGTGGAATTTACCTTTGACCGAGTTTTTAATCTTATTTTAATTTTCTTTTTATTAATTTTTAATTACTTATAATATTACTACATAGGTGCAGGTTAAGAAATTTGTAAATAATGTATATTAAATATAACTAGGAAGATATAAGTAAAAGATGAATAGATATAACTTGCGCACTTGAAAAAGAAAAATACAGTCTTTGGTAATGTTATATGAACGCATCCTACTAACCGCGTCAGTAAAGTGCGACAAGGGTTTTAGAGATAAAAATTTAACCTTAGAAATGCACATAAATAATTGATAATTTTGTATTGATAAGGTGTAATTTTTTTTTATTTTTTTTTATTGGACAATTCACACCAATTGACCTAGTCCCATGCTAAGCTGGTGAAGCTTGTGTTATGCGTACTAGGCAACGGATATACATACATATTATAGATAGATAGACTTATAAATACATATTTAAACACTCAAGACCTAAGCACAACACCAAATGCTTATCACATCGATGTTTGTCTTAGCCGGGGATCGAACCCGGGACCCATGGATCCGCAGTCAGGGGTACTAACAACTAGACCAATGAGCCGTCTAGTCAATACTTAATTTATGTTTCTTTTTCGTTTATAGTTTCAAAAATATATTTAGTAACATTTTGTGTTATTGTCACTGTTTCAATTTGAAGCTCCTCTTTTATCTTTTCCCACAGAATTTTGATTTGCCCTTCCATAGTTGTAGTTAGAAATGAAATGATTTTTCGCTATTCTAGCACTAGACAGAGAAAAAAAAACAAAAGACAATAGTAACAATTAATTTGGCCGCACTGGAAACCGATCGTACAATAGTTCGAGTTTTAAGTTAAGCATTTACACTGTTTAATTACGCAATATTGTATACGGTGAATTATGCGAATATCTGCCCTGCGATTCTGTAACTCACTTTTCGAACTCACACAGCGGTTTTCGCATCGGCGGTCGCTCTCAAATCAGTCGTGAAGCAGTCATTTTATGATTTGGCATGCTGAAAAGGTGGGAGCTTGTATTTTATTGTTTATCAGAATGCCAAATCATAAAATGACTGCTTCACGACTGATTTGAGAGCGACCGCCGAAACCAAAATTATACTAATGAATCCATCGCACGCACTTGCACTGATACTTTAAGCACTAATAACTACGAATTTGGAGCGGATATTATTGCACTCCAAATTCGCGAATATTTATTTATTGTATTTTTAATGATTTGTTATTGCGGAGCATGAGGTGACGCGTGAGGTATAAGAGAGAAAAAGCGTGAGAAAATTGGAATAGGACATTATAAAATGCAAATTAAATTAAGGTACTTCCTATTGTGTTATAATAAAGTATTATCTTGATAACAATAGCTTTTAATATTTAAAAATTACCGTAATAAGTTATAATTGAATGAATACTTATTGTGTTTTTTTGCACTCAAGATAAACATATATCATTTCGAAACACTAATTAAATTATTGAAACCTATTTGCTATATTCCAAAAGATTCATTTTAATATAAGGTAAGTGGTTTGAAGGTTAAACGGTTTTTTGATGAGATGAGTGTGTTTGAACTTTGAACCTCTTGTAGAACCATAAAATATATTAACCTGTATTAATCTATGGCTTTGATTAGTATAGAGCAAAAACTATACTTTTCTATCATATCAATAACATATTGTTAAATCTGTTCCAAAGTAGGGAAAATAAGTAAATAAAAAAATAAAGATACGTCTTCAATATAGGGTAAAGATGAAAACGTGACGGGGAAAGATTGAAATTTTTTCTAAAATCGTTAAAATTAATGTGAGATGTCGTCAACGGTTTTAAGACCATTGCTTTTAGTGACTTGAAAACTCACATCTGACTTTAGTGAAAAAATACCTTTATTTAACAAAGATACAGGTAGCAGAGATACAACAGGTTCATCTTTACCCTATATTGAAGATGTATCTTTATTTTTTTATTTACTTATTTTCCCTACTTTGAAACGGACTTACAATAAGTTGTCTCAACCAATCAGTGAAAAAAAAACAAGGAAATTACTATTATTTTTTCTTAATTGTATTTCAACATGCACTGTACTATACGCATAATGGCTGTGCATGATTAAATAACATGTATATTGGATATCTTCAATGTCAAAAGTACGTTACAGAGTAGTAAATCCGCGTGACAGAAGTGTATCTCATACAAATTCCCAGTATCTCCTGCTACCTCAGCTTGCGTATAATCGATAATATTACGAAAAAATTATATGATGACACAAAACGTAAAAATATCTTATAATTCCTAAGTATACTCCTTTTTTTTTTTTGTCTTTATCTTGCAATCAGTCAGCTAGACTATCAGCAGATGTGTTGAGAGCTGTTAGACGTTCAGAGCAAAATCTCCATCGAGACTGCTCCTCTCTTTCAACCGTGTCTATCAAGACTTAGGATTTGTCGCCTTTTAAGCCTATTTATTAGGTCCGGTATGGTTAGTTGCGTGGCAAGCTTATTAGGATGCATTTCTAGCCTTTTTCTGTATTTTATACTCCAGGTCTTGATCTCCTCTTTGACAGTCCTGATTTTGAGGTGCTCATGAATCTCCGATGTTTTTATAAACCACGGACAGTTGGATATTTGTTTCAAAATGTAATTTTGAACCCTCTGTATGATACTTGTTACAATCACACGCCGAACCCCATAGTTGAATCCCGTATGTCCAAATTGGTTTCAAGAGCATTTCGTAGATGAGTAGCTTATTATCTACTGACAGTTTGGAATTTCTGCCAAGAAGCCAGTAGAGTCCTCTGTATTTCAGGTTGATTTCTTCTCTCTTCTTCTGTATGTGTTGTTTCCATACGAGTCTCCTATCAAGGTGTATTCCCAAGTATTTTACACAGTTTTCTTGCGGAAGTTGTTGATTGCACCGAGTTACTGGCGGACAGTCTCCTCTACGGAGAGTGAAGGTTACATGAACGGATTTTGTCACACTAGTTTTTATTCTCCACTTTGAAAGCCACGTTTCAATTTCTTGCAATCCAGTCTGTAGGAAGTCTGAAGCTTCGATTGGGCTATTACTACATGCCAGTACAGCAGTATCGTCTGCGAATGTTGCTAATGTGACGTGTTCGCTTTGTGGTAAATCACATGTGTAAATGGTATATAAGACTGGGCCCAGAACAGACCCCTGCGGTACTCCAGCTTTGATTGAGTGAAATGGCGATGTACAATCTTCTCTTACTTGAAATATTCTTTCTGTTAGATAAGAGTACAGGGTAGAAGAGTTTTTACTTTATACAAGAGACCTTTGTGCCATACTCTATCAAACGCCTGCTGCACGTCTAGGAAGGCAGAGGAGCAGTACTCCTTTATCTCTAGTGCCTTCCTTATTACATAGCAGATTCTATGGACTTGTTCCACAGTGCCATGCTGCTGGCGAAAACCAAACTGGTGGTCCGGGATTATGGCTCTTTGATGAATCTCCTCCAATAATCTGTGCTGTAGGACTGACTCAAAAAGTTTTGACGTTACGGTTAGCAGACTAATCGGCCTACATGAGTTAAGTTCGTTCACTGGCTTCCCTACTTTAGGTAGGTTAATTGCAAAAGTAAAATTTTAGATACTTAGATAAGATAGTTAAAATCGAATTTTAATTTATTTAATTTTTACTTATCTTTGCATATTCATTTTTTATATAGTTAAAGTTTGAGAATAACTGAATTTTTGTAAAACACTTGGGAACGGAGTTAGATCGAAACTTTTGTATATTTATCTTACCCCGTAATTTTATCCAGTTTTTTTGGGTAAAGATGGAAAGTTGAGATATTTCCTAAATTACTAAAAATTGCCGTATTTTGATGTGATTTCGTAAATAAGTAACAAATGGGAACAAAAAACTATAATTAAATATTCCTATGAAATAGTCGCACCTGTCTTGAAATTAAAGTTACAGCACACGGGGTAAGATTAAATCACTTGAAGATTTTACGCCACGCACTCTGGGCGGACGCAATGTGGCGGTTTTAATAAAAATACCAGCACTCAAATAATACGTTAAACTTGTTGTTATAGAGGATTTTTTGTCTTACCCCATTTTTCATCTTGCCTCCACTTACCTTACTCAAAGCGATACAAGTTTAAGTGCAATGTAAATATCGATTCGTTTTTAGGTTAAAAGTGTCCATTTTGTTTTAATGATATATCTATATATTAAATAAATTTAATAAAAACCTGCTCAAACACAGAGCGCATTGGGAGGACCGTGACCTACACGCCCAAAAAATCTAAAACGTGTCAGGTGCAGAAGGCGTGACCTTTATACATAGACAATGTTGGTATGGATAGAAGAAGATAGAATAGACAAAGAGTTTTTATGGTTTATATTCAATCGAGGGTGCCTTGAAAATTTATGGAGCCGCGTTGAAATTTTAATTGAGAGCACCGTAAATAACTAATGGGATCAGAATATGCTATGATGCCTTAAACAGAAACTCTTTATACTTATAAAAAAAAGATAGATGCCGTGTAGCACGTACCATACATTAAAAATTATAATTGCGATGTACTTACTCTTTACGATGACACCAGTTTAAAGCAAAAAAGGAAATGGCATGGTGGAAACGGTTCCTTAGTTGATCGGGCAGCTCTCCCTCTATGTTTAGGGTAGTGAAATCAATACGTTCCGAAGCATAGTGTTCTTTTGCGAATCGTATCATATCTTCACTTATGTCACTGCCTGTCATGGTCTTGCAAGTAGGAATTAATTCTTTAAATATTTTTGATGTCAAACTCCCATCGCCACAACCAATGTCTAGAATCATAGAGTCTATTTTCCAATTGATTATATTCATATATTCTTCTAGAATCAACAATGCACTAGTCTTCTGTAGACCATTTGATTTATTATACAATTTGACGTTAAACATTGTTCGTGCGTGCTTTCCGGCTAAGTTCTGATGCGTTTGTGCAGTGGTCAGGTAGTAGAGCTTATATGATATCGACAGAATAAAGGCAAATTCACAGAACGTGAACAATAAAACGGAATAAGATAATTAAGACAAAATACGAAAATGATAAATTTAATTCATATTGTAATGTGTTATAATATTTAGCCGATAGGAAAAAAATAGAAATTCAGAATGATATATAATGATAGATATGATACGATATCAATGATCAGGTAACTCAAGGTTTTATTAAATGAATATAGGCCGCCAATGCACTTGCACCGGTGAGCCTTCTGAAAGTGTGAATGTCCACGGTATCACTCAACCTCAGATGGGCCTATTCTACCTGCCCATGCCCATTTGCCACCTGTTCTATAAAAAATATATTTGTTTGATACAAAATTAAGGCAGTTAGCGCGAATTATTAGATATGTACCTAAAAATATTTAGCTACTATAGAAAGCAGAAAATTTTTATATGATTGTGTTCCCACGAGAATGTCAGTGCGTGCTCCTATTTCACCATGCCTCCTGCTGATATAGGACAAGTCTTTGTTTTTAATATGTATATGTTATTACTATTAATTACTTAAGATGTCATGTGGAGCATGGTGTAATGGTTGCAGCTCCTTACAAACGTTGTGTAAAAAAAAAGGCGATTAAAAAGAGTGGCGGAGAGTTTATTGCCAGTTCTTCTCTTCCGTTCTACGCCCTTGATTTGAGAACTGGCACTAAATGTAAAGTTTGAAATTTTCATATACATTTCTTTTTTTTGACGATCATAAGTGTACAATGTGTTACCTATGTATATGATTAAATGATTTTTGAATTTTAATTAAAGCGAGAACATGTTACACCAGCGCTTAGGAGTGCGTTATTTTACTCAACATTGTAAATATTAAATATGACGAGAAAAATCCCGTATTTGTATTATTTAAAATAGTAACGTCAGCATCGCTGCCGTCATCAACAATTTTTTTGGGATCAGCTATTTGATATCAACTTCACGCTCTACTTAGCAAAGGTTTCGGCATGGTTTGATCTTTCAATCGAACTAAGGACCGTATTTTAAAAAAATAGAATCACACTGTTGGCATCTGTTACCTCAGGTTCGTGGTACTACTTCTGGTGCGTTCCACTAAGCGCTCACGACGATCAACATTATCCTTTAGCCATTCCACATACCGACCGCTGTCGTTGTGGTCACGGCGAAAATGTCACTCATGACGTCATGACTAATGCTCACACAAGGCTCACAACGACCCATCTAAAGAGGTGGGTCAAAGTGAACGTTGAGAATAATTCGGCGCAATTTTTGAAATTGTTTTTGAAATATGATATTCAAAGCTTAAAGATGGCGACGAGAAAAATGACATTATATGATTCTGAAAGAGAAATTGTAGTAGAAGCTATCGTTTCTGAAGCTGAAGCTGCTCGTGCAGAAAGAGGTAAATATAATTATGGAACATAAGTTTAATACAATTGATTTTAGTTTATATTCAACAGCTTCCATTTGTAATATTTACATGAACGCCCGAAACGCTCCATAATCCATTCCAATTGAGTTAGCGACAGTAACATTCACAATCAAGTGGAATGGGGAAATCAGCGGTCATGAGCGTGAGCGTTGTGAACGCTTAGTGGAACGCACCAACCTTGTAATAGTTTGGCAACGGAAACTACACAGACTACAAAGTTGAACGGTAGTCGTAGGAACGAGTGTCAAATAATTACTCTAATATTGATTGACTTTCAGTTTCAAAGGTTGAAAGTGCAAATAAATTACTTTTAATATAAATGAATACAGAATCACTATTACTATCGACTAGTGAAAAGTCGTTAATTTATAGAGTTAGTAATATTAGACTAGTAAAAATTGATTTGAACTGCTTTGACTTCGATGTTGTTAATTTATAAGCTCTGTGGTGTATTATAACAATGGCAGCTGATAGCGACGTTATTGGTCCCACATTTTAAATTAGTTTCATCATATTCAACGTGTTTTATACGTTATGCCATTTTTTTGTTGAAGTGAAACTTCTTTATCGGCGTTGGAATAAATATACGTCACGTGACGTCATCACATTTTTCCGTTACGCGCCATCTTTTTCTTGGCCTGCGATTTCGGATCCAGTTTATTGATTAGTTGCAAGATTTGTTGTTTGTGAAGTTTGCCTACCTCTGAAAACTAACTTCAGGCTTACCGCAACGTATTGTTATTTATTATCGGTGCCAATATACATACGTATATACTTTAACGAGGGTAGAAAAGTCTTGGTACAAAATGGTCACGTGACAAAGCGTGAGCTAATGTCATTCCCATAAAAATTCATTTAATTTGTCGTTCATTGGTCTCAAGCACCACCTCGATAATAATCACGATTATGATTGCTAGTAAAGTGAGGCGTTAGCGGGTATCGTTAAAATGTACGCATATATTTTGGATTGCGATTATAAAAGAGATTTAAACATAGATTTATGATAAATTTGAAAAACGGATTATCGTTTTATAACAAGACCTCGTTACATTAAATACAATGCTCAAATGTATTGGCAGATTTTTTAAATTTGCTTATTATAAAAGCATTAGCCATGAAATCACAAGTTTTGATAAATAATGATTTAACAATATACGCATTCTATATAGCCACGATGTGGTGTCTATCATTTGGCATCCTGTTTGCGCCGATTCTTGCATTAAATATGCAAAATTCGAAGAATTTTGTAAGTAATATTACTCATATTTATTAGATTACGCTTACTACACATTAAAAAGGACGTTTTTAACGGATATAAACGATTTATCAAAAGCATTCTGGGCGTAGTGGCTTCATCGTCCGACTCCCGTCTCTCAAGTCGTACTGCTCGACGTTGGCTGTAACCTATGAACTTTCTATATGCGCATTTAATACTCGTTCGTATGGTTAAGAAAAACATCGAGAGGAAACCGGCATGCCTTAGACCCAAAAAGTGGATGGTGTGTAATCACAAAACAGACACAGAAAGATGAGGCCCAGAGTTAAGGTTGTTATTATTAAACGATTTTTTACTTTATTTTTGTTCCTGGTTAAGGAGCATGATTTAATTAATAGTATATTTCACTTCATATCAAAAATTGCACTCACGTATAATAAATTAACGTATGAGATGCTAAATTGCTATTGCTTATTTAAATAATGCTGTACTCTTCGACCAGTCATTGACTAGACCCTCTGGTTTTAACTTCAGCTTTTAAAATCAAGAAAACTTAAAGTTTCATGACTCGACATTTCGAGTGCTATTAGCAGTCATGGTCTTACGAGACAGTCTCTCGCTAACTATAAGAATTGACAATTATTAACAAAGTTTTATTTAAATATGTATGTATCATCATAATCATCTGTGCTTGTTGTGTAACTAAACTCCTCCTAAATTTCATATTCAAGTGGATTTGAGAATGGTTATATTTATGATTCGATGACTTTTTTAAGTTTGAAATTTTTATACTTAAGATGTGTGTATTACGCCTGTCGTGTCCGCTAGTACACTCATATTTGTATCTTTTCAGGGTCCATATGAACCGGTATGGAAAGATTACGAGCTGTGTAAGGGACCCAAGTTTAAAAATGCTTCTGAGACTGATGTCGTCGTATTTCAACAAGGCAAAGACTTTTATGGGACTTTTAAATTTAACTTTTTAACTCGCAGTTTAGTGGATGAGGTCAGTGACTTATTCACGCTGTGTAAAGTATCTTTTTCCGCAGTGCGAAGGGAAGGTCGTAAGCATTAGAAAATATTATTATTAAATATCGTTATTACAACGAGGAGTTCGTATCAAAATATATTATGTTGTCAGAATTATTGACATTAACAAAAAAAGGCATTTACTTTATTATTATCTTTTTAGATATTATAACACGAATAATTAGAAAGATAGTTAAAAAAGCCCAGCAAAGGTTTTCAGTCATGTCAAACAAAGATACAAGAAATTTAATTTTCCTAATTATTTGGTCTCTAAAGCGTCATAGACGAAGCGCATGTTGCAGCCGATACCGACTGCTCTAAGCGGTCGCCGCACGGCGATCTGCAGTTTCCATACTAAATTCATATTCGCAATACACGGACCGCTCGAGCAGTTCCTGAGCAAACCGCATGTTGCTGTCGGTCTTGACTGCAACATGCGGTCCGTCTATCCCGCTTTATACTATTCTACTAAGAGTAAGATTATTTCTTCAGATAAGACTATGGCTCTATTCAATAGTCGGCGAAACAAGAAAACAACTGTGGTCACACAAATTATCAGATCCCTGTAAAAATTTTGTATTTGCTGAACTGATACAGGAGCAGCTTAATTCGGTAAAATGCATTGTTGAAAAGGTTTGTTACTAATATTTTACATGTCAAAATACAGTCATATGTTCTTTAATAAAGTGCCAGCCGTGCGATTCTGTTAATCCGTGAGTTCACCTCGCACTAACAACGCTCCCTTCGTCACTCACGTCATTTTTGGAATCTCTGTTAAGCAATTTCACATTACGTCTTGACAAGCGGAGGGACCTTGTAGTTAATTGTTTATCAGAATGCCAAATCGTAAAATGACTGCTTCACGACTTCGAAACGAGAGAGTTCGAAAGTGAGTTACAGAATCGCAAGGCTGTTATTATATTTACAATAACTGTACATCGTTTGTAACATAGACAAATACCACAAATCTTAGATTTGTTATCTTTGAAAAAAGAATTACCACTTTTGACATCATTTTAAGTAGGTACGCTTAAAAATCCATAGAATGTATAATGTATACTAACAGAGGAAATAAAAATATATTACATAACAGTCAAAATGTTATTCAATAAACAAAATCGTTTTCGTATTTCGGATGTAAATAATTATTTTTGCCCCTTGTTATATTATTTAATTAAGATTTATTAGCTACTGCCCTGCGATTTTGAAAAGGTGGGAGCTTGTAGTTTATTGTTTATTAGAATGCCAAATCATAAAATGACTGCTTCACGACTGATTTGAGAGCGACCGCCAATGCGAAAACCGCTGTGTGAGTTCGAAAAGTGAGTTACAGAATCGCAGGGCTTGATTCTAAGGATAAAATTTGGTTGATTACTATATTTATTTAAATGATCACATAATATATACCAAAAATTCATCGTTTCAGATACTTTGCCGTTCTTCTCACTTTAGTACTAGACCTGTTGGATACTTATTTTAAAATCTAATTACATAAATTATGAATATCATACATGTTATATTGGTTTCAGGCAAGCTACAATAAAACCGTGAATTTCACGGAAACAACAAGAAAACTTATTGGACCATCATTTTTCTACGGAAATTATTCTATGAAAGTTGTTATGTCTTCGAAAAATGCAAATATTTTGTGTTTGCTGTTAAATGTTGAATTAGTTAATAAAAGTAAATTGAACAAGTAGATATTTAAGTTTTATTTAACAACATATTATATGTTGTGTAGGTGTCGCAGCCAACTAGCTTAATTAGCCGTTCAATTAATAGCCTAGCTTTAAACGGCGCCGATTATCTAGCTGCCTGAAAGATGTTCAGCTAGTTGATCAAACAGCTAGGGAAATGACTTAGATCGATTAATTGAACGGCTAATTAAGCTAGTTGGCTGCGACATGTGCCTTATAAAACAGTCATTACTTGCAACTGCCAAATATATAATTATACGGATGGCAAATAGAATCAGAATGACGTACTTTACATAATGTCAAACAATAGCGGCCTTCACACGTGCAGTTCGGAATGGCATTTCTGGAACTGCGCACCAATCTGCAGATAAATCTGTGCAGACTAGACCGCGCGCTGATCTGTGCTTCTACTTTATGCTTCAATTGTAATAACAGTTTGAACTGCGGTTCAAGCTGTCTATTTCGCTTTCCTGCAGATAAAACTGTACGTATAAATGCTTTTCGAGAGTTTAGATCGCAGTATGGAATGGCGCGTGGAATGTCGACCAGTTTTAAAAGTTTTCTTTCAGTTTTAACCGGTACAGTAGAAATGGATACACGTCTAGTGATCGCGTTAGCTGGTTTTGTGGTTGGTTTTAATAATCTAAAAAGGAGACGTGTATGGGTTAAGAAATATAGACGAAAATTTGGACATTTACCCATGTTAAAAGAAATACGAGAAAACTATCCAGAAGATTTTAAAAATTACCTAAGAATGGACGGCGATAATTTTGATTGCTTATTGGAACTTATCCGTCACAGAATTACTAAGCAAGATACAGTTATGAGAAAATGCATAACACCAGAAGAACGTCTTTCCGCAACATTAAGATATCTGGCAACTGGACGTTCATTTGAAGATTTAAATTACGGTTTGTATAAGCCGACTTATTTTTAACTTGCCATAAACATGGATGTTGCCGATATATCCTTATAAAACCTGTCACTGCTTCCACGCTCCAAACTGCCATTTTGAAATAATTGTCATCCACACGAGGTACCCGCATAAAACTGTACCAACATTCGTACACACCAATGTGCCGCATCGAACTGTCAAACCACCACGCGCTTGTCGCGTCTACACGGACGGATTGGACGGCAGATCAGAATGGCGCGGGCTGTTTCCTACGGTTCGAACTGTACGTGTGAAGGCCGCTATTGTCAAAATTACAAACGTAAATTAATCAAAAAAGATTTTTAAAATTTGGGATTGATGTGCTCCAATTAAAACAATTTGTATGACGCAAAAAGTGGCGATTAAAAAGAGTAGCGGAAAGTTTCTTGCCAGTTCTTCTTGCCCGCTCCACATCCTTGACTTGCGAACTGGTAGTAAATGAAAATTGAGATTTTAACATCTTTTCTGTGTCGTTCATTATGTACTTACTTATTCTAATAGACCTTTAACCCTGTCTGGATTAATTAAAACTTGTAAATAAAAAAAAAGGGTGCGTGTACTTATGTACGCGCGTAAGAAGTTATACTTCTTTGGCTTTCTCTATTTTTTTTAAATATTAAATAAATAATAATAAATATTTAACGTTAATAATTTAATAATATTTAATATTTAGTATATTATTCAATTATCAATTAATAATAATAATTATTGTATTATATTATTCATTCAATTCAATAACTAGGTATGGTTCATAACCTTTTAACTAAGTAACAATAGGTCTTTGTGAAAAAGCATTGCTAAATTTCTTTGAAAAAATAATTAAAACTCCTTTATTTGTTTAAAAGGTAAATGACAAATGTCATTATGGAATATGGTCATTCAAAATTTGCGATCTTCGAACTTCACTCATATTCTATTTCTTTTTACTTGTAGATTGTCTTATTCCTATCTCGCTCGCGCACGCTATAATCACACTAACAATTTTGTGTCACAGGTGCGCGCGCATCGTAAAATTTCACTCTCATCAATTTTTCATAACGCGCCTAAAGAAGTATAACTTCAAAAATTATAAAGCCGCTTAAGTGGATGCGTGATGCACTGACAGGGTTTGCTTTATAAAATTGTGATTGGTCAAATCAAATCGTCCATATCAGAAAACAACTACATATTAGTAAATTTCTACATTACGTTATATACAATAAGAAACTGGTCATAATTATACAATACACTCGTGTGTTACATAAATGATTTTTCATTCGTCTAACAGTTTCATATAGCTTATTGTTATATAAAATATATTTGTTATTTTATATCTATTATATAAAATTATCGTGTCACAATGTTCGTTCCCATATCATCATCCTCCGAAACGGCTCGACCGATCCTTATGAAATTTGTTATGCATATTCAGTAAGTCTGAGAATCGGCTACTTTCAAAGTCCTAAGTGATAAGGGGTGTCCACCCCAAATTTTTTTATTTTATTTTTCAGAAAAAAGATTTTGTTTTTATTTTTTTGATAAAGCATACAAAAATACATACAACCCTTAATTTTCACCTCTCTACGATTAACCCCTATTTTTTAATTGTTAATTAAAATCTTATGACTTGAACTCTGAGGTTTATATAGTATGCACTGTAGTAACATTATTATAACATTAGGAATTATAATAGCGTACATTGGGAGGTAAATTAAGCAATTGTGTGTAGATAGAATCTAAAATGGTCAACCGTTTATCAAAATAACCTTATAAAGATGAATAGTAACTAGTTCATAATGGAATAATACTTTGTCGAAGCAAACCTTATATTGAAGTTTTGAAATCTATTACTCTAATAGAGAATGATGTTGATATTGTATATTTTTGGGATTATCATGTCGAACATAATCTATGGATTTGAAATGGCCAAGGATGAAAATAATTTCGTAAGTACATTAAAGTTCGTACACATAAATCATTACTATTGTGCAAGTTAATAGAATACAGAAAACAGATGATATATGTTTTATATTTGTAGTAGGAACATAAGGGTGAAATCTCTAAGATAAAGCAAGACAAATGAAAGCTCAAAAAATATGTTACCAAATATAATAAATTGACTATAGTAAAATACATTTGATTTAGTGCGTTAGAGCTCCTAAATCAGAATGTAACTGCCCAGTGAAACGAAACAACCTTCAGAATGTTCCTCCTAGGACCAACTCCAAACCCCTAAATATCGATTAAAAACCCCGAAAGTTTTGTAATACATTCGGTTTGAGAAGTTATTTTCAATATCCATTAAAATACATTCAAGTAGTATATATATATTGGCGTATTATAGCTTTTACATTTCTGTTATAGACACGCTTGAAGTTCATATTTGGTTTAGTTTATTGGTTTAATTTAAAAAAATAATTCTTGTATAAATTACTCCTTTAGATACTCCTAAAACCCCCCCAGGATATCTTAATCTCCTAAGTTTGGGGGGAAAACCCCTAAGTAGGCAATACACACTATCACTCCCTACATCCAGGCGCACGGCGACGTTCTACCCTTACTTGGTTTAAAACCCCATGCTTACCTTATCTCGCTCTGCCCATATTCTGTAACTTCCAATAGCGGTACAAAGTCCGACGTTTTTGTATTTCGATGTTATTCTCTCAATATCTGTAGCGTTGATGTCCCAAACTTACCTTACCTAGAGTTGTTTGCGCGGTTCAAGAATTCATTACTTATTACTGAATAGCCGGATCACTAGAGAGTACCGCTGTTCCGGTTTGTCATTTCTTGTCCGAGCAAATTACGGATGGCATGCCCTCCCCTATTTTTCAGAGAGAGTTCATTCCTCAGCAATCATCAGGATCGGGATTTATCAAAACTCCTGATAAATCAGCACTCTTCAATAAAGGGGAATTTTGGCATTATAATGGTCCCTGCATCTTCTTCACTTGATGAAAGCATCAAGTGGAATGCAAACAAATGCCTGAATAAATGCAGCCTGTAGAGGCAAAACATCAAGATAATAGAAAAGGCTTTATATGGTTATAGAAACATTTACATATCATTAATTTGTTTGCACCGACTTTAACACTTAGACAACACAAATAAAAACAAGATAAAAAGAAACAATAACAATTAATGAATAGAAGTATTGTAATTTAACAAATAACATACAAATCCACACATAGACCTGCCTTGCAATTCTGTAACTCACTTTTCGAACTCTCACAGCGGTTTTTGCAGCGGCGGTCGCGCTCAAATCAGTCGTGAAACAGTCATGTTACGATTTGGCATTCTGATAAACAATAAACTTCAAGCGCCCTCCTTATCAGAATGCCAAATCCTGATAAGGAAAAGTGAGTTACAGAATCGCAAGGCAGTTATAACCACATTTTTTATTTAAATATTTATACTTACAGGGACCATATGACATTAGATGGACTAGATATGATATATGTCCTGGATCCAAACCAAAAAATTCGACTAACATAACATTCGCGTTGGAAAAGGAAAATGATGATTATTTTGCCAAACTAACAATTGACGTCTTAGTTAAAACTTCAATCGATGAGGTAATTGCTATTAATCGTTAATATAAATAAATATAGTTAAAAAAAACTAAAAAACACGCTTTAAAAGCACATCAAACTAAAAAGTGAAGAATTATTTTTCACTTTTTAGTTTGATGTGCTTTAAAAGCGTGTTTTATAGTTTTTTTAAACTATATTTATTTTCCACTTTTTAGTCCTAGCAGCAATACGTGTTGTCTCAATTTAATCGTATTGCTTTGTGGACTTAAAAAAATGTCATTGTTTTTTCGAAATAAACCTATGAAATTATTATATTGTCGCTGATTCTTTATAAGTGTACAAAGTTTGAATTATATCTGTCCGTTTAAAGTGGGTTAAAATCGATTTCGAAGGAGTCGGTTACATACATTCATACATACATACATACATACAGGTGAAGCTAATATAAAGCGTGTAAAATGAATCGCAAAATGTGTTGGTAAGCGCATAACTCAACAACGCCTGGACCAATTTGGCCAATTCTTTTTTTATAATATTCCTTGAAGTACGAGGATGGTTCTTACCGAGAGAAAAATTAAAAAAAATTGAGAGAAAAAGTCTAATAACAACACTTTTCTATATTCCCATACAAAATATTCGTAATAATACTCAAAAGTCAATTTGAACTTTAATACTATACCATAAAGTTCAAGTGTTAGTGGAGGGGTTCCGGGAAGGTAAATTTTTATTTTTTGACATAATGTATTTGTTGTCTTATCAACTTTCTTTTTTTATCTTACTAGCTAGACCGGTGTCCCGAATAGCAGAATAAGTATTTAAAAAAATAAAGAATCGACTGTTAGGCGGTACGATGTTCGCCAGACCAGCTAGTTGTATATTATATAAATTATAATTGTATATTGCTACGAAGTCCAGCTTTTGTAAATGTTGTGACATAATATCAGTCTAGTGGAACATTTTATGACTCGTAACGATTAAGATGTGCGTAGCGATATGAACCCACCTTCTTAGATTTTGTTAATTTATTCATTGTTAACGGCAGGAATAGTCTTATTTCCTTACTTAGATAATTAATTCTGACTAGGGCTGAAGGGAATATAGAATCTAGACGATGAACAGTACAATTTAAATAAATAAAACATTCAAATAAATGACTTCTCCTTCGGTTTTTTACAGGTAAAAGTGTGGGTTTACAAAATAAAAAATAAAAGCAAAAGTTTGCTGTGGGTGTACAAGTCAAGCGATGCTTGCAAACACTTTATTTTCGGTGAGATAATTAAACAGCAATTAAATGGCAGAAGTTGTGTAATCGAAAAGGTATTTTAATAACTCAAATATTATATCGATTTTTTTATTACACCAGTAATAATTTATCTGATGGTGTTTATAGACCACAAGCCCATGAACAAAAAATACCTGTGAAATGACCCAACCTGAATTACGCTTAGAAGGCTGTTACTATATCTGAAAATAGCTCTGAGCACTATGCCGTCATTTCTGAGCGGTACATGTGAGTACGTGAGTGAATGGACTTTCTCAGGTACAATGGGGGAATTTCGACTAATTATTAATGTACGGCTTTGTTATAAGTGTATAGATGATTAAAAATAAATGTCGAAAAACCTAGTGCCGTACAAAAGTGATGGTGCCGGAAGTCGGTGCAATTTTTTAATTCGACGACAGTTGCAGAAGCAATATAGGTCATTTATTACGGTACGGCATTTGTGTGATTCCTTTTGGACACATATACAGATACTTTACCCGTAAACGCCGTACATATTTCCAGCGGAGCGGTCGAAAGCCAAGGGTCGGAACCCTACCCCTACACCCATATACCCTAAGGTCATTGTAAAATGTACGGCAACATGTTCAAAATATTATTTAACACGGACAATAATGTTTTATAATTATGCCGTCCCAATATTATAGTTAATATTTGTGTAATTAAATATTTATCGAAATTTCAGGATTTACCAAGTTCTTACTGCTGTAAGATCAGAGAATAATGTACGGCAACTTGTTTTTTTACATAATGTTACTAAATATTACCGTTGTACCTTATAGCCGTTCATTATAAATGGTAACAAATAAAAATATATGAAATTTCCGAAATTTAGATGACTTTTCAAATGCTCCTAGAGTAATATGGGGAGTAATATTTTCAAAGATTATTGTTATTTTATATGTAACAAATATAAATAAACAAAAAAAACCAGATGCCGTACATTTTACTCCAGATTATTCTTTACAGCTGATAAAAACTTCGACGACGTTTGAGGTGTCCCTTAAGGTCATTAATAACTGTACATATCTGAGTATACTACCATAAGGCTGTAAAGTATATTTACAGCCTTATCGTACCAGCAGAGAGAGGTAAAGGAAAAATATTTTTAACAAAAATAAAAAAACCTATATGCTAATATGTCTGATTAGCATATAGGTGATGATGATATGAAACAACATAAAATTAAATGATCTTGAGAGTACTTCACAAATAGATAACATTTTCCAGCATGCCGTACATTTTTTGTGGAACACATAGGTGTATGGGGTAAATTCCTTTCCTCAGAAAAGAGTCATTTTCCGGTGACTTTTATCTGTACGGCAATAACACAGGTTATTAATACTTTAGACAATCTTCAATAAAAGATAAATGCCGTACACTTTCGATAGTCCGCTACCACCGCCTACCAATACAGGGCGTCCCAAAGTTATGAGACATGAAGGGAAAGTACCTTAAATATCGCAGATAGGGTATTTTACTAAAAGAAGACTTTATGTTATTTTTAAAAGTTAGTAATTCTGCATTCAAAGATTTTTTAAAAACTACTTGCCTCGTCTGGAAATAGAACCGGCTTAAATTAAAAAAAAAAAACACCCCTACTTTTATGATGCCAATCGAAAGAATGGTCAAAACCTAATAACTTTTCTAAAGTAACAGACTCGTAGGGGATTTTTTTAGGCCGAATACGATAGATAATGTTTTTAATTTGATTAAAAAGATATATTCACGCTGTTCCTTTCTTTTAAAATACTATGTTACTTAAGAAGAGTTATTAGTTTTTGGCCATTCTTTCGATTGGCATCATAAAAGTAGGGGTGTTTTTTTTACATTTAAGTCGGTTCGATTCCCAGAAGTAATTTTTAAAAAATCTTTGAATGCAGAATTAATAACTTTTAAAAATAACATAAAGTCTTCTTTTAGTAAAATACCCTATCTACGATATTTAAGGTACTTTCCCTTCATTTCCCATAACTTTGGGACGCCCTGTATTGGTAGGCGGTGGTAGCGGACTATCGAAAGTGTACGGCATTTATCTTTTATTGAAGATTGTCTAAAGTATTAATAACCTGTGTTATTGCCGTACAGATAAAAGTCACCGGAAAATGACTCTTTTCTGAGGAAAGTAATTTACCCCATACACCTATGTGTTCCACAAAAAATGTACGGCATGCTGGAAAATGTTATCTATTTGTGAAGTACTCTCAAGATCATTTAATTTTATGTTGTTTCATATCATCATCACCTATATGCTAATCAGACATATGTTGCGACCCTTGGCTTTCGACCGCTCCGCTGGGAATATGTACGGCGTTTACGGGTAAAGTATCTGTATATGTGTCCAAAAGGAATCACACAAATGCCGTACAGTAATAAATGACCTATATTGCTTCTGCAATTGTCGTCGAATTAAAAATTTGCACCGACTTCCGGCACCATCACTTTTGTACGGCACTAGGTTTTTCGACATTTATTTTTAATCATCTATACACTTATAACAAAGCCGTACATTAATAATTAGTCGAAATTCCCCCATTGTACCTGAGAAAGTCCATTCACTCACGTACTCACATGTACCGCTCAGAAATGACGGCATAGTGCTCAGAGCTATTTTCAGATATAGTAACAGCCTTCTAAGCGTAATTCACGTTAGGTCATTTCACAGGAATTTTTTGTTCATGGGCTTGTGGTCTATTAGTGAAGGTTGCGATGTTGACCAAGCCTTCAGATAAATTATAAATATAAAACTCTTACTCATTTGTTTTAATCAGTATATTTTGTGTCCTACCCGCATATATAGCATAACAATTAGTATTAACCGTCTGTTTAACTAATATTATTAATTTCCTACATACAATTGACATTTTTAAATTTCAATTATATAATATTTACGGCATACTGCATGTACTTCGTAAGTTCTCCATACTAAGCCTCAAAAAAAGCATTAAAAATATTATTAATAATTGGTATTCATTGTTTATAACATTTAAAAATATTATATTTAATTATACTTTGCAGGGTTCAAATAATATAACACTAAATTTTTCGGAGATTACGAGAAAAATGATTGGATCATCATTTTTTTACGGTAATTATTCTATGAAGTCCATTGCCACGTCGAAAAAAGCGAATTTCCTGTGTTTTATTTTTGATGTTGAATATTATAAGAAAAATGTGTAATAACATTATTTTCATATGTTATTTCAATATGTTTTGTTTTAAAGAAAGACGGAAACTTTGGTACACACTGCAGGGATGATTAGTGTTTAACGTAATTTTATTTTATTAAGAATTGTATTAGCTGGTTTTTAAATAAAGCGTTTTCTAATTAACCTGTTGACTACATTTTCGCTTGTGTTTTCGATATTTCTACGGGAATCGAACCCACAGGTTCCATTGGTACTTCACCAATTGGTTAAGCTAGACATTTGTCATCTGTGTCTTTTTAGAAGGTATTGTAATGTCGAACATAAATAAAATTTTACAAAATATAGAAGAGTAGAGGTACGTATATAGAATATATGTTTATGTATTTCAAAAATTGTATTTTATATTTAAATGTTACATTTCAATTTCAGAACAATTAATATTCCTAAAAAAACGAATCCAGACATTATTACTTTTTTTCAACATATAAAACGAGTATTTGCACATTAAAGACAAAATCGTTGCTTGATTTTTTGTAATTATACGTTTCAGTGTCAACCATCTGCATTTCTTGACTTAAGTCTATAAAAAAATCGTCACGTAACTCATCCGGGATCTTGAAAGGCACTACAGACATTATTCCATCTGAAAATTATTGTTCATTTATTTATTTGCATTTTCCCAAAGACTAAAAGAGAAAAAAAAAAAAAAAAAAGACTAAAAGGAGGAAAGTAACTTGTATATTGTATACATCCTTTTCGGATGCGTGGTTTAGACGCATTGTATAACATTGAATTAATGTTTCTTATCATAAATAATATTAAGGATTGATCTAATTATATGAACTTAGAGAGAGACTTAGGACAAATAGCAAGGTACACGTCAAGATACACGTCAAATGAAAATGTGAGTTATTAGAATTGTTCTCATTGATCTTTTGAGCGGCCGATTGTGTATTACTGACTTAACTTTGTGTTAAGCTTGGCGGCACACAAAAGTGATCAGCCTTGCGATTCTGTAACTCACTTTCGAACTCTCACTTCGGTTTTCGCAGCGGCGGTCGCGCTCAAATCAGTCGTGAAGCAGTCATTTTACGATTTAGCATTCTGATAAGGAGGAAGCTTGTAGTTTATTGTTTATCAGAAAGTGAGTTACAGAATCGCAAGGCTGCACTAAAAAAATCTGCCTACCATACCGTGTCCTATAACATTCCATCATATTTGATACGATTTTTTTTGCAAAATATCTACGCAGAATAATATTTATACAGAGACGACACGCAGATGAATCGTGTACCTTCATCACCTTTCCTCTTCCCCCCGGATCGCCATAAGGTGTAGACGTGCTGAGTGCTTTATTTTTATTTGTATTTTAATTTTAATAAATTCAAATCGAAAAATAAATATAACTGTCTACTAGGAGAACATAAACAAAGTGAAGTGTAGTCAAGCAACCATCTAATTACTACGTGCGCTCCTGGTACTGCGCCCGATCACCCCACTATCGAAGGTATTGATCCCACTCAATATTAATCTTATCGAATCCCCTAAAGCTGTGAATTTACGCCACGCCCACATCCCTACCAGCGTCACACTCGTGCCCCGCTTACCACCACTACCTGCGTCCTGCGCCCGCGCTGATTGCAACAGGTGACTGTGGCCACGCCCACTAATTATCTATTGGCCTATTTACCTTGAGCCATCGGGAACTTCTTATCGGACATTCCATTGTTTAGTGCATTCACATTTTTTGCAAACATCTGCTTGTACTATCGAATAGACAACTGTTAAACTCATTATAATAAAGGATGAATCCTATTGGAGATAAGTCACTATCTGAATCTGCCATTGATCAAATTGGTATGGAAATGGAACAAATCACTCCTCCCAACTATGTGGCCTTGAGAAACAAGAGAAGAAGAGAAGATGATACGAATGTGGACCGATTTGACGTTTTTAGAGAAGAGATAAAAACACTCATTTTAACAATGTTTAAATCGCAAGAAAGTGGCTCCAAAAAGCTTGAATCCACTCTTACCGAAATAAGTAAGACAAACACAAATATCCAGACAACTATGTCCTTCCTCGCTGAACAGAATGTAGAACTTAAAAAGAAGTTAGAACTTCTCGAAATAGAAAGGAAAAAGGACAAGGAACATATTTCTATTTTGGAGGGACAGCTAGAAGACTTAAAAAGAGATAGATTGAAGAATAACATTGAAATAAAAAATGCACCCAAGGCTGATAAGGAAACAAAAGAAGACCTTATAATTATGACCTTAGAGTTGGCTAAATCAGTCAACTGTCAGTTGAGTGAAAAAGACATTAATGATATTTACAGGATAAGATTTAAGAGGGAGGGAAATGCTAGTTCCCCTATAATAGTTGAATTAAGCACTACCTTATTAAAAATGAAGTTTCTACAGGCCTGTAAAACATACAACTTGAAGAACAAGGATAAATTACGAGCTAAACACCTAGGATTAAAATCACAAGGTCAAGAAAATATCCCTGTCTACGTAGCAGAACAGCTGACCGCCTCCAGGGCTCGGCTGTACTTCCTTGCTAGAGATCTAATGAGATCAAAATCTTATAAGTTTTGCTGGACTTCCTATGGCCGTGTCTACGTCAGAAAATCTGAAAATTCACCCATTATCACTATAAATAATGAAGCAATCGTCCAAAAACTACTAGGAGAGCAATGACTAGACTTAATTCTTGAACCTTGTTATCTCTCTCTGTCTTTGCTTGCTCGGCCCATTTTATATTTTTGTTTTACCATATTATGTTATTTCATACTAGTTTTACATATTGCCCCAATAACACCCAAACCACATCTTTTTAACTACATAGTAAAATATCTTATGTTATTCTTTTATCAAATTTTGTTCCCGATTGTACACACATTACTCATTACTACTACCAAGACACATAAATACTTTATTAACAAAGGCTTGGATTCGGCCCTACACTACTACACACACACCTTCTCCAAACATATTCACACATGATCAGTACGCGATACTTTCATAATAAGTAGACTATTTAACACACTTCATAACCAACAAGCTAATAAAATGAATGGTTTATTTAAAATTCCATCCAATTATGGATAACGTAATCTCATTGATAACAGAAATTGACAATAGTGAGGTGGCTAATTCTAGCTTATGTGATGTTCATGACATATGTAACCAATCCCCTAAATTTCATAAAAATGATTTAAAAATAATTTCTCAGAATATTGTGTCGGTATACAGCAAGTTAGATGATTTCCAACTCACCCTTGCCCAGCTTAATTTTGAAGCAGATTTGATAATTTTAACTGAATGTAGAATAGATAGTGATAAACCAATACCCCAAATGGAGAACTACACTTCTTATTCGACTACAAACCATATAAACCAATGTGATGGTGTTGTTATCTATGTTTCTAGAAAACACAGTGTCAATGTCAAAGAAATTATTCTAACACATGCATCCTGCCTCCAAATTTTATTTTGTGGAGTTACCGTGCTAGGAATATACCGGTCCCCTTCACATACTAATTCCGAGCCCTTCACGGACTCATTAGACCGACATTTAACATCTTTGAAAAATTGTATTAATTTAATTATAACCGGGGATATTAACATTAACCTGATTGACAGAAATGATGCTCCGCAGCAGGAGCGTAATAACCGGCTTTACTATTTAAACATGCTGGCTATGCACGGCTTGCTACCTGGCCATGTACTACCTACACGGTATGGTAATTGTCTGGATCACTTTATGCTGAGACTAGACAAAAATAAACATTCCGCAAATATAAATGTAATAAATACTTCTGTCACTGATCACTCCACCATATTCTTAAGGCTCTCCAATATACCAAAGTCAGGTGCTTCCACTAAGACAAAAACATTCATTGATTACGATAAGGCGATAGCTACTCTAAGAGATAGCACATTGGTGGCTGACTTAACTTCATTAAACAACCCCAACATGATTATAGAGCTCTTACTAAGTAAAATAAGACAAACCTTAGATTTACATACAGTCACTAAGATCATTACATGCAAATATCGTGTAGTTAAGCCATGGATGACTTTGGGCATTCTACGATGTGTCAGAAATAGGAATAATATGCAGAAAAAGCTAAAATTAGACCCTGATAATGAAATTTTAAAAATAACTTACCGTAGATATCGAAATTATTGTAATAAATTAATCAGAAACCTAAAAAGAAATTATAATAAACAGCAACTAATTCTAAATAAAAACAACTCAAAAAAATTATGGCAAACTGTCAACAATATTACAAATCGGAATAAAAATAAAAGCGACAATTACGAACTGCTCCACTGTAAAGAAACAGCACAAGAGTCTATAGATCATTGTAATCAATATTTTACCCAAGTTGGCAAATCACTAGCAGAAGGTATCCTTGCACAACAACCCGCATACAATTGTTCTGACAAAACTACTTCGAATTATCCTCACTTAACTTCATTTGTATTAAGAGATACTGACAATGATGAGGTTCTTAATGTCCTGATGGGGTTAAAATCAAATAGTGCTCCAGGCTGGGATGGCATTCCTACCCAATTCTTAAAGCTAACTGCTGATATAATTGTCCCTATTATTGTTCATTTGATCAATCTATGCTTTGCTCAAGGTGTCTTTCCAGATGCACTGAAAATCGCTGTAGTTACCCCAGTGTACAAAGGAGATGATAAAACGGATATAAGCAATTACAGGCCTATTTCTGTTTTACCACCTATTGCCAAAATACTGGAGAAAATAATTAATAAACGTTTAATGAACTACCTTAATACATTTAATATCCTCTCCCCAAGTCAATATGGCTTTAGACGGGATTTATCGACAGAAGATGCCGTGTTGGATCTCACATCACTTATTACTAATGCTGTGGATAAAAACAAAAAATGTGCTGCAGTGTTTTTGGATATGAAAAAGGCATTTGACTCAGTATCAATTACAGACCTTATCGACAAGTTGGAGAAAATAGGCATAAGAGGAATTCCCTTGAAATTATTCAAAGACTATTTATGCAATCGAAAACAGAGTGTAAAAATAGGAAAACACCAAAGTGAACAATGTGAAATCACCTTCGGAGTTCCGCAAGGAAGTGTATTGGAGCCCACTCTATTCCTTGTATATATTAATAATTTATGTAACATGGATATAGAAGAGGGAACAATGTTCACTTATGCTGACGACACTGCTGTCGTTTTTGTAGCTGACACCTGGGAGGCTGTTAAAAATAATTCCCAAAAGGGCCTTGCAAGAATAGCTAAGTGGCTCAGCGATAACCTTTTGACCCTCAATACCTCTAAAACTAACTATGTATGCTTCTCCAATTATAACTCCTCTCAACCACCTCCGACGTTTGCTATTCAAATACATACTTGTGGCTCACCTCATTCTATAATATGCTCATGCGATTTTATTAAGCGGCAAAACTGCGTAAGATACCTGGGTACTATGGTAGACCAACGCCTATCATGGCGCGATCATATAGAGCTAGTTATGGCTAGAGTAAGAAAACTCATATGGTTATTTAAAAATCTAAGACACGTAGCTGACTCGGCCCTCCTAAAACAAATTTATACTGCTCTTGCGCAGTCAATATTAATATACTGCATTCCGGCCTGGGGTGGTGCCATTAAAACAAAATTCCTGGAACTGGAGAGAGCACAAAGGTCACTACTCAAAGTTATCCATTTTAAGCCATACAGATTCCCTACGGAAATGTTATATGCGGTTAGCGATCTTCTGTCAGTACGTAAGTTGTATGTACTGCAAACTACTCTTAGAACCCATCGACATATTGGATATGATCCTAGTATTTTGAACAGACGTAGAAGGCATAATGTGGCACCTTTACCAACTTTTAAAACTAAATATGCTCATAGACAGTACTGCTACCAGTCTGCTAACTTATATAATAAATTAAACAAGGAATTAAATCTATATAATATGAATAAATATAAATGTAAAATAACTATAAATTGTTGGTTAAAAACTCAAACCTATGAAGAAGTTGAATCTATTATCTAAGAATTACTATTCTAAAGTCTACTTTTATCTTACACTCTAAAAGAACACACACACTCAAACATATGATACAGACATATACACACATACCTCATACACACTCACTCACACACACTTACACTCTCACACATCAACATACACTTAACTGAATACAACGAACACCCCTCAATTTATCACTCATACACGATGCATCTTTTAACTTGTATAAATATTGTTTTGTTTTTGTAATATTATTCCCTTTTGTCTAAACTTACATACCTAATTAAGTGTACCTAGGAAGAGCGGATACTCCAAACACAAGTATATTATACATACTTAAATGGAGGCTCCAGCCACATGTTGTTATCATTGTAAGTGATTGAATAAATATTTTTTTCATTTTTTCATTTTCATTTTCATTTTCAGTACACTTATTTTATGAGACGGTGTAGTGAGATTTATAACATGCTCTATTATAGGTTTAAGTGTACATTCGTGGCTTATGTTTGTTTTTTATTTTGCTAATCTAAAGTTGGTAAAAATGTTCTCCAATTTGTTAGTGTGTGTGTGTCTCTTTCCCCATTCGACGACCAAACCTACCTTTTAAATTCTCTAGATTTTCATACTCGTGAAATATTAATTTGTGTTCCAATTTTTTTATAGTAAATCCAATTTTGCCTAATAATTGCTGCATTTCTTTAAAGGAATCCTGAAAAGAGTATATTTTAATTAATCGGAAATTTGTGGTAGGTTCCAATTGTAGGTGGAATTCCAGGCTTTTAATATTCTTGAGTTTCATATACAGGTATAGATCACGCTTTATCTTTACTCAGAATCTTAATCTTTTCTTTACAGCTGAAAAGAGATGTAGGATTTGGTATGTATATGTTATATAACTGCAACTCTCATCACTGAGGTTATAGAACCCCGTCTATGTCAAGCAGGGAAGAGAACCTACTTGGCTATTTATTCTATTTTTTTACACACCAATTGACCTAGTCCCATGCTAAGCTGGTGAAGCTTGTGTTATGGGTACTAGGCAACGGATATACATACATAATATAGGTAGATAGACATATAAATACATATTTAAACACCCAAGACCTAAGCACACCACCAAATGCTCATGATGTCGATGTTCGTCTCAGCTGGGGATCGAACCCGGGACCCATGGATTCGCAGTCAGGGGTACTAACCATTAGACCAATGAGTCGTCAAAAAAAATTAGAAAAAGCAAATAATCACGAAACATATACATAAATCTAGACCAAGACTTACATTTTTTTATTTTTTTTTTTTATATGAGACAGTGGCACAATAGTACATAATGGAATTGAGAATAAATTAATCCAATCAACCACAATCGCTCCAACATGGCGGGCCTCCTAGCAATAAATAATAATAATAGTAATGAACACGACTACAGGAATTTTTATTAAGAAATAATAGCCTTTGCTAGAGTGAATTAAATTCTTTTATACATACCTGACTGTCATGGTATGGAGATATATATCTTTCAACGTCAGTAACCCATGGCTTCCATTTTTCGGCTTTAGCAAGGGTCCTATATGCATCAAATAATGATGTTTTTTCTACGACAATCGCAAAACAACTTCCATCGTCTCTAAGGATATCGTATATGTTCTGGAACGCAGTTCTGTAAAATTAACATTTTAAAGCTAAATAGATGTATCCGCCGAAATAGGTTAAGTGAAAATAATTTTAAAAAGTCGAGCCACTGCACCGTCCAGTTGTTTATGAGGTGTCGAGTTGTGTATGAAAAGGCTTGTATTTACTTTGATTAGTGGATAATTGAGGATGATTAGTGCAGGTGTATAGTGCAAGTAGTGTCCAATTCTTGGTTAGTGGCTTTGTTAAGTAATTCAGTTGTCAATAGTTTGGCAGGCTCGCTGCGAGTGAGGGGGAAGGGAAGGCGCACGTGACGTCACTACTCGCCGTTCACTCGCAAAAAAAATAGAAAACGCTTTTAATCATTTTACTACGCAGCCAACTAATCACTAGTAGTAGTAGAAAAAAGTACGCTAATAATAGAAAAAGATTTACTCTCATAATTTTTCCCTAACGCTACAAAAGAGGTATAACTTCAAAAATAATAAATCCCTTTTTAACAAAAATATAAACTCCAAAATGTACTTCATAGTACATTCTATGTATGTGGAATAAGATTATTATAAGTTAGGTTCAAAATTATTAATATGTGAGCAGTGTTGGACTAGTGGCTTCAGCGTGCAACTCTCACCTCTGAGGTCGTAGGTTCGGTACTCGGCTGTGCACCAATGGACTTTCTTTCTATGTGCGCATTTAACATTCGCTAGAACGGTGAAGGAAAACACCGTGCGGAAACCGGCTTGCCTCAGAGCCAACAAGTTGACGGTGTGTGTCAGGCACAAGAGACTGATCACCTACTTGCCTATTAGATTGACAAATGATCATGAAACAGATACAGAAATCTGAGGTCCAGACCTACTAGTTTATTTTTTATCAAGTTTTACATTTTGTGTACGTTGTTATAGAATCGTTTCGAATTGAGCAATCCGTACGAAACCTACCGAGTTATCGATTAGAGATAGTTATACGGTGTGAAATGTATAAAATAAAACAAGGTACATCATTAAAAATCTATTATGATAAACTTAATGTAAAAATTGAATTTTTATATGATTCAGTCAAATTGGAGCGCGTTCAACATTCAAGGTAATACGAAAGTTACATACTTTATATATAAATAAATTGACACTACAACCATTTAGTGAAAATATAAAATACAGTCAAAATCTATTATAACGACATCTATGGGACTACTCATATTTGGTCGTAAAAACCGACAGTCGTAACAGCCGATGACGTTGTTATTAAGTATCTAATACATAGAATTCAGCCGGGACCTTTGATTTAGGTCAATATAACCGGTATGTTATTCTAAATAATTTCGTTGTAAACGGTTTTGACTGTATATCTAATATGTAACTAGCAGTTCCCGCGAACTTCGTTCGTGCTAAATGCAACTAAGTAACCATTTTACTCGAAGTGGTCCAGCCGTCTTTGAGTTTTGCGCTTATTTTGGGACTCATTTTTGTTTTCTATAGATATAATATGGACTGTTTAGATACAATTTTTTTTATTCAATACTAATAAAATCTACCAAGAAACCAAAATTATGACGATTAAACAACTATATGTTTATAGCACCTGAATCTTAATTTTAAAAAAAATTAAATAACTCTCTCCATGTAATGCAAAATGCAAATTAAGTTAAAAAAAACACGTTTTGTGTAATTTAAAAAATACAATAAAATGAACTTTTAATTTACATATAAATTTAGGTACTTCCTATTGCGTTAGAATAAGGTATTACCTTGATAATAATAACTTTATTAATAACAAATAACGTAATACATTATAATTGAATGACTGATTGTAGAGTGTGTTTCTGGCACACAAGATAAATATTTATCATTTCTTAAAACTAATTATATATATTACCAACCTATTTTGTATTCCAATCGATTATTATAATATTTTAATATTCTAATAGCGACATAAGTTTAAGTGCTATGTAAATATGTCAATTTAAAAATGTTAATTTTGTATTAATGATATATATATATATTAAATACATTTTATAAAAACCAAGTTATGGGTTAAAAAAACGATGAAGCGCTTGGAGGGTAGGCGCTCAAACAAAGAGTGCTTTTTTGAAAGGACCATGATGTTACTTACACGCTCAAAAAATCAAATACGTGTCAGGCACTGGAGGCTAACTACCTAGGTATAAAATTAAATAGACATGTGTATGCAGTATAGCATGCACAATACATAAAAAATTATGATTGCGATGTAACTTACTCTTGACGACGACACCAGTTTAAAGCAAAAAAGGAAATGGCATGGTGGAAACGTTCCCTTAGCTCATCGGGCAGCTCTCCCTCTATGTTAAGGGTAGTGAAATCAACACGTTCCGAAGCATAGTGTTCATTTGCGAATCGTATCATATCTTCACTTATGTCACAGCCCGTCATGGTCTTGCAAGTGGGAATTAATTCTTTGAATATTTTTGATGTCAAACTCCCATCGCCACAACCAATGTCTAGGATTGTTGAGTCTGTTTTCCAATTAAATATATTCTTATACTCTTCTAGATACTTCATTGCACTAGTCTTCTGTAGAGTATTTGAGTTATTATACAATTTGACGTTAAGCATTGTTCGTGCGTGCTTTTCGGCTAATTTCTGATGCGTTTGTGCAATGGGAGCAAGGGAATTGACATTAACGTGAACATTGAAACGAAATGAGACGATTCATACATAATACGAAAATATAATTGAGATTTGTAATGCGTAATGTGATTTGAGTTAAGTTTATGTCATGGTATGGCAAAAAGATTTAAATTCACTCATATACAATTGTATAATGTATATTGTATATATTATTAGATGATTCGGTGAACTTCGTATCACCTACATATATTTGTGTCAAACAGACCAAAGAGATCGGACCTCATACTACTATATTTGTGAAAGCTATATATTTAAATAAATATATACAACCAGTTAGGAACAGATTTTATTCGAAAATTCAATTGATGTTTTCAGTATTTCTCTTCACTTATTATGTTTCCCACCGTTTAAATTAAAAACATATGTTAAAAAAAAACGAACAGCAAATCATTTTTATATATAGATAGATATAGCTAATAATAATAGTAAATATAGCTGGCACCAGTCGGGCCTGCGTAGTATAGTCGGCGATTTTCTGAATATCTACGGAAAAAATGGTACAAACAAACTCTCTGTGCCCACAAAGGTGAATCCACGCAGCGCCAGTTATTTATAATTTACAATGTGATTTATATTAAACCAATCTGGGAGTGCCATAGAGCAATTTCGCGCTGATTTTGCGACCGTGGTACTAAAACTCAATATAAGTCGGAGTCACAATCGCTATCAGGATTTGCAAAGTACCAGCGATGCAATTTAGAAAAATAAACACTGCAAGCGTAACATTATATTTTTTTATTATTAAGTACCTTTTGTCTAGATAATATTGGAAAGGTCACGTGATCAAGTGCTAGATAAAATCTATTTTTTCTAATATACACGCCTATCGCAAATCACCTTTAGTCCAGTCAGTCAAGACAATTAATTCATTATAATTCCAAAAGTTTTCAAATTTTGATGTAAGGTCGGGAGTGGTATTAAAACAAACTATAAAATTTTGCAACGTGCTCTGCGGTCCAGAACATTGTTAAAAATAAGTTTTGGTCGTGAAAAAAATTCCAAAATTTCTGCAAACTTGGGGAAGTTTTCGATATAATATTTCATATCACGTATAAAATTTGCAACCAACCTAAGTGTACGGAACATTTTTTGTTATTAAAAATTAATGTTTTTCTTTATTAAACTGAAGGAAAACGTTCCAAAAGTTCTGCAAATTTGACAGATATGTCGAAAATAAAATAAATAACAAAAAATGTTCCGTACACTTAGGTTGGTTGCAAATTTTATACGTGATATGAAATATTATATCGAAAACTTCCCCAAGTTTGCAGAACTTTTGGAATTTTTTTCACGACCATACAGAAAAAAATAATTTAATTGCAATTTTAACAATGTTTCGGACTGCGGACAAGGTTGCAAAATGAGATTTATTGTCGTCCCAATGTACCATTCACTTGACCGAAGTTTGAAAACTTTTGGAATTATTATCAAATTTTCGATTTCGATATCTATAATGACTGGTCTATTTGTCTACACTAACCAATGATAATGTCAGAGTAACAAACACATTTCTTCAATTGGACACTACTTGCTTCACACCTGCACTAATCATCCTCAATTACTAATCACTTTCAGTAGCACTAATCAAAGTGAATACAGACCTTAAAGTAAAGTGTTTTAATGTAATAAGGATATATGTATGTATATAATTATATACTTATTACATTAATTCTATATACGTATACGTGAAGTGTATAATTCAATTTAAGTACGGAGGGTAATTAAAATGGAGGGTCCATTTTAAATAAAAATTCACGCCGACATAACTGAGGACACCAACTAATAAATTATAATTGAATATTTCTTTATCAAAAAAATGTTATAAATAATTATCTATAAATTTTTCGTTCAGTAGCCTAACCTAGATACTATTCTTATATGGTGCACGCTTCACCTGATAAATTTTTGTTTGTGTCCGATTTTCTACGGGAATCGAACCCATAGGTTTCAATTCTAGTTCACAAATTGTTTAAGCAAGTTATTGGTAATCAATATAAATATGTCTAACATTAAAAATCTGTGTATTTTCAGAAGTTCTTGTAATAACGAAAATAAATAAAATTTTAAAAAATAAAAAAGAGTAGTAAGTAGAATACAATATGTTTATGTATTTCAATAATTGTATTTTATATTTAAACTAGCTGACCCGACAAACATTGTTTTACCATGTATATTATTTCTAAGAAACATTGTTTTAGTTCAGTAAAAATAACTATCAGCTATAATAAAAAAATGGGGTAAATCGTAGAGGGGTGAAAATTAAGGGTTGTATGAATAATTGTATGCTTCATAAAAAAATAAAAACAAAAACATTTATTTAAAAATAAAAATAAAAATGTAGGCGTGGACACCCCTTATCACTTGGGTTTAAAGATATATAGTAGCCGATTCTCAGACTTACTGAATATCCATAAAAAAATTCATAAGAATCGGTCGAGCCGTTTCGGTGGAGTATGGGAACGAACATTGTGACACGTGACTTTTATATATTAGATGTTACATTTCAATTTCCGAACAATTAATATTCCTTAAAAACGAATCCAGACATTATTACTTTTTTTCAGCATATAAAACGAGTATTTGCACGTTAAGGAAAAAATCGTTACTAGATTTCTTGTAATTGTACTTTTCAGTGTCAATCATATGCATTTCTTGGCTTAAGTCTATAAAAAAATCGTCACGTAACTCATCCGGGATCTTGAAAGGCACCACAGACATTATTGCACCTGAAAATAATTGTTCATTTATTTATATATAGTCCATAAATATTTGGGAATTGCCACTGTCAAGGAAGACATTAAAAGATCAACCGTGCGATACAAAATGAGACTTCAGCAACACTTCAACCCCCTAGCTTCGGGCCTCTTGGAAACGACGGACAGTGTGTATCGGCTAATGGTCCAAGATCCCAGGGCCGCCAGACGTCACGTATTTTCTGACGGATGAAATGTGGACGATTGGGTAGTGTTAGTATGTACTATGATCGTATGCCTACCTGCTAGCTTGGTCAAACGGCCAATTTCCAGGTATCAGGTAATCAAGGTACACAAAAACATTACTTACTTCACGTAAATTCTCATGGCTGATTTTTATATATGTTTTCGAGTGTATAGTTAGAAATAAATTGTCAATACTCCCAGACACTTTCCGTCGGCCATATTGCTTAACAGACGCTTTAAGGGTCTCAAAATAATTAGTCAACTTCACGTAAATTCTGATGCTCCATTTTTATAAATGTTCATCCGACAACTATTTTAAAAGCTTTGACAAGAAGGCAGACCGATCCAAGGGGCCAATCATCCCCTAAACTAAATTTTAATATCTCTGTGAGTGGTAATGCCACGCGCAGACCTATTTTCAGCGTTAAATTCAAATTATAAATAATGGAGATAGAGTTCCGGGAGTTAAGAATTTTTTATTGGAAATTTCCTCTTCTTTCAGAATCTTTTTTTGAAATTTCTAAAATATTAATAGTTTATTAAATATTGGCAAAAAACTAAATGACATTTTTTTTTCATCTTTAATTGTGTATAACTTTTGCAATTTTTTATGTGCTAATACACGCTTTTAGCACATTTTTCAAGACGTCATTCCGGATCCAATGAGGTATCGCACATAATTTTAAGAGCAGTATCTCTATTTTGTACCATTTTCAACTTGTCGACTAGACTATAAAAAGGGCGAAACTTGCCGCAGTCTGACAGCTTACAAATTACAGAGGGAATAAAAATTATTGGATTTTCGTTCCCTAATTGCCATCATTCCCCATAAAATCTGATAAAAGCCAAGAGGCTGATTGCAGATGGATTAAGAATTAAAAAAAAAAATTATTTATTTGAATTTTCGGAGACTTAACTAAGTAACTTGTATATGCTCAACCTTTTTGGATGCGTGTTTTAGGCGCATTTTATAATATTGAATAAATCGTTTTTATCATCAATAATAATATTAAGGACTGATCTATTTTTATTTGAACCAAGAGAGAAACTTAATCCAAGTAGCACGGAACACTAGTCAAATTAATAAAATCATTTGAGCGGCCGATTCCATAATTTGGTAAGACACAGTAGGTATTACCAATCCTTAATTATCCACGCAGAATAATATTTATTATTATTTACGACAAGCAGATGATCCAGATACCACGGTAACTAAATGCGCTGCCAGAGTTGTGCTCGTTTCCGTACCTGAGACGTTCTTAGTACGCTCATGTTATGAGACGGTGTAGTGAGACTCCCCATAAGAGTATGCCCCATCTTAAAGTATCTCGGACTGGTCCTCGATTCTCGATGGACATTTAAGGATCACTTCACGGCACTTGCCCTGAAGCTCGCTACCACGGCTCTGGCACTCTGCCGGTTAATGCCAAATCTTGGTGGGCCGAGTGCGGGGTGTCGGTGATTCACAGGTGTGGTCCGGGCTAAGGTCCTCTACGGATGCCCCATTTGGGCCGATTGTCTTTTCGCTCAAAATAGGGTGATTCTGAGACAGCCGCGAAGGGTGATTGGCCATAAAGGCGGAAACACATTATTAAAACGCTACGCGACGCAACGTGTCGGCACCCAATGTGCATCGTGCACATTACCAACACGCGACACCATGAGACAGAATTCAGAATTAATTTAGCTGACAATAGTGAAGGTGTATAGCCGTATGATAATTGCGAGTCTGAATAAGATTTCATGCAAATTATGGGTACATATCTGATAATATATGTGACCAAAATTTTCATAAAATCCTTTCAAACTGTGCTTTTAATTCTGCGACTGTTTAGCTTCTACTTCTGGATTGTTTTCTTCTGATGTCATAATGTGTGTGTATGTGACATTCGTGCGAAAAATTTCACGGACTGACGCGTGGCGTCTGGTGTTGTCAAAAAGCACACTGCGCGCGATGCGTCGGTTCAAGTCGACAACACATCGATCTGGAATGTCATGATCGGGTGGCGTGTGCGTGCATGGGGTCGCATAGAATGTTCATAGTGTTATTCTAGTCATAGAAAATAGTACAATTTGATTCGACTTAACATGCGTTGCGTTCCATCGGGTCGCTTGGCGTTTTAATAATGTGTTTCCGCCTTAAGGGTGGCAAGAGCGTACCGCACCGTCTCTTGCGAGGCAGCATGTGATATTGCAGGAACTGCCCCCTGGCACCTCGAAGCGGTTGCCCTAGTCCGAATCTATTGGCATAGGGCTCTGAACGTAGCTTACTTAACGCCATCTTCGGATTGGATCTGTCGCTTCCAATCATAGTGAAAGCTATGGTGGAGGCTGACAGTGACGACCCGTGGAACACTTTCAATGCGAAGAGTGTTCGGGAGTGTAACCCAGACGCTGACCCTCAACTCAAAGAAAGGCCTGGAACGACGCGATTACTCACGACTACTGTGACTTTCGCACCGAATTGGTCAACTCAGAAGTTGGGCTCGCACAGCAGACGCTCATGACGGAGACTCGGATTAAGGGAAACTGTTACCGCGCCTCCCGTCCACAGTGAATAGATGGGGCTGTTGGGTATTTAGTGGGTAGGGGTCCATTGCACCACACGGACCAACCCCCACACTCTCCGCGTCACTTTTAACGTTGCTCACCGCAGGGGATTCCCCAACAATAAAAAAAACGGTGTAGTGAGACTTATAACATGCTCTATTAAAGGTTTGATTGTACACTCGTGGCTTATGTTTGTTTTTTATTTAGCTAATACTTGCTTGCTAAGGTTGATGAAAATGTTTTCGAATTTGTTATATGTGTCTGTTTTCCATTGGACGACAAAACCTACCTTTTAAATTCTCTTGACTTTCGAAGTCGTGATTTATTATCTTATCTTCTAATTTTTTTACAGTAAATCCAATTTTGCCTAATAATTGTTGCATTTCCTTAAGGGGATCCTGAAAAGAGTATATTTAAATTAAACGCAGTAATTTGTAGTAGGTAATTGTGGGTAGAATTTTAAGCTATTGATATTCTGGAGTTGAACATACAGGTTTTTCGAGATGACTTAAAAAAACGAGTAGAGCATGAAGTACAGACCCGAGCGGTAACGCAAGTCCGGCTCTGTACAACAAGAGCAAACAACGTATATGGCGAGAGAACGTTGAGGTATTTGCTACCGCGGCTAATAAATGGTCTACCAAATCACATATTAGATTGCCTAACGCCAACCAATATAAACAGCAAACTAAAAAACTACTTTTATATGCATTTGTCGCGCTCCTAAACAAGATTGTTATGGTTACATGAATATAAACCACAGCGGTTTGCTAATGTAACTTGTTATGATTGTATTATATTTTTTTTGTAAAATAAAGAAATTAAAAAAAAAAAAAAAAAAAAAGGTACAGATCACGCTTTATCTTTACACAGAATCGATTACCTTTACAGCTAAAAAGAGATAAAAGTTTTATTATATATATATGTTATACATGTGCAACTGTCATCCCTGAGATAATACGTAGTCTCCCGGTCGTGTCAGGCACCGAGGAGAACCTACTTGCCTATTAGAAAAAAAAATGATCACGAAACATATATATATCTAGGACCAGACTTAAAAGTTTGTAGTGCTGTAGTAGTTGTTTTTTATATGGAACATTGGCATAATATTACATAAAGTTGAATAATGCGCTTCTTTGTCTAATTTAACGAATTGGGAATAACTTAATCCAATCAAACACAATCACTCCAACAAGGCGGGCCTCTTAGCGAAAAATAATAATATAAATGAAAACGACTACAAGAATTTTTATTAAGAAATAATTATTGCCTTTGATAGAGTGATTTCAATTATTACCTGACTGTCATGGTATGGAGATATAAATCTGTCGACGTCAGTAACCCATGGCTTCCATTTTTCAGTTTTAGCAAGGGACCTGTATCCATCGAATAATGATTCTTTTCCTACGATAATCGCGAAACAACTGCCTTGGTCCTTAAGCATATCGTATATATTTTGGAACGCAGTTCTGTAAAGTCAACATAAAAAATAAATATAGGTAAATTGATGTATCCGCCGAAAACATTCGAATAATAATAGAATTTATGTTACACTTAATGTAAGAGAATGATGAACTTTATTGACTATAATGACTCCTTTTCCAGTCTTTGATTATTTAATAAAAATAAAATAAAATAAAATAAAATAAAATAGCCTTTATTGCTGAACTTATTTTTTACAGTAATTTTTCTTACAAATACGTTTATAACTTTTAACAGTTTCTTTTCTTTTCATAAATCCGGTATCGGTAAACGGTCGTTTCTACATTTCAGCTTGTCTTTCGACATAGGCCTCCTCTAAAGATTTCCACTCTGTTCTATTTTTCGCTATGCGCGTCCATATTGGGCCCGCCACTTTTTTGATGTCGTCCTCCCATCTTCTAGTCTGTCTGCCTCTGTTTCTTTTACTATCTCGTGGTTGCCATTCTGTTATTATTCTCGTCCATTTCTCCTTCTTCTCTCTTATCATATGTCCAGCCCACCTCCACTTTAAGCACCTGTATGTTGTGTATGCATTCTTAAATTTTGTTTTGTTTTTGATACATTTTAGTTTAACTCGGTCTTTTCTTTTAATTCCTATTGTGCTTCTCTCCATTCCATTCTGACAAACTTTTATTTTCCTTGCTTGTTCTTCTGTCAATGCCCATGTTTGGCACCCATATAGTAAGCATGGTAAGATACACATATTGTATATTCTCCTCTTGTTCCTCATAGACATATCCTGGTTCTTCATGACTTCACTGAGTGACCAATATCTCTTCCAAGTATTAGTTATTCTTCTTTCTATTTCTTTTTGCATACATTCCTCAGTAGATATTAACTGTCCCAAATACACATACTCCTTTACATACTCTATTTCTTCATCATTTACTGTTATGGACTCTGTTTGTGAGGAGTTAGACATTACTTTTGTTTTCGTTAAGTTCATTGACAGGCCTGCCTTCTTACTTTCTTCCGCTAACTGTTGCAACATTTCCTTTAGGGTTTTCGGGTTTTCCGAAAATAAGATTAGGTCGTCTGCAAAGCGTAGGTGACTCAGATTTTCGCCATTTATATTTAGTCCTTTATTCGTCCAATCCAGATTTCTGAATATCATTTCCAGAACTGCTGCAAATATTTTTGGTGAAATTGGGTCTCCCTGGCGTACACCTCTCTCAACCGGAAATTCTTCGCCTATAGATTCTAGTTTTACTTGTGCGGTGCTTTTTGTGTATACGTTTTTCAGTATCCGTATGTATTTTGCATGTACGCCTTGATCTTTTAATGCGTCCCAGATAAATCTATGTTCAAGTGTGTCGAATGCTTTGTTGAAATCCACGAACCCTATGTAGTAAATTTTGTTATATTCTTTAAATTTCTGGAGTATTTGTCTAAGGGCGTGTATGTGGTCTATTGTTGAAAAATGTCTACGGAATCCAGCTTGTTCTTTGGGTTGATTTTCTTCAAGTGTGTTTGTGATTCTAGATAATATTATTTTTGAAAACACTTTGTAAATATTGGACATTAAACTGATTGGTCTGTAATTTGCTATATCTCCTTTGTCACCTTTTTTATGTAGTAGTATAATTGTAGATTTTGTCCAATCCTCTGGAATGTTTTCCGTTTTGATAATTTCATTAAATATATCTGTAAGTCTTGGAGCGATTACTGGTAACGTTGCTTTTAGAAGTTCGTTTGTAACAAGATCAGATCCAGGGGCTTTATCGAGTTTTTGTGTATTTATTGCTTTTATGGTTTCTTCCTTCATTATTTCCGGTATATATTCTTCATTAGTTATTTCGTCGTTTTCTTTTATAGTGTCTTTCTCTTTTTGACTTCGGTATAAGTTTCGGTAGAATTCTGTAGCGATTTTTAATATTTCGAGTCTTTTACCTGTATTATTGCCATCTTTCTTTCTCATACTTGGTATCCAGTCCTTTTTGTAGTTTAACTCCTTCAATGCCTTTTTTATTCCTCCTGTCTTTTCTATGTAACTTTTCATTGTATTAGATCTTTTAGTTTTTCTTTCTTTCCTAAGTTGTTCACTGATCTTTTTGCTTACTTCTGTTACTCTTTGGCGGTTTCCTTTAATTTCCTTTTGTCGTAAAAGTTCTTTTCGTTCTTGTAATAATTGTTTGATTGTAAGTGAGACTTCTTTCTTGATACTTTTGTTTGTTTTTCTGGTTACTGTTTTTAGTTGATTTAGTAATAGGTTGTATTTTTCTTGTATCGATGGATATTCTTTCTTCTCTAATTCCGCGGCATCTAGAGATGTTTGAAGATTATTAAGTAATAGTTTAGGGTCACCTGAGTATTGTACCGCTAATTGTTTATTTTGAAATCGTCTTGTTTTCTTGAACATTCCTGACATCGCAACTCGAACCATCCTATGGTCTGTGTGGAGGTTTAAATTGTTTATGATCGAAATGTTCTTGAAGGCTTTTCTATTATTAGACATAATAAAATCGATTTCATTCCTATATTGTCCATTGGGTGAGATCCATGTCCATTTTTTTGATGGTTTCCTTTTATAAAAACTGTTTAGAATACTTAATCTGTTTTCCAGTGCAAAGTTTACTAGTCTTGTTCCGTTTTTGCTTCTATTTCCATACCCATAGTTTCCTATGGTATTTTCTTCCCCACTATTTTGAATCCCAATTTGTCCATTAAAGTCTCCCATCACGATGACGTTTTTGTGTGCGTTATCAATAGCGTTTTGGAGATTTTCATAGAATTCCTCAATTGTTTTTACGTCCTCTTTTTTATCAGATTCAGTTGGTGAATATGCCTGTATAATAGACCATCTCTCTTCTTTATCTCCGTTCACAATTCTCTTCTTTATCACGTTCTTTGATTATTTAATTGTAATTAATTATTTGCATGCAATCAAAAACTATTTTTAATAATGCCAAAGAAGTATAACTTCTTACGCGCGTACATAAGTACACGCACCCTTTTATTGTATATATTATGTATTTCACCTTTGGCTATATCTTTAGTATAATGGTTTTTTGTTATATATAATTTATGTGAGCTATAGGATAACGAAATACATACACAAAATGTATGGCAATACATCTGTCATATATAATATTGATTTTATCGTATTGACATATAATATACGAATATTTGAGGAAACCGTCGATAAGTTCGTTTAGCCTCAGTTAAGTTTGGTTTCAGCATAATAACTAAATGCCTGAAGGTTAATTACTGTAGTGTAAACTAAGCAATAACTGTACTGAGATAGAATGATAATGATTAGACACATAAGTTTATATGTATATAATGTTTACTATATATACAAAAATTAATAAACTTTTAAAAAATTCTCTGTAAATCTCATCCCTGAGGTCGTGGGATCGATTCCCGTCTGTGAGTCGTGGCATGGCATGCCTTGGAACCAAAAAGTCAATTGTGTGTCAGGCACAGAAGGTTGATCACCCATCACCAACAGATACTGATGTTCAGAACTAAACGGAGCGCCAATTTCTCTTGCAACATTAATTTTAAATATATATTTGGTTATATAATGTATGCCAAAACAGTGGTAATGTAAGTGTTCGGGTATGTAGGGTAAAACTTGTTGAGTTTCTTGCCCGTTCTTCTCAGAACAATACCTCCTGGTAGTTTTGCGAACGGATGGCGTAGTCTTGCTTGTTTTTGACATTCATAAGCATGCGCTAAGACGCATCTAAATTGAATAAACGTATTTTGATTTGATTTGATATGGAACTGGTTTTCCCATTGCCCACTGCAAATCTAAAGGCGTTGCATATATAATGTATTGTATATTTTGTAATATTAAGGGTCTGTTTCACTATGTATGGATAAAGTACCAAATAGCTATGCAACACATAAATTATTTGGAAGATAAATTGTGCTATTTGACATTCATCGGACTCATAACTTATGATGGACTTTATGTGACGAATAGCGCTATGTGACAGTCGTGAAACGCAACAATAGTGTTTATCCTACCAATAAGTAATAAATAGCTAATGCGGAACTTATCCGTACATTGTGAAACAGACCCTAAGTGACTAATAAATATTATTTTATTACAATAAAGTACTTGTCTAATAAAATGAAAATGATCAAAGAAACGCAACGTCCAGTCAAGACCTTATTGGACATTATGAAACATGTAAAAAAACGGTTCGCACCTTCGGGTTTTTGAAATCGCTTAACAATTACTACACTACATTCTTAGATGCCTCTAAAGGACCATTGTTTATCTTAGGTCAAAAGATTAAGGGTCTCTATATCTTATTGTAAATATATAGTATACGAAGTTACTTGAGATAAGATAAAATTCGTAAACAATAAATTGTATTATATTCAAATATTATGAATTATATAATTATGCAACTTCAATTTAAAAACATATTTACTCATATATTTTAAACATACGCACGCATTTCTTTATAATTGAAATAACATACCACTTTTAACTTACAAATTAAATTACCGTACCTATTATAGCGTTTAATTAAGGTATTACCTTGATAACAATAATTTGTATTATAAAAAATGAACGTAATAGTAAAAATGAAAGTTATAATAGAATGAATTGTGCGTGTTTTTCGCACACAAGCAAAAACATTTCCAAACACTTATCATAAAAATTACCTTCCTTATTTTATAATATTATTAATTATCTATATATATAAAAGAAAGTCGTGTTTGTTACAACACTTATAACTCGAGATCGGCTGGACCGATGTTAGTTATGTCTTTTTTGATGGATTTTTCTCCACTCCGAATAGCAGAATAAGTAATAAAATATCGGATAAGTTATCGAATAACAATAAATAAATTAATTAATTTTACGAATGCACACGGCATGTGGTGACATTTGTTGACAAAACTACGCATCATTTTACGTCGAATTCGTGTCACTTCAAGAAATTCCGAACTTGAGGTAAATGAGGAGATGCATAACCAGGCTTTGATCTTGATCGAAAACATGTGTTACCTCATCAAAAAATGTTGTAAAGCAGAAAGTGCTTTAACATGCAGTATCGCAATATTGGCGTTAGAGAGAAGAGCCTAAACTGTCATTCTTCTTTTGCAATGGCAAGCAATAAAACATTTCTCTATTTGCAAAAAAAGTTATCACCTTAATGAAATTCTAAAATAAGTTTAGCTAAAGTAACAACGATATTATTATTAAGGCGGAACGAAGTTAGCCGGGTCAGCTAGTATATTATAATATTTAATATTTTCAAAACATTATAAGTTTACATCGCGAAACCCTATGACCCCTAAAATCATTTATGTCAACCGAAAATCGATTTTCGGTTGTCATAATAATGTTTTTTTTTTCATTAATGATATATTTTAAATAAATTTAAGAAAAACCGAGTTATGGATTTAAAAAAACGTTGAGGGTTGGAGGGTAGGTGCTCAAAGTTCAAACACAGTGCCTTGGGAGGACCTTGATTTTATATACACGCCCAAAATTGAAATTCGTGTCAGGTATAGAAGGCTAAATATTTAGGTATAGAATAAAATAGACATAGATGCCGTGTAGCACGTACCAAATACGAATTGAAAATTATAATTGCAATGTAACTTACTCTTGACGACGACACCAGTTTATAGCATAAAAGGAAATGGCATGGTGGAAACGTTCCCTTAGCTGATCGGGCAGCTCTCCCTCTATGTTAAGGGTAGTGAAATCAATACGTTCCGAAGCATAGTGTTCATTTGCGAATCGTATCATATTTTCACTTATGTCACTGCCTGTTATGGTCTTGCAATTAGGAATTAATTCTTTAAATATTTTTGTTGTCAAACTCCCATCGCCACAGCCAATGTCTAGGATTTTTGAGTCCATTTTCCAATTTATTATATTCTTATATTCTTCTAGATACTTCATTGTAGTAGTCCTCTGTAGAACATTTGATTTATTATATAATTTGGCGTTAAGCATTGTTCGTGCGTGCTTTTCGGCGAATTTTTGATAGTGTTTCCGTAGTGGTCGGATAGTAAGGGTTAGATGTTATCGTCAGAATAAAGGCAAATTCACATTAATCTGAACATTAAAACGAAATGGGATGATTTATGCATAATACGAATTAATTTATACTGTAATGTGCTGTGTCATGTTGAGCCGATAGAGATATCAATAATAATCAGGTAACTCATAAACGATTAATATAGACCGGCATGGCACTTGCGAGGCTTCTGCCAATCTGAGTGTCCATGGGCAGAAGACACTATCACTCAGCATCAGATGTGCCTCTTGCAAATTTTTTTTTTAATGGAATCTCCCTGTTGCCCTTAAGGGCCTGTACAGCTCAGCTCGGGCTGTTTTGGCGAGCGTAGCTCGGCCGGAATGGGCGTCTCCTGTGAGGCTCGGACGATAGCGCACTGGAGAGGGCGAAGTACGAAGTAAAGGACCACGCTTCCCTGGTGAAGGCGGTCTTTAACCCTAATCTGATTTTGAATATTATTTGCCGTGCTGCTTTAATTTTGCCGTTAGCTGTCGTGAGGGCTCATGCTCACGAGACGGTTTTTCGCCGGAGCTAAGCCGTGATTGGATCATCCGGATCTGTTAGTACAAACTGTAACAACCCAAACTTGTCCTAAAAAAGTTTCGTCTTTTTCTTCTACTTTGTGTAGTTGTCGGGAAAAAATACTGCACAGAGTACAAAATTGAACAGCAGTCATAGGAACGAGTATCAAATGATTATTTTAATATTGATTGACTTTCAGTTTCAAAGGTTTAAAGAGCTATTAAATTACTTTTAATAAAAATAATGAATATACATAGAAACGCTATTACTATAGACGAAAGGAATAAAAAGCTTCAAGACCCGCAGAACTACACAGAAAGGGTATTAAGCAAAAAACGAACGCATTCCGTCCCAATCTCCTGAGTGCCAGACGAGGCGACAGTCCGAAAAGCGAGGCTGATTAAGGTGTGTAGGTTGCACAGGGATCCAAACTAGGTAATGATTCGAAGATCCTAAAGGCGGATCGACCGTCAACTGGTCGCCGTAGCTGTCCCGATAAAAAATCAGCTACAAAAGCAGGTTTTAAATATACAACATATTTGGAATAATAAAGTTGCTTACACACAAAACATGACCAAAACCAAAAATAGTCAACTCAGTTTTAAGTTGCTACTAGCAACCCTGATTATTGGTTGTCTATCTTTCTTTATCTATATGTATATATATCAGATTCTCTAAACGAAGAAAGAAAATTCGCAACAGAATATGAGAAATATGAGAACACACAAATACTTTCCGCTCTCAGCTAAGACTGGTTACATACCCAGAAAGAAGGTAATTCCACACAATTCATCAATATAAAAATTTAAAGATCTTTCTCACCGTCTTCTGAATATCACCGCCCACTCAGCTGTTCATTTTAAATTCTACTTCTCGTCTTTTTATTCCCAAATTAACATATATACTTCGTTGTTGCTATGGGATCATTCAGTTATCTTATAAATTTGGATAATCTGTTTAAAAAGCCTTTGAAATCTATTCTAAACGTTCGATTTGTATTATCTTATTTTCAAGCATCGCTGCCTTTGGGAATACGCAGGATAACAAAGTGTAGCTCTTACAGCATTTCTCTCATCTGCTTATAAGGTTTGTAGCAGTAAGTAGCAGTCTGGTAGGTAAAACCCTTAGATCTTATTCTACTTACGGCGATATTGCGAATTAAACAGATGCGAGAAAGGTGTGGTTAGCGTTTAGGATTTCTTCCAATGACTCAATTCGAAGGTAGGCCTGGACATCTATTGTAAAAAGGTGATAATAATGTATGTTTGCGATATATTATCTCGGTCTGAGCATGCTAAAAATAATAAGGAAACGTTAGAAGTTGCATGCATCTGTCCTGTGTTCTGTGAAGCAAAGTATTGTCATGTATGATTCCAATGACGTAGTGATGGAGATCCGGGCATCCCATAGTATTCTTCTTTCAACTGGAAAACCTTTAAATTTGATTGTAAAGTTTGATGTAGTCTAGTAAAGAATGTATCTACTATTCCAAATAATTATAGTTAGTGTTACATTGTTGTCATTATATCTGATTTCTTCGAAGTTTTAGAATTGAGCTTGTGGTCCGGGCTATGAGCAGTTGTTCACGCTTGTGCTTGAGCTTATGCCCCCGGCTTGTGCTTTATGCTTTGCACTTTGCGTTTTTTTAGTTTCTTTAGTATGTTTGTATATTTATTGTATTTTATTATTGTCATGCTGGTGCAGATGTATCTTAATGTTTTTTTCTTATGTTTTAATTTGATATTTATCTTAATAGCGGTACATTAGGATAACTTGACTTGTGACCTAAGATAAAAATGTGTTGAGATTTTTGAAGTTTTGTTTTGTGTATTTTAAGCCTATTTTATTCCACTATTATAAAATATATGTAGGTTCACCTACATATTAAATATATAAATATAAAACCTGTCGCATCACTCCCCCTTCTACACCCCGCACACACCGCCCGCCACGCACACAGTATCCGTTAAAATTCTACGTATCCGTATATTTTTACTGTTCCGTCGTCCAGTATTCGATGACAAAACGGAATGTAATTTTTTTTACGGAACGATATTTTAACTGTTTACAGAATACTGTGCCATGTGTGAAGTCGCTCATACAACTACGTATAAGTAGCGGCACGAACCTCTAGTAAAAAATAAGGTACCTGAGGGGGGCTAGCGGAATGAAGAGCGTCGATTGGCTCTCCAGTCGCATTTTGTCCCCCGCGCGACAGTACACATGCGCAGCAATCCCCTCCACGTATCGGCCAGCGCTAGACTTACGTGCCGCTGGTTATACGCCATCGACGAAAAAAAAAACGGAACAGTAAAACGGAGACATGTGTGAACCGACCTTTACATGATAAATTAATAAAACTAAGTATTCGTCGTAGTAGTTGTATTAACGCTTATGGTGCGTTCTGGGTATATGACGTGTGACAATGTAACTAGGTACTCTTTTTTTTTATTACACCTTTGAAGGTAGATTAGTAACATTTGTTGCATGAAAGCTAGCTTACGATTATGAAGTTCTGTATCTTTATTAATGGAAGACTGTGCTATTGCGTAGGAAGTGTGGGACTGTGCTATGTTTTAGGTTCCCTAAAGCTTTTACCAACTGTAACCACTCGGCCCTGTCTTGTCGTGTTACTTACATCGTAGTCGTATGCGATAGTTGAGTATACAAAATGTGAGTGACGAATTTCGCCAACGGATTTGAGTTAAGAAAAGGTCAAGGAATAATAATGTGGATCTTGCCGGTCCATTTTATGGTCCATTTTTTTTACCCCCTTTTCTCTTATGCGTAAAGGGAATGTATTGAGTACATGATATAAAATCATTTAAATGATTATTTCTATAATAATTTATTGTTTGTTTTAGTGGTAAATTGAGGATGGATTCCTAATCTATATATATAAAAATGAAACCCGTTTTCCGTTGTCATGACATAACATGAAAACGGCTTGACCGATTTGTCTGATTTTTTAAAAATATACCTTGATGTACGAGGATGGTTCTTACGGAGAGAAAAATTAAAAAAAATTGAGTGAAAAAGTCTAAAAACAACACTTTTCTATATTCCCATACAAAATATTCGTCATAATATTTAAAGGCAATTTGAACTTTAATACCATATCATAAAGTTCAAGTGATAGTGGAGGGGTTCCGGGAAGGTAAATTTTTATTTTTCGACATAACGTATTTGTTGTATTATCAACTTTCTTTTTTTATCTTACTAGCTAGACCGGTGTCCCGAATAACAGAATAAGTATTAAAAAAAAAGAATCGACTGTTAGGCGGTACGATGTTCGCCAGGCCAGCTAGTTAATATAAACTTTTCCATATCAATATTTCTACTGTAGCCCTAATTAAATTTATAAATTGCAACTCGATCGATTTCTGTGCGCTAATGCTTCAAAATATGCCCAAGTCAATGAAGACTGTGAGATGTATATTGGTGGAGAATTCGATGATCCAATTAAATGTTTCAAGTTGCAAGGGTCTTCTATTTGTGAGGCACTTACTTGAATTACAATCAAACCATTCAGAAGCTCATTCAAGAATGTTCGTCCATACATTTCACGCAGTAAGGATATAATCTGCTCATATTATGATAATCAGCGCTGATACAGATGTAATTGTTTTGGCAGTTTATTACTGGAAATACTAAGGGTCTGTTTCTCAATGTATGGATAAAGTACCAAATAGCTATGCAACACATAAACTATTTGGAAGATAAATTGTGCTATTTGACATTCACCGGACTCATAACTTATGTTGGATTTTATGTGACAAATAGCGCTATCTGACAGTCGTGAAACGCAACAATAGTGTTTATCCTACCAATAAGTAATAAATAGCTAATTCGGAACTTATCCGTACATTGTGAAACAGACCCTTAGCATGTATTGGGTGTCTCGGTCTATGGTTTGACGGTTCTCACACAAAAAATATTTTTCTAGTATGCCATTTAAAAAATTATCTGCTAATGTTCTCAGATTAATACTGATATCCTAAAATATAGCTTTCAATTTAAATTTGATGAGAGTGATACGAGGCATGCCTTTTAAGTTTTGTCGTTTTAAGAAAAAAACACTAGAACCTTATAGACAGGGATGTACGCGATCTGAAAATTAAGCGACTTAGACCCGTTCTGAAATATTTTTTTAGGACGTCACACCAAATTCAAAACAAAAACCACCCCGAGTCTATGACTATACATTCGTTTACGTAACGGGTTGATGATCTCTACCGTTTTCTATACGGGGAGTACCCCGAAAACTCCCCATTAGGGATGTGAGATTCTGCATAAAAAATCGATTTTTTTAAATAATCGATTTGTTCCTAATTTTTGAATTAATTTCAAAATAAACACCCTAAATATTTTATGTTTTTTTAATTAAAAATAAACAATAGAAATTAAAAACACAAATTAACGTTTAAGAATAATCAAAATCGAAATTAACTTATTCTCGTTTTGATAGATTTTAGGTGAAATTTGATAAATGCTGAGTGTATGCCTTTTCAGTAGCACAATGCAGTATTTTTGTTGTCTTTTTAATTGTATGTAGTCTTGTGCTGCTGAATAAATTTATTTTACTTTTAAATTATAGTGTTCTATTCAAACTTGAGTTTTTGTAAAATTAACTGGTTTTATCATCCTTTCGATGTTTTACAAAAAAACATCAATGCATGGAGCCATGGAGTATATCAATACATCTTCAAAGAATCGGATTCAATGTATCGCATTGTAAACATCGTTGTATATCGAATATCCCTAATACTTCGAGGTCCGGGTTATAAAAGATCAGATCAGCAGATGAAAAATTGACTATGATTGATTTTAAATTATAAAAAAAATCTATTATTAATCGATTATTTCAAAAAAATAAATCGATTAAAATCGTTTTTTTTATAATCGATTATTTTTTCACATCCCTACTCCCCATAGTACTCTATGTGTACTACTGTACACCCCCTGAAACATCAGCTAATAAATTGACTTGGCAATTATTGTGGTGTTCTATTAAGAGTGAATTCCAACTATTTAATATATTTCTCACTATGGAGATATTAGTGCAGAATTATCTACGAATATGTATCATGTTCTATAACTTTTCAAACTTTGAATTAAAATTGTGAACAGATAATCAAGGAATACAGGATACTAAAATATCTAATACATAGTATTTAATTTGACGGAAAATAATTAAATGTAATGTAAGAACAATAGGCGCGTTATATTTAGAAACAACGCATTATAGCAATAACATGTTATTTTCCTTGTTTAAAATGATAAACGTAATTGAAATATGTATTAAAACCATCCATGAAAAAATATTACATGTATCTAACACGTGCTCCGCATTAATTATTCTAGAAATAATTTGCAAATATAAAACTATTTATAGTCAAGTTTTTATAGTTTATTGATGCCCAAAAAAAATTCAGCTGTTCCAAAGCTATAATAGCAGTTACGAATTCCACATAATACATGTGATTTGTTTAAATTAACACATTAAATCCAAAGATCAAATGTGATAGGCGCATACCGAATGATACCTTTCGATAGGTATTAACATTAGATGACCTCTTATGTCCAGACGGAATCTTGACAACCGGATAGTTAATAATAGTTCATGGCTGCCAGACAGCCATATATTAATTTATATCACCTCATCGACAGCTGTTGTATAAATGAGCATAAAAAATCCAAAGATGGATTCTGATTGACGCGCGCCAAATAATTACTTTCGGTAGGTATGAACAGTAGGTATAAAGTTCGACTGTTAACTTACAGCCCTATGATTAAATTAGGTAGGAGATTAATAGCGATTTATTTAGGCAACTTACTAGAGCACATCGCGTGCCTAGTGCCAAAAGAGCGTATTACAGCAGTTAGATAGGGTTTTATGCCAAAAGGGCGTATAAAAAAATTTTTTTTGCCATTCTTTCTAGGATCGCTCGAAACGTAAAGATCTGCAGAAAAAATTTTTTTTACTTATTAACACCAAAAGGGCGTATAACTTGAGACATACGCCCTTTTGGCTTTGGAATCAATTAATGAAGTCACTTCCGTTGGCAGGATCACCCGATTGCGGTCAAAGATAGTTATGTTCCAGTATCTACATTTTGACGAGTTTTTAAACTTCAATACTTCGTAGCAGGAGTAGGGGAAACTTTCTTCCACTATTTGATGGTGTTCTTGTTCCAGTGCGTGACCCAGGTTAGATTCTTTAATACATTGTTCGCAGTTTTTGGCAAAGGATTTTATTTTAGTGAATTTCGCGCCCATTTTTAAAAAGTTAGGCTATCAGGATAAAGGTCCTGACTGTAGTTAGGTACTGAATGTGAAATCTTTTATTTAGCTGGACATTAATTTTTAGCATTGCGCTCCATAATCACGTTAACCAATTAACTCTACATTTAGATTATTATATTACTAATGAGGAAAAAATTATCCTGAATTTTTGTTTGCATTCTGTTTTTAACAATGCCTATAAGGAATTTTAGGCTAATTAAAGGCTAACTAATTAAACTAAAAACTAACTAATTAAAGGATGGGAAACTACAGTGAAAAAAAGATATTTGACAGCTTGCAATTACACACGCCAGGCGGCGCAAGAATAACTTTTACATGAACTATAGCTTAAAGGGGATAGTTTGCCACCGGAAATATATTAAATTAAATTGTAAATTTTTATTATAATTACAAAAAATTCTGAAATCCGAATACAACGTGGTTCATAAGACTTTTTAGAAAAAAAAATATTTCTTTACAAAAAGATATAAAATAAAAAATTAAAAAATCCAAGTAACCGATATGGTTGTACATATATGATTTTCGGAAAATAATTTTTTTTTTGTTGTAAATTTAAAAATTAAAAGAAACAATTTTGGAACGTACTTGGTGTGCGTCATTGTGTACTTCAGTTTTTTTTAAAAGTCCTAGTAGATAGATTTTAGGAATTTCATAAAAAGTGAAATATTTCGTAACCACGCACACTAAATTTTATGTGTTAAGTCTTAGAAATAAGGTATATTGTTACTTTGAGTGTATTTATTTTAAGAAATATCCTTGTAAATTAATCGAAATAAAATGATGCGGTCACTATTTGTTTTTCTAATTAAGTAGACTTGTTACGGAGTAATTAGGAGATATTTTCTAACACTTTTGAGACTGAATGTATTAATTGTTATGAATGTTTTGTAACATAAATAATATTTGAAAAAATGATAATAAGGAAAGTTGAATATTAAATCTTTTCTTTTATTATACATTAAATCCTTAATTTTATTACACATTTAGCAAAATTTCTATATGCTCTATATACTCATTTCACAACCATACATGTCTATTTCTATTTATAGATTAATACCTTTTAACTTATCTATGACTGGAATCGTGCAAAATATTTTTTGGGCTAAGCCCATCAGTGATTAACTACCCGCAATTCTAGGTCAAATGTTAAGTCATTATCAATTATAATTGAACATTTGAGTACATAATTAAGAATTGTTTAGCGTTCACGATGAAGTGACGTACGTGTGTACTGATAATAAATTATATAAAAGCCGATCCACTAGGGCGGGGAGCGCTTTCCAGTTTTAGAAGCATCGGGAAAACAGTAGTTATTGTTGTGTTCCTTACGCTCGTCGTGTATGCATGTAAGTAATAATTGTCTTTAAAAATATTTCGAAACTTTTATTTTGATTTTTTCCTCTTGTTGCATTTGTTAACAGAAATATATTCTGTCTGTATTTTGTCTTTAAAAGCCAGTAATATAACTCATTATGAAAGATTATACAATCTTGGACATTAATTTGTGTCAGTTTCTAAGTTTAGGGATTTATGGCCATCAATAAATTTGTCCGTTTCTAAACTCTAAAATTGGAAAATTTGGTATTTTTCAATTTGTAAAATAAGCAAACCATAAAAAATGATATTATAAAAATATAAATAATGTCAAAAGTAAATTATACCTGTACTAAAATGTGACAAATAAAAATACAGCCAACTGTAAATAATAAAATTTCTAAATGAATTCATTTTTAAAAAATGAACAGTTAAAAAAAGCATTAATAAAACGTCATTAATCTAAAAATATCGAATTAGAAAAAAAAGAATTATTAAAAATATTCCCAATTACAAAAATAATAAACTAAAAGTTTGAACATCTAAAACAACGTTACATTATAACTGAGAATATTTAAAATCACGAATTTTAAAATATGACGATCGCTAAAATATTGAAAATTTAAAACCTGACAACTTGACTTTAGCTGATTTAAAATTTAGAAATCGCTAAAATCGACCATTTCTAAACTTGGTAACTCGTTAAATCAGCCGATTTTAAACCTCAAAATTCATAAAACTTGCAGATTCTTATAATTATTTAATTTAAAGCCTGGACAGCGTAATATTAATGATATTTATGTTAATAATTAGATTTTACATATTTTGAAATATAACAACCGAAAAATTCCCTCATAAATAAAATAATTTTGTTTTTTTTTTATTTTCGTTTTATGTGGTGGATTCATGAAACTGTCAATAGAAATTTGATAATTTTTTTGTTGACAATTCTTCATTTTCTTAAATTATTGAAATCCAAAAATTCAATGTTTGGAGTTATATAAAAAAAGTTTTTCAGAGTACTAAAAAAATCTAAACTATAAATAATTTTATTTCGTAATAATATTTGAATTTTTGGAATAAATAAGACCGCTATAATTATTAATTAGCATACAAAATATTATTAGTTTATCAAGTATCAATTTTACAATATCAATATATTTTACGAAAGAATATCAACAAAAATTTATCAATTTTCTATTGACAGGTTTATGAATCCACCACATAAAACAAAATTATTTCATTAATTAGTGAAATTTTCGGTTGTTATAATTCAAAATATGAATGCGGTGCAAAAAAAATTTTTCTTGCATTAGTCATCAAAATATATTCTTCTCTCATTATTGTTTCTCTGAAAGTCAGCAATAAGACTCATTTTAATATCATGCTATTTTTTAGCGCTTCGAGCGGTAGAAGATAAATCGACACTGCTGAATGAATTGAAACCGCAGAATAAACCGACACTGGAGAATAAATCGACACTGCTGAATGAATTGAAACCGCAGAATAAACCGACACTGGAGAATAAATCGACACAGCTGGATAAAGGTAAATTACTTTTTTTTAAGTAGTTATAGTGAAATAAAATACAAATGCTTTTAAGTCTTTCGCGCCATTGTCTACCAAGAAAAGAAAGGTACTGCGCATGTGTTGTAAGCGAACCTTACTTATATAGATATACATATACAAACGATAAGTGGATTCTAATTTATTGCTAATTATAATTAAACTACATTGAATTAGCAAAATATCTTTTAAAAATATCATAAGTGTTGAAACTAGTGTTTTTCTATGACATTAATGTGTAAATATTGTTCTACAAATGCGATAGAAAATAAGTAGAGACAATTTTAGTTATTACTTGATTTTTCTAAGGCGAGAGTAGAGCACTATTTCATTCGCTTCGCTTATGAGGCGTGCAATAAACATCTTTCTTCATTTTTTTTCTTAAACTTAATTAACTTATTTTGAATTTATCATATTTTTTCCAACAAATTGGCCTCATATTCAGAAAATTGCATTTTATTTATTTTCGTTGTATTAGCAATAAAAAAAAATCGTTTTATTAAGAAATATAACTAATATTTGAATTTTTTTCCATTTATTCAGTGGGTAATCTTATAGTTAACAACGGAAATGCACCGAAGCCACCTCAACCTCAAATCATTCGATATCTCAACTGCTCTGACTTGCATAAATATTCATTGGCGGAAGATACCATTCAACTAAGTAATCTCATCATTGAGGCCGAGGACAACCCTTGCATCATAAAAGCGTCGGTAATTATTTTGAAAAACAATCATTTTCCCAGTTATAATTATGCTTATAATATAACCGGAAAGAAAATAGTAATGATTAATAATGAATTCCGAGGACAACAAAAAAATCATTAATTAGTTGGAGATAATGTACTTCTAGTTAATAAAACATATCAAGGCCACTTGCAAGTTCATGAAGTAGCGGGATATGAAGTCACTGCATTCAACAATGTATATGATAGTATATGTAGAGTCAATCAATATTCAGAAACTAGTATACTGGTGTTCGATAACGAATCTAGAGGAGATCTGTATGATGTCTAACTTCGGGAAAAATCCATGAACTCATTTTAATATCGTGCTATTTTTTTAGCGCTTCGAACGGTAGATGATAAATCGACACTGCTGAATGATTTGAAACCGCAGAATAAACCGACACTGGAGAATAAATCGACACAGCTGGATAAAGGTAAATTACTTTTTTTTTAAGTAGTTATAGTGAAATAAAATGCAAATGCTTTTAAGTCTTTCGCGACATTGTCTACCAAGAAAAGAAAGGTATTGCGCATGTGTTGTAAGCGAACCTTACTTATATAGATATACATATACAAACGATAAGTGGATTCTAATTTATTGCTAATTATAATTAAACTACATTGAATTAGCAAAATATCTTTTAAAAATATCATAAGTGTTGAAACTAGTGTTTTTCTATGACATTAATGTGTAAATATTGTTCTACAAATGCGATAGAAAATAAGTAGAGACAATTTTAGTTCTTACTTGATTTTTGTAAATCGAGAGTAGAGCACTATTTCACTAGAAGTACATTATCTCCAACTATGTAATGATTTTGTTGTTGTCCTCAGAATTCATTATTAATCATTACTATTTTCTTTCCAGTTATGTTATAAGCATAATTATAACTGGGAAAATCATTGTTTTTCAAAATAATTACCGACGCTTTTATGATGCAAGGGTTGTCCAAGGCCTCAATGATGAGATTACTTAGTTGAATGGTATCTTCCACCAATGAATATTTATGCAAGTCAGAGCAGTTGAGATATTGATGATTTAAGGTTGAGGCGGCTTCGGTGCATTTCCGTTGTTAACTATAAGATTACCCACTGAATAAATGGAAAAAAATTCAAATATTAGTTATATTTCTTAATAAAACGTTTAATTTTTGATCCAAACTTCACATCTTGTAGAAATCCGATCTTGTCTACATTAGTGAGGTCGGGCTGTGCTTGATCAGTTTTGCCCAAAGAGTATTCTGTATACTCTCTTATATCATTAAAGGCTCCATTTTCATAATTTGACAGATCGTTAGGATACAATTCATACATTAAGTACACGGTCTTTTCCCGAAGTAAGACATCATACAGATCTCCTCTAGATTCGTTATCGAACACCAGTATACTAGTTCCTGAATATTGATTGACTCTACATATACTATCATATACATTGTTGAATGCAGTGACTTCATATCCCGCTACTTCATGAACTTGCAAGTGGCCTTGATATGTATTATTAACTAGAAGTACATTATCTCCAACTATGTAATGATTTTGTTGTTGTCCTCGGAATTCATTATTAATCATTACTATTTTCTTTCCAGTTATGTTATAAGCATAATTATAACTGGGAAAATGATTGTTTTTCAAAATAATTACCGACGCTTTTATGATGCAAGGGTTGTCCGCGGCCTCAATGATGAGATTACTTAGTTGAATGGTATCTTCCGCCAATGAATATTTATGCAAGTCAGAGCAGTTGAGATATTGAATGATTTAAGGTTGAGGCGGCTTCGGTGCATTTCCGTTGTTAACTATAAGATTACCCACTGAATAAATAGAAAAAAAAATCAAATATTAGTTATATTACTTAATAAAACGTTTCATTTTTGATCTAAACTTCACATCTTGTAGAAATCCGATCTTGTCTACATTAGTGAGGTCGGGCTGTGCTTGATCAGTTTTGCCCAAAGAGTATTTATGCTGTATACTTTCTTATATTATTAAAGGCTCCACTTTCATAATTTGACAGATCTTTAGGATACAATTCATACATTAAGTTCACGGATTATTCCCGAAGTAAGACATCATACAGATCTCCTCTAGATTCGTTATCGAACACCAGTATACTAGTTCCTGAATATTGATTGACTCTACATATACTATCATATACATTGTTGAATGCAGTGACTTCATATCCCGCTACTTCATGAACTTGCAAGTGGCCTTGATATGTATTATTAACTATTAATAATAATAATAATAATAATAATCTTTATTTTCTTCTCTCACATACATAAGGTTTTTATGATTAAACTAAGATTATAACATTAGGAGTACATTATCTCCAACTAAGTAATGATTTTGTTGTTGTCCTCGGAATTCATTATTAATCATTACTATTTTCTTTCCAGTTATGTTATAAGCATAATTATAACTGGGAAAAATTATTGTTTTTCAAAATAATTACCGACGCTTTTATGATGCAATGGTTGTCCGCAGCCTCAATGATGAGATTACTTATTTGAATGGTATCTTCCGCCAATGAATATTTATGCAAGTTAGAGCAGTTGAGATATTGAATGATTTGAGGTTGAGGCGGCTTCGGTGCATTTCCGTTGTTAACTATAAGATTACCCACTGAATAAATGGAAAAAAATTCAAATATTAGTTATATTTCTTAATAAAACGTTTAATTTTTGATCCAAACTTCACATCTTGTAGAAATCCGATCTTGTCTACATTAGTGAGGTCGGGCTGTGCTTGATCAGTTTTGCCCAAAGAGTATTCTGTATACTCTCTTATATCATTAAAGGCTCCATTTTCATAATTTGACAGATCGTTAGGATACAATTCATACATTAAGTTCACGGTTTTTTCCCGAAGTAAGACATCATACAGATCTCCTCTAGATTCGTTATCGAACACCAGTATACTAGTTCCTGAATATTGATTGACTCTACATATACTATCATATACATTGTTGAATGCAGTGACTTCATATCCCGCTACTTCATGAACTTGCAAGTGGCCTTGATATGTATTATTAACTAGAAGTACATTATCTCCAACTATGTAATGATTTTGTTGTTGTCCTCGGAATTCATTATTAATCATTACTATTTTCTTTCCAGTTATGTTATAAGCATAATTATAACTGGGAAAATGATTGTTTTTCAAAATAATTACCGACGCTTTTATGATGCAAGGGTTGTCCGCGGCCTCAATGATGAGATTACTTATTTGAATGGTATCTTCCGCCAATGAATATTTATGCAAGTCAGAGCAGTTGAGATATTGAATGATTTGAGGTTGAGGCGGCTTCGGTGCATTTCCGTTGTTAACTATAAGATTACCCACTGAATAAATAGAAAAAAATCAAATATTAGTTATATTACTTAATAAAACGTTTCATTTTTGATCTAAACTTCACATCTTGTAGAAATCCGATCTTGTCTACATTAGTGAGGTCGGGCTGTGCTTGATCAGTTTTGCCCAAAGAGTATTCTGTATACTCTCTTATATCATTAAAGGCTCCACTTTCATAATTTGACAGATCGTTAGGATACAATTCATACATTAAGTTCACGGATTATTCCCGAAGTAAGACATCATACAGATCTCCTCTAGATTCGTTATCGAACACCAGTATACTAGTTCCTGAATATTGATTGACTCTACATATACTATCATATACATTGTTGAATGCAGTGACTTCATATCCCGCTACTTCATGAACTTGCAAGTGGCCTTGATATGTATTATTAACTAGAAGTAGGTACATTATCTCCAACTAAGTAATGATTTTGTTGTTGTCCTCGGAATTCATTATTAATCATTACTATTTTCTTTCCAGTTATGTTATAAGCATAATTATAACTGGGAAAAATGATTGTTTTTCAAAATAATTACCGACGCTTTTATGATGCAAGGGTTGTCCGCGGCCTCAATGATGATATTACTTATTTGAATGGTATCTACCGCCAATGAATATTTATGCAAGTCAGAGCAGTTGAGATATTGAATGATTTGAGGTTGAGGCGGCTTCGGTGCATTTCCGTTGTTAACTATAAGATTACCCACTGAATAAATGGAAAAAAATTCAAATATTAGTTATATTTCTTAATAAAACGTTTAATTTTTGATCTAAACTTCACATCTTGTAGAAATCCGATCTTGTCTACATTAGTGAGGTCGGGCTGTGCTTGATCAGTTTTGCCCAAAGAGTATTCTGTATACTCTCTTATATCATTAAAGGCTCCATTTTCATAATTTGACAGATCGTTAGGATACAATTCATACATTAAGTACACGGTTTTTTCCCGAAGTAAGACATCATACAGATCTCCTCTAGATTCGTTATCGAACACCAGTATACTAGTTCCTGAAAATTTATTGACTCTACATATACTATCATATACATTGTTGAATGCAGTGACTTCATATCCCGCTACTTCATGAACTTGCAAGTGGCCTTGATATGTATTATTAACTAGAAGTACATTATCTCCAACTAAGTAATGATTTTGTTGTTGTCCTCGGAATTCATTATTAATCATTACTATTTTCTTTCCAGTTATGTTATAAGCATAATTATAACTGGGAAAAATGATTGTTTTTCAAAATAATTACCGACGCTTTTATGATGCAAGGGTTGTCCGCGGCCTCAATGATGAGATTACTTATTTGAATGGTATCTTCCGCCAATGAATATTTATGCAAGTCAGAGCAGTTGAGATATTGAATGATTTGAGGTTGAGGCGGCTTCGGTGCATTTCCGTTGTTAACTATAAGATTACCCACTGAATAAATGGAAAAAAATTCAAATATTAGTTATATTTCTTAATAAAACGATATTTTTTTTTTATTGCTAATACAACGAAACGAAATAAAATGCAATTTTCTGAATATGAGGCCAATTTGTTGGAAAAAATATGATAAATTCAAAATAAGTTAATTAAGTTTAAGAAAAAAAATGAAGAAAGATGTTTATTGCACGCCTCATAAGCCTTACAAAATTCAAGTAAGAACTAAAATTGTCTCTACTTATTTTCTATCGCATTTGTAGAACAATATTTTCTCATTAATGTCATAGAAAAACACTAGTTTCAACACTTATGATATTTTTAAAAGATATTTTGCTAATTCAATGTAGTTTAATTATAATTAGCAATAAACTAGAATCCACTTATCGTTTGTATATTTATATCTATATGAGAAAGGTTCGCTTACAACACGACACAACACGACTTGCGCAGTACCTTTCTTTTCTTGGTAGACAATGGCGCGAAAGACTTAAAAGCATTTGTATTTTATTTCATTATAACTACTTAAAAAAAAAGTAATTTACCTTTATCCAGCTGTGTCGATTTATTCTCCAGTGTCGGTTTATTCTGCGGTTTCAAATCATTCAGCAGTGTCGATTCATCTTCTACCGCTCGAAGCGCTAAAACAATAGCACGATATTAAAATGAGTCTTATTGTTGACTTTCAGAGAAACAATAAAGAAGAATATAATATTTTTGATTACTAATGCAAGAAAAAATTAAAATTTGCACGGCATTCATATTTTACTATCGACATATTTATATGTTCGCAGAGTGAATTCACAGTAGCGATGTTGTGTATATTATGTGTTTAATATTATTTATGTACCTACTTTATTATATTTTATTTAATGTTTCACGACATTATCGTATTGGAATAGTCTGTAAGGATAATGTATGTAAGGATAATGTATGTATTTCTATAATAAATAAATAAATAAATTTTGAATTATAACAACAGAAAATTTCACTTATTAATGAAATAATTTTGTTTTATGTGGTGTATTCATAAAGCTGTCAATAGAAATTTGATAAATTTTTAATATTTTTTTTAGTTTAATTAAGTAAAGTAGTAATTTAATTAAAGATACGTGTACTTTCGCAAAACGTTTATTGAAGACTGACGAGTGACGCTCAGTGTTGCCAACTCAGTCTACCAAATATCTAACACCTTCTCCCTTAAGTGGTAAGCTCTCTTACATAGCTAATTAATTAGTTAATAACTCTGTGTTCTAAAGATTTTTAAGATATATCGAATACCAAGGTAAATTCTCAAGTAGGTAGGTTGCTGTCTTAATAACAATAGCAATTTAATAACTCAATGATGGAAATACATAATAAAGAAAACAGTTAATACCAACCTTAACAAAAAAACAATAAGCATATTTCTATGTAAGCTACCTCAGTACCTACCTACCTCTCTTCCTATTTACCGAAATTAGCACTTTTATTAAGGTGAGAAAAAAAACTTAAAATACACAGCTGTAATTTAATTTAAAGGTTTACCTACTACTACAACATACAATATTTATATTTAATGGTCTAAATCTCTTCTTGTTACAAGAATATAACAATTTACAGCGACATACATGTGAGAAAAAAAAAAGTTTAAGTTTAAAAGTAATCTAAGGTGCTTATATGCTACCTGAAACAAAAAACATCTTCGAAGCCGTATCTACGAGGGGGTCTACGAGTCCTACTAATTCTGTCTGTTTGTTGATCAGACGTTAACTCCATGTAGACTACATTATGTTGAATCGTTCCTCTGGGCGTGGACAGTGCTGGCACGGTGGCGGCGGTGGTAGCGTCCTGACGTGACGTATTGCCATCTGGGCTGCTCGTTTCATTGTGGGATGCTCTTTGATTAGGAACCGTTCTGGGTGACGTCAACGTATTAGCTGTGGCAGACGACGCTGTCATGGATTCAGGGTCTCGTTCTGGGCTGTCCGAGGTTGGAAAAGCTAATGAACTTCGGAACTTAGGTTTTGGATTAACATGTGAAGGTTGACGATTTATGTATTTCCGAGAACAGATTTAACTTTGTAGTCAGTGGTTCCTAGCCTATCCGTCAGCTGGCCTGCTAGCCACTTGTCCCGGGAGCGGTAGTCGCGGTACCACACCGGGTCACCGGGTGTAAGTTGACGCGGCGCTCCCCCCGCAAATTTCTCACTGCGAGCTTGGTGCGATTGAACTCTAGTCTCGCGTGAAGGCTTTAATGCATCTAAACGCATACGTAAATCTCTGCCCAATAGAATTTTAGCAGGACTCTCTCCTGTAGTGTAATGCTCCGTATTTCTATAGGCTAATAAAAATCGAGAAAGTGCTATGTCTGGGTTTAGTTTTTGATTAACCGTTTTTTTTATGACTCTCTTACATATCTTAACTGCGTTTTCCGCTGCTCCGTTTGAAGCCGGATGATACGGGGCTGAGAAAATATGCTCAATTTTATTTCTTTTCATGAACAATTCGAATTCCTTACTAGTGAAAGGTGGACCGTTGTCACTAACCACTTGTCTTACTAAACCAAAGCGAGCAAAATTATCTCTAAGAACAGAAATTACAGAATCTGCTTTTGTGCTTTTCATTCTGATTGCTTCAATCCATTTAGAGCAAGCATCCACTATTATAAAGTAAGTTACACCGGAAATAGGTCCCAAAAAATCTATGTGAATTCTGGACCAAGGTCCATTCCATTCCTAAAAAGGATTTTAATTCAGATACGTTCTTTGGGTACCTACAATTGCTTTTACTTTGTCTGGGTCCACTCTGTCTCCATCTTTATCTATAATGTATCCTAAGTACTTAACTTCGGAAGCCAAAAAATTACATTTGTTTTTCTTAATTTATAACCCGTTGTTTTGCAAAATACTAAAGACTTTTTCTATTGTTTCCAAATGCCTTTTAAAATCCCTACTTTTTAGTAATATATCGTCGTAGAACGTAGTCACATCTAGAATATCTTTGAACAAATTTGCCATAATTTTTTGAAATATTCCCGGACTTGAAGCTAAGCCGTATACTAAGCGATTATATTTAAAAAGCCCCTTATATGTATTGATTACAGTGTACGCTTTTGATTCTGCATCTAGTTCAAGTTGATTATAAGCCTGCGATAAATCAATTTTTGTGAAGTATTTATTTCCACTGAGGTTGCTAAACAATTCATCAATCCTCGGAACCGGATACCTATCAATCATTAAGGCTCGATTGAGTGTCACCTTGTAGTCGGCACAAATACGAATTCCTCCGTCTGCTTTGGAAGCAATGACGTCGTCCACCGGTTCCACGACGCCGGCCTGAAGCATGGCATCTATTTCTGCATCCACACGCGCTCGCATAGAGAAAGGCAATGGCCTCGCTCTGCAAAAATATAGGCTCTCCGTCCTCACGCACCTTCAGCCCCACCGTACCACCAGTGTACCTGCCCAGGGTCCCGTCAAACACCGACTTCGTCCTAATAAATTGGTACAGACGTTGTCGATAGCATAAAGGTCCAAATCTTTACATACATTGCCATATTTTACACTGATTTCTAAATATCCTAATGGTTCAATGGTATACCCGTCAAAAAACTTTAATTTTAACCTGCATGACTTTAACTTCAATTTGTTAAAGTATTTTAAAAATGTACTTTTACTGATACAGGATAAAGCGGACCCAGTATCTATTTCCATATTTAGCAATGTATCGCTCACTAGTAAGGAAATACACACCGGTTTGTACTTAGCTAAGGACATCTGATAGATTGGCTCCTCATCCGTGTAGTCTTCATCTTCCTCTTGCTGGCGCATCTCGCTCGCCGGCGCCGCTTTGGCCACCGGTCCTGCCTCTCATCCGGCGCGGCGGCTCCCTGCAGCCAGTAGTTATCGGCGGGGGCTCCTTGTCCGGTCCCGTGCCCGGCGCCACGTGATCACCCGCCAAGCTTCCCGCGCCATCGCCCGCGCCACCCGCGCGACCTGCCACTGTACCCGTAGCTGTTCATCACGCTCTCACCGCGTGCTCCAGTCTTCTCTCGTCCCGTATACATACGACGGAGATGGCCTGTCGTTTTGCAGAGGCTGCACACAAAATTTTTGTAGACACAATCTTCCCAGCGATGATTTGTGTCCCCACATGCTTTACAGTCACGTATTTGCATTTTATTTACTTGCCCAACAATGAGTGAACGATCCACAAAGCCCGCATCACGTTCCGCCCCCTCAAAGTTAATCGCGAGCGACACGGCTTTATTATAGCAAAGATTCTACTCGGCAAACAGCCTCTGTCTTGTAGATTCACTTTTAGCCCGCACACGAATTGGTTTCTAATATTATCTTCTAGTGTTGTTGAAAAATCACAAAACCGTGATAATTTTTTTAAGCCTGTCACGTAGTCGGCAATCGATTCGGTTTCTTGCTGCCTGCTTTGGCGAAATCTGTAACGCTCCGCTAATATTGAAGGTTTTGGCTGCAAATGCGTTTCCATTAAACTCACAAATTCTTTGAAAGTTAGACTCGAAGGTTTCTTCGGACTGGCCAACGTAGATAGCAAGTCGTAGCTTTCTTCCCCCCTTACCGCTATAAGCGTGGGTAATTTGACGCCATCTTCTATTTTATTCGCCATAAAATACATCTCAACCCGTTCAATATACGCCGACCAATTGCCGTTTTTAACGTCGAATGTACTAATTTGTCCAATCATTATAATTTTTCTCAACACTGTTTTATTAATATTTACATTTATGTGAATTTTTCCACGTTCGCCACTGACAAATTAAAGATACGTGTACTTTCGCAAAACGTTTATTGAAGACTGACGTCTGACGCTCAGCCCACAGGCCTCCCGAGTCCCGCCTCAGTCACCTCAGTGTTGCCAACTTAGGGTGGGTTGCATCAACAAATTTTGACGGACACGTAATCTTTAAAGATGGCGCTAACGAACGTTAGACAAAAAAGTGTTGATTCACCATCTATGACCGCTTAGGTTTGTTAAAAAGTTACGCTTACGTTAACCAGTGCTTGAACCATTCGTATTTCGTCCCTCCCACCGCGGAACTATGTAGTTCCGCGGGGTCCAGCCTTGTCGTGGCGGGAGGGCTCAGTACCGGCGGCACGGGGCGTACGCCTGAATGTGCTGCTTGAAAGCAAATGGGACCACCACGACGTTATTAGCCGCTCCCGACAGGTTCTCATTAGAAGAACCACGCGAGATGCGGCCGGGTAGAGGGCGCTTTAGCTGTCCGGGCGTTTTCGGCGCTTTGTGTTTTGTCTTGTTCGTGTCTCAATGTGCTCCCTACTCCTCAACAGGCTGGTTTGTGGAGCGTTGTGTGCGTGCTCGTTATTTGTATTTCCCGCTTCCCTTTATCCGGCAACGGTGTGTACTTGTATTGGTGTTATTTGTATCTGTGTTTCCTCCTCCCTTGAATGGGCTGGCGGAGAGTGGTGTTTTACGTCCGTCTGTATAATGTTCTTGTGCTGCTTCGTTGCATGCGAAGCCAAGGTGGAGGACAAACGATTATTCATACTGTGCGTCCTATGCGCGGCTGACCCTTCCACGGCCTACATTGGTCTGCCGTACCCGCGCTTTTATTATTACTACAACGTGTATCTCTATGTATACTTTGTCCGTATACAGGTCACCTGAATCCCAAGTTTTGGTTCCCGGCGATGGGATGCATGACCGGGGGGTTTAAACCCGGTCACTAGGGCACCAAAGAGGGGAGCTACCCCTCCTTAAAATTAAAAGCACCTCAAAGCATGGAAAGTAACGGAAAAGTACTACCCCAGGAGGGTCAAATCCCTCCCATGACCAAGTGGTCATGGCATCCGGTCCGCATCCTATTCTGGGGGCGGACCACGACCATGCGATAGATCCCAAAAACTCACGACCTGGCAATAATACGGAAATAATGAACAAGCTTACGGATCGTAGCGGGCGGTTGGATGAGTGCTCAGGCGCTTTTGCAACACCTTCTACACAAGGAGAGATCGCAATAAGGGAAAGCAATGAGATCGTCCAGCGCACTTCATGTCCATCACCGGTGCGAAGTGCAACCTGGACCTTCGCGATGGCTGACAATATGAGCTCAGACTCAACAAGCTCCATGTTAAGCATAAGCTCGACACACAATCAACAGAGTCCTCGAGGACTAGGTGAGGCTCCTTGCACCCCAGGGGAGAAGTCGCGCTTCTGGCGACCCCGAAAGAGAACGAGACAGGATGACGAGGAGAGTAGCTGCAGCGACACCCCTATTCTTTCGCACGAACGCACGAAAGCGGGATACCAAAGAGCCCGGAGAGTAGAGAGAGAAAGTGAAGCCGAGGCGGAACTCGCGGCTCTTAACGAGAAACCCACTGAGACAGGTACGGTTGGAAACGCCAGAAGACGCATCGAAGAAAACCTGGCTGCCGTAGAAAAAGTGGCCAGGTGTTCTATGAACCTAAAAGGTACCTTTGTAGCCGCTCTAAAAAAGGCAGTTGTAGCAATCAGAACGGATGCTGATAATCTGGCCGTGCAAACGCTGTCGGATGAAACTCGAGCTCTGCAGCTAGAAAATGAACGCCTCCGTGCACAACTTAATTTACTACAAGGCGAGATGCGCGAGCTGAGGTCGATCTTGCAAGCTCCGAAGGACCACCCAGCTGTCAATGTAGACGAACTGGAGGCTCGGTTCCTCCGACAGATAGGTGAGCATATCAATGCTCAATTTAAGGATCACGGGTCAAGGCCCAACTTGGAGACGCCAGCCCTTCCCCTTCCGACTGTGAGTAAAAAGAGCAAAAAAGGTAAGGCGAAACCACCTTCCAAATCACCGATGTCAGCTGCAGCTTCGAAAACAAAACGGGGAAAGGCAACCGTGCAGACGCTTGCCGTTGGAAAGAATGAGCAAAACCGTTTGGCAAACGCGCCGAGAATGGAAATGTTTGAAAGAAATACACCTGTCTCCTCTCCCGCTAGTGCCATTGTATTGCCACACTCCTGGCCCTCGCTGACCACCACCAATGAAGAAAATTGGACGATGGTTACTAAAAAAAGGCAAAAGGCGGCAACGGCGACGCAAAAAAATGTGAGAGCTCCAAAGTCGGCAACCCCGGAGCCGGCAGTGGGGAAAAAGCCGATACCTTAGCCAACCGACTCAAAACAGTACTGAGTGACAGCGGGAATCAAGATTACACGGCCCGTCCGATGCGCCGATGTCCGCATCTCTGGCCTGGGGGTCTAGCCATATTGGTGTCGAAAAGTATTCTACATACACTACCGCTTTTGCGTAATTGTACTGTCGAAAACGCTTCGTTCGTAGCCAAGAGGCATGTCGATACACTACCGCAAAGTCGACAGCGTAGATGCGAGCTGCTGTTCGTAGCACCTTATTCCGTCATATTGCCTCTGGATTAAATGTATTCCTATTGTCTCTGGATTAAAATATGTATTCCTAATGTCACTTTTATAAACAAATAGAAGTTAAAACTTTACAATATTATTGTAAATTTGCAATTGGAAGCTGCAAAAGGGACATTAGAATGTCAGCAAGGTTGGAACAATTTTCGATTTAAGTGGAATTTACGGAAGGTGCAAAGTGAATATATGAATTTTAATTGCATGTTTAAATTTATTATGTTTTGTTTCATGTTTTCTCAGAAATTTAAGGCTACAAATAAATACAATATTTTGAAATTGCATAATCGCGATATATAATAATAATTAGTAGTACTTTGATATTTTTAGGATTTGAGTTTTGACCTCACAACTAATCTGCAAAATGAAGAAGCAACATATTTTGTTACCGCTTAGAAGAAACAATAGAAATAGTACCTACTGTGGATTGATAAATAAAGAGTGAAAATAAGGTTGTCTAGAAGTTGATAAAGTCCAAGGAATTTAAAAACAATAGAAACGTAGACTAGTGTGAACACTGAAATTAGAGTTTGATTTAAGCTTTAATTAGGTTTGGTGTTTGTGCTTGAACATTTTTAATGTCAATTTGAAAGCAGATTTTTATATAAGTGTAGATTTTATTAGTGATTTGCTACTAGTTGGAATTATCTCTGTTTATGTCCATCAAACAATTTCAGTTTAAGTTAGAGTCGTTGATTGTTTATAATATATTTTAAAAAAAAAGAGGGATTAATTAAAATTATAAAATAGAAACTTAGTCTTAAATTATAACCCTTAATCAACCTTTGACTCCATATTGATGCTCCAACATCTTAGATATAAATTTAAGTTTGATGCTTATTTTAAGTTAATATTCATGTCAATTAACTTTTGGTTATATCAGTGATTTGCTACTAGTGAATATGTAAATGCAAAATCTGTTTAAGTAAGAAATGAATAAACATTGTATGTTATGTATTTGTCAGTTTTATTTTTGGTAATTTACCTGTCTTCTTTAGTAGGAAAAGCCATTAGTGGTTCACAATATTAGTTTATTTTACAAGAATATACAGATAATGCATATATGAATGACCCATACCTACTAATAGTTAGGAATATTAAACAAACAGGTAGCAAAATAAAAATGTTTCAGTTATGGTTATTTTTTATTAAAATAAGGCACCAAATATCTTCCTTAATGCAGTCTACATAGAAAAATAAGCATATGTAACAACTTATTAAACAATACAGACATTACTACTGAACACACACAGGTGCATCAAATTAAATGCATTACTACCTAATGTAGATGTATTCATATTTATATATGTAGATAATTAACTAATAAATGTAAGTGTTAGTTTGCAGCAATGTCAATATCTTGTTTGTGTGCTGTTATATACAAAAAAATGTTCAATTCATAAAACCTAACGTTAAATGTTGTGATGATTTCATAAAATTACTATGATTCCTACAGTTACTATGAATACATCCTGGGTGATTAAAAAAATAGTGATTGTTTCCTTAACACATCAAATGTAAATAATAATAGTTATTGTAAAGATATAATTCTTCCCAAAATCTACAAATGCAATTTGTTTAAATAATAATGTCTCATTAACATTCAAACTGCTGAACTTATTAAGATTAAATGTAGAAGAACATAGTTTCAGTTACTGTTTCCTGTTCTTGAGGTAATGTTACTTAACCAACCATTATTTCATACTCCATAGCTTCTCTTATTCTGAAAAGAAAATATTTTAGTTAGTACTTTGACCAAATAGAAAACTGACAAACTAAACTGTAAGATCGGCCCAAGGTTTGTTCAATAGGTAACTTTAGTATTAAAACTCTTTACTTAATTCTAAACTTAAAAATATACTTAATTTGTCACTGCTGCTTATTGTCAATTAAAGTTCTTAATAACCAAACAATGTCAGTAACTCCCAAAGGACTTGAATTCAAACTTCTCATTCATTAACAATATTATAATAACTTCTCTAGTATATAAACTTAGTAAATAATTAAAGAAAATATCTGCTTACCATTCCTTAGAATTGCTCACTAGATTTTATATTTCCAAAGTTCATGAAGTGCCTATAAATCCACTTTATTTGATTAATATATTTAGAACTTCTAATTATGTTCATTAGTGACTGCTTTATCATCTGAAATATACAAATAAAATGTACAAGAATTTTACTTTGTGATTACATAATATATGCAATATTAAATGGTATATGTATTTTTCAAATTAAAGAACAATTTCATGAACTTACATGCAATATAAATAATTAGAGATATCCAATATAACTAGGATTTACCTCTACTAATTTGCTGATTTTCTTGATATTTTCATATTTATCTGTGTCTATTATGTTATCCTCGCATTGATTCACATAGAAAAACTAAAACTCTTAACTTAAATTTTTTAACTCTAGTTTAAATTATTATAATTACACGATTTTATATATTTATTACGTAAAAAAAAGACAGATAACAAATTAAAACCATTTCGTTAAAACGTCCAAAATATGACATGTTTTTAAAACGGTAGCCATTAAAGATGGCAATAGTTGTACTTAAATATTGCAAACAGCAGCTTTTGAGATCACGCTAAAACATGGCGGAGAAACGCCGTTTTTTCTACACTGCCGAAACATTAATTGGCCGTTGGCTACCGAATAGCGTAAGCGTTAATGTGTGTCTTTTCGTAGCACTGTCATGGCGTCGCTTATTGTATCCCGACTGACGCCTTTAGGGCCTAGGCTACCGACTGTCGACACGAGCTGTCATTTTCATACAAATTTAGTTTTCGACTTTCTACATACACTACTGTTAAGCCATCTTGGCTAGACCCCCTGGACGACTCTATTACAGCGGATGAATTGCGCGAGGCGATTGCGGCGAAGGGAGAGTGCCCGGCTGATCAAATAAGGATCAGCCGAATACGACAAGATAGATCGGGTCTTGGCGCAGCGTGGGCTAACTGCCCCGTAACGGCCGCCAAAAAACTCTTAGCGGGGCGTTTCTTTGTCGGATGGGTTGCGGCAAATATTAGTGTTGCAAAGCCAAGAGAGCTACGGTGTTTTCGCTGCTTACAAATCGGGCACGTAGCTAGCCGCTGCATGTCCGATACTGATCGTAGCCAACTGTGTTTTCGCTGCGGTCAAGCCGGTCACAGGGCAGCCTCCTGCAGTGAAAAACCCAAGTGCCTACTCTGCGACGAGGCCGGTAGGAAAGCGGATCACAGGCTAGGTGGCAACAGCTGCACAGCTCCCAGTGTGAGGGTACCCAGGCGCCGCTCGTCACCTAAAAAAAAGACGCCCGCAAAGTCTCCGCGCAACAATGCGCGTATGGAGATTATAGAAACCGCAGCAAATTAACATGGCCCTACGGTTTCTTCAGAGCAACCTAAACCACTGCGCTGCTGCACAAGACCTACTGTACCAGAGTCTGGCGCAGTGGAATATCAACATTGGTATAATTTCCGAGCCCTACACAATACCCGAAAAAACGAACTGGGTTGGCGACCTCGACGGTCTGGCCGCAATTATCGTTACACCGGCAGATGGCTCGCCCTGCATTGGCCCAGTTCGAAAAGGCCACGGCTATGTGGCAGCAAAGTTGGGTAGCAAAATGTGTATCGCGAGTACCTACTTCTCCCCCAATCGCTCGCTGGCTGAATTTGAGGCCTTCCTAAACGAACTGGGAAGCCTGGTGCAATGGAGCCATCCGAGACATTTAGTCATCGCTGGGGATCTGAATGCAAAGTCTGTGGCCTGGGGTTCACAGGTGTCCAGCCCACGAGGAAAAGCGTTGGTGGACTGGGCAGTAGCGCATTGTTTGGTAGTGGCTAACAGGGGCTCTGAAGCTACGTGTGTTCGAACAAACGGAGAATCTATCGTGGATGTGACGTTCACGAGCCCCCATCTTTCGTGCCGTGTTCAGGACTGGGAGGTCCTGACGGGGGTTGAGACGCTTTCGGACCACCGGTATATCCGCTTCCGCACTGTCTCTCCGTCGGCCAATCCTAGCTCGGACCCGTCAGAACTGGGCCCAAAATGGGCACTTGGGAGTCTTAACAAGGAACAGGCGGAATTGGCTACGATTGTGCAGGCCTGGTGCCCGATCCCAGCCTCCGTAGATCCAGAGGAAGAGGCAGAGTGGTTTCGTGGCGCAATGACTTGCATCGCGGATGCTGCAATGCAAAGAAGACGCCCTGGAGCTCACCGGACCAGTGTATTCTGGTGGTCGGCAGAACTCGCCCAGTTGCGGATTGCTTGTGTAGCAGCTCGTCGAGGCTACACCAGGACTCGCAGAAGGCGACCAATTCGCATAGAAGAGGAAAAACAAGCATATAGCGTATACCGAGATGCAAAACTGGCGCTGCGAATAGGTATCGCCGAAGCAAAAAAGAAAGCATGGCAAGAACTGCTTGACACCCTGGAGCGGGATCCCTGGGGACGCCCGTATCAGATTGTCACAAACAAGCTGCGCTCGTGGGCCCCGCCACTCACGAAAAACATGGAGCCGGAACTGCTCAGCACAGTGGTTGCGGAACTTTTTCCTGAACGCGACGCCCTGAGCTCCCCACATGAGACGACCACGGAACACAGTGTCACAGTGTCTGAAGTATCTCCTTCGGAGCTGAAGACAGCAATAACACGCATGGCCACTAAAAAAACTGCACCTGGTCCCGATGGCATGCACGGACGAGTGTTAGCTCTGGCCCTCGACGCTGGTCTTGACATGCGCTTTCGAGGCCTACTCACGAAATGTCTTAGAAATGGCCTCTTTCCGTCGACATGGAAGACTGGGTTGCTAGTTCTTCTAAAAAAAGGTGGAAAACCTACAGAGTCACCATCAGCGTATCGACCTATAGTTCTCCTAGATGAAGCCGGTAAGCTCTTCGAGCGTATTATTGCCGGTCGGATTTACAATCATTTGGAAACTATAGGACCAAACATACATGAGGCTCAATTCTGCTTCCGGAAACATAGGTCAACGATCGACGCAATTGCGCGCCTGCGAAGCGTCTGCGAGGAGCAGGTGTCACGGGGCAGAGTGGTTTTCGCGGTATCGTTAGACATCGCGAACGCTTTCAATTCCTTGCCATGGGACTGTATCGCGGACGGCCTACGCCACCACGGCTTACCGGTCTATATAAGAAAATGTGTAGCATCGTACCTCAACGGCCGCCGTGTTATCTTCCCGAAACAAAATGGCATAGGGAGTCACCTCATCAAGTGCGGCGTCCCACAAGGCTCGGTTCTTGGCCCCCTTCTTTGGAACATAGGTTACGATAGGGTGCTGCGAGCGAAACTAGTCCCTGGAGTGTCAACTATATGCTATGCAGACGACACCCTCGTGGTCGCTATTGGAGAAGATTTTAAGGAAGCGCGCCTCCGAGCGACAGCTGGAGTAGCTCGGGTGGTTTCTGAAATCAAGAAGCTCGGCCTTGTTGTCGCCCTTCAGAAATCAGAAGCTATATGCTTCTACGGCCACAGAAAAGCTCCACCTCAAGACGTAGACATCATCGTCGGCGGAGTAGCTATCCGGGTCGGTACTACGCTCAAATACCTTGGGCTGATTCTTGACCCACGGTGGACTTTCAGACCACACTTCGTGGCACTTGCCCCTAAGCTCACCGCCACCGCAAACATGCTCTCGCGCATAATGCCAAACCTCGGCGGGCCGAGTGGGGGGTGTCGCCTCTTATACGCAAATGCGATCCGGGCAAAAGCACTGTACGGGTGTCCCATATGGGCCGACAAACTGACCGGGTACAATCGCACAATACTCAGGCAGTCGCAGCGAGTGGTCGCTGCCAGGGTTGCGAGGGCGTACCGCACTGTGTCTTATGACGCAGTGTGTGTTATAGCCGATACCGCGCCATGGCATCTCGATGCGGCTGCTTTTAGCGAAGTATATTGGAGGAGGGCCGAAGCTCGGGAAAAAGGGGATAACCCCACACTGGAACAATTAAACGCGTGGCGAGCCTTAGAAGACCAGGAATTGTTAGTAGAGTGGGAAAGAGAGCTGGCGGATGCGAGTGCCGGTAAATATACTACCGAAGCCCTCAGACCTTTGCTTCAACTTTGGGTAAAGAGGCGCTGGGGTCACCTCAGCTATCGACTTGTGCAGATGCTGTCCGGACACGGATGTTTTGGTAGCTATCTGCACAAAGTAGTAGGGTGTGAGGAGTCACCAACCTGTCACCACTGTGTCGGAGACAGCCGGGACGACGCCCTGCATACACTTAGGGACTGCCCAGCATGGGAAGCGGAAAGGAGACCTTTGTTAGATGCCCTCCAGGGCGAGGACGCAATACTGCCAAACGTAGTGAAAGCCATATTGAGCGCAGGAAATGACGGCTCGTGGAAAATCTTCTATAATTTCTGCGAGTCGGTCATGAAAGTCAAAGAAGAAGCGGGAAGAACCAGGGAGCTTTGTCCCGGAACCCGTCCGCGGCGGCGAAAGAAACCGCAGGCCCGTCAAATCCTCGCCACCTAAAGAGTGCCCAAGCGGGGAAGCAGGGGTCCATGCGTTCAAAAGAAGGGATGGTGATCCATCCCTGCAAGCACTGGACCCGATCTCCCCTAGCTATTCCTAAAAGCGTATGGCCCGATCTGTGAAGGATACTTGCTGTGTCAAGTATCTTCACAAATCAACAATGGGCGGGGAGAGGCGGACACAACCGCCGCATCGCATGTCGGGAAGCGGATAAGGCTCTGCTGTTACCGCATCCCGCCTAAGGCGATTGTTGGTGGCGCCTTGGGGTTTTAGTGGGTATGCACATTCGCGAGTCCCACATAACCTTCCCGCACTAAGCAGTCGCACCGCGGTGGGGTATGCGCAATGCATTTCCCCAAGTAAAAAAAAAAAAAAAATCGTATTTCGTAATTGACAATTGTCAAATTTTGGTTTGTAACAGGTAACTTCGTAGTTCGTACTTCTTAAACACTGTTTCCTCTGAATTTAATATTAGAGATGGTTTGATTAATAATTATTTTGCAAGGTATGTTAATATTACGATTATTTTTGACTTCAAAAAAATAAATAGCAAATTTAATATTAAAGATGTCTTATATTTCAGATTATAACTTTTTTATGGCATGGGTGTATGGGTGGTATTGTTAAGGACTAACATATTCTATACTGTTTATATTGCTTATTGCATGCTTTTGGTAAAGAAATATTTGACAAAAATAATATGCCTTTACTAACTGAATTACTTACAGCCTACAGATTTTATTAATTTAGACCAAAAGTTAACTTCATTGACAACAAACAGAAAACTAGTTTTCTCTAAATTTAATTTTATTCTAATATCAGAGATACATAGTTTAATTATTATTATTTTGCAAGGTAGGTTAATATTAAGATTATTTTTAACTTCAACGAAAACAAATCTCAAATTATAATTTTAAAGCTGTCTTATTTTCAGATTATAACTATTTTATGGTATGGATGTGAAATATGGTGCAGGATTAACATATTATATACTGTATAATATATTGCTATTGCATGCTTTTGGTGGAGAAATAAAAAGTTTGATAAAAATAATATGCCTTTTTATTACCGAATTACAACATTACATAGTTATGCCTGCCTATGCACATAAGAATTAATTCATCTTAAAAATCTATTTCTTTACAGTTTTTATAATTTTTTACACTAATTTTATTACATTGATACACACAACTGTTTAGAGCTAGTTCAGACATGGCGGAATCCGTGCGGATGCAAATCGCGCGGTTCTAAACGCAAGTGTTCAGACAGACGCGGATGTAAATGCGGAGTGCCGTAATCCGCATAGAGTGACAGCGTTCTAGTCCAATCATGGAAGTCGAAGAAGCAATATGTGTGTACTTGTTGCTCCGTAAAAAAGAAAGAAAGAAGAAACGGCAGTATTGGGTGCATCCAATATTACGTGATCGGCTCACCCATGGTCAGTTTCTGACTTTATATCCAAAATTAAGAAGTTTTGAACCAAAATTCTTTAATTATTTGAGAATGTCGATAAATTCATTTGATGAATTATTAGAAATGATCAGTGAACAAATTGCATCTAATGATACCCATATGAGGTCAAGCGTGGCCCCAGAAGAAAAACTCGTGATTACATTAAGGTAAGATATTTATTTTATACATCAGAATATATGTTTTGTACTATAGAAGACTGTGAGTCGTCAGTGCTATTGCATGATAAAGGCGATGGAGACTCTCCTGGTACGATTGTAGAATATCCTGTAAAATATCCTTGTGGGTTTGAATATTGTTGGTTTTGCCAAAATACTTCATTAGGCGTGTTCTGCTGGCTCGTGATATGAATAGGCGCTGGTAATTTCTGCCATTTCTGTATTACCTGGAGTAATTCAATTTTAGTAGCCAAACGCTTATTTTCTGGAACTTTTTTTAACTCTTTATACAATGACATACAAAAAAGCTTATCATCATCATCTTGCTTTGACATACTTTCTTGTAATTGTCTCTGTATTTTATCCCTTGATTCAATGCTATTTTCTAATATGTCAGCCAATCGCTCTTCTGAAGTAATTTTAGTCTTCTTCCTTTTATTGGGTACTGGTTGTATTTCACGTGCATTAACAAAATTATCTTGGTTTTGGTCAATGTTTTGAATTCCTTCATTTTTGGCTTCATGTATGTTTGATGTCGTTTCTTTGTTTTCTACTGTCTTCTGAAGAAAAGAAAGCCGGTCAAAATACATGTATTTTGAACCTTTACATGCACCAGAACCAGAAGGAATTGATTTGCCTTTCTTGAATTCCTTATTATAAGCATCCCGTATATTCTTCCACTTTTTTTGTAAAGTTACACCTGGAACAGAAATCAGTATTTTTAACAAAATTGTAGACTTATAAATACAGGAGCGGTCAAATATTTGAAGACACTCAAAAATTTGAAAAATTTAAAATAAAATAATTGACACTCATTATTTTAAACTAGCTGGTGCCCGCGACTTATAATTAATAAATGAAAAGTTTGCAACTTTGTTAACAAAACGATACAGATCAAGATTATATTGTTTCAGATATCTGGGTACTGGTTGTTCCTTTGGAGAACTGCATTACAACTTTCGTCTTGGCAAATCTACAATTACAGGAATTGTCCGTGAAGTATGTGAAGCTCTGTGGGAAAAAGTCGCAAAAAATGTCATGCCTGAACCCAGCGAAGATATATGGAAGAAAATAGCTACAGATTTTGAAAAATATGCAAATTTCCCCAATTGCATTGGCGCCATAGATGGCAAGCATATAAGGATTACAAAACCCAATGATTCTGGATCTTTGTATTATAATTACAAAACTTTTTTTTCCATAGTGCTGTTGGCACTTTGTGATAGTAACTATTGTTTTTCTTTCATAGATATTGGATCATATGGAAAAAGTAGTGATTCTGCAATTTTTAAAAATTCGGTATTTTATAAAAGATTAATAGAAAAGTCATTACACATACCAAAACCTAAACCAATATCTAACACAGATCCTACGCCATTGCCATACGTCATAGTTGGCGATGAAGCGTTTGGTTTATCCGAAACTGTAATGCGACCCTATGCAGGTAGAGGGCTATCATACGAAAAAAATATATTTAATTACAGGTTATCAAGAGCTCGACGTTATATTGAATGCACTTTTGGAATTCTGGCAAACAAGTGGCGCATTTTTCATAGGCCTATAAACGTTAATATAGACTTTGCCGAAGACATAATAAAGGCCTGTTGTGTGCTACACAATTTTGTTAGAACTAGAGATGGTATACAGTTTGAAGATACTTTATATACTGGGCCAATGAGTAATCTTAATACATTACATGCAGGAAGGGGTACACCGTCATCATTAAATATTAGAGACAAATATGCTAATTACTTTGTAAATGAGGGTCGTGTAGAATGGCAAGACACAAAAATATAAAAACTTGAGAGGTGTCAAGGGACACCCGGATAGAACGAAGTTGACCTCACTGGAGGCGAGTACTAGAGGCGAGTAGCGAGGCGTGGTGTTTGCGTGCGTGAGAATCGTGAGATTTTTCCCGCGCCCGATACTTACCTCCAATCACAATAACAACATTTTTATATAGTTTAGTTATTTGGGGTGGACTGTCAATTACAAAATATGTAAACTACCCTGATAAATGTAAAATTAAATACATACTGACCAAAAAGAACCTTTTTTTCCAAAGAATCCTCATTTTCTCCAAAAATATCCACCAGCTCCTGCCAAGCTCCGTTTCTAATAATTTTATTGGAATATTCTGCACATTGGATGTCCCACAAAGCAGGTCTCTTTTCCACCTCATCGATGAATAGCTCGGTGTCGAAGCGATCCATTGTCACCGTCCGATACGCGCGGCTTCCGCAGAGCAACTGAACGCGCTCTAGGTACGTCAAGTAAATAGATCCGAGCGGCAACCGCGCGAATTCATTTTCTAGCGGTTGAGTGGCGGTAGCCGCGCGGTTTGTCAATCCGCGCGGACAGGTATGAACGAATTTATAGGCGCTAATGTAAATAAGATCCGCGCGGTCTAACCGCGCGATTTGCATCCGCACGGATTCCGCCATGTCTGAACTAGCTCTTAATTATTTTGAAGAGCATTTATACTAAGTTTCAAGTAATTCTGATCATAAACAAGTTATAGTAAGTTTATTTTTTTTAGTGTTAAGGTAAATACCACTTTTCATACATTTTAGATTAGAATTGGCAGTTTCATACAATCTTACATCCCTTTAGTATAATTAATAGTAAGTAATTCTTTTTCTTGTAGTTTAAAAATGATTTCATCGTTCTTCCTCTTCTCATTTAGATGTTGAAAACGCAACTCAAAAATTTATTTTTCATATTTATTAACTGAAAGGGCATTAAATTCTGCATGAATCGCACTCCATGCCCTCTTTTTTTGCAAATTGTTAGTACTGTCTGTCTTTTTATTAAATAATATGTGTTTATGTTTTTCTATTAAATTTCTAAATCTGTCCCCTTCTTTTCCAAAATTTACCGAATGTTCTCTGAAAGTCAATGAGTCATGTAAATAAATACATTTCTAACTATATCTCTCAATATAATATATATACTTTGTGCATATACAATCCATACAATATAATAATAGCTTTATACCATTTCCATTTACCTCCTCTATATCCATACAAAATACCTATCAAACAAATTAAATTAATTTTTTTGTTACGAATGCAACCATCCCATCAATATTTTTTTATGACGTTGTCACGTTCAACTATCGCCAAATAATAGCTCAATTAGTTTGATTAATTTGAGAAAGATTATTTTGCAATTACCCAAGCCTTGTCTTGTTTCTGGTGATTTTAATGCTCACAATATAGCTTTTGGTTGTGATACTACCAATTCAAGAGGTCGTGAATTATTTGATGATGCTGATTTATGTATTTTAAATTCTGGTGACCCTACTATTATTTCTAGACCTGGTAATAATGCATCATCCATTGATGTTACTTGTGTTAGCCCTGATATTGCACCACTTTGTGAGTGGTATGTCGGTGATGACTCTTTAGGGAGCTATTTACCTACTTTTGTTAACATCATTACCTCAACTCAAAAATATACAGTTCAACAGTCTAAGAAGATACATAAGTATTTATATAATAAAACAAACTGGAATATGTACAATGACAAATCCAAAGATATATTTGATAAATTTTCTCCTTCAACAATTGATACTTTAGTTCAATATGATGAATTTTCTAAATTACTACTTAGTTTAAAAGAAAACTGTGTTCCATTGTTAAAGCATAAATCTTCTAGTAAAAAGTCTGCTCCTCCAGCTCCTTGCTGGAATGATACTTGTGCCGAGGCTGTAACCAAATCAAGAGAAGCGTTAGCTAATTATAGACGTAATATGACAATGGACAATTATATAGAATACTAGCTGGCCTGGCGAACATCGTACCGCCTAACAGTCGATTCTTTATTTTTTTTAAATACTTATTCTGCTATTCGGGAATCGGGACACCGGACAATCGGTCTAGCTAGTAAGATAAAAAAAAAGAAAGTTGATAATACAACAAATACATTATGTCAAAAAATAAAAATTTACCTTCCCAGAACCCCTCCACTAACACTTGAACTTTATGATATGGTATTAAAGTTCAAATTGCCTTTAAATATTATTACGAATATTATGTATGGGAATATAGAAGTGTTGTTTTAGACTTTTTCACTCAATAATTTTTTTAATTTTTCTCTCCGTAAGAACCATCCTCGTACCTCGTTTTCATGTTATGTAGTGACAACGGAAAACGGGTTTCATTTTTATATATAAGTATAGATAAGAAAATAGATTCGAGGAAAAAAATATTATAAAAATGGCTAAGAGAGACAGTTGGAAAAGTCTTTGATCGTCTTTTAATAGATTCACTCCAGTATCCCGAGTGTGGAATTTTATTAGAAGACTTAAGAGAATTAACATTAATAGAAATGTGTCCATAAATGATGAGTGGATAGCAAGTTTTTTAGAGAAGTTAGGGCAGCCTAGTAATAACAACGATAATAATTCTGGTTTATTCGAATTTAATGATGGAAGTCAGTGGAGCAAGTTTCTACTTAACTCTTTTTGTTTTGAAGAACTTGACATGGCTTTGTCTTCAAAAAGAATACAACCCCTGGTCTTGACGATATTCCTTATATTATGCTTCAAAATCTACATGTTTCTGTAAAACATATTATACTTAATATTTTAAATTCGCTTTGGTCTCAGCAATTGATTCCAGAATCCTGGAGGTTGCAATGTGTCATACCAGTGTTAAAACCTGACAAACCCAATGATCATTTTAATTCGTACAGACCTATTTCTCTTACATGTTGTGTAGGGAAATTGTTTGAGCAAATGATTAAGATTAGACTGGACTATTTTGTTGAAAACCAGAAACTTATTCCTTCTTGTCAGTTTGGATTCACAAAAGTGCAGCAGAAAGTTTTATAGCTTACCTGACTGATATGAAGAAGTGTTTGTTATCAGGTTCTACTGCAATTTGTGTTTTCCTTGATGTTCAGGGGGCATATGATAATGTAGATCTTCACCAATTAATTAGGGTGCTATATTCTTTGGGCTTCCCAGGAAAGCTTTTAAAATGGATTTTCCATACGTATTATGGTAGTTTTTTATATATTAAATACAATAATGTTTTTCATGGTCCAAAATTAGCATTCAAAGGGTTGATGCAAGGGTCTTCTTTATCTCTAATCCTGTATAACCTTTATACTTCACAAATATATAATAGATATGTGACTGAATCTGTGAAAATATTACAATTTGCTGATGACATCTTAATATAATATAGTGTAGGCAGTAATTTACAGGTTACTCAAGCAAAAGTTAATTCAGCTTTATGTCAACTTAACTCCTATTATACTGAGATACTTAAATTAAATATAAATAGTAGTAAAAGTTCAGTTTTAGCTTATGGTATTGATACTAAATAAATAATGTAAATGTTAAGTATAACAATAAATTAATCCCTCAAAATAGCAAAAAAATGTTTCTTGGTGTAATTTTTGCCACTAAATTAAAATTTACCCAACACATTGACAATATTTGTAGGAGAGCTTTGAAAGGTATCAATATTTTGCGGTCCTTAGCAGGAACTTTTTGGGGTTCTGATCCAAAAATTCTTTGTTTATTATATAAAAGCTTAGTATGTAGTCATTTTGATTATAGTTGTCTGGGATATATGAATATTAGTCCTATATTATTAAAAAGCTTGATGTTATCCAAAATATTGCTCTTAGAATTGTTACTCCTGCAATGCGGTACGCATTGCAGGAGTAACAATTCTAATCTCCTATCAATTCTATGGAGGTTGAGTCATGTGTAGAACCACTATGTATTCGGCGAGTATTAATTGCTGAAAAATTTTGCCTGATAGTTATAACTTCTCAGAATGTTAATTGAATTCTTATTCTATAACTATCACTAATACACCAGATTTGCCTTCAAGTATAACAGCGACTAATGTTCTCAATAACCAGATCCCTGAATTATTGGGAATTATGAGCTTTATGACTGATTTATCTGATAATATGTACAAATCTGAACTATGGTCTGTATATCTCTGTAAATATAAAGCTCTTATGTGTAAATTAAATATAGATATGTCCAGTGTAGTAGATAATAGTTACAAAGTCTACACTGATGGGTCTAAATCTTCATCTGCAGTGAAATCGGGTTACTATGATCCTCAGGCTAAAACCTCAAAATGTTTTATGTTAAGTAATACTTGCAGCATATTTACAGCTGAAGCTTATGCTATCTATCAAGTTGTATTGTACTTACAAAGTTTACAAAATAATGATAACTATGTGGAGTTCCTAATAATTTCAGATTCAAAAAGTGTGTTAATTAATGGCTTTAGACAAATGTCATACTCATTATAGAAATTATTTATTGTATAAAATTAGAGAAGCATTGATATCTTTGGATACTCCAGTAACATTTAAATGGGTGCCCTCTCATAGGGGTATCAAGGGAAATAATATTGTAGATGGTATCGTCAATTCTAATTATGATGAGGATCATAGTATTACATGCAGAGTACCTTTTACGGATTTTCTTTTCGACTTAAAACAAAGAAGTCACAAGTTATGGGAAAGCTATTGGAAATTATCCTCACAGCATAAAGGTAGTTGGTATGCAGAGATCCAAAAAGAACTTCCAAGTAAACCTTGGTATGATAAATACAAAGGAGCCAATGAACGTAAATTTATAACCATTATTAATCGTTTGAGGTTTGGCCACTGTCATACTCTAAGCCATTTATTTCGTTTTAAAATTATAAATAATAACAGATGTACATACTGTGGAGCAAATGAGGCCGACTTATCCCACCTCATCTTGAGTTGCCCGACCTTTAAATTGCAACGATTAATACTAGTAACGGATATTAATATATTATGAAGTTGTTAGTTGATGGATTTTGATGAGAATAATCAGACTAAACTTTTTTTTTTTATGGCTCTGGCACGGTTTGTGCATTAGCCAGCGTCAAGTATAATGGCCGATTTACATTATCTTAGTGTTTAGGAGAGTGCTTGCTTTAGTAAACGCTACTTGCTTTAGTACGGTTCTACTTGACTTTCAAGTTGAATCAAAATAGAATCGCTTTTTATTTTTGTTTCAAGTGATACCCCTCCCGCGCCCGCGCACCCCCCGAGATCTTCCCTCGTTGTGTGTAAACACGTAATTTAGTCAAATCTTTAGGAGAGTGCATAAATACCGTGAAACGCGTGCGTGTTTTTTTATTTTAAAATAAAATAAATAAAAATAAAATAGCCTTTATTGCTGAACTTATTTTTACAGTAATTTTTCTTACAAATACGTTTATAACTTTTAACAGTTTCTTTTCTTTTCATAAATCCGGTATCGGTAAACGGTCGTTTCTACATTTCAGCTTGTCTTTCGACATAGGCCTCCTCTAAAGATTTCCACTCTGTTCTATTTTTCGCTATGCGCGTCCATATTGGGCCCGCCACTTTTTTGATGTCGTCCTCCCATCTTCTAGTCTGTCTGCCTCTGTTTCTTTTACTATCTCGTGGTTGCCATTCTGTTATTATTCTCGTCCATTTCTCCTTCTTCTCTCTTATCATATGTCCAGCCCACCTCCACTTTAAGCACTTGTATGTTGTGTATGCATTCTTAAATTTTGTTTTGTTTTTGATACATTTTAGTTTAACTCGGTCTTTTCTTTTAATTCCTATTGTGCTTCTCTCCATTCCATTCTGACAAACTTTTATTTTCCTTGCTTGTTCTTCTGTCAATGCCCATGTTTGGCACCCATATAGTAAGCATGGTAAGATACACATATTGTATATTCTCCTCTTGTTCCTCATAGACATATCCTGGTTCTTCATGACTTCACTGAGTGACCAATATCTCTTCCAAGTATTAGTTATTCTTCTTTCTATTTCTTTTTGCATACATTCCTCAGTAGATATTAACTGTCCCAAATACACATACTCCTTTACATACTCTATTTCTTCATCATTTACTGTTATGGACTCTGTTTGTGAGGAGTTAGACATTACTTTTGTTTTCGATAAGTTCATTGACAGGCCTGCCTTCTTACTTTCTTCCGCTAACTGTTGCAACATTTCCTTTAGGGTTTTCGGGTTTTCCGAAAATAAGATTAGGTCGTCTGCAATTTTTTATTTTAAAGATGGCTAAATGGTCGGAAGATACAAGCAAATATAGCTTAAAGGGGATAGTTTGCCACCGGAAATATATTAAATTAAAATTGTCAATTTTTATTATAATTACAAAAAATACTGAAATCCGAACAAAAACAGTTTCACTGTAAAAAAATCACGCCAAGTCCACGTTCATAAGACTTTTAAGAAAAAATTTTTTTATTTCTTTACAAAAAGATATAAAATTAAAAATTAAAAAATGCAAGTAATCGATATGGTTGTATATGATTTTCGAAAATTAAATATTACTAAATTTTATGTGTTAAGTAAGAAATAAGGTATATTATTACTTTGAGTGTATTTATTTTAAGAAATATCCTTGTAAATTACTCGAAATAAAATGATGCGCTCACTATTTGTTTTTCAAAATAGCTATGCAACACATAAACTATTTGGAAGATAAATTGTGCTATTTGACATTCACCTTACTCATAACTTATGTTGGACTTTATGTGACAAATAGCGCTATCTGACAGTCGTGAAACGCAACAATAGTGTTTATCCTACAAATAAGTAATAAATAGATAATTCGGAACTTATCCGTACATTGTGAAACAGACCCTTAGCAAGTATTGGGTGTCTCTATCTATGTCTATGGTTTGACGGTTCTCACACAAAAAATATTTTTCTAGTATGCCATTTAAAAAATTATCTGCTAATGTTCTCAGATTAATACTGATATTCTAAAATATAGCTTTCAATTTAAATTTGATGAGAGTGATACGAGGCATGACTTTTAAGTTTTGTCGTTTTAAGAAAAAAACACTAGAACCTTATAGACAGGGATGTACGCGATCTGAAAATTAATTGATGATGAATTGAATGATTTTTTTTTTAATCGATTTGTTCCTAATTTTTGAATTAATTTCAAAATAAACACCCTAAATATTTTATGTTTTTTTAATTAAAAATAAACAATAGAAATTAAAAACACAAATTAACGTTTAAGAATAATCAAAATTAACTTATTCTCGTTTTGATAGATTTTAGGTGAAATTTGATAAATGCTGAGTGTATGCCTTTTCAGTAGCACATTGCAGTATTTTTGTTGTCTTTTTAATTGTATGTAGTCTTGTGCTGCTGAATAAATTTATTTTACTTTTAAATTATAGTGTTCCATTCAAACTTGAGTTTTTGTAAAATTAACTGGTTTTATCATCCTTTCGATGTTTTACAAAAAAACATCAATGCATGGAGCCATGGAGTATATCAATTCATCTTCAAAGAATCGGATTCAATGTATCGCATTGTAAACATCGTTGTATATCGAATATCCCTAATACTTCGAGGGTTATAAAAGATCAGACATAATGTCGGGAGGTGGCAGATGAAAAATTGACTATGTTTGATTTTAAATTATAAAAATAATCGATTATGATTGATTTTAAATTATAAAAATAATCGATTATTAATCGATTATTTCAAATATAAAAATCGGGTAAAAAAATCGATTTTTACTTTTAAAAAAATCGATTAAAATCGTTTTTTTTTATAATCGATTATTTTTTCACATCCCTACTATAGTACTCTATGTGTACGACTGTACACCCCCTGAAACATAAGCTAATAAATTGACTTGGCAATTATTGTGGTGTTCTATTAAGAGTGAATTCCAACTATTGAATATATTTCTCACTATGGAGATATTAGTGCAGAATTATCTACGAATATGCATCATGTTCTATAACTTTTCAAACTTTGAATTAAAATTGTGAACAGATAATCAAGGAATACAGGATACTAAAATATCTAATACATCGTATTTAATTTGACGGAAAATAATTAAATGTAATGTAAGAACAATAGGGGCGTTATATTTAGAAACAACGCATTATAGCAATAACATGTTATTTTCCTTGTTTAAAATGATAAGCGTAATTGAAATATGTATTAAAACCATCCATGAAAAAATATTACATGTATCTAACACGTGCTCCGCATTAATTATTCTAGAAATAATTTGCAAATATAAAACTATTTATAGTCAAGTTTTTATAGTTTATTGATGTCCAAAAAAAATTCAGCTGTTCCAAAGCTATAATCGGAACGGAATCTTGACAACCGGATAGTTAATAATAGTTCATGGCTGCCAGACAGCCATATATTAATTTATATCACCTCATCGACAGCTGTTGTATAAATGAGCATAAAAAATCCAAAGATGGATTCTGATTGGCGCGCGCCAAATAATTACTTTCGGTAGGTATGAACAGTATGTATAAAGTTCGACTGTTAACTTACAGCCCTATGATTAAATTAGGTAGGAGATTAATAGCGATTTATTTAGGCAACTTACTAGAGCACATCGCGTGCCTAATGCCAAAAGAGCGTATTACAGCAGTTAGATAGGGTTTTATGCCAAAAGGGCGTATAAAAAATTTTTTTTTGCCATTCTTTCTAGGATCGCTCGAAACGTAAAGATCTGCAGAAAAAAATTTTTTTACTTATTAACACCAAAAGGGCGTATAACTTGAGACATACGCCCTTTTGGCTTTGGAATCAATTAATGAAGTCACTTCCGTTGGCAGGATCACCCGATTGCGGTCAAAGATAGTTATGTTCCAGTATCTACATTTTGACGAGTTTTTAAACTTCAATACAGGAGTAGGGAAAACTTTCTTCCACTATTTGATGGTGTTCTTGTTCCAGTACGTGACCCAGGTTAGATTCTTTAATACATTGTTCGCAGTTTTTGGCAAAGGAATTTTTTTAGTGAATTTCGCGCCCATTTTTAAAAAGTTAGGCTATCAGGATAAAGGTCCTAGTCCTGACTATAGTTAGGTACTGAATGTGAAATCTTTTATTTAGCTGGACATTAATTTTGTAGCATTGCGCTCCATAATCACGTTAACCAATTAACTCTACATTTAGATTATTATATTACTAATGAGGAAAAAACTATCCTGAATTTTTGTTTGCATTCTGTTTTTAACAATGCCTATAAGGAATTTTAGGCTAATTAAAAACTAATTAAAGGCTAACTAATTAAACTAAAAACTTACTAATTAAATGATGGGAAACTACAGTGAAAAAAAGATATTTGACAGCTTGCAATTACACACGCCAGGCGGCGCAAGAATAAATTTTACATGAACTATAGCTTAAAGGGGATAGTTTGCCACCGGAAATATATTAAATTAAATTGTAAATTTTTATTATAATTACAAAAAATTCTGAAATCCGAATACAACGTGGTTCATAAGACTTTTTAGAACAAAAAATATTTCTTTTCAAAAAGATATAAAATAAAAAAATAAAAAATCCAAGTAACCGATATGGTTGTATATGATTTTCGGAAAATAAATTTTTTTTTGTTGTAAATTTAAAAATTAAAAGAAACAATTTTGGAACGTACTTGGTGTGCGTCATTGTGTAGGTACTTCAATTTTTTTTAAAAGTCCTAGTAGATAGATTTTATAAATTTCATAAAAAGTGAGATATTTCGTAACCACGCACACTAAATTTTATGAGTTAAGTCTTAGAAATAAGGTATATTATTAATTTGAGTGTATTTATTTTAAGAAATATCCTTGTAAATTACTCGAAATAAAATGATGCGGTCACTATTTGTTTTTCTAATTAAGTAGACTTGTTACGGAGTAATTAGGAGATATTTTCTAACACTTTTGAGACTGAATGTATTAATTGTTATGAATGTTTTGTAACATAAATAATATTTGAAAAAATGATAATAAGGAAAGTTGAATATTAAATCTTTTCTTTTATTATACATTAAATACTTAATTTTATTACACATTTAGCAAAATTTCTATATGCTCTATATACTCATATCACAACCATACATGTCTATTTCTATTTATAGATTAATACCTTTTAACTTATCTATGACTGGAATCGCGCAAAATATTTTTTGGGCTAAGCCCATCAGTGATTAACCACACGCAATTCTAGGTCAAATGTTAAGTCATTATCAATTTTAATTGAACATTTGAGTTGAACATTGAACATAATTAGGAATTGTTTACCGTTCACGATGAAGTGACGTACGTATATACTAATAATAAATTATATAAAAGCCGATCCACTAGGGCGGGGAGCGCTTTCCAGTTTTAGAAGCATCGGGAAGATGTTCGGGAAAACAGTAGTTATTGTTGTGTTCCTTACACTCATCGTGTAAGTAATAATTGTCTTTAAAAATATTTCGAAACTTTTGTTTTGATTTTTTCCTCTTGTTGCATTTGTTAACAGAAATATATTCTGTCTGTATTTTGTCTTTAAAATACAGTAATATAACTCATTATGAAAGATTATACAATCTTGGACATTAATTTGTGTCAGTTTCTAAGTTTAGGGATTTATGGCCATCAATAAATTTGGCCGTTTCTAAACTCTAAAATTGGAAAATATGAAATTTTCCAATTTGTAAAATAAGCAAACCATAAAAAAATATTCAATTTAACAATTCTTAAATTATTGAAATTCAAAAATTCAATGTTTGGAGTTATATATAAAAAGTTTTTCAGAGTACCAAAAAATCTAAGCTATAAATAATTTTATTTCGTAATAATCTCATTTTCGGAATAAATAAGACCGCTATAACAATATTTATACAAAATATTATTAGTTTATCAAGTATCAATTCAACAATATAAATATATTTTACGAAAGAATGTCAACAAAAATTTATCAAATTTCTATTGACAGGTTTATGAATCCGACACATAAAACAAAATTATTTCATTAATAAGTGAAATTTTCTGTTGTTATAATTCAAAATTTATTTATTTATTATAGAAATACATACATTATCCTTACAGACTATGCCAATACGATAATGTCGTGAAACATTAAATAAAATATAATAAAGTAGGTACATAAATAATATTAAACACATAATATACACAACATCGCTACTGTGAATTCACTCTGCGAACATATAAATATGTCGATAGTAAAATATGAATGCCGTGCAAATTTTAATTTTTTCTTGCATTAGTAATCAAAAATATTATATTCTTCTTTATTGTTTCTCTGAAAGTCAACAATAAGACTCATTTTAATATCGTGCTATTGTTTTAGCGCTTCGAGCGGTAGAAGATGAATCGACACTGCAGAATAAACCGACACAGCTGGATAAAGGTAAATTACTTTTTTTTTAAAGTAGTTATAGTGAAATAAAATACAAATGCTTTTAAGTCTTTCGCGCCATTGTCTACCAAGAAAAGAAATGTACTGCGCATGTGTTGTAAGCGAACCTTACTTATATAGATATAAATATACAAACGATAAGTGGATTCTAGTTTATTTATTGCTAATTATAATTAAACTACATTGAATTAGAAAAATATCTTTTAAAAATATCATAAGTGTTGAAACTAGTGTTTTTCTATGACATTAATCTGTAAATATTGTTCTATAAATGCGATAGAAAATAAGTAGAGACAATTTTAGTTCTTACTTGATTTTTGTAAGGCGAGAGTAGAGCACTATTTCATTCGCTTCGCTTATGAGGCGTGCAATGAACTTCTTTCTTAATTTTTTTTCTTATACTTAATTAACTTATTTTGAATTTATCATATATTTTTCCAACAAATTGGCCTCATATTCAGCAAATTGCATTTTATTTCTGTTCGTTGTATTAGTAATCAAAAATAAAATTTTTTTTATCGTTTTATTAAGAAATATAACTAATATTTGAATTTTTTTCCATTTATTCAGTGGGTAATCAATCAGTTAACAACGAAAATGCACCGAAGCTGCCTCAACCTCAAATCTTTCGATATCTCAACTGCTCTGACTTGCATAAATATTCATTGGCGGAAGATACCATTCAACTAAGTAATCTCATCATTGAGGCCGCGGACAACCCTTGCATCATAAAAGCGTCGGTAATTATTTTGAAAAACAATCATTTTCCCAGTTATAATTATGCTTATAACATAACTGGAAAGAAAATAGTAATGGTTAATAATGAATTCCGAGGACCACAACAAAATCATTACATAGTTGGAGATAATGTACTTCTAGTTAATAATACATATCAAGGCCACTTGCAAGTTCATGAAGTAGCGGGATATGAAGTCACTGCATTCAACAATGTTTATGATGGTATATGTAAAATCAATCAATATACTGGTGTTCGATAACGAATCTAGAGGAGGTCTGTATGATATCTTACTTCGGGAAAAATCCGTGAAGTTAATGAATGAATTGTATCCTAACGATCTGTCAAATTATGAAAGTGGAGCCTTTAATGATATAAGAGAGTATACAGAATACTCTTTGGACAAAACTGATCAAGCACAGCCCGACCTCACTAATGTAGACAAGATCGGATTTCTACAAGATGTGAAATTTGGATCAAAAATTAAACGTCCTGAATGTGCTGTTAATACATAACAGCACATTCAGGACGTTTAATTTTTCAGGACGTTCAAAGATTCGAAGATTTAATTAATACTGATTTTTTATTTCCTCAATATTAAATATAATGTATATATAATGTAATATCAATGTAATAAAATAAATATTTTAACGCATAATAATGACTTCTTGTTAAATAACATTTCCCTGATAAAAAAAATCAATTTAAGAGCATACACTAAAAAAAAATTTATTAAGAAGAGGGCAATTGTCTTGAATCAAGACGAAAAATTCTTGAATCAAGTAAAATTTCCTTAAATCAAGAATTTTTCTACTCAAATCAAGAATATCAAGTTCTTGATTCAAGATTTTTTTCTGTGTAGGAAATATCATCCTTTTTAATACTTTTGAATATTTTAAATACTTTTCAATTTCTCCTCTTAAGGAAAAATTAACATGTAAGTTTCTGATTAGAAAAAGGAATTTAAAACGAGTCAAAACGATTTGAGATTTAATTTGAACACTCTATAGGTACAATTCATTCTGCATTGAGATAAATTTTTAGTAGCATAAATATTATTTAAAGAAATGACAATAAAAAAAATTGCATATTAAATCCTTTATTTTATTACACATTTAATAAAAGTTTTACATACTCATTTCACAACCATACATTTCTATTTCTACTTATAGATTAAAAACTTTCACTTAACACACTTATCTATGACTAGATGCTAATTAGAATTAAATAAAAGCTACCTATTGCTAATATACATGATAATAAACTATGAGATAGATTCTACATCAGTACCATTACTAACTGCCTACTGTAAGGCAGTACGTTTTTATACACAATATGATATTGCACTTCTATCTGAAAAGGAATGAATCAGACCAATTTGTATTTCATAAATTACTTTCTCACTTTACAGCCCAACCTCGAAAATATTAAATCATAACCAATAATCAATAACACTGTTTAGTTTATTTTTTAATTGTACCAAAGCTAATGCCAAATAAAATTTAGTTAATGATATTTAAAGTATTTTTAAGATAGATAATATTTTTGATATATTGTATAATTGCTATAGATTGCAATAGATTGGATAATATATCTCAGTAAATTTAGTTAATAAAAACAATTCTAGTCATTGCAAATATGTTGCTTATTTTCACCATACCTTTCATAAACTACATATTATGTGCTTATCATGTGATGAGCGATTTTATCTAAGTAGAACATCAAAGGTCTTTAATAACACGCCAAACGTGCCGGTATTTGCTATTAATCACATAGGGTAAGTGACTATATTAATTATAACATTCAAAACACCAATGGGGAAAATTTTATTGATAAGCAGACCACAAAATAATACAAATACCTATCCATTAAAAGTAACATAATGAAATTATAATGCAAGTTTACCGTCTGATGAGCTATTCTCAATGAATTAAATGAAACATTACCTTAACCAATTAAGGACTTCATTGATGTTTATTCACAAGGGGTAGTTCTTCCATATCACGCGGTGCTATCATACACATATGAGTAATCTGATTAGTTAGGGATTATTCGTACCTAAGGATGTAAATGCGCTAAGTTTGGCAGCACCCAGTATAACATCTACCTTTGATAGACACTCGGAGTCATTATGTAAGAAATAAGAGTTCTGAGTTAATGATTATCGATTAGTGTTCTATTAAATTCCAAGTTACAACCGCTTTTGCGAGCCCGTAATATCGATAATTAGTAGGGCGATTCCGTACTCGCGGGTGCAACATTTAGACTCACTCAAGGCTTCTTAATAAGAAAATAAAAACTCTTTTTAAAGAAATGACTGGTCGCAGGATAACATTGTAATCTGTTTTACAAAAATTAATATAAAAAACATATAATAAAATGTCTAAATAGACACAGGAGAGGTTTAAAGTGCTATCGCGGGTGCAACGAAATCGGCCCACCATTAAAGGTCATAGGAAATGCACCGAAGCCGCCTCAACCTCAAATCATTCGATATCTCAACTGCTCTGACTTGCATAAATATTTATTGGCGGAATATACCATTCAACTAAGTAATCTCATCATTGAGGCCGCGGACAACCCTTGCATCATAAAAGCGTCGGTAATTATTTTGAAAAACAATCATTTTCCCAGTTATAATTATGCTTATAACATAACTGGAAAGAAAATAGTAATGATTAATAATGAATTCCGAGGACCACAACAAAATCATTACATAGTTGGAGATAATGCACTTCTAGTTAATAATACATATCAAGGCCACTTGCAAGTTCATGAAGTAGCGGGAATGAAGTCACTGCATTCAACAATGTACATGATAGTATATGTAGAGTCAATCAATATTCAGGAACTAGTATACTGGTGTTCGATAACGAATCTAGAGGAGATCTGTATGATGTCTTACTTCGGGAATAATCCGTGAACTCATTTTAATATCGTGCTATTTTTTTTTAGCGCTTTGAACGGTAGAATATAAATCGGCACTGCTGAATGAATTGAAACCGCAGAATAAACCTACACTGGGGAATAAATCGACACAGCTGGATAAAGGTAAATTACTTTTTTTTTAAAAGTAGTTATAGCGAAATAAAATACTAATGCTTTTAAGTCTTTCGCGCCATTGTCTACCAAGAAAAGAAAGGAACTGCGCATATGTTGTAAGCGAACCTTACTTATATAGATATAAATATACAAACGATTCGATATCTCAACTGCTCTGACTTGCATAAATATTCATTGGCGGAAGATACCATTCAACTAAGTAATCTCATCATTGAGGCCGCGGACAACCCTTGCATTATAAAAGCGTCGGTAATTATTTTGAAAAACAATCATTTTCCCAGTTATAATTATGCTTATAACATAACTGGAAAGAAAATAGTAATGATTAATAATGAATTCCGAGGACCACAACAAAATCATTACATAGTTGGAGATAATGCACTTCTAGTTAATAATACATATCAAGGCCACTTGCAAGTTCATGAAGTAGCGGGAATGAAGTCACTGCATTCAACAATGTACATGATAGTATATGTAGAGTCAATCAATATTCAGGAACTAGTATACTGGTGTTCGATAACGAATCTAGAGGAGATCTGTATGATGTCTTACTTCGGGAAAAATCCGTGAACTCATTTTAATATCGTGCTATTTTTTTTAGCGCTTTGAACGGTAGAAGATAAATCGACACTGCTGAATGAATTGAAACCGCAGAATAAACCTACACTGGGGAATAAATCGACACAGCTGGATAAAGGTAAATTACTTTTTTTTTTAAAGTAGTTATAGTGAAATAAAATACTAATGCTTTTAAGTCTTTCGCGCCATTGTCTACCAAGAAAAGAAAGGAACTGCGCATATGTTGTAAGCGAACCTTACTTATATAGATATAAATATACAAACGATTCGATATCTCAACTGCTCTGACTTGCATAAATATTCATTGGCGGAAGATACCATTCAACTAAGTAATCTCATCATTGAGGCCGCGGACAACCCTTGCATCATAAAAGCGTCGGCAATTATTTTGAAAAACAATCATTTTCCCAGTTATAATTATGCTTATAACATAACTGGAAAGAAAATAGTAATGATTAATAATGAATTGCGAGGACCACAACAAAATCATTACATAGTTGGAGATAATGCACTTCTAGTTAATAATACATATCAAGGCCACTTGCAAGTTCATGAAGTAGCGGGAATGAAGTCACTGCATTCAACAATGTACATGATAGTATATGTAGAGTCAATCAATATTCAGGAACTAGTATACTGGTGTTCGATAACGAATCTAGAGGAAATCTGTATGATGTCTTACTTCGGGAAAAATCCGTGAACTCATTTTAATATCGTGCTATTTTTTTTAGCGCTTTGAACGGTAGAAGATAAATCGACACTGCTGAATGAATTGAAACCGCAGAATAAACCTACACTGGGGAATAAATCGACACAGCTGGATAAAGGTAAATTACTTTTTTTTAAAAAATAGTTATAGTGAAATAAAATACTAATGCTTTTAAGTCTTTCGCGCCATTGTCTACCAAGAAAAGAAAGGAACTGCGCATATGTTGTAAGCGAACCTTACTTATATAGATATAAATATACAAACGATTCGATATCTCAACTGCTCTGACTTGCATAAATATACATTGGCGGAAGATACCATTCAACTAAGTAATCTCATCATTGAGGCCGCGGACAACCCTTGCATCATAAAAGCGTCGGTAATTATTTTGAAAAACAATCATTTTCCCGGTTATAATTATGCTTATAACATAACTGGAAAGAAAATAGTAATGATTAATAATGAATTCCGAGGACCACAACAAAATCATTACATAGTTGGAGATAATGCACTTCTAGTTAATAATACATATCAAGGCCACTTGCAAGTTCATGAAGTAGCGGAATGAAGTCACTGCATTCAACAATGTACATGATAGTATATGTAGAGTCAATCAATATTCAGGAACTATTATACTGGTGTTCGATAACGAATCTAGAGGAAATCTGTATGATGTCTTACTTCGGGAAAAATCCGTGAACTCATTTTAATATCGTGATATTTTTTTTAGCGCTTTGAACGGTAGAAGATAAATCGACACTGCTGAATGAATTGAAACCGCAGAATAAACCTACACTGGAGAATAAATCGACACAGCTGGATAAAGGTAAATTACTTTTTTTTTTAAAGTAGTTATAGTGAAATAAAATACTAATGCTTTTAAGTCTTTCGCGCCATTGTCTTCCAAGAAAAGAAAGGAACTGCGCATATGTTGTAAGTGAACCTTACTTATATAGATATAAATATACAAACGATTCGATATCTCAACTGCTCTGACTTGCATAAATATTCATTGGCGGAAGATACCATTCAACTAAGTAATCTCATCATTGAGGCCGCGGACAACCCTTGCATCATAAAAGCGTCGGTAATTATTTTGAAAAACAATCATTTTACCGGTTATAATTATGCTTATAACATAACTGGAAAGAAAATAGTAATGATTAATAATGAATTCCGAGGACCACAACAAAATCATTACATAGTTGGAGATAATGCACTTCTAGTTAATAATACATATCAAGGCCACTTGCAAGTTCATGAAGTAGCGGAATGAAGTCACTGCATTCAACAATGTACATGATAGTATATGTAGAGTCAATCAATATTCAGGAACTAGTATACTGGTGTTCGATAACGAATCTAGAGGAGATCAGTATGATGTCTTACTTCGGGAAAAATCCGTGAACTCATTTTAATATCGTGATATCTTTTTTAGCGCTTTGAACGGTAGAAGATAAATCGACACTGCTGAATGAATTGAAACCGCAGAATAAACCTACACTGGGGAATAAATCGACACAGCTGGATAAAGGTAAATTACTTTTTTTTTAAAAGAAGTTATAGTGAAATAAAATACTAATGCTTTTAAGTCTTTCGCGCCATTGTCTACCAAGAAAAGAAAGGAACTGCGCATATGTTGTAAGCGAACCTTACTTATATAGATATAAATATACAAACGATTCGATATCTCAACTGCTCTGACTTGCATAAATATTCATTGGCGGAAGATACCATTCAACTAAGTAATCTCATCATTGAGGCCGCGGACAACCCTTGCATTATAAAAGCGTCAGTAATTATTTTGAAAAACAATCATTTTCCCGGTAATAATTATGCTTATAACATAACTGGAAAGAAAATAGTAATGATTAATAATGAATTGCGAGGACCACAACAAAATCATTACATAGTTGGAGATAATGCACTTCTAGTTAATAATACATATCAAGGCCACTTGCAAGTTCATGAAGTAGCGGGAATGAAGTCACTGCATTCAACAATGTACATGATAGTATATGTAGAGTCAATCAATATTCAGGAACTAGTATACTGGTGTTCGATAACGAATCTAGAGGAAATCTGTATGATGTCTTACTTCGGGAAAAATCCGTGAACTCATTTTAATATCGTGCTATTTTTTTTAGCGCTTTGAACGGTAGAAGATAAATCGACACTGCTGAATGAATTGAAACCGCAGAATAAACCTACACTGGGGAATAAATCGACACAGCTGGATAAAGGTAAATTACTTTTTTTTTAAAAGTAGTTATAGTGAAATAAAATACTAATGCTTTTAAGTCTTTCGCGCCATTGTCTACCAAGAAAAGAAAGGAACTGCGCATATGTTGTAAGCGAACCTTACTTATATAGATATAAATATACAAACGATTCGATATCTCAACTGCTCTGACTTGCATAAATATTCATTGGCGGAAGATACCATTCAACTAAGTAATCTCATCATTGAGGCCGCGGACAACCCTTGCATTATAAAAGCGTCAGTAATTATTTTGAAAAACAATCATTTTCCCGGTTATAATTATGCTTATAACATAACTGGAAAGAAAATAGTAATGATTAATAATGAATTCCGACGACCACAACAAAATCATTACATAGTTGGAGATAATGCACTTCTAGTTAATAATACATATCAAGGCCACTTGCAAGTTCATGAAGTAGCGGGAATGAAGTCACTGCATTCAACAATGTACATGATAGTATATTATGTAGAGTCAATCAATATTCAGGAACTAGTATACTGGTGTTCGATAACGAATCTAGAGGAGATCTGTATGATGTCTTACTTCGGGAATAATCCGTGAACTCATTTTAATATCGTGATATTTTTTTAGCGCTTTGAACGGTAGAAGATAAATCGACACTGCTGAATGAATTGAAACCGCAGAATAAACCTACACTGGGGAATAAATCGACACAGCTGGATAAAGGTAAATTACTTTTTTTTTAAAAGTAGTTATAGTGAAATAAAATACTAATGCTTTTAAGTCTTTCGCGCCATTGTCTACCAAGAAAAGAAAGGAACTGCGCATATGTTGTAAGCGAACCTTACTTATATAGATATAAATATACAAACGATTCGATATCTCAACTGCTCTGACTTGCATAAATATTCATTGGCGGAAGATACCATTCAACTAAGTAATCTCATCATTGAGGCCGCGGACAACCCTTGCATTATAAAAGCGTCAGTAATTATTTTGAAAAACAATCATTTTCCCGGTTATAATTATGCTTATAACATAACTGGAAAGAAAATAGTAATCATTAATAATGAATTCCGACGACCACAACAAAATCATTACATAGTTGGAGATAATGCACTTCTAGTTAATAATACATATCAAGGCCACTTGCAAGTTCATGAAGTAGCGGGAATGAAGTCACTGCATTCAACAATGTACATGATAGTATATTATGTAGAGTCAATCAATATTCAGGAACTAGTATACTGGTGTTCGATAACGAATCTAGAGGAGATCTGTATGATGTCTTACTTCGGGAATAATCCGTGAACTCATTTTAATATCGTGATATTTTTTTAGCGCTTTGAACGGTAGAAGATAAATCGACACTGCTGAATGAATTGAAACCGCAGAATAAACCTACACTGGAGAATAAATCGACACAGCTGGATAAAGGTAAATTACTTTTTTTTAAAAAGTAGTTATAGTGAAATAAAATACTAATGCTTTTAAGTCTTTCGCGCCATTGTCTTCCAAGAAAAGAAAGGAACTGCGCATATGTTGTAAGCGAACCTTACTTATATAGATATAAATATACAAACGATTCGATATCTCAACTGCTCTGACTTGCATAAATATACATTGGCGGAAGATACCATTCAACTAAGTAATCTCATCATTGAGGCCGCGGACAACCCTTGCATCATAAAAGCGTCGGTAATTATTTTGATTTTCCCGGTTATAATTATGCTTATAACATAACTGGAAAGAAAATAGTAATGATTAATAATGAATTCCGACGACCACAACAAAATCATTACATAGTTGGAGATAATGCACTTCTAGTTAATAATACATATCAAGGCCACTTGCAAGTTCATGAAGTAGCGGGATTGAAGTCACTGCATTCAACAATGTACATGATAGTATATTATGTAGAGTCAATCAATATTCAGGAACTAGTATACTGGTGTTCGATAACGAATCTAGAGGAGATCTGTATGATGTCTTACTTCGGGAATAATCCGTGAACTCATTTTAATATCGTGATATTTTTTTAGCGCTTTGAACGGTAGAAGATAAATCGACACTGCTGAATGAATTGAAACCGCAGAATAAACCTACACTGGGGAATAAATCGACACAGCTGGATAAAGGTAAATTACTTTTTTTTTTAAAGTAGTTATAGTGAAATAAAATACTAATGCTTTTAAGTCTTTCGCGCCATTGTCTACCAAGAAAAGAAAGGAACTGCGCATATGTTGTAAGCGAACCTTACTTATATAGATATAAATATACAAACGATTCGATATCTCAACTGCTCTGACTTGCATAAATATACATTGGCGGAAGATACCATTCAACTAAGTAATCTCATCATTGAGGCCGCGGACAACCCTTGCATCATAAAAGCGTCGGTAATTATTTTGAAAAACAATCATTTTCCCGGTTATAATTATGCTTATAACATAACTGGAAAGAAAATAGTAATGATTAATAATGAATTCCGAGGACCACAACAAAATCATTACATAGTTGGAGATAATGCACATCTAGTTAATAATACATATCAAGGCCACTTGCAAGTTCATGAAGTAGCGGAATGAAGTCACTGCATTCAACAATGTACATGATAGTATATGTAGAGTCAATCAATATTCAGGAACTAGTATACTGGTGTTCGATAACGAATCTAGAGGAAATCTGTATGATGTCTTACTTCGGGAAAAATCCGTGAACTCATTTTAATATCGTGATATTTTTTTTAGCGCTTTGAACGGTAGAAGATAAATCGACACTGCTGAATGAATTGAAACCGCAGAATAAACCTACACTGGAGAATAAATCGACACAGCTGGATAAAGGTAAATTTCTTTTTTTTAAAAATTAGTTATAGTGAAATAAAATACTAATGCTTTTAAGTCTTTCGCGCCATTGTCTTCCAAGAAAAGAAAGGAACTGCGCATATGTTGTAAGCGAACCTTACTTATATAGATATAAATATACAAACGATTCGATATCTCAACTGCTCTGACTTGCATAAATATACATTGGCGGAAGATACCATTCAACTAAGTAATCTCATCATTGAGGCCGCGGACAACCCTTGCATCATAAAAGCGTCGGTAATTATTTTGAAAAACAATCATTTTCCCAGTTATAATTATGCTTATAACATAACTGGAAAGAAAATAGTAATGATTAATAATGAATTCCGAGGACCACAACAAAATCATTACATAGTTGGAGATAATGCACTTCTAGTTAATAATACATATCAAGGCCACTTGCAAGTTCATGAAGTAGCGGGAATGAAGTCACTGCATTCAACAATGTACATGATAGTATATGTAGAGTCAATCAATATTCAGGAACTAGTATACTGGTGTTCGATAACGAATCTAGAGGAAATCTGTATGATGTCTTACTTCGGGAAAAATCCGTGAACTCATTTTAATATCGTGCTATTTTTTTTAGCGCTTTGAACGGTAGAAGATAAATCGACACTGCTGAATGAATTGAAACCGCAGAATAAACCTACACTGGGGAATAAATCGACACAGCTGGATAAAGGTAAATTACTTTTTTTTTTTAAGTAGTTATAGTGAAATAAAATACTAATGCTTTTAAGTCTTTCGCGCCATTGTCTACCAAGAAAAGAAAGGAACTGCGCATATGTTGTAAGCGAACCTTACTTATATAGATATAAATATACAAACGATTCGATATCTCAACTGCTCTGACTTGCAGAAATATAAATTAGCGGAAGATACCATTCAACTAAGTAATCTCATCATTGAGGCCGCGGACAACCCTTGCATCATAAAAGCGTCGGCAATTATTTTGAAAAACAATCATTTTCCCAGTTATAATTATGCTTATAACATAACTGGAAAGAAAATAGTAATGATTAATAATGAATTGCGAGGACCACAACAAAATCATTACATAGTTGGAGATAATGCACTTCTAGTTAATAATACATATCAAGGCCACTTGCAAGTTCATGAAGTAGCGGGAATGAAGTCACTGCATTCAACAATGTACATGATAGTATATGTAGAGTCAATCAATATTCAGGAACTAGTATACTGGTGTTCGATAACGAATCTAGAGGAGATCTGTATGATGTCTTACTTCGGGAAAAATCCGTGAACTCATTTTAATATCGTGCTATTTTTTTTAGCGCTTTGAACGGTAGAAGATAAATCGGCACTGCTGAATGAATTGAAACCGCAGAATAAACCTACACTGGGGAATAAATCGACACAGCTGGATAAAGGTAAATTACTTTTTTTTTAAAAGTAGTTATAGTGAAATAAAATACTAATGCTTTTAAGTCTTTCGCGCCATTGTCTACCAAGAAAAGAAAGGAACTGCGCATATGTTGTAAGCGAACCTTACTTATATAGATATAAATATACAAACGATTCGATATCTCAACTGCTCTGACTTGCATAAATATACATTGGCGGAAGATACCATTCAACTAAGTAATCTCATCATTGAGGCCGCGGACAACCCTTGCATCATAAAAGCGTCGGTAATTATTTTGAAAAACAATCATTTTCCCGGTTATAATTATGCTTATAACATAACTGGAAAGAAAATAGTAATGATTAATAATGAATTCCGAGGACCACAACAAAATCATTACATAGTTGGAGATAATGCACTTCTAGTTAATAATACATATCAAGGCCACTTGCAAGTTCATGAAGTAGCGGAATGAAGTCACTGCATTCAACAATGTACATGATAGTATATGTAGAGTCAATCAATATTCAGGAACTATTATACTGGTGTTCGATAACGAATCTAGAGGAAATCTGTATGATGTCTTACTTCGGGAAAAATCCGTGAACTCATTTTAATATCGTGATATTTTTTTTAGCGCTTTGAACGGTAGAAGATAAATCGACACTGCTGAATGAATTGAAACCGCAGAATAAACCTACACTGGAGAATAAATCGACACAGCTGGATAAAGGTAAATTACTTTTTTTTTTTAAGTAGTTATAGTGAAATAAAATACTAATGCTTTTAAGTCTTTCGCGCCATTGTCTTCCAAGAAAAGAAAGGAACTGCGCATATGTTGTAAGCGAACCTTACTTATATAGATATAAATATACAAACGATTCGATATCTCAACTGCTCTGACTTGCATAAATATTCATTGGCGGAAGATACCATTCAACTAAGTAATCTCATCATTGAGGCCGCGGACAACCCTTGCATTATAAAAGCGTCGGTAATTATTTTGAAAAACAATCATTTTCCCAGTTATAATTATGCTTATAACATAACTGGAAAGAAAATAGTAATGATTAATAATGAATTCCGAGGACCACAACAAAATCATTACATAGTTGGAGATAATGCACTTCTAGTTAATAATACATATCAAGGCCACTTGCAAGTTCATGAAGTAGCGGGAATGAAGTCACTGCATTCAACAATGTACATGATAGTATATGTAGAGTCAATCAATATTCAGGAACTAGTATACTGGTGTTCGATAACGAATCTAGAGGAGATCTGTATGATGTCTTACTTCGGGAAAAATCCGTGAACTCATTTTAATATCGTGATATTTTTTTAGCGCTTCGAACGGTAGAAGATAAATCGACACTGCTGAATGAATTGAAACCGCAGAATAAACCTACACTGGGGAATAAATCGACACAGCTGGATAAAGGTAAATTACTTTTTTTTTAAAAGAAGTTATAGTGAAATAAAATACTAATGCTTTTAAGTCTTTCGCGCCATTGTCTACCAAGAAAAGAAAGGAACTGCGCATATGTTGTAAGCGAACCTTACTTATATAGATATAAATATACAAACGATTCGATATCTCAACTGCTCTGACTTGCATAAATATTCATTGGCGGAAGATACCATTCAACTAAGTAATCTCATTATTGAGGCCGCGGACAACCCTTGCATTATAAAAGCGTCAGTAATTATTTTGAAAAACAATCATTTTCCCGGTTATAATTATGCTTATAACATAACTGGAAAGAAAATAGTAATGATTAATAATGAATTCCGACGACCACAACAAAATCATTACATAGTTGGAGATAATGCACTTCTAGTTAATAATACATATCAAGGCCACTTGCAAGTTCATGAAGTAGCGGAATGAAGTCACTGCATTCAACAATGTACATGATAGTATATGTAGAGTCAATCAATATTCAGGAACTAGTATACTGGTGTTCGATAACGAATCTAGAGGAGATCAGTATGATGTCTTACTTCGGGAAAAATCCGTGAACTCATTTTAATATCGTGATATCTTTTTTAGCGCTTTGAACGGTAGAAGATAAATCGACACTGCTGAATGAATTGAAACCGCAGAATAAACCTACACTGGGGAATAAATCGACACAGCTGGATAAAGGTAAATTACTTTTTTTTTAAAAGAAGTTATAGTGAAATAAAATACTAATGCTTTTAAGTCTTTCGCGCCATTGTCTACCAAGAAAAGAAAGGAACTGCGCATATGTTGTAAGCGAACCTTACTTATATAGATATAAATATACAAACGATTCGATATCTCAACTGCTCTGACTTGCATAAATATTCATTGGCGGAAGATACCATTCAACTAAGTAATCTCATCATTGAGGCCGCGGACAACCCTTGCATTATAAAAGCGTCAGTAATTATTTTGAAAAACAATCATTTTCCCGGTAATAATTATGCTTATAACATAACTGGAAAGAAAATAGTAATGATTAATAATGAATTGCGAGGACCACAACAAAATCATTACATAGTTGGAGATAATGCACTTCTAGTTAATAATACATATCAAGGCCACTTGCAAGTTCATGAAGTAGCGGGAATGAAGTCACTGCATTCAACAATGTACATGATAGTATATGTAGAGTCAATCAATATTCAGGAACTAGTATACTGGTGTTCGATAACGAATCTAGAGGAAATCTGTATGATGTCTTACTTCGGGAAAAATCCGTGAACTCATTTTAATATCGTGCTATTTTTTTTAGCGCTTTGAACGGTAGAAGATAAATCGACACTGCTGAATGAATTGAAACCGCAGAATAAACCTACACTGGGGAATAAATCGACACAGCTGGATAAAGGTAAATTACTTTTTTTTTAAAAGTAGTTATAGTGAAATAAAATACTAATGCTTTTAAGTCTTTCGCGCCATTGTCTACCAAGAAAAGAAAGGAACTGCGCATATGTTGTAAGCGAACCTTACTTATATAGATATAAATATACAAACGATTCGATATCTCAACTGCTCTGACTTGCATAAATATTCATTGGCGGAAGATACCATTCAACTAAGTAATCTCATCATTGAGGCCGCGGACAACCCTTGCATTATAAAAGCGTCAGTAATTATTTTGAAAAACAATCATTTTCCCGGTTATAATTATGCTTATAACATAACTGGAAAGAAAATAGTAATGATTAATAATGAATTCCGACGACCACAACAAAATCATTACATAGTTGGAGATAATGCACTTCTAGTTAATAATACATATCAAGGCCACTTGCAAGTTCATGAAGTAGCGGGAATGAAGTCACTGCATTCAACAATGTACATGATAGTATATTATGTAGAGTCAATCAATATTCAGGAACTAGTATACTGGTGTTCGATAACGAATCTAGAGGAGATCTGTATGATGTCTTACTTCGGGAATAATCCGTGAACTCATTTTAATATCGTGATATTTTTTTAGCGCTTTGAACGGTAGAAGATAAATCGACACTGCTGAATGAATTGAAACCGCAGAATAAACCTACACTGGGGAATAAATCGACACAGCTGGATAAAGGTAAATTACTTTTTTTTTAAAAGTAGTTATAGTGAAATAAAATACTAATGCTTTTAAGTCTTTCGCGCCATTGTCTACCAAGAAAAGAAAGGAACTGCGCATATGTTGTAAGCGAACCTTACTTATATAGATATAAATATACAAACGATTCGATATCTCAACTGCTCTGACTTGCATAAATATTCATTGGCGGAAGATACCATTCAACTAAGTAATCTCATCATTGAGGCCGCGGACAACCCTTGCATCATAAAAGCGTCGGCAATTATTTTGAAAAACAATCATTTTCCCAGTTATAATTATGCTTATAACATAACTGGAAAGAAAATAGTAATGATTAATAATGAATTGCGAGGACCACAACAAAATCATTACATAGTTGGAGATAATGCACTTCTAGTTAATAATACATATCAAGGCCACTTGCAAGTTCATGAAGTAGCGGGAATGAAGTCACTGCATTCAACAATGTACATGATAGTATATGTAGAGTCAATCAATATTCAGGAACTAGTATACTGGTGTTCGATAACGAATCTAGAGGAAATCTGTATGATGTCTTACTTCGGGAAAAATCCGTGAACTCATTTTAATATCGTGCTATTTTTTTTAGCGCTTTGAACGGTAGAAGATAAATCGACACTGCTGAATGAATTGAAACCGCAGAATAAACCTACACTGGGGAATAAATCGACACAGCTGGATAAAGGTAAATTACTTTTTTTTTAAAAGTAGTTATAGTGAAATAAAATACTAATGCTTTTAAGTCTTTCGCGCCATTGTCTACCAAGAAAAGAAAGGAACTGCGCATATGTTGTAAGCGAACCTTACTTATATAGATATAAATATACAAACGATTCGATATCTCAACTGCTCTGACTTGCATAAATATACATTGGCGGAAGATACCATTCAACTAAGTAATCTCATCATTGAGGCCGCGGACAACCCTTGCATCATAAAAGCGTCGGTAATTATTTTGAAAAACAATCATTTTCCCGGTTATAATTATGCTTATAACATAACTGGAAAGAAAATAGTAATGATTAATAATGAATTCCGAGGACCACAACAAAATCATTACATAGTTGGAGATAATGCACTTCTAGTTAATAATACATATCAAGGCCACTTGCAAGTTCATGAAGTAGCGGAATGAAGTCACTGCATTCAACAATGTACATGATAGTATATGTAGAGTCAATCAATATTCAGGAACTATTATACTGGTGTTCGATAACGAATCTAGAGGAAATCTGTATGATGTCTTACTTCGGGAAAAATCCGTGAACTCATTTTAATATCGTGATATTTTTTTTAGCGCTTTGAACGGTAGAAGATAAATCGACACTGCTGAATGAATTGAAACCGCAGAATAAACCTACACTGGAGAATAAATCGACACAGCTGGATAAAGGTAAATTACTTTTTTTTTTAAAGTAGTTATAGTGAAATAAAATACTAATGCTTTTAAGTCTTTCGCGCCATTGTCTTCCAAGAAAAGAAAGGAACTGCGCATATGTTGTAAGTGAACCTTACTTATATAGATATAAATATACAAACGATTCGATATCTCAACTGCTCTGACTTGCATAAATATTCATTGGCGGAAGATACCATTCAACTAAGTAATCTCATCATTGAGGCCGCGGACAACCCTTGCATCATAAAAGCGTCGGTAATTATTTTGAAAAACAATCATTTTACCGGTTATAATTATGCTTATAACATAACTGGAAAGAAAATAGTAATGATTAATAATGAATTCCGAGGACCACAACAAAATCATTACATAGTTGGAGATAATGCACTTCTAGTTAATAATACATATCAAGGCCACTTGCAAGTTCATGAAGTAGCGGAATGAAGTCACTGCATTCAACAATGTACATGATAGTATATGTAGAGTCAATCAATATTCAGGAACTAGTATACTGGTGTTCGATAACGAATCTAGAGGAGATCAGTATGATGTCTTACTTCGGGAAAAATCCGTGAACTCATTTTAATATCGTGATATCTTTTTTAGCGCTTTGAACGGTAGAAGATAAATCGACACTGCTGAATGAATTGAAACCGCAGAATAAACCTACACTGGGGAATAAATCGACACAGCTGGATAAAGGTAAATTACTTTTTTTTTAAAAGAAGTTATAGTGAAATAAAATACTAATGCTTTTAAGTCTTTCGCGCCATTGTCTACCAAGAAAAGAAAGGAACTGCGCATATGTTGTAAGCGAACCTTACTTATATAGATATAAATATACAAACGATTCGATATCTCAACTGCTCTGACTTGCATAAATATTCATTGGCGGAAGATACCATTCAACTAAGTAATCTCATCATTGAGGCCGCGGACAACCCTTGCATTATAAAAGCGTCAGTAATTATTTTGAAAAACAATCATTTTCCCGGTAATAATTATGCTTATAACATAACTGGAAAGAAAATAGTAATGATTAATAATGAATTGCGAGGACCACAACAAAATCATTACATAGTTGGAGATAATGCACTTCTAGTTAATAATACATATCAAGGCCACTTGCAAGTTCATGAAGTAGCGGGAATGAAGTCACTGCATTCAACAATGTACATGATAGTATATGTAGAGTCAATCAATATTCAGGAACTAGTATACTGGTGTTCGATAACGAATCTAGAGGAAATCTGTATGATGTCTTACTTCGGGAAAAATCCGTGAACTCATTTTAATATCGTGCTATTTTTTTTAGCGCTTTGAACGGTAGAAGATAAATCGACACTGCTGAATGAATTGAAACCGCAGAATAAACCTACACTGGGGAATAAATCGACACAGCTGGATAAAGGTAAATTACTTTTTTTTTAAAAGTAGTTATAGTGAAATAAAATACTAATGCTTTTAAGTCTTTCGCGCCATTGTCTACCAAGAAAAGAAAGGAACTGCGCATATGTTGTAAGCGAACCTTACTTATATAGATATAAATATACAAACGATTCGATATCTCAACTGCTCTGACTTGCATAAATATTCATTGGCGGAAGATACCATTCAACTAAGTAATCTCATCATTGAGGCCGCGGACAACCCTTGCATTATAAAAGCGTCAGTAATTATTTTGAAAAACAATCATTTTCCCGGTTATAATTATGCTTATAACATAACTGGAAAGAAAATAGTAATGATTAATAATGAATTCCGAGGACCACAACAAAATCATTACATAGTTGGAGATAATGCACTTCTAGTTAATAATACATATCAAGGCCACTTGCAAGTTCATGAAGTAGCGGGAATGAAGTCACTGCATTCAACAATGTACATGATAGTATATTATGTAGAGTCAATCAATATTCAGGAACTAGTATACTGGTGTTCGATAACGAATCTAGAGGAGATCTGTATGATGTCTTACTTCGGGAATAATCCGTGAACTCATTTTAATATCGTGATATTTTTTTAGCGCTTTGAACGGTAGAAGATAAATCGACACTGCTGAATGAATTGAAACCGCAGAATAAACCTACACTGGGGAATAAATCGACACAGCTGGATAAAGGTAAATTACTTTTTTTTTAAAAGTAGTTATAGTGAAATAAAATACTAATGCTTTTAAGTCTTTCGCGCCATTGTCTACCAAGAAAAGAAAGGAACTGCGCATATGTTGTAAGCGAACCTTACTTATATAGATATAAATATACAAACGATTCGATATCTCAACTGCTCTGACTTGCATAAATATTCATTGGCGGAAGATACCATTCAACTAAGTAATCTCATCATTGAGGCCGCGGACAACCCTTGCATTATAAAAGCGTCAGTAATTATTTTGAAAAACAATCATTTTCCCGGTTATAATTATGCTTATAACATAACTGGAAAGAAAATAGTAATCATTAATAATGAATTCCGACGACCACAACAAAATCATTACATAGTTGGAGATAATGCACTTCTAGTTAATAATACATATCAAGGCCACTTGCAAGTTCATGAAGTAGCGGGAATGAAGTCACTGCATTCAACAATGTACATGATAGTATATTATGTAGAGTCAATCAATATTCAGGAACTAGTATACTGGTGTTCGATAACGAATCTAGAGGAGATCTGTATGATGTCTTACTTCGGGAATAATCCGTGAACTCATTTTAATATCGTGATATTTTTTTAGCGCTTTGAACGGTAGAAGATAAATCGACACTGCTGAATGAATTGAAACCGCAGAATAAACCTACACTGGAGAATAAATCGACACAGCTGGATAAAGGTAAATTACTTTTTTTTAAAAAGTAGTTATAGTGAAATAAAATACTAATGCTTTTAAGTCTTTCGCGCCATTGTCTTCCAAGAAAAGAAAGGAACTGCGCATATGTTGTAAGCGAACCTTACTTATATAGATATAAATATACAAACGATTCGATATCTCAACTGCTCTGACTTGCATAAATATACATTGGCGGAAGATACCATTCAACTAAGTAATCTCATCATTGAGGCCGCGGACAACCCTTGCATCATAAAAGCGTCGGTAATTATTTTGATTTTCCCGGTTATAATTATGCTTATAACATAACTGGAAAGAAAATAGTAATGATTAATAATGAATTCCGACGACCACAACAAAATCATTACATAGTTGGAGATAATGCACTTCTAGTTAATAATACATATCAAGGCCACTTGCAAGTTCATGAAGTAGCGGGATTGAAGTCACTGCATTCAACAATGTACATGATAGTATATTATGTAGAGTCAATCAATATTCAGGAACTAGTATACTGGTGTTCGATAACGAATCTAGAGGAGATCTGTATGATGTCTTACTTCGGGAATAATCCGTGAACTCATTTTAATATCGTGATATTTTTTTAGCGCTTTGAACGGTAGAAGATAAATCGACACTGCTGAATGAATTGAAACCGCAGAATAAACCTACACTGGGGAATAAATCGACACAGCTGGATAAAGGTAAATTACTTTTTTTTTTAAAGTAGTTATAGTGAAATAAAATACTAATGCTTTTAAGTCTTTCGCGCCATTGTCTACCAAGAAAAGAAAGGAACTGCGCATATGTTGTAAGCGAACCTTACTTATATAGATATAAATATACAAACGATTCGATATCTCAACTGCTCTGACTTGCATAAATATACATTGGCGGAAGATACCATTCAACTAAGTAATCTCATCATTGAGGCCGCGGACAACCCTTGCATCATAAAAGCGTCGGTAATTATTTTGAAAAACAATCATTTTCCCGGTTATAATTATGCTTATAACATAACTGGAAAGAAAATAGTAATGATTAATAATGAATTCCGAGGACCACAACAAAATCATTACATAGTTGGAGATAATGCACATCTAGTTAATAATACATATCAAGGCCACTTGCAAGTTCATGAAGTAGCGGAATGAAGTCACTGCATTCAACAATGTACATGATAGTATATGTAGAGTCAATCAATATTCAGGAACTAGTATACTGGTGTTCGATAACGAATCTAGAGGAAATCTGTATGATGTCTTACTTCGGGAAAAATCCGTGAACTCATTTTAATATCGTGATATTTTTTTTAGCGCTTTGAACGGTAGAAGATAAATCGACACTGCTGAATGAATTGAAACCGCAGAATAAACCTACACTGGAGAATAAATCGACACAGCTGGATAAAGGTAAATTTCTTTTTTTTAAAAATTAGTTATAGTGAAATAAAATACTAATGCTTTTAAGTCTTTCGCGCCATTGTCTTCCAAGAAAAGAAAGGAACTGCGCATATGTTGTAAGCGAACCTTACTTATATAGATATAAATATACAAACGATTCGATATCTCAACTGCTCTGACTTGCATAAATATACATTGGCGGAAGATACCATTCAACTAAGTAATCTCATCATTGAGGCCGCGGACAACCCTTGCATCATAAAAGCGTCGGTAATTATTTTGAAAAACAATCATTTTCCCAGTTATAATTATGCTTATAACATAACTGGAAAGAAAATAGTAATGATTAATAATGAATTCCGAGGACCACAACAAAATCATTACATAGTTGGAGATAATGCACTTCTAGTTAATAATACATATCAAGGCCACTTGCAAGTTCATGAAGTAGCGGGAATGAAGTCACTGCATTCAACAATGTACATGATAGTATATGTAGAGTCAATCAATATTCAGGAACTAGTATACTGGTGTTCGATAACGAATCTAGAGGAGATCTGTATGATGTCTTACTTCGGGAAAAATCCGTGAACTCATTTTAATATCGTGCTATTTTTTTTAGCGCTTTGAACGGTAGAAGATAAATCGACACTGCTGAATGAATTGAAACCGCAGAATAAACCTACACTGGGGAATAAATCGACACAGCTGGATAAAGGTAAATTACTTTTTTTTTTTAAGTAGTTATAGTGAAATAAAATACTAATGCTTTTAAGTCTTTCGCGCCATTGTCTACCAAGAAAAGAAAGGAACTGCGCATATGTTGTAAGCGAACCTTACTTATATAGATATAAATATACAAACGATTCGATATCTCAACTGCTCTGACTTGCAGAAATATAAATTAGCGGAAGATACCATTCAACTAAGTAATCTCATCATTGAGGCCGCGGACAACCCTTGCATCATAAAAGCGTCGGCAATTATTTTGAAAAACAATCATTTTCCCAGTTATAATTATGCTTATAACATAACTGGAAAGAAAATAGTAATGATTAATAATGAATTGCGAGGACCACAACAAAATCATTACATAGTTGGAGATAATGCACTTCTAGTTAATAATACATATCAAGGCCACTTGCAAGTTCATGAAGTAGCGGGAATGAAGTCACTGCATTCAACAATGTACATGATAGTATATGTAGAGTCAATCAATATTCAGGAACTAGTATACTGGTGTTCGATAACGAATCTAGAGGAGATCTGTATGATGTCTTACTTCGGGAAAAATCCGTGAACTCATTTTAATATCGTGCTATTTTTTTTAGCGCTTTGAACGGTAGAAGATAAATCGGCACTGCTGAATGAATTGAAACCGCAGAATAAACCTACACTGGGGAATAAATCGACACAGCTGGATAAAGGTAAATTACTTTTTTTTTAAAAGTAGTTATAGTGAAATAAAATACTAATGCTTTTAAGTCTTTCGCGCCATTGTCTACCAAGAAAAGAAAGGAACTGCGCATATGTTGTAAGCGAACCTTACTTATATAGATATAAATATACAAACGATTCGATATCTCAACTGCTCTGACTTGCATAAATATACATTGGCGGAAGATACCATTCAACTAAGTAATCTCATCATTGAGGCCGCGGACAACCCTTGCATCATAAAAGCGTCGGTAATTATTTTGAAAAACAATCATTTTCCCGGTTATAATTATGCTTATAACATAACTGGAAAGAAAATAGTAATGATTAATAATGAATTCCGAGGACCACAACAAAATCATTACATAGTTGGAGATAATGCACTTCTAGTTAATAATACATATCAAGGCCACTTGCAAGTTCATGAAGTAGCGGAATGAAGTCACTGCATTCAACAATGTACATGATAGTATATGTAGAGTCAATCAATATTCAGGAACTATTATACTGGTGTTCGATAACGAATCTAGAGGAAATCTGTATGATGTCTTACTTCGGGAAAAATCCGTGAACTCATTTTAATATCGTGATATTTTTTTTAGCGCTTTGAACGGTAGAAGATAAATCGACACTGCTGAATGAATTGAAACCGCAGAATAAACCTACACTGGAGAATAAATCGACACAGCTGGATAAAGGTAAATTACTTTTTTTTTTAAAGTAGTTATAGTGAAATAAAATACTAATGCTTTTAAGTCTTTCGCGCCATTGTCTTCCAAGAAAAGAAAGGAACTGCGCATATGTTGTAAGCGAACCTTACTTATATAGATATAAATATACAAACGATTCGATATCTCAACTGCTCTGACTTGCATAAATATTCATTGGCGGAAGATACCATTCAACTAAGTAATCTCATCATTGAGGCCGCGGACAACCCTTGCATTATAAAAGCGTCGGTAATTATTTTGAAAAACAATCATTTTCCCAGTTATAATTATGCTTATAACATAACTGGAAAGAAAATAGTAATGATTAATAATGAATTCCGAGGACCACAACAAAATCATTACATAGTTGGAGATAATGCACTTCTAGTTAATAATACATATCAAGGCCACTTGCAAGTTCATGAAGTAGCGGGAATGAAGTCACTGCATTCAACAATGTACATGATAGTATATGTAGAGTCAATCAATATTCAGGAACTAGTATACTGGTGTTCGATAACGAATCTAGAGGAGATCTGTATGATGTCTTACTTCGGGAAAAATCCGTGAACTCATTTTAATATCGTGATATTTTTTTAGCGCTTCGAACGGTAGAAGATAAATCGACACTGCTGAATGAATTGAAACCGCAGAATAAACCTACACTGGGGAATAAATCGACACAGCTGGATAAAGGTAAATTACTTTTTTTTTAAAAGAAGTTATAGTGAAATAAAATACTAATGCTTTTAAGTCTTTCGCGCCATTGTCTACCAAGAAAAGAAAGGAACTGCGCATATGTTGTAAGCGAACCTTACTTATATAGATATAAATATACAAACGATTCGATATCTCAACTGCTCTGACTTGCATAAATATTCATTGGCGGAAGATACCATTCAACTAAGTAATCTCATTATTGAGGCCGCGGACAACCCTTGCATTATAAAAGCGTCAGTAATTATTTTGAAAAACAATCATTTTCCCGGTTATAATTATGCTTATAACATAACTGGAAAGAAAATAGTAATGATTAATAATGAATTCCGACGACCACAACAAAATCATTACATAGTTGGAGATAATGCACTTCTAGTTAATAATACATATCAAGGCCACTTGCAAGTTCATGAAGTAGCGGAATGAAGTCACTGCATTCAACAATGTACATGATAGTATATGTAGAGTCAATCAATATTCAGGAACTAGTATACTGGTGTTCGATAACGAATCTAGAGGAGATCAGTATGATGTCTTACTTCGGGAAAAATCCGTGAACTCATTTTAATATCGTGATATCTTTTTTAGCGCTTTGAACGGTAGAAGATAAATCGACACTGCTGAATGAATTGAAACCGCAGAATAAACCTACACTGGGGAATAAATCGACACAGCTGGATAAAGGTAAATTACTTTTTTTTTAAAAGAAGTTATAGTGAAATAAAATACTAATGCTTTTAAGTCTTTCGCGCCATTGTCTACCAAGAAAAGAAAGGAACTGCGCATATGTTGTAAGCGAACCTTACTTATATAGATATAAATATACAAACGATTCGATATCTCAACTGCTCTGACTTGCATAAATATTCATTGGCGGAAGATACCATTCAACTAAGTAATCTCATCATTGAGGCCGCGGACAACCCTTGCATTATAAAAGCGTCAGTAATTATTTTGAAAAACAATCATTTTCCCGGTAATAATTATGCTTATAACATAACTGGAAAGAAAATAGTAATGATTAATAATGAATTGCGAGGACCACAACAAAATCATTACATAGTTGGAGATAATGCACTTCTAGTTAATAATACATATCAAGGCCACTTGCAAGTTCATGAAGTAGCGGGAATGAAGTCACTGCATTCAACAATGTACATGATAGTATATGTAGAGTCAATCAATATTCAGGAACTAGTATACTGGTGTTCGATAACGAATCTAGAGGAAATCTGTATGATGTCTTACTTCGGGAAAAATCCGTGAACTCATTTTAATATCGTGCTATTTTTTTTAGCGCTTTGAACGGTAGAAGATAAATCGACACTGCTGAATGAATTGAAACCGCAGAATAAACCTACACTGGGGAATAAATCGACACAGCTGGATAAAGGTAAATTACTTTTTTTTTAAAAGTAGTTATAGTGAAATAAAATACTAATGCTTTTAAGTCTTTCGCGCCATTGTCTACCAAGAAAAGAAAGGAACTGCGCATATGTTGTAAGCGAACCTTACTTATATAGATATAAATATACAAACGATTCGATATCTCAACTGCTCTGACTTGCATAAATATTCATTGGCGGAAGATACCATTCAACTAAGTAATCTCATCATTGAGGCCGCGGACAACCCTTGCATTATAAAAGCGTCAGTAATTATTTTGAAAAACAATCATTTTCCCGGTTATAATTATGCTTATAACATAACTGGAAAGAAAATAGTAATGATTAATAATGAATTCCGACGACCACAACAAAATCATTACATAGTTGGAGATAATGCACTTCTAGTTAATAATACATATCAAGGCCACTTGCAAGTTCATGAAGTAGCGGGAATGAAGTCACTGCATTCAACAATGTACATGATAGTATATTATGTAGAGTCAATCAATATTCAGGAACTAGTATACTGGTGTTCGATAACGAATCTAGAGGAGATCTGTATGATGTCTTACTTCGGGAATAATCCGTGAACTCATTTTAATATCGTGATATTTTTTTAGCGCTTTGAACGGTAGAAGATAAATCGACACTGCTGAATGAATTGAAACCGCAGAATAAACCTACACTGGGGAATAAATCGACACAGCTGGATAAAGGTAAATTACTTTTTTTTTAAAAGTAGTTATAGTGAAATAAAATACTAATGCTTTTAAGTCTTTCGCGCCATTGTCTACCAAGAAAAGAAAGGAACTGCGCATATGTTGTAAGCGAACCTTACTTATATAGATATAAATATACAAACGATTCGATATCTCAACTGCTCTGACTTGCATAAATATTCATTGGCGGAAGATACCATTCAACTAAGTAATCTCATCATTGAGGCCGCGGACAACCCTTGCATTATAAAAGCGTCAGTAATTATTTTGAAAAACAATCATTTTCCCGGTTATAATTATGCTTATAACATAACTGGAAAGAAAATAGTAATGATTAATAATGAATTCCGACGACCACAACAAAATCATTACATAGTTGGAGATAATGCACTTCTAGTTAATAATACATATCAAGGCCACTTGCAAGTTCATGAAGTAGCGGAATGAAGTCACTGCATTCAACAATGTACATGATAGTATATGTAGAGTCAATCAATATTCAGGAACTAGTATACTGGTGTTCGATAACGAATCTAGAGGAGATCAGTATGATGTCTTACTTCGGGAAAAATCCGTGAACTCATTTTAATATCGTGATATCTTTTTTAGCGCTTTGAACGGTAGAAGATAAATCGACACTGCTGAATGAATTGAAACCGCAGAATAAACCTACACTGGGGAATAAATCGACACAGCTGGATAAAGGTAAATTACTTTTTTTTTAAAAGAAGTTATAGTGAAATAAAATACTAATGCTTTTAAGTCTTTCGCGCCATTGTCTACCAAGAAAAGAAAGGAACTGCGCATATGTTGTAAGCGAACCTTACTTATATAGATATAAATATACAAACGATTCGATATCTCAACTGCTCTGACTTGCATAAATATTCATTGGCGGAAGATACCATTCAACTAAGTAATCTCATCATTGAGGCCGCGGACAACCCTTGCATTATAAAAGCGTCAGTAATTATTTTGAAAAACAATCATTTTCCCGGTAATAATTATGCTTATAACATAACTGGAAAGAAAATAGTAATGATTAATAATGAATTGCGAGGACCACAACAAAATCATTACATAGTTGGAGATAATGCACTTCTAGTTAATAATACATATCAAGGCCACTTGCAAGTTCATGAAGTAGCGGGAATGAAGTCACTGCATTCAACAATGTACATGATAGTATATGTAGAGTCAATCAATATTCAGGAACTAGTATACTGGTGTTCGATAACGAATCTAGAGGAAATCTGTATGATGTCTTACTTCGGGAAAAATCCGTGAACTCATTTTAATATCGTGCTATTTTTTTTAGCGCTTTGAACGGTAGAAGATAAATCGACACTGCTGAATGAATTGAAACCGCAGAATAAACCTACACTGGGGAATAAATCGACACAGCTGGATAAAGGTAAATTACTTTTTTTTTAAAAGTAGTTATAGTGAAATAAAATACTAATGCTTTTAAGTCTTTCGCGCCATTGTCTACCAAGAAAAGAAAGGAACTGCGCATATGTTGTAAGCGAACCTTACTTATATAGATATAAATATACAAACGATTCGATATCTCAACTGCTCTGACTTGCATAAATATTCATTGGCGGAAGATACCATTCAACTAAGTAATCTCATCATTGAGGCCGCGGACAACCCTTGCATTATAAAAGCGTCAGTAATTATTTTGAAAAACAATCATTTTCCCGGTTATAATTATGCTTATAACATAACTGGAAAGAAAATAGTAATGATTAATAATGAATTCCGACGACCACAACAAAATCATTACATAGTTGGAGATAATGCACTTCTAGTTATTAATACATATCGATGGCCCCAACGAATAAACGTGCAATCGAAAAACAACAACTTTTCAGGAAACAACAAAATAGTTTGGAATCACTTTACTTTAATTACATAATAAATAGATATATATAATGAATGATCAAATTAAAGGTAAAAAAAATATCTTTTAGCTCATATATTTTTTATAAAAAAAATATTAACAGTTTTCTCAATATTCAAGAAAAAACATGTTATTTTATTATTGTAGTGAATAATATGTGACTTTTTAACAGTATTGTATCACTGCACGTTTATTCGTGTCATAAATGAAGCATAATCAAGTATAGTGAAATGTTACACGGTTATTCTACGTCAATATTTTTTTTTCTGAGCCGTGCTCTGGCTGTCTACAGGCTTATTCTTGTATATTTTGTTGCTTTTTCATGTTTGTAAAGATAGAGGCCCGTTTATTAGCGTAATCAAGATCAATTCATTATTTATGTAATACATCTTTATTAGTGCATGGTATAATAATGTAAATTAGCTTATGATTTTTGATAAAGGGTAAATAAAAAATAATGTTAATAAGAATAATTATTTTTTATTTATCCAATTAAGAAAAAATTAAGTACCTATCAGGTATATTATTAAAAAAAAACATGAAAAATTAAACAGAGAACAAGAAATAAGTAAGTACTAATAAATCTCCTCGTCACTATCGTTGGTATTACCGAGGTGGATCCTAATGGCACCAAATTTCTGTAAAAATACTGGTAATGGTTTAGTATGGCTCCTGAGTCGCAGTCTTATTAAATCCCTATATAAAGGGAGTGGTATAAATAGAATTCCAGTGTTTTAGGTTTTCATCATTTTCTATGGGTTCTCCTCGTCGCCTTCTTGAATTAGTCCTTGTGATAGTTTGCATCTCTTGTAATTCGTCTTCAAAACTGTATCTAAAGTATATTGTACCAGGATGATTATAATAAAAAACTACTTCTTTTATTTCCTCCAATAAATTATATCCCCATTTTTATTTTTCAACCAATTCTTCCCCTTTATTAACTCTTTAAAATCTATGCAATCAGCTTGTGTCATTTGTCTTACCTGGTACTTGTGTCCGGTAACTTTGGCATTCTCTATCAAGGAATACATTAGGTTAGGTGTGTAAATAGTTAGGTGTGTTTCTTGGAACGCTCAATAGCAGCGTGCATAGAATCACCCTCCGATTGGCTATGACCTTTCTCCAAAAACCTATGAGTAATTTTTATGTTAAATTTCTTCGCCGCTAAAGAAAACATGGCGAATACGAAACGATTACAATTTTGCCCTGCACATGAATCAGATAAAAATATATATTTTTTATTCCTAATTCGACGTGTACCTGGATCAATGACCAAAGACAACTTGCTATTTCTATCGCACCCCTTTTCGGAATCTGACAGTGCCAGACATAGCAGTAACCTTTCTTCTCGATGATATTATAGATCGTGAAATTGTATACAGGATACTTCCGTTTATAATGAAATGTGCCTACTTCACTTTGAGGGATATTCAACACTTTTTCCAGATCAAAACATGCTACAACACTGTCATCTGAAGAAAAAGTTTCTTTTTCTTGTTCCTTTAATTGCCTGACTCATTGCTTTTCTTTCAAGTGCTTTTCATAATCAGCTTATAATTGTTCGATCCTAACATCATCAGAAGTTTGGTAAATTGAACATATCTCACATAAATCTTTTTTAGGTTTGTGGAAGGATAGGTTAAACTTTGTATTAAAGATTATTTCATATTGGCGTTAGTTGCTTTGCATGTTTAATTGTACTGGTTGTTTGTATCTATCCATTCCAAATATAGTCGGTGCATTTTAGAGATATTCAAAGTTTCACACAGATATTGCTTTTGGCTATCTTTCGAGAATAGTGTGATTCAACTCTTTCAAATAAATTTATATGGTCGGATATACTTTTTCAGTCTCTTCTGACATTCTTCTTGGCCTGTTCTTATGAGTTCCTCTGTAGTCTTTTAAATAGTTGTCATCTCCCAATTTATCAATAGCTATGTATACTACTTGCTCTGTAATGGATATGTATTTAAAAACATAATTTTAGAAACTTTAATCATGTATATCTTTTGAGTACGATTATTTTTACGTTCAACAATCAACTGTAATCTTTTTGACGTTATCTTTCTTTACATGTCGGTTAATAAAATCTCACTGTCTCTCATGGTCCCCGATAGCCCAAAAACTCAGAAAAATTTTACTCCTCATATTTTGATGTATCTTTTCGTAACATTTCAATTTGCAGTTGCATGGAGGTCCAATAGATTTTTCTGCGTTTTGTTTGTTAGTTCTAGCACCCTCATAACTTTTACCAGAATTTTTAAGAATTTAGTTTTTCTTATCTTTCCATAAATTAGGATCTATTTTTCTCTTTTTCGTAAGCTGTTCAATGGGAGTTACGGGTCTTTCCTCCGATGCTGTAGTTGCAACATCCTGTGATATATTTTGTGTTTCAATACTATGTAAAACACCATCTAAATTGGAAATACTTCTTAGATCGTAAGCCTTATTAATATATAAAACAGTCGGCGTGGCTCGCCCCCGCTTCATCCCTTGTCTATACTAACGCGCTATTGCAATAGACACGATCGGAAAAGTATCCGTATATTAAGCGGTTACTAACAATAACTTGAAATTCATGAGCGAAGAATATAAGTGCTTGAACCTTTACGTAAAAGTAGAAGAAAGGAGAGAAATTAGTAAAAGATAATGGAATAACTGTAATTATTATATTCAGTGTGCAATGATGCATTACTAGTAAAAGTTGCTTCCATTTTTACACGAATAATCGTGTAAGAGTAATTGCCGAAAGGATAGGATAGGCACGAGCGGCAGATTGATTTAACACGTTTATTCTGGTGTACTCTAAGAAAAAAATAATATGTAATAGGCGCATGTTTTGTTATTCATGATGATATGAAGATATATTTTTTCCCTACAATAAACGAATATTGTGCTATAAAAGTCTTATTTGAAGTCCAAAATATTTAAAAAAAATCATATAGGTGTATGATTAGCCATTAAAACGAAGAAAACGAAAAAAATTTTTTTGGGTAAGAGCTCTTGCACGTTTATTCGTTGGGGCCATCGATATCAAGGCCACTTGCAAGTTCATGAAGTAGCGGGAATGAAGTCACTGCATTCAACAATGTACATGATAGTATATGTAGAGTCAATCAATATTCAGGAACTAGTATACTGGTGTTCGATAACGAATCTAGAGGAGATCTGTATGATGTCTTACTTCGGGAAAAATCCGTGAACTCATTTTAATATCGTGATATCTTTTTTAGCGCTTTGAACGGTAGAAGATAAATCGACACTGCTGAATGAATTGAAACCGCAGAATAAACCTACACTGGGGAATAAATCGACACAGCTGGATAAAGGTAAATTACTTTTTTTTTAAAAGAAGTTATAGTGAAATAAAATACTAATGCTTTTAAGTCTTTCGCGCCATTGTCTACCAAGAAAAGAAAGGAACTGCGCATATGTTGTAAGCGAACCTTACTTATATAGATATAAATATACAAACGATTCGATATCTCAACTGCTCTGACTTGCATAAATATTCATTGGCGGAAGATACCATTCAACTAAGTAATCTCATCATTGAGGCCGCGGACAACCCTTGCATTATAAAAGCGTCAGTAATTATTTTGAAAAACAATCATTTTCCCGGTAATAATTATGCTTATAACATAACTGGAAAGAAAATAGTAATGATTAATAATGAATTGCGAGGACCACAACAAAATCATTACATAGTTGGAGATAATGCACTTCTAGTTAATAATACATATCAAGGCCACTTGCAAGTTCATGAAGTAGCGGGAATGAAGTCACTGCATTCAACAATGTACATGATAGTATATGTAGAGTCAATCAATATTCAGGAACTAGTATACTGGTGTTCGATAACGAATCTAGAGGAAATCTGTATGATGTCTTACTTCGGGAAAAATCCGTGAACTCATTTTAATATCGTGCTATTTTTTTTAGCGCTTTGAACGGTAGAAGATAAATCGACACTGCTGAATGAATTGAAACCGCAGAATAAACCTACACTGGGGAATAAATCGACACAGCTGGATAAAGGTAAATTACTTTTTTTTTAAAAGTAGTTATAGTGAAATAAAATACTAATGCTTTTAAGTCTTTCGCGCCATTGTCTACCAAGAAAAGAAAGGAACTGCGCATATGTTGTAAGCGAACCTTACTTATATAGATATAAATATACAAACGATTCGATATCTCAACTGCTCTGACTTGCATAAATATTCATTGGCGGAAGATACCATTCAACTAAGTAATCTCATCATTGAGGCCGCGGACAACCCTTGCATTATAAAAGCGTCAGTAATTATTTTGAAAAACAATCATTTTCCCGGTTATAATTATGCTTATAACATAACTGGAAAGAAAATAGTAATGATTAATAATGAATTCCGACGACCACAACAAAATCATTACATAGTTGGAGATAATGCACTTCTAGTTAATAATACATATCAAGGCCACTTGCAAGTTCATGAAGTAGCGGGAATGAAGTCACTGCATTCAACAATGTACATGATAGTATATTATGTAGAGTCAATCAATATTCAGGAACTAGTATACTGGTGTTCGATTACGAATCTAGAGGAGATCTGTATGATGTCTTACTTCGGGAATAATCCGTGAACTCATTTTAATATCGTGATATTTTTTTAGCGCTTTGAACGGTAGAAGATAAATCGACACTGCTGAATGAATTGAAACCGCAGAATAAACCTACACTGGGGAATAAATCGACACAGCTGGATAAAGGTAAATTACTTTTTTTTTAAAAGTAGTTATAGTGAAATAAAATACTAATGCTTTTAAGTCTTTCGCGCCATTGTCTACCAAGAAAAGAAAGGAACTGCGCATATGTTGTAAGCGAACCTTACTTATATAGATATAAATATACAAACGATTCGATATCTCAACTGCTCTGACTTGCATAAATATTCATTGGCGGAAGATACCATTCAACTAAGTAATCTCATCATTGAGGCCGCGGACAACCCTTGCATTATAAAAGCGTCAGTAATTATTTTGAAAAACAATCATTTTCCCGGTTATAATTATGCTTATAACATAACTGGAAAGAAAATAGTAATGATTAATAATGAATTCCGACGACCACAACAAAATCATTACATAGTTGGAGATAATGCACTTCTAGTTAATAATACATATCAAGGCCACTTGCAAGTTCATGAAGTAGCGGAATGAAGTCACTGCATTCAACAATGTACATGATAGTATATGTAGAGTCAATCAATATTCAGGAACTAGTATACTGGTGTTCGATAACGAATCTAGAGGAGATCAGTATGATGTCTTACTTCGGGAAAAATCCGTGAACTCATTTTAATATCGTGATATCTTTTTTAGCGCTTTGAACGGTAGAAGATAAATCGACACTGCTGAATGAATTGAAACCGCAGAATAAACCTACACTGGGGAATAAATCGACACAGCTGGATAAAGGTAAATTACTTTTTTTTTAAAAGAAGTTATAGTGAAATAAAATACTAATGCTTTTAAGTCTTTCGCGCCATTGTCTACCAAGAAAAGAAAGGAACTGCGCATATGTTGTAAGCGAACCTTACTTATATAGATATAAATATACAAACGATTCGATATCTCAACTGCTCTGACTTGCATAAATATTCATTGGCGGAAGATACCATTCAACTAAGTAATCTCATCATTGAGGCCGCGGACAACCCTTGCATTATAAAAGCGTCAGTAATTATTTTGAAAAACAATCATTTTCCCGGTAATAATTATGCTTATAACATAACTGGAAAGAAAATAGTAATGATTAATAATGAATTGCGAGGACCACAACAAAATCATTACATAGTTGGAGATAATGCACTTCTAGTTAATAATACATATCAAGGCCACTTGCAAGTTCATGAAGTAGCGGGAATGAAGTCACTGCATTCAACAATGTACATGATAGTATATGTAGAGTCAATCAATATTCAGGAACTAGTATACTGGTGTTCGATAACGAATCTAGAGGAAATCTGTATGATGTCTTACTTCGGGAAAAATCCGTGAACTCATTTTAATATCGTGCTATTTTTTTTAGCGCTTTGAACGGTAGAAGATAAATCGACACTGCTGAATGAATTGAAACCGCAGAATAAACCTACACTGGGGAATAAATCGACACAGCTGGATAAAGGTAAATTACTTTTTTTTTAAAAGAAGTTATAGTGAAATAAAATACTAATGCTTTTAAGTCTTTCGCGCCATTGTCTACCAAGAAAAGAAAGGAACTGCGCATATGTTGTAAGCGAACCTTACTTATATAGATATAAATATACAAACGATTCGATATCTCAACTGCTCTGACTTGCATAAATATTCATTGGCGGAAGATACCATTCAACTAAGTAATCTCATCATTGAGGCCGCGGACAACCCTTGCATTATAAAAGCGTCAGTAATTATTTTGAAAAACAATCATTTTCCCGGTTATAATTATGCTTATAACATAACTGGAAAGAAAATAGTAATGATTAATAATGAATTCCGACGACCACAACAAAATCATTACATAGTTGGAGATAATGCACTTCTAGTTATTAATACATATCGATGGCCCCAACGAATAAACGTGCAATCGAAAAACAACAACTTTTCAGGAAACAACAAAATAGTTTGGAATCACTTTACTTTAATTACATAATAAATAGATATATATAATGAATGATCAAATTAAAGGTAAAAAAAATATCTTTTAGCTCATATATTTTTTATAAAAAAAATATTAACAGTTTTCTCAATATTCAAGAAAAAACATGTTATTTTATTATTGTAGTGAATAATATGTGACTTTTTAACAGTATTGTATCACTGCACGTTTATTCGTGTCATAAATGAAGCATAATCAAGTATAGTGAAATGTTACACGGTTATTCTACGTCAATATTTTTTTTTCTGAGCCGTGCTCTGGCTGTCTACAGGCTTATTCTTGTATATTTTGTTGCTTTTTCATGTTTGTAAAGATAGAGGCCCGTTTATTAGCGTAATCAAGATCAATTCATTATTTATGTAATACATCTTTATTAGTGCATGGTATAATAATGTAAATTAGCTTATGATTTTTGATAAAGGGTAAATAAAAAATAATGTTAATAAGAATAATTATTTTTTATTTATCCAATTAAGAAAAAATTAAGTACCTATCAGGTATATTATTAAAAAAAAACATGAAAAATTAAACAGAGAACAAGAAATAAGTAAGTACTAATAAATCTCCTCGTCACTATCGTTGGTATTACCGAGGTGGATCCTAATGGCACCAAATTTCTGTAAAAATACTGGTAATGGTTTAGTATGGCTCCTGAGTCGCAGTCTTATTAAATCCCTATATAAAGGGAGTGGTATAAATAGAATTCCAGTGTTTTAGGTTTTCATCATTTTCTATGGGTTCTCCTCGTCGCCTTCTTGAATTAGTCCTTGTGATAGTTTGCATCTCTTGTAATTCGTCTTCAAAACTGTATCTAAAGTATATTGTACCAGGATGATTATAATAAAAAACTACTTCTTTTATTTCCTCCAATAAATTATATCCCCATTTTTATTTTTCAACCAATTCTTCCCCTTTATTAACTCTTTAAAATCTATGCAATCAGCTTGTGTCATTTGTCTTACCTGGTACTTGTGTCCGGTAACTTTGGCATTCTCTATCAAGGAATACATTAGGTTAGGTGTGTAAATAGTTAGGTGTGTTTCTTGGAACGCTCAATAGCAGCGTGCATAGAATCACCCTCCGATTGGCTATGACCTTTCTCCAAAAACCTATGAGTAATTTTTATGTTAAATTTCTTCGCCGCTAAAGAAAACATGGCGAATACGAAACGATTACAATTTTGCCCTGCACATGAATCAGATAAAAATATATATTTTTTATTCCTAATTCGACGTGTACCTGGATCAATGACCAAAGACAACTTGCTATTTCTATCGCACCCCTTTTCGGAATCTGACAGTGCCAGACATAGCAGTAACCTTTCTTCTCGATGATATTATAGATCGTGAAATTGTATACAGGATACTTCCGTTTATAATGAAATGTGCCTACTTCACTTTGAGGGATATTCAACACTTTTTCCAGATCAAAACATGCTACAACACTGTCATCTGAAGAAAAAGTTTCTTTTTCTTGTTCCTTTAATTGCCTGACTCATTGCTTTTCTTTCAAGTGCTTTTCATAATCAGCTTATAATTGTTCGATCCTAACATCATCAGAAGTTTGGTAAATTGAACATATCTCACATAAATCTTTTTTAGGTTTGTGGAAGGATAGGTTAAACTTTGTATTAAAGATTATTTCATATTGGCGTTAGTTGCTTTGCATGTTTAATTGTACTGGTTGTTTGTATCTATCCATTCCAAATATAGTCGGTGCATTTTAGAGATATTCAAAGTTTCACACAGATATTGCTTTTGGCTATCTTTCGAGAATAGTGTGATTCAACTCTTTCAAATAAATTTATATGGTCGGATATACTTTTTCAGTCTCTTCTGACATTCTTCTTGGCCTGTTCTTATGAGTTCCTCTGTAGTCTTTTAAATAGTTGTCATCTCCCAATTTATCAATAGCTATGTATACTACTTGCTCTGTAATGGATATGTATTTAAAAACATAATTTTAGAAACTTTAATCATGTATATCTTTTGAGTACGATTATTTTTACGTTCAACAATCAACTGTAATCTTTTTGACGTTATCTTTCTTTACATGTCGGTTAATAAAATCTCACTGTCTCTCATGGTCCCCGATAGCCCAAAAACTCAGAAAAATTTTACTCCTCATATTTTGATGTATCTTTTCGTAACATTTCAATTTGCAGTTGCATGGAGGTCCAATAGATTTTTCTGCGTTTTGTTTGTTAGTTCTAGCACCCTCATAACTTTTACCAGAATTTTTAAGAATTTAGTTTTTCTTATCTTTCCATAAATTAGGATCTATTTTTCTCTTTTTCGTAAGCTGTTCAATGGGAGTTACGGGTCTTTCCTCCGATGCTGTAGTTGCAACATCCTGTGATATATTTTGTGTTTCAATACTATGTAAAACACCATCTAAATTGGAAATACTTCTTAGATCGTAAGCCTTATTAATATATAAAACAGTCGGCGTGGCTCGCCCCCGCTTCATCCCTTGTCTATACTAACGCGCTATTGCAATAGACACGATCGGAAAAGTATCCGTATATTAAGCGGTTACTAACAATAACTTGAAATTCATGAGCGAAGAATATAAGTGCTTGAACCTTTACGTAAAAGTAGAAGAAAGGAGAGAAATTAGTAAAAGATAATGGAATAACTGTAATTATTATATTCAGTGTGCAATGATGCATTACTAGTAAAAGTTGCTTCCATTTTTACACGAATAATCGTGTAAGAGTAATTGCCGAAAGGATAGGATAGGCACGAGCGGCAGATTGATTTAACACGTTTATTCTGGTGTACTCTAAGAAAAAAATAATATGTAATAGGCGCATGTTTTGTTATTCATGATGATATGAAGATATATTTTTTCCCTACAATAAACGAATATTGTGCTATAAAAGTCTTATTTGAAGTCCAAAATATTTAAAAAAAATCATATAGGTGTATGATTAGCCATTAAAACGAAGAAAACGAAAAAAATTTTTTTGGGTAAGAGCTCTTGCACGTTTATTCGTTGGGGCCATCGATATCAAGGCCACTTGCAAGTTCATGAAGTAGCGGGAATGAAGTCACTGCATTCAACAATGTACATGATAGTATATGTAGAGTCAATCAATATTCAGGAACTAGTATACTGGTGTTCGATAACGAATCTAGAGGAGATCTGTATGATGTCTTACTTCGGGAAAAATCCGTGAACTCATTTTAATATCGTGATATCTTTTTTAGCGCTTTGAACGGTAGAAGATAAATCGACACTGCTGAATGAATTGAAACCGCAGAATAAACCTACACTGGGGAATAAATCGACACAGCTGGATAAAGGTAAATTACTTTTTTTTAAAAGAAGTTATAGTGAAATAAAATACTAATGCTTTTAAGTCTTTCGCGCCATTGTCTACCAAGAAAAGAAAGGAACTGCGCATATGTTGTAAGCGAACCTTACTTATATAGATATAAATATACAAACGATTCGATATCTCAACTGTTCTGACTTGCATAAATATTCATTGGCGGAAGATACCATTCAACTAAGTAATCTCATCATTGAGGCCGCGGACAACCCTTGCATTATAAAAGCGTCAGTAATTATTTTGAAAAACAATCATTTTCCCAGTTATAATTATGCTTATAACATAACTGGAAAGAAAATAATAATGATTAATAATGAATTCCGAGGACCACAACAAAATCATTACATAGTTGGAGATAATGCACTTCTAGTTAATAATACATATCAAGGCCACTTGCAAGTTCATGAAGTAGCGGGAATGAAGTCACTGCATTCAACAATGTACATGATAGTATATGTAGAGTCAATCAATATTCAGGAACTAGTATACTGGTGTTCGATAACGAATCTAGAGGAGATCTGTATGATGTCTTACTTCGGGAAAAATCCGTGAACTCATTTTAATATCGTGATATCTTTTTTAGCGCTTTGAACGGTAGAAGATAAATCGACACTGCTGAATGAATTGAAACCGCAGAATAAACCTACACTGGGGAATAAATCGACACAGCTGGATAAAGGTAAATTACTTTTTTTTAAAAGAAGTTATAGTGAAATAAAATACTAATGCTTTTAAGTCTTTCGCGCCATTGTCTACCAAGAAAAGAAAGGAACTGCGCATATGTTGTAAGCGAACCTTACTTATATAGATATAAATATACAAACGATTCGATATCTCAACTGTTCTGACTTGCATAAATATTCATTGGCGGAAGATACCATTCAACTAAGTAATCTCATCATTGAGGCCGCGGACAACCCTTGCATTATAAAAGCGTCAGTAATTATTTTGAAAAACAATCATTTTCCCAGTTATAATTATGCTTATAACATAACTGGAAAGAAAATAATAATGATTAATAATGAATTCCGAGGACCACAACAAAATCATTACATAGTTGGAGATAATGCACTTCTAGTTAATAATACATATCAAGGCCACTTGCAAGTTCATGAAGTAGCGGGAATGAAGTCACTGCATTCAACAATGTACATGATAGAAGTGCATTATCTCCAACTATGTAATGATTTTGTTGTGGTCCTCGGAATTCATTATTAATCAATACTATTTTCTTTCCAGTTATGTTATAAGCATAATTATAACTGGGAAAATGATTGTTTTTCAAAATAATTACCGACGCTTTTATAATGCAAGGGTTGTCCGCGGCCTCAATGATGAGATTACTTAGTTGAATGGTATCTTCCGCCAATAAATATTTATGCAAGTCAAAGCAGTTGAGATATCGAATCGTTTGTATATTTATATCTATATAAGTAAGGTTCGCTTACAACATATGCGCAGTTCCTTTCTTTTCTTGGTAGACAATGGCGCGAAAGACTTAAAAGCATTAGTATTTTATTTCACTATAACTACTTGTAAAAAAAAAGTAATTTACCTTTATCCAGCTGTGTCGATTTATTCTCCAGTGTAGGTTTATTCTGCGGTTTCAATTCATTCAGCAGTGTCGATTTATCTTCTACCGTTCAAAGCGCTAAAAAAAATATCACGATATTAAAATGAGTTCACGGATTTTTCCCGAAGTAAGACATCATACAGATCTCCTCTAGATTCGTTATCGAACACCAGTATACTAGTTCCTGAATATTGATTGACTCTACATATACTATCATGTACATTGTTGAATGCAGTGACTTCATTCCGCTACTTCATGAACTTGCAAGTGGCCTTGATATGTATTATTAACTAGAAGTGCATTATCTCCAACTATGTAATGATTTTGTTGTGGTCCTCGGAATTCATTATTAATCATTACTATTTTCTTTCCAGTTATGTTATAAGCATAATTATAACCGGGAAAATGATTGTTTTTCAAAATAATTACCGACGCTTTTATGATGCAAGGGTTGTCCGCGGCCTCAATGATGAGATTACTTAGTTGAATGGTATCTTCCGCCAATGTATATTTATGCAAGTCAGAGCAGTTGAGATATCGAATCGTTTGTATATTTATATCTATATAAGAAAGGTTCGCTTACAACATATGCGCAGTTCCTTTCTTTTCTTGGTAGACAATGGCGCGAAAGACTTAAAAGCATTAGTATTTTATTTCACTATAACTACTTTAAAAAAAAAAGTAATTTACCTTTATCCAGCTGTGTCGATTTATTCCCCAGTGTAGGTTTATTCTGCGGTTTCAATTCATTCAGCAGTGTCGATTTATCTTCTACCGTTCAAAGCGCAAAAAAAAATATCACGATATTAAAATGAGTTCACGGATTATTCCCGAAGTAAGACATCATACAGATCTCCTCTAGATTCGTTATCGAACACCAGTATACTAGTTCCTGAATATTGATTGACTCTACATATACTATCATGTACATTGTTGAATGCAGTGACTTCATTCCCGCTACTTCATGAACTTGCAAGTGGCCTTGATATGTATTATTAACTAGAAGTGCATTATCTCCAACTATGTAATGATTTTGTTGTGGTCCTCGGAATTCATTATTAATCATTACTATTTTCTTTCCAGTTATGTTATAAGCATAATTATAACCGGGAAAATGATTGTTTTTCAAAATAATTACCGACGCTTTTATGATGCAAGGGTTGTCCGCGGCCTCAATGATGAGATTACTTAATTGAATGGTATCTTCCGCCAATGTATATTTATGCAAGTCAGAGGAGTTGAGATATCGAATCGTTTGTATATTTATATCTATATAAGTAAGGTTCGCTTACAACATATGCGCAGTTCCTTTCTTTTCTTGGTAGACAATGGCGCGAAAGACTTAAAAGCATTAGTATTTTATTTCACTATAACTACTTTTAAAAAAAAAGTAATTTACCTTTATCCAGCTGTGTCGATTTATTCCCCAGTGTAGGTTTATTCTGCGGTTTCAATTCATTCAGCAGTGTCGATTTATCTTCTACCGTTCAAAGCGCTAAAAAAAATATCACGATATTAAAAAGAGTTCACGGATTTTTCCCGAACTAAGACATCATACAGATCTCCTCTAGATTCGTTATCGAACACCAGTATACTAGTTCCTGAATATTGATTGACTCTACATATACTATCATGTACATTGTTGAATGCAGTGACTTCATTCCGCTACTTCATGAACTTGCAAGTGGCCTTGATATGTATTATTAACTAGAAGTGCATTATCTCCAACTATGTAATGATTTTGTTGTGGTCCTCGGAATTCATTATTAATCATTACTATTTTCTTTCCAGTTATGTTATAAGCATAATTATAACCGGGAAAATGATTGTTTTTCAAAATAATTACCGACGCTTTTATGATGCAAGGGTTGTCCGCGGCCTCAATGATGAGATTACTTAGTTGAATGGTATCTTCCGCCAATGTATATTTATGCAAGTCAGAGCAGTTGAGATATCGAATCGTTTGTATATTTATATCTATATAAGAAAGGTTCGCTTACAACATATGCGCAGTTCCTTTCTTTTCTTGGTAGACAATGGCGCGAAAGACTTAAAAGCATTAGTATTTTATTTCACTATAACTACTTTAAAAAAAAAAGTAATTTACCTTTATCCAGCTGTGTCGATTTATTCCCCAGTGTAGGTTTATTCTGCGGTTTCAATTCATTCAGCAGTGTCGATTTATCTTCTACCGTTCAAAGCGCTAAAAAAAATATCACGATATTAAAATGAGTTCACGGATTATTCCCGAAGTAAGACATCATACAGATCTCCTCTAGATTCGTTATCGAACACCAGTATACTAGTTCCTGAATATTGATTGACTCTACATATACTATCATGTACATTGTTGAATGCAGTGACTTCATTCCCGCTACTTCATGAACTTGCAAGTGGCCTTGATATGTATTATTAACTAGAAGTGCATTATCTCCAACTATGTAATGATTTTGTTGTGGTCCTCGGAATTCATTATTAATCATTACTATTTTCTTTCCAGTTATGTTATAAGCATAATTATAACTGGGAAAATGATTGTTTTTCAAAATAATTACCGACGCTTTTATGATGCAAGGGTTGTCCGCAGCCTGAATGAAGTCACTGCATTCAACAATTTACATGATAGTATATGTAGAGTCAATCAATATTCAGGAACTAGTATACTGGTGTTCGATAACGAATCTAGAGGAGATCTGTATGATGTCTTACTTCGGGAAAAATCCGTGAACTCATTTTAATATCGTGATATTTTTTTTAGCGCTTTGAACGGTAGAAGATAAATCGACACTGCTGAATGAATTGAAACCGCAGAATAAACCTACACTGGAGAATAAATCGACACAGCTGGATAAAGGTAAATTACTTTTTTAAAAAAAATAGTTATAGTGAAATAAAATACTAATGCTTTTAAGTCTTTCGCGCCATTGTCTACCAAGAAAAGAAAGGAACTGCGCATATGTTGTAAGCGAACCTTACTTATATAGATATAAATATACAAACGATTCGATATCTCAACTGCTCTGACTTGCATAAATATACATTGGCGGAAGATACCATTCAACTAAGTAATCTCATCATTGAGGCCGCGGACAACCCTTGCATCATAAAAGCGTCGGTAATTATTTTGAAAAACAATCATTTTCCCAGTTATAATTATGCTTATAACATAACTGGAAAGAAAATAGTAATGATTAATAATGAATTCCGAGGACCACAACAAAATCATTACATAGTTGGAGATAATGCACTTCTAGTTAATAATACATATCAAGGCCACTTGCAAGTTCATGAAGTAGCGGGAATGAAGTCACTGCATTCAACAATGTACATGATAGTATATGTAGAGTCAATCAATATTCAGGAACTAGTATACTGGTGTTCGATAACGAATCTAGAGGAGATCTGTATGATGTCTTACTTCGGGAAAAATCCGTGAATTCATTTTAATATCGTGATATTTTTTTTAGCGCTTTGAACGGTAGAAGATAAATCGACACTGCTGAATGAATTGAAACCGCAGAATAAACCTACACTGGAGAATAAATCGACACAGCTGGATAAAGGTAAATTACTTTTTTTTTAAAAGTAGTTATAGTGAAATAAAATACTAATGCTTTTAAGTCTTTCACGCCATTGTCTACCAAGAAAAGAAAGGAACTGCGCATATGTTGTAAGCGAACCTTACTTATATAGATATAAATATACAAACGATTCGATATCTCAACTGCTCTGACTTGCATAAATATTTATTGGCGGAAGATACCATTCAACTAAGTAATCTCATCATTGAGGCCGCGGACAACCCTTGCATTATAAAAGCGTCGGTAATTATTTTGAAAAACAATCATTTTCCCAGTTATAATTATGCTTATAACATAACTGGAAAGAAAATAGTAATGATTAATAATGAATTCAGAGGACCACAACAAAATCATTACATAGTTGGAGATAATGCACTTCTAGTTAATAATACATATCAAGGCCACTTGCAAGTTCATGAAGTAGCGGGAATGAAGTCACTGCATTCAACAATGTACATGATAGTATATGTAGAGTCAATCAATATTCAGGAACTAGTATACTGGTGTTCGATAACGAATCTAGAGGAGATCTGTATGATGTCTTACTTCGGGAAAAATCCGTGAACTCATTTTAATATCGTGATATTTTTTTTAGCGCTTTGAACGGTAGAAGATAAATCGACACTGCTGAATGAATTGAAACCGCAGAATAAACCTACACTGGGGAATAAATCGACACAGCTGGGTAAAGGTAAATTACTTTTTTTTTTAAAGTAGTTATAGTGAAATAAAATACTAATGCTTTTAAGTCTTTCGCGCCATTGTCTACCAAGAAAAGAAAGGAACTGCGCATATGTTGTAAGCGAACCTTACTTATATAGATATAAATATACAAACGATTCGATATCTCAACTGCTCTGACTTGCATAAATATACATTGGCGGAAGATACCATTCAACTAAGTAATCTCATCATTGAGGCCGCGGACAACCCTTGCATCATAAAAGCGTCGGTAATTATTTTGAAAAACAATCATTTTCCCAGTTATAATTATGCTTATTACATAACTGGAAAGAAAATAGTAATGATTAATAATGAATTCCGAGGACCACAACAAAATCATTACATAGTTAGAGATAATGCACTTCTAGTTAATAATACATATCAAGGCCACTTGCAAGTTCATGAAGTAGCGGGAATGAAGTCACTGCATTCAACAATGTACATGATAGTATATGTAGAGTCAATCAATATTCAGGAACTAGTATACTGGTGTTCGATAACGAATCTAGAGGAGATCTGTATGATGTCTTACTTCGGGAAAAATCCGTGAACTCATTTTAATATCGTGATATTTTTTTTAGCGCTTTGAACGGTAGAAGATAAATCGACACTGCTGAATGAATTGAAACCGCAGAATAAACCTACACTGGGGAATAAATCGACACAGCTGGATAAAGGTAAATTACTTTTTTTTTAAAAGTAGTTATAGTGAAATAAAATACTAATGCTTTTAAGTCTTTCGCGCCATTGTCTACCAAGAAAAGAAAGGAACTGCGCATATGTTGTAAGCGAACCTTACTTATATAGATATAAATATACAAACGATTCGATATCTCAACTGCTCTGACTTGCATAAATATACATTGGCGGAAGATACCATTCAACTAAGTAATCTCATCATTGAGGCCGCGGACAACCCTTGCATCATAAAAGCGTCGGTAATTATTTTGAAAAACAATCATTTTCCCGGTTATAATTATGCTTATAACATAACTGGAAAGCAAATAGTAATGGTTAATAATGAATTCCGAGGACCACAACAAAATCATTACATAGTTGGAGATAATGCACTTCTAGTTAATAATAAATATCAAGGCCACTTGCAAGTTCATGAAGTAGCGGATATGAAATCACTGCATTCAACAATGTATATGATAGTATATGTAGAGTCAATCAATATTCAGGAACTAGTATACTGTTGTTCGATAACGAATCTAGAGGAGATCTGTATGATGTCTTACTTCGGGAAAAATCCGTGAACTCATTTTAATATCGTGATATTTTTTTAGCGCTTCGAACGGTAGAAGATAAATCGACACTGCTGAATGAATTGAAACCGCAGAATAAACCGACACTGGAGAATGAATCGACATAGCTGGATAATTACTTTTTTAAACGGTTTTATTTAGCTCACCCTGTTTGATTTATTTATTATTCTTGGGTAAAATTTAGTAATTCAAATTTCACCCTCTTCCTGTCAACTGATTAATCTGAAATTTTGTATACACTTTGGATTTTGGTGACAATACAATTATGTTTATTTATTATCATTATAAATCCAAGATGGCGGCCGCTACAAAATGGCGGATAACGTAGGTTTTATCAATCCCATCAATATGGGTATCAAATGAAAGGGCTCAACAAGCAGAATACAATATACTATAAAAAATTGAAATCCAAGATGGCGGCCGCTACAAAATGGCGGATAACGTAGGTTTTATCAATCCCATCAATATGGGTATCAAATGAAAGTGCTCAACCAGTATAATACAATGTACTATATAAAATTAAAATCCAAGATGGCGGCCTCTACAAAATGGCGGATAACTTAGGTTTTATCAATCCCATCAACATGGGTATCAAATGAAAGATCTCAACAAGTAGAATACAATTTACTATGCAAAATTGAAATCTAAGATGGCCGCCGCTATCAAATGGCTGATAACCATTTTTTTATTAATCCCACCAATATGGGTATCAAATAAAAGGGCTTGACAAGAAGAATACAGTGCACTATACAACCTCAATATTTAAGATGGGCGCAGCCACCAAATGGCGTATAATAATAAGATTTAAATTTAGAAATTGAATCTGTAATTTAGGTATCTGATTAATCCAGCCTGAATCCACCACCCAAGTCAAGATTTTGTATCGTGTTGAGGACTGTGTGGCGTTAGGGTGGCTAAAAATGATACATTGTTAGCGGTACACCACCCAAGTTAAGGTGAAAGGTTAAAACGCGCCGAGAACTGTAATACCAGCTGATATCAACAAAACTGGGGGTATCAACAAAAGCGGAACTGCAAATATTTGTGGGGGCAAAAGTCATGCTACGGTCCAATATTGACGTTTCAAAGGGATTAGTAAATGGCGCTATAGGCTACATCAACGAAATCGTTTGGCCTCAATTTCGTCGAACTCAGATGTATGCAACAGATGTACCTTCCGTCCGAATTGATTTCGCAAGAGACGGAGTACATCTTATACACCCGAAAGCCATACAGTTTCCAGCTAAGTACAATTACGGGACGGCTGAAAGAAGAATGTTGCCTTTAATACTATCATGGGCTTCTACAAGACATAAAATGCAGGGCAGCACTGTGGATCATGCAGTCGTATACTTAGGTGCGAAACTGTTTGAAGAAGGTCAAGCCTACGTGGCTCTTAGTAGAGTAAGATCATTGCAGGGACTTCGTATAGAGGAGTTGGACTGCAATAAACTAACGGGCAAGAAACCTTGCAATAATGAAGCACTAAATGAATTAAACATAGGGCTAGAATGTGGAAACAAGCTAGCAAGCTCGATTATAAGCGAGTTTTAGGGTTTCATAGTGGTGAGCGAGTAGTACTTTTATCATATGTTTTGTCGATTAAAGACAAACTACGAGCAGTGAAACGATTCCTTGCCAGCCAGCAGTGTGAATGTCCAACGATAAACTAGTTGAAACATCTCTTTTATTTACATGGAGTGTATAACTATTGGAATTTCCATGAGCAAGAAAATAGTAAGTAATTTTAATCCGTGAACTCATTTTAATATCGTGCCCGCAAACCATCCTACAACTCATCTGCTCATAGTCAGAAGACTGATTGCACGATGAGCTCTATTAAAAAAAAAAAAAACTTTTTAGCAATATATCGTCGTAGAACGTAATCACATCTGGAATATCTTTGAACAAATTTGCCATAAATTTTTGAAATATTCCCGGACTTGAAGCTAAGCCGTATACTAAGCGATTATATTTAAAAAGCCCCTTATGTGTATTGATTACAGTGTACGCTTTTGATTCTGCATCTAGTTCAAGTTGATTATAAGCCTGCGATAAATTAATTTTTGTGTAGTATTTATTTCCACTGAGGTCGCTAAACAATTCATCAATCCTCGGTACCCGATACCTATTAATCATTAAGGCTCGATTGAGTGTCACCTCGTTGTCGGCACAAATACTAATTCCCCCGTCTGTGTTGGAAGCAATGACCAGCGGAGTAGCCCAGTCGGAGTGGTCCACCGGTTGCACGACGCCGGCCTGAAGCATGGCATCTAGTTCTGCATCCACACGCGCTCGTATAGAGAAAGGCAATGGCCTTGCTCTGCAAAATATAGGCTTTGCGTCCTCACGCACCTTCAGCGCCACCGTACCAACAGTGTACCTGCCCAGGGTCCCGTCAAACACCGACTTATATCTGGAAAGTACTAGTATTATTGATTTGGTCATTCGATTGGCTTAAATTTAGGGATATCTATATTCAATTCTGAGAGCCTTTGTCGGCTGTACCTACCAATTTATTGGCTCTCAGAATATGACAATAGTTGTCGATAACATAAAGGTCCAAAACTTTACATACATTGCCATATTTTACACTGATTTCTAAATATCCCAATGGTTCAATGGTAGACCTACGACGTCATAAAACTTTAATTTAAACCTGCATGACTTTAACTTCAATTTGTTAAAGTATTTTAAAAATTTACTTTTACTGATACAAGATAAAGCGGACCCAGTATCTATTTCCATATTCAACAATGTATTGCTCACTAGTAAGGAAATACACACCGGCTTGTACGTAGCTAAGGACATCTAATAGATTGGCTCCTCATCCATGTAGTCTTCATCTTCCTCTTGCTGGCGCACCTCGCTCGCCGGCGCCGCTTTGGCCGCCGGTCCTGCCTCGCATCCGGCGGCTCCCTGCAGCCAGTAGTTGTCGGCGGGGGCTCCTTGTCCGGCCCCATGCCCGGCGCCACGTGATCGCCCGCCACGCTTCCCGCGCCACCCACGCGACCTGCCACTGTACCCGTAGCTGTTCATCACGCCCTCACCGCGTGCTCCAGTCTTCTCTCGTCCCGTACACATACGTCGGAGATGGCCTGTCGTTTTGCAGAGGCTGAACACAAAATTTTTGTAAACACAATCTTCCCAGCGATGATTTGTGTCCCCACATGCTTTACAGTCACGTATTTGCATTTGAGTGAACGATCCACAAAGCCCGCATCACGTTCCGCCCCCTCAAGGTTAATCGCGAGCGACACGGCTTTATTATAGCAAAGATTCTACTCGGCAAACAGCCTCTGTCTTGTAGATTCACTTTTAGCCCGCACACGAATTGGTTTCTAATATTATCTTCTAGTGTTGTTGAAAAATCACAAAACCGTGATAATTTTTTTAAGTCTGCCACGTAGTCGGCAATCGATTCGTTTTCTTGCTGCCTTCTTTGGCGAAATCTGTAACGCTCCGCTAATATTGAAGGTTTCGGCTGCAAATGCGTTTCCATTAAACTCACAACTTCTTTGAAAGTTAGACTCGAAGGTTTCTTCGGACTGGCCAACGTAGATAGCAAGTCGTAGCTTTCTTCCCCCCTTACCGCTATAAGCGTGGGTAATTTGACGCCATCTTCTATTTTATTCGCCATAAAATACATCTCAACCCGTTCAATATACGCCGACCAATTGCCGTTTTTAACGTCGAATGTACTAATTTGTCCAATCCTTATAATTTTTCTCAACACTGTTTTATTAATAATTACATTTATGTGAATAATTCCACGTTCGCCACTGACAAATTAAAGATACGTGTACTTTCGCAAAACGTTTATTGAAGACTGACGTCTGACGCTCAGCCCACAGGCCTCCCGAGTCCCTCCTCAGTCACCTCAGTGTTGCCAACTTAGGGTGGGTTGCATCAACAAATTTTGACGGACACGTAATCTTTAAATATGGCGCTAACGAACGTTAGACAAAAAAAGTGTTGATTCACCATCTATGACCGCTTAGGTTCGTTAAAAACGTTACGTTACGCTTACGTTAACCAGTGCTTGAACCATTCGTATTTCGTAATTGACAATTGTCAAATTTTGGTTTGTAACAGGTAACTTCGTAGTTCGTACTTCTTAAACACTGTTTCCTCTGAATTTAATATTAGAGATGGTTTGATTAATAATTATTTTGCAAGGTATGTTAATATTACGATTATTTTTGACTTCAAAAAAATAAATAGCAAATTTAATATTAAAGATGTCTTATATTTCAGATTATAACTTTTTTATGGCATGGGTGGTATTGTTAAGGACTAACATATTCTATACTGTTTATATTGCTTATTGCAGCTTTTGGTAAAGAAATAAAATATTTGACAAAAATAATATGCCTTTACTAACTGAATTACTTACAGCCTACAGATTTTATTAATTTAGACCAAAAGTTAACTTCATTGACAACAAACAGAAAACTAGTTTTCTCTAAATTTAATTTTATTCTAATATCAGAGATACATAGTTTAATTATTATTATTTTGCAAGGTAGGTTAATATTAAGATTATTTTTAACTTCAACAAAAACAAATCTCAAATTATAATTTTAAAGCTGTCTTATTTTCAGATTATAACTATTTTATGGTATGGATGTGAAATATGGTGCAGGATTAACATATTATATACTGTATATATATATATTGCTATTGCATGCTTTTGGTGGAGAAATAAAAAGTTTGACAAAAATAATATGCCTTTTTATTACCGAATTACAACATTACATAGTTATGCCTGCCTATGCACATAAGAATTAATTCATCTTAAAAATCTATTTCTTTACAGTTTTTATAATTTTTTACACTAATTTTATTACATTGATACACACAACTGTTTAATTATTTTGAAGAGCATTTATACTAAGTTTCAAGTAATTCTGATCATAAACAAGTTATAGTAAGTTAATTTTTTTTTTTGTAAAGGTAAATACCACTTTTCATACATTTTACATTAGAATTGGCAGTTTCATACAATCTTACATCCCTTTAGTATAATTAATAGTAAGTAATTTTTTTTTTGTAGTTTAAAAATGATTTCATCATTCTTCCTCTTCTCATTTAGATGTTGAACACGCAACTCAAAAATTTCTTTTTCATATTTATTATCTGAAAGGGCATTAAATTCTGCATGAATCGCACTCCATGCCCTCTTTTTTTGCAAATTGTTAGTACTGTCTGTCTTTTTATTAAATAATATGTGTTTATGTTTTTCTATTAAATTTCTAAATCTGTCCCCTTCTTTTCCAAAATTTACCGAACGTTCTCTGAAAGTCAATGAGTCATGTAAATAAATACATTTCTAACTATATCTCTCAATATAATATATATATACTTTGTGCATATACAATTCATACAATATAATAATAAAATAATAGCTTTATACCATTTCCATTTACTTCCTTCTCTATATCCATACAAAATACCTATCAAACAAATTAAATTAATTTTTTTTTTACAAATGCAACCATCCCATCAATATTTTTTTATGACGTTGTCACGTTCAACTATTGTCAAATAATAGCTCAATTAGTTTGATTAATTTGAGAAAGATTATTTTGCAATTACCCAAGCCTTGTCTTTTTTCTGGTGATTTTAATGCTCACAATATAGCTTTTGGTTGTGATACTACCAATTCAAGAGGTCGTGAATTATTTGATATATTTGATGATGCTGATTTATGTATTTTAAATTCTAGTGACCCTACTACTATTTCTAGACCTGGTAATAATGCATCAGCCATTGATGTTACTTGTGTTAGCCCTGCACATATTGCACCACTTTGTGAGTGGTATGTCGGTGATGACTCTTTAGGGAGCTATCATTTACCTACTTTTGTTAACATCATTACCTCAACTAAAAAATATACAGTTCAAGAGTCTATACATAAGTATTTATATAATAAAACAAACTGGAATATGTACAATGACAAATCCAAAGATATATTTGATAAATTTTCTCCTTCAACAATTGATACTTTAGTTCAATATGATGAATTTTCTAAATTACTACTTAGTTTAAAAGAAAACTGTGTTCCATTGTTAAAGCATAAATCTTCTAGTAAAAAGTCTGCTCCTCCAGCTCCTTGCTGGAATGATACTTGTGCCGAGGCTGTAACCAAATCAAGAGAAGCGTTAGCTAATTATAGACGTAAATCGTAATATGACAATGGACAATTATATAGAATACTAGCTGGCCTGGCGAACATTGTACCTACCGCCTAACAGTCGATTCTTTATTTTTTTTAAATACTTGTTCTGCTATTCGGGAATCGGGACACCGGACAATCGGTCTAGCTAGTAAGATAAAAAAAAGAAAGTTGATAATACAACAAATACATTATGTCAAAAAATAAAAATTTACCTTCCCAGAACCCCTCCACTAACACTTGAACTTTATGATATGGTATTAAAGTTCAAATTGCCTTTAAATATTATTACGAATATTATGTATGGGAATATAGAAGTGTTGTTTTAGACTTTTTCACTCAATTTTTTTAATTTTTCTCTCCGTAAGAACCATCCTCGTACCTCGTTTTCATGTTATGTCGTGACAACGGAAAACGGGTTTCATTTTTATATATATAGATAAGAAAATAGATTCGAGGAAAAAAAATATTATAAAAATGGCTAAGAAAGACAGTTGGAAAAGTCTTTGATCGTCTTTTAATAGATTCACTCCAGTATCCCGAGTGTGGAATTTTATTAGAAGACTTAAGAGAATTAACATTAATAGAAATGTGTCCATAAATGATGAGTGGATAGCAAGTTTTTTAGAGAAGTTAGGGCAGCCTAGTAATAACAACGATAATATTTCTGGTTTATTCGAATTTAATGATGGAAGTCAGTGGAGCAAGTTTCTACTTAACTCTTTTTGTTTTGAAGAACTTGACATGGCTTTGTCTTCAAGAAAGAATACAACCCCTGGTCTTGATGATATTCCTTATATTATGCTTCAAAATCTACATGTTTCTGTAAAACATATTATACTTAATATTTTAAATTCGCTTTGGTCTCAGCAATTGATTCCAGAATCCTGGAGGTTGCAATGTGTCATACCAGTGTTAAAACCTGACAAACCCAATGATCATTTTAATTCGTACAGACCCATTTCTCTTACATGTTGTGTAGGGAAATTGTTTGAGCAAATGATTAAGATTAGACTGGACTATTTTGTTGAAAACCAGAAACTTATTCCTTCTTGTCAGTTTGGATTCACAAAAGGCAAAAGAAAGTTTTATAGCTTACCTGACTGATATGAAGAAGTGTTTGTTATCAGGTTCTACTGCAATTTGTGTTTTCCTTGATGTTCAGGGGGCATATGATAATGTAGATCTTCACCAATTAATTAGGGTGCTATATTCTTTGGGCTTCCCAGGAAAGCTTTTAAAATGGATTTTCCATATGTATTATGGTCCTTTTTTATATATTAAATACAATAATGTTTTTCATGGTCCAAAATTAGCATTCAAAGGGTTGATGCAAGGGTCTTCTTTATCTCTAATCCTGTATAACCTTTATACTTCACAAATATATAGATATGTGACTGAATCTGAAAAAATATTACAATTTGCTGATAACATCTTAATATAATATAGTGTAGGCAGTAATTTACAGGTTACTCAAGCAAAAGTTAATTCAGCTTTATGTCAACTTAACTACTATTATACTGAGATACTTAAATTAAATATAAATAGTAGTAAAAGTTCAGTTTTAGCTTATGGTATTGATACTAATGTAAATGTTAAGTATAACAATAATTTAATCCCTCAAAATAGCGAAAAAAGTTTCTTGGTGTAATTTTTGACACTAAATTAAAATTTACCCAACACATTGACTATATTTGTAGGAGAGCTTTGAAAGGTATCAATATTTTGCCGTCCTTAGCAGGAACTTTTTGGGGTTCTGATCCAAAAATTCTTTGTTTTATATAAAAGCTTAGTATGTAGTCATTTTGATTATAGTTGTCTGGGATATATGAATATTAGTTCTATATTATTAAAAAAGCTTGATGTTATCCAAAATATTGCTCTTAGAATTGTTACTGGTGCAATGCGTACCACTCCTATCAATTCTATGGAGGTTGAGTCATGTGTAGAACCACTATGTATTCGGCGAGTATTAATTGCTGAAAAATTTTGCCTGAAAATTATAACTTCTCAGAATGATGTCCTTCTTCCAAAACTTTCTTATTCTATAACTATCACTAATACACCAGATTTGCCTTCAAGTATAACAGCGACTAATGTTCTCAATAACCAGATCCCTGAATTATTGGGAATTATGAGCTTTATGACTGATTTATCTGATAATATGTACAAATCTGAACTATGGCCTGTATATCTCTGTAAATATAAAGCTCTTATGTGTAAATTAAATATAAATATGTCCAGTGTATGTAGTAGATAATATAGACTTTCTTGATTATTGCTGTACCAAGCCTAACAGTTACAAAGTCTACACTGATGGGTCTAAATCTTCATCTGCAGTGAAATCGGGTTACTATGATCCTCAGGCTAAAACCTCAAAATGTTTTATGTTAAGTAATACTTGCAGCATATTTACAGCTGAAGCTTATGCTATCTATCAAGTTGTATTGTACTTACAAAGTTTACAAAATAATGATAACTACGTGGAGTTCCTAATAATTTCAGATTCAAAAAGTGTGTTAATGGCTTTAGACAAATGTCATACTCATTATAGAAATTATTTATTGTATAAAATTAGAGAAGCATTGATTTCTTTGGATACTCCAGTAACATTTAAATGGGTGCCCTCTCATAGGGGTATCAAGGGAAATGATATTGTAGATGGTATCGTCAATTCTAATTATGATGAGGATCATAGTATTACATGCAGAGTTCCTTTTACGGATTTTATTTTCGACTTAAAACAAAGAAGTCACAAGTTATGGGAAATCTATTGGAAATTATCCTCACAGCATAAAGGTAGTTGGTATGCAGAGATCCAAAAAGAACTTCCAAGTAAACCTTGGTATGATAAATATAACAAAGGAGCCAATGAACGTAAATTTATAACCATTATTAATCGTTTGAGGTTTGGCCACTGTCATACTCCAAGCCATTTATTTCGTTTTAAAATTATAAATAATAACAGATGCACATACTGTGGAGGAAATGAGGCCGACTTATCCCACCTCATCTTGAGTTGCCCGACCTTTAAATTTCAACGATTAATACTAGTAACGGATATTATGAAGTTGATGGATTTTGATGAGAATAATCAGACTAAACTTGGAAATTCTTTAGCAAATAACCCGACAAGATCAGATCATCAGCTTTAGACTCATCAGTCACTGCAAATGGTAGTCATCAATGTCAATTGTCAACCATCACAAATAGAAATTCCCCGCCGTGTCCAAGATTTACTGAAATGTCCAGTTCTATTCAAAGCTATTTACTATTTTATAAAAAACACGGTTGAGAAAATTTAAAGCTCACCATTGTATTATATAAATTTATTGTATTTTATGTTAAGTTAGTATAGTTATTTGTGTAAGATATTTTGTTATACCTTTTTTTAAAGTGCCAATGGACTTTGTATCCGGCTAATAAATAAATTAAAAAAAAAAGACGAACTCATGGACTTTTTGGCGGGAAGTCAAACTAAGCGGGTGTTTTAAATTTTGCGTTTCAATAATTAATTTTTTTTCTCTGTAAATAGAATATTTGTATTTTTTTCTCTGTAAATAGAAAATTTGTAACATTTTGTAAATAAATATACTACTATAGAGTTCCTATAGCAAAATTTTTTTCTCCGTGTGGGTTTTTTAGTTATCAACAGACTCGATAGAGTCTGGCGCCAAGTTCCATTCTCAAGCCAGACTACCGAGTGTGTATATACCGTAAGCAGAACGGTTTTTTGAGGTTAGTAATTTTTTTTTCAAATTTACTTTGATTTTTTTTAATATGATATTTTATAATTGTAGTTCATGCTTTTTATTACGCGTATTACTTGATTATTATCAATTATCTTTATAATTTCTATTTAAAATTATTAAAAATAATCAGCACAATCTATAGCGATCCAGATTTTTAGATTTTAACTTTTTTCTTATGTAAAAAGCGGACGGCCAGAGATAAATAATATAAGGGTGCATGCTAATCTTATAATAGATGGGAAACTACAGTGAAAAAAGATATTTGACAGCTTGCAATTTCACACGCCAGGCGGCGCAAGAATAACTTTTACATTAACTATAGCTTAAAGGGGATAGTTTGCCACCGGAAATATATTAAATTAAAATTGTCAATTTTTATTATAATTACAAAAAATACTGAAATCCGAACAAAAACAGTTTCACTGTAAAAAAATCACGCCAAGTCCACGTTCATAAGACTTTTAAGAAAAAAAAAATTTATTTCTTTACATACTATAAAATAAAAAATAAAAAAATCCAAGTAATCGATATGGTTGTATATGATTTTCGAAAATTAAATTTTTTTTTGTTGTAAATTTAAAAATTAAAAGAAACAATTTTGGAACGTACTTGGTGTGCGTCAGTGTGTACTTCAATTTTTTTTATAGTCCTAGTAGATAGATTTTAGGAATATGAAATTCCAAAAAAAAGTGAAATATTTCGTAACCACGCACACTAAATTTTATGTGTTAAGTTAGAAATAAGGTATATTATTACTTTGAGTGTATTTATTTTAAGAAATATCCTTGTAAATTACTCGAAATAAAATGATGCGCTCACTATTTGTTTTTCTAATTAAGTAGACTTGTTATGGTGTAATTAGGAGATATTTTCTAGCACTTTTGAGACTGAATGTATTAATTGTTATGAATGTTTTGTAACATAAATAATATTTGAAAAAATGTTAATAAGGAAAGTTGAATATTAAATCTTTTCTTTTATTATACATTAAATCCTTAATTTTATTACACATTTAACAAAATTTCTATATGCTCTATATGCTCATTTCACAACCATACATGTCTATTTCTATTTATAGATTAGATAGAAAATAGACCTTTAAACTTATCTATGACTGGAGTCGTGCAAAATATTTTTTGGGCTAAGCCCATCAGTGATTAACCACACGCAATTCTAGGTCAAATGTTAAGTCATTATCAATTGTAATTGAACATTTGAGTACATAATTAGGAATTGTTTACCGTTCACGATGAAGTGACGTACGTATGTACTGATAATAAATTATATAAAAGCCGATCCACTAGGGCGGGGAGCGCTTTCCAGTTTTAGAAGCATCGGGAAAACAGTAGTTATTGTTGTGTTCCTTACGCTCATCGTGTATGCATGTAAGTAATAATTGTCTTTAAAAATATTTCGAAACTTTTGTTTTGATTTTTTCCTCTTGTTGCATTTGTTAACAGAAATATATTCTGTCTGTATTTTGTCTTTAAAAGACAGTAATATAACTCATTATGAAAGATTATACAATCTTGGACATTAATTTGTGTCAGTTTCTAAGTTTAGGGATTTATGGCCATCAATAAATTTGGCCGTTTCTAAACTCTAAAATTGGAAAATATGAAATTTTCCAATTTGTAAAATAAGCAAACCATAAAAAATGATTCAATTTAACAATTCTTAAATTATTGAAACTCAAAAATTCAATGTTTGGAGTTATATAAAAAAAGTTTTTCAGAGTAGGTACCAAAAAATCTAAACTATAAATAATTTTATAATTTTAATTAATTTATTTAATATAATAAAGTAGGTACATATATAATATTAAACACATAATATACACAACATCGCTACTGTGAATTCACTCTGCGAACATATAAATATGTCGATAGTAAAATATGAATGCCGTGCAAATTTTAATTTTTTCTTGCATTAGTAATCAAAAATATTATATTCTTCTTTATTGTTTCTCTGAAAGTCAGCAATAAGACTCATTTTAATATCGTGCTATTGTTTTAGCGCTTCGAGCGGTAGAAGATGAATCGACACTGCAGAATAAACCGACACAGCTGGATAAAGGTAAATTACTTTTTTTTTAAAGTAGTTATAGTGAAATAAAATACAAATGCTTTTAAGTCTTTCGCGCCATTGTCTACCAAGAAAAGAAAGGTACTGCGCATGTGTTGTAAGCGAACCTTACTTATATAGATATAAATATACAAACGATAAGTGGATTCTAGTTTATTGCTAATTATAATTAAACTACATTGAATTAGCAAAATATCTTTTAAAAATATCATAAGTGTTGAAACTAGTGTTTTTCTATGACATTAATCTGTAAATATTGTTCTATAAATGCGATAGAAAATAAGTAGAGACAATTTTAGTTCTTACTTGATTTTTGTAAGGCGAGAGTAGAGCACTATTTCATTCGCTTCGCTTATGAGGCGTGCAATGAACTTCTTTCTTTATTTTTTTTCTTATACTTAATTAACTTATTTTGAATTTATCATATATTTTTCCAACAAATTGGCCTCATATTCAGCAAATTGCATTTTATTTCTTTTCGTTGTATTTGCAATCAAAAACAAAAAAATTTTTATCGTTTTATTAAGAAATATTACTAATATTTGATTTTTTTCCATTTATTCAGTGGGTAATCAATCAGTTAACAACGAAAATGCACCGAAGCTGCCTCAACCTCAAATCTTTCGATATCTCAACTGCTCTGACTTGCATAAATATTCAATGGCGGAAGATACCATTCAACTAAGTAATCTCATCATTGAGGCCGCGGACAACCCTTGCATCATAAAAGCGTCGGTAATTATTTTGAAAAAACAATCATTTTTCCAGTTATAATTATGCTTATAACATAACTGGAAAGAAAATAGTAATGATTAATAATGAATTCCGAGGACCACAACAAAATCATTACATAGTTGGAGATAATGTACTTCTAGTTAATAATACATATCAAGGCCACTTGCAAGTTCATGAAGTAGCGGGATATGAAGTCACTGCATTCAACAATGTTAATGATGGTATATGTAAAATCAATCAATATTCAGGAACTAGTATACTGGTGTTCGATAACGAATCTAGAGGAGGTCTGTATGATATCTTACTTCGGGAAAAATCCGTGAAGTTAATGTATGAATTGTATCCTAACGATCTGTCAAATTATGAAAGTGGAGCCTTTAATGATATAAGAGAGTATACAGAATACTCTTTGGACAGAACTGATCAAGCACAGCCCGACCTCACTAATGTAGACAAGATCGGATTTCTACAAGATGTGAAATTTGGATCAAAAATTAAACGTCCTGAAAGTGCTGTTATCGTTCAAAGATTCGAAGATTTAATTAATACTGATTTTTTATTTCCACAATATTAAATATAATGTATATTTAATGTAATATCAATGTAATAAAATAAATATTTTAACGCATAATAATGACTTCTTGTTAAATAACATTTCCCTGATTAAAAAAATCAATTTAAGAGCATACACTGAAAAAAAATATTATTTGATTCAAGAGAAAAATTCTTGAACCAAGAAAATAATTTTGAAGAGGGCAATTGTCTTGAATCAAGACGAAAAATTCTTGAATCAAGTAAAATTTCCTTAAATCAAGAATTTTTCTACTCAAATCAAGAATATCAAGTTCTTGATTCAAGATTTTTTCTGTGTAGGAAATATCATCCTTTTTAATACTTTTCAATACTTTTCAATTTCTCCTCTTAAGGAAAAATTAACATGTAACTTTCTGATTAGAAAAAGGAATTTAAAACGAGTCAAAACGATTTGAGATTTAATTTGAACACTCTATAGGTATTCATTCTGCATTGAGATAAATTTTTAGTAGCATAATTATTATTTAAAGAAATGCCAATAAAAAAAATTGCATATTAAATCCTTTATTTTATTACACATTTAACAAAAGTTTTACATAAGTAGGTACTCATTTCACAACCATACATTTCTATTTATAGATTAAAAACTTTCAATATATCTATGACTAGATGCTAATTAGAATTAAATAAAAGCTACCTATTGCTAATATACATGATAATAAACTATGAGATAGATTCTACATTTTGTGCAGTAGATTGTTGTCTTTATCAACTAGTAGCTGCAAAGACCATATCAGTACCATCAGTAGTGCTGAGAACCAGACAGCAGAGGAATTTTAGCGTTCCTACTGTAAGGCAGTACGTTTTTAAACACATGATATTGCATTGCTATCTGTATAGGAATGAATCAGACCAATTTGTATTTCATAAATTTCTTTCTCACTTTACACTTTACAGCCCAACCTCGAAAATATTAAATCATTCGGTAGTTTTACCAATAACACTGTTTAGTTTATTTTTTAATTGTACCAAAGCTAATGCCAAATAAAATTTAGATAAAGATATTTAAAGTATTTTTAAGATAGATAATATTTTTGATGTATTAGCTATAGATTGCAATAGATTGGATAATATATCTCAGTAAATTTAGTTAATAAAAACAATTCGAGTCATTGCAAATATGTTGCTTATTTTCACCACACCTTCCATAAACTAGATATGTGCTTATCATGTGATGAGCCATTTTATCTAAGTAGAGGATCAAAGGTCTTTAATAACACGCCAAACGGCAAAAATACCGGCAGTATTTGCGTATGTTCTATTAATCACATAGGGTAAGTGACTATATTAATTAAAACATTCAAACAACCAATGGGGAAAATTTATTGATAAGCATACCACAAAATAATACAAATACCTATCCATTAAAAGTAACATAATGAAATTATAATGCAAGTCTACCGTCTGATGAGCTATTCTCAATGAATTAAATGAAACATTACCTAAACCAATTAAGGACTTCATTGATGTTTATTCTCAAGGGGTAGTTCTTCCATATCACGCGGTGCTATCATACACATGAGTAATCTAATTAGTTAGGGATGTTTCGTACCTAAGGATGTAAATCCGCTAAGTTTGTCAGCACCCAGTATAACAACTACCTTTGATAGACACACGGAGTCATTATGTAAGAAATAAGAGTTCTGAGTTAATGATTCTCGATTAGTGTTCTATTAAATTCCAAGTTACAACCGCTTTTGCGAGCCCGTAATATCGATAATTAGTAGGGCGATTCCGTACTCGCGGGTGCAACATTAAGACTCACTCAAGGCTTCTTAATAAGATAATAAAAACTCTTTTTAAAGAAATGACTGGTCGCAGGATTACATTGTAATCTGTTTTACAAAAATTAATATAAAAAACATTTAATAAAATGTCTAAATAGACACAAGAGAGGTTCAAAGTGCTATCGCGGGTGCAACGAAATCGGCCCACCATTAAAGGTCATGAAGCTAGAATGAAAAAAGTCTGTTAATTATGGAATATTTATTAAATTATTTTAACATTCTTTAAAAGAATACAAAACAAACTATTTATTAATTTAAATAAAATTATTAAAATAAATAAATGTTATAAATTACTCACTTTTTATCCAGTTGCGGGTGCAACGTAACAGCCTGGCCACGGGACATTCGCCGATGCGAATATTCGCGCGGTGCGAACGGCGAAGCGTCTAGCGACTGAAATAAACTCATAGCGATGTACTAATCAAGCCCCGCGCAACGGCGACCGGCGATGCGACCGGCGAAATGTACCGAGCGAATCGCGCGGGCGACTGGCGTCGCGTGCGGCGAGCGAAACAAAGGCATGAATCAGTACGGCGCAGGCCACGGAGTCGAGCGACAGTCGCGGCGAATAGAGCAGGGATTAAATAAGTTTAGTCGTTCTCGCGGCGAAAAATGAAAACAGAGTTTTTTATTACTGAAATACTGGCAAGACCAGCTATTTGGAAGTCTGGCCATCCACAGCATAAATTTAATATACCTTAATGTCAAAAACAATTTTTCAGCGGCACTTAAAATTCTATTTGCATTAACTTTTTTCTCCAATTCTGGTTGAATATTCATAAGAATATAATCGAAGGTTTCAATACTCATTCTGGTATACTCAAAAAACATTTCTGGATATATTCTGTATTTCTCGTACTTCTTGTGGAATTCTCCATCTATACGTCGATTCTTATTTAAATGTACTCCACAATCTCTTCCAAATATTAGGTCTTGAACCAAAAGCTTTCCAAGCAATATCGAGATGATTTCGATAAAGACATATCGCTATCGAACTTCCTTACTGGTCGCGGCGGCGAACGTGACTGGTGCGTGGCCTGCAAACGGCGCCGCGTGAATGGTCGCCTCGCCTCCCGCTTCGCCGTTCGCACCGCCGATCCCCGGGGCCAGGCCGTAAAACTATCGCGGGTGCAACACGTCTCACTGTAGTAAATATAAACATTTCCATGTAACTTTAAATTAAAGATATGAGATCATAGATGCCGTATCACTAATAAACACTTTCCTATGTAACTAAAATAAATAATTTGTTTGGAATGGTCAGCGTTTTATCAGACTTAAGGTTCATCTTCAGAATCGCTGTACCCAAACATCAGAAACGCGTAACTTTTGCGTAACTATTTTTGCAACTTTTCTACGTTTATTATTTAGTAGCAGTTATAAAAACTAATTTGCTTTTCAAATTAGAATTCGACGTTCGTGCAACACAAATGCAGTTACCCTCCTCAAATTGAAAAAAATTGGTACAAAAAAAAGTAACAAATACTGTGATTTATACTATATTACAACCCAAGGCCAGAAAGTTGGATTTCCTGGGGTATCGGCTACGCCTCGGCCATCATATCACATACGTCAGGGTATCCAACAATCTGGTCATGGGTTGTATACTATTTTTCTTGCTCTCCAGCCGAATGTGCGCAACCCCGTGAAAGGGGTTCTGCAAAATCGAGGCTAAGCCGTGAGGGGGGCGCCACCCGACTTTTGCAAAGCTTTGCTGGTCGGGGCGGGTATAAAAAAAAAGTTAATTAATTGAAAAAAAAATGTTATTTTAAACTTTACTAACAAATGCTCTGATTAAGAAAGATTGAAATTAAATTATTACAAGTTTGTAGAGTATCTACATGGATCGTTTAATAAACATTTCTTTACTAACTATCAAAATATAATAAAAAGCAAATAAAATTCACAAAACTATTGTTTTATTTTTTAAACTTTTTATATAAATTATTTGTGCAGTATTATTATTAAATAGTTCATTAACAATGATCTAGTTAAAAATTATTTTTATTTTTTTGACATTTTTTTGTTAGTTTATGCCCTGACATGTTACATACAGACGATGTTGTGACTGTTATATAATATACGGTTGAAACTCGCTGTATAGGCCGGTCGCGCCACGAAAATGCGAAAGAAGCGAAGTTCTGTGCTGCCGAGCCAGAAAATATGCGTAGCGCGCATGCGTTAGAGCAGGCCATAAAAGTTGCTCTTCCTGGAGTAAATTGTTACCAGGAAGAGCGTACTTTCGGCTAGGAGAGCAAGAAAAAAATTTATGTCAACAATCGTCTCCCAGTAGTAGCCCATTATCATCGGATTAATTAAGGGCAAAGAAGATAAACTTTTATCTGAGCTTTATCTGAGTTTGAACTTTGACCCCAGATCTCAGAAAAATCAACTCGCAAAACTACAGGAAAAAATATGTTGATAAGATATCAAACTGGATTTTTTGAAAGTTTTAATTGGCACGTAATAAATGTATGATAAAATAATTTAAAAACAAACGAGTTTTTTTCGCGTTTGGAATTCTAATTTTCGACAACGAGTAGTCCTACTGGTAGTACTTTTTATTGTGTTAAGTTTCACCACTACCAGTTTCACCTCGTAGCTTAATACACTTTTCCATTCACTCAAACTAGTTATTATAACATTTAACACGTGATAATTTATATAAAACCAATCTTGTTTGTAAAATATACTATATGCAATTTCGCGCTGATTTTGCAACCTTGGTACAAAAACTCAATATAAGTCGGAGTCACAATTGCTATCAGGATTTGCAAAGGACCAGCGTTGCGCTTTAGAAAATAACACTTTGCATGCGTGACCCATTACCGCCTGGAAAGGTCACGTGATCAGGTGCCAGACAAAATCAAAGTTTTATGATAAACACAAACACTATTTTTAATATATAGAATAAGCAAGTAAAAGTTATGAATCCATTCACTACTGTAGATTTTTTATATTTGTAGACTTCAAAATCTTACTAAGAAACATCTGTACCTTATCGATACAAATTGTAACTTTGTATTAATCTAAAATAATCTTGCGTAGAAAATTAAACTTTTTGTTATCGTTATACGTAAACTTAAACGTAAATTTTCGGTATTGGGTATTAAACGTAAATTTAGTGCATTATTTTTCGTTTTAAATGTTGGCGTCAGTGCAGTTTAAATAATTATGTAAAGCCAAATATTTCGTGAAATAACTTACTCTGAAATAGTTCGGCAATTTCAAACTCAAAAGATAATCGCTTGTACTGTATTTCAATAAATGAAAATCCAATTTTATCTAACATTTCTCTCAGTTGCTTTTCAGGATTCTGGTAAATTAAAAATTCTATATAAATTAAAGGATCTGTGAGGTTTTATTAGATACTTTAAATAGACTAAGTAATAATAACTTCTAATGAGTTAACTTAAAAAAAATGTTTTGATGTGTAAATAGTGTTTGGGAACAGTTCGATTTGTTAGCGACTTGATAGGTACTAAGTCCATGCTTTTGTAAATGTTTCGACATATCAGTATAGTGGAAAATTCTATGACTCCTAACGATTACGATGTGCGTAATCAATATGTTGGAGACAATGGTATATGAACCGACCTTGTTAGATTTCGTTAATTTTATTCATTGTTAATGTCAAGAATAGTCTTATTTCTTTACTTAGACAATTCATTCTGACTGGAATTAAGAGTTTATAGAATCTAGACGATGAACAGTACAATTTAAATAAATAAAATACTCGAATAAATAACTTCTCCTTCGGTTTTTTACAGGTAAAAGTGTGGGTTTACAAAATGAAAACAAAAGTTCGCTGTGGGTGTATACTGTATAAGTCGAGCAATGCTTGCAAACACTTTATTTTCTCTGAGATAATTAAAAAGCAATTGAATGCCTGAAGTTGTGTTATCGAAAAGGTATTTTATTAAGTGGAATATTATTTTATAGATTTTTTTTATTACATCCGTAATAATTTATCTGATGGTGTTTACAGCTTAGAACTCGCATTGCGCGATGTTACGTCTTCTCTGTGCTGCTCTACGGCGTAGAATCTTGGACGCTGACAGAGACTATGTCTAAAAAACTGGAAGCGTTTGAGATCTGGGTTTATCGACGTATGCTTAAAATATCTTGGACAGACCGCATACGAAATACAACCGTGCTGGACAGAATGCAGAAGAACAAAGAACGTAGTATTGTCTTTGATTAACATATTATAAATTAAAAATTATGTTAAATAATTGTAAATTTATAATAATACATAACTTTAATCCGGTTAAAAAGTTTTTTCTTTAAAAGAACAAAGAAGTGCTTATGACGGTTAAGAAAAGGAAACTTGAGTATTTCGGACACGTTTTACGTAACTCCAAAAAATATGAGCTCCTTCAACTAATCATACAAGGCAAAGTGGCAGGTAGAAGGAGACCTGGCCGCAGACGCACGTCCTGGTTGAAGAACTTGAGACAATGGTTTGGTCAAAGCACCAAGTCATTGTTTAAAAGGCGGCATCCAAAGTTAAAATAGCCATGATGATCGCCAACCTTCGTAAGGAGATGGCACTATAAAAGAAGAAGATGGTGTTTGGTGAAGGTGGCCATGGTGACCAAGCATTCAGATAAATTATTAATATAACCCCTTTATTATTTTGTTTTAATCATCAGGAATTTTTTGCCAATTCTTCTCGTCCGTTCTACACCCTTGATTTGAGTACAAACTTTGGTACACACTGCAGGACTAGTATGATTAGTGATTAAGGTACTTCTATTTTATTAAGAATTGTATGAACTAGTACTTTAAATTATGTTCTTTTTTTAATATTGATTTTCTAATTAACCTGTTACTACATGTTCTACGGGAATCGAACCCACAGGTTCCATTGCTACTTCACCAATTGCTTAAGCTAGACACATTTGTCATCTGTGTCTTTTTAGAAGTTATTGTAATTACTATTATTACTATTATTAAAGCTTTATTAATTATTCCATACAACAATTGGTTAGTTTACATTTTTTAATATTAGTATTGGTTATGTTATTATAAGTTTTAAACATTTTAAGTTAGATTTTCTTTTCCATTTCTCTTTGTCTTATGGAACATTTATCGAGTTTTCCCCCGCTAGTTCTATAATGTCACCTGTCCATCTTTTCTTTTGTCGTCCTATACATCTCTTTCCAGTAGCTAAATGGACTGGCCATTTTGTTATTTCTAGTGTCCATCTTTTGTCCCGTGCACTAGAAATATGACCCGCCCATTTCCATTTATGCCTTACAGCGTGCGTGTACAAGTGAATCTGTAAGTTTTGTTTTTTTACGAATGTCAACATTTCTTGTTTTGTTTATTCTACTCAACTTTAAGATGCTTCTTTCTAATGGAAGAAGTTATTGGTATATCGAACATAAATAATATTTTACAAAATTTATTACCTCTTGTACATAGAATATATGTTTGTGTATTTCAATAAAAATTAATATTAAATATAATTTATATTTCATTGTTACATTTCAATAATATTGCAAAAAAAACGAATCCAGATATTATTACTTTTTTTCAACATATAAAACGAGTACTTGCACATTAAAGACAAAATCGTTACTAGATTTACTGTAATTGTACTTTTCAGTGTCAATTATCTGCATTTCTTGGGTTAAGTCCATAAAATAATCGTCATGTAACTCATCCGGGATCTTGAAAGGCAACACAGACATTATTGCATCTGAAAATAATTGTACATTTATTAATTTGCATTTTCCCAAATACTAAAAGGAGGCACGTAACTTGTATACGTGTTATAACTTGCATATGTACACCCTTCATATATTATTGAAATTAAATAAATTGTTCTTATCATTTAAATAATATTAAGGATTGATCTATTTTTATTAGAACGTAGAGAGAAACTTAGGACGAATAGCAAGGAACACGTCAAGCAACAACAGGTATGAGAATTCTGCTCATTGATTATTTGTTCGGCCGATTTCATAATATATATATATATACACAGTAGGTGTAGGCGTTTGTTTTAAGTTGGACGGCACACAAAAGTGATCACCACTAAAAGAGTCTGTGTGTCAGTGTGTGTGTCTCTTTTCCCATTCGACGACAAAACCTACCTTTGAAATTCTCCAGATTTTCATATTCGTGAAATATCAATTTGTGTTCCAATTTTATTATAGTAAATCCAGTTTTTCCTAATAATTGTTGCATATCTTTAAGGGAATCCTATAAAAAGTATATTTTTAATTAAACGCAAATTAAACGGAAATTTGTGGTATGGTTGATATTCTAGAGTTTAACATACAGGTATAAATCGCTTTATTTTTACTCCGAATCTTAATCTTACATTTACAGCTAAAATGAGATAAAGGTTTTATTATGTATATGTTATATGCGTGCAACTCTCAGCTCTGAGGTTATAAAACCCCGTCTATGTCAAGCAGAGAAGAGAACCTACTTGGCTATTAGAAAAAACAAATGATCACAAAACACATACATAAATCTACTGTATTGCTAATAGTTTTTTCACATGGGACAGTGGCTCAATAGCACATAAAGTTGAATAATGTGCTTCTTTGGCTAATGTAATGAATTGGGAATAAATTAATCCAATCTACCACCATCGATCCAATATGGCGGACCTCCTAGCAAAAAATTATAATAGAAATGACGTTAAGAATTTTAACTAAGAAATAATACATAATTAGCCTTTGCTAGAGTGAATTAAATTATGTTATATATACTTGACTGTCATGGTATGGAGATATATATCTTTCAACGTCAGTAACCCATGGCTTCCATTTTTCGGCTTTAGCAAGGGTCCTGTATGCATCGAATATAGATACTTTTCCTCCGACAATCGCGAAACAACTGCCTTGGTCCTTAAGGATATCGTATATATTCTGGAACGCAGTTCTGTAAAATCAACATAAAAAATAAATATAGCTAAATTTATGTATCCACCGAAAAAGTTATAGTACGTATAAATATAATTTTCGAAGGCGTCGAGTCACCTATGAGGTGTGCGAACATAAAATATAGATGCAAATGACAAGACAAGTTATTGGAGTTTACTCCTTAAGAAACGATTTGAGTTATAAGGCACGGTACGGAAATTTTATGAGGAGTAAAATCAAGTGTAACACGAAAAGTTGAGGCGTTATGTGTAACACGTAAAGTTGAGGCGTTATGTAGAAAGAGACAAACATATAGAGTTTACTCCTTAAGAAACGATTTGAGTTATAAGGCCCGGTACGGAAATTTTATGAGGAGTAAAATCAAGTGTAACACGAAAAGTTGAGGCGTTATGTGTAACACGTAAAGTTGAGGCGTTATGTAGAAAGAGACAAACATATAGAGTTTACTCCTTAAGAAACGATTTGAGTTATAAGGCCCGGTACGGAAATTTTATGAGGAGTAAAATCAAGTGTAACACGAAAAGTTGAGGCGTTATGTAGAAAGAGACAAACATATATATCTGTAGGATTGAACGTGTAAAAGAATGAGATGGAATACATTACACAGACTTTTCTATTTTTTTTACGTAATTAGGAACAAAATTATACGACTTTAATTAATGAAAGCATGCTCATTTCAGCAGAACTGAGAAGTTGATCGGACTAATACAATTTTTTGTATATATTTTGTGGGAGTATTTGCAACTATAGGGATCGACGAACGTTTGACGAACATTCATCGTTAGAAAACAGTGTGGTTTTTATGTTAAAATAAAAATGCCGCATCGATTCAGTTTGAGAACACTAACATTCGACGCATGCGCAATGGCTTGAAAGCGTCGCACAGGAAAAAAATTACCTTCAATTTGGTATATTATTAATAAATGTACGTTATAAACGTATTACATTAACCTTCTCGAGATAAGATAATATACTACGTCAAAAATAATTTTAATCATAATATATTATTATGACAATTCACAATTTGTATAATTCAAATAATATACTATAAAATGCACTTTAGGAAGTAATTAATTACTCAGTAATTAATTTTAAATTGAAAATTAATTACTTAATTACTTAGTCATTTAATTAAATGAATTTTCAAGTTAAAATTAATTAAATAAAAAATAAAAAATAAACTTCCTATTGCGTTAAAATAAAGTATTACCTTGATAACAATAACTTTTATAAATTAAAAATGATCGTAATAAGTTATAATTGAATGAATATTGTGTTTCTCGTACACAAGAAAATAAATAAAAATTATTCCTAATCACTTATTATATAAATAATTACCTACCTTATTTTAATATTCTCAAAGCGATATCTTTAAGTGCGATGTAAATCAGCCATAAAATCATTTATGACAACGTAAAATTGGAATTTCGGTTGTCATAATAATGTTTATTTTGTATTAATGATATATATTAAATAAATTTAACAAAAACCATGACAGGTTAAAAACGATGATGGGCTTGGAGGGGAGGTAGGTTACATACATGCCCAAAAATCATAAACGTGTCAGGCACAGAAGGCTAACTACTTAGGTATAAAATACAAAAGCTATTTAGATGCCGTGTAGCACGTACCATAAATTAAAAATTGTAATTACGATGTACTTACTCTTGACGAAGACACCAGTTTAAAGCAAAACAGGAAATGGCATGGTGGAAACGTTCCCTTAGCTGATCGGGCAGCTCTCCCTCTATGTTAAGGGTAGTGAAATTAACACGTTCCGAAGCATAGTGTTCATTTGCGAATCGTATCATATCTTCACTTATGTCACAGCCCGTCATGGTCTTGCAAGTAGGAATTAATTCTTTGAATATTTTTGATGTCAATCTCCCATCGCCACAACCAATGTCTAGAATCATTGAGTCTTTTTTCCAATTGATTATATTCTTATATTCTTCTAGATACTTCAATGCATGAGTATTCTGTAGAGAATTTGATTTATTATACAATTTGACGTTAAGCATTGTACGTGCGTGCTTTTCGGCGAATTTCTGATAGCGTTTGCGCAGCGGTCGGGTAGTAAGGGTTAATGTTATCGTCAGAATAAAGGCAAATTCACATTAATCTGAACATTAAAACGAAATGGCATGATTTATGCATAATACGAAAATGATAAATTTAATTTATACTGTAATGTGTTGTCTTGTTGAGGTAACTCAAGGTGTTAATAAATGATTAATATAGACCTGCCCTGCGATTCTGTAACTCACTTCACGAACTCACACAGCGGTTTTCGCATCGGCGGTCGCTCTCAAATCAGTCGTGAAGCAGTCATTTTATGATTTGGCATTCTGAAAAGGTGGGAGCTTGTAGTTTATTGTTTATCAGAATGCCAAATCATAAAATCACTGCTTCACGACTGATTTGAGAGCGACCGCCGATGCGAAAACCGCTGTGTGAGTTCGTGAAGTGAGTTACAGAATCGCAGGGCAGGATTGCACTTGCGAGGCTTCTGGCAATGTGAGTGTCCATGGGCGGCGGACACTATCACTCAACCTCCGATAAGCCTCTTCCCCTTTTGCCACCTGTTCTTAAAACAATATTTGTTTGATACTAAATTATCATGTACTATAGAAAGCAGATAAATTTTATAAGATGGCGTACTTAACAAAAGCGGATGATTACATGTGACACGCGCTTATGATTGCGTTATTTTACTAAATATTGTAAATATTATACTAACAGTGAAAATTTTTAGAACTGGCCAGTTGGAAACATTTCTAATGAAAACTTTTTTGAATTTCAATTTTAGAACTCTTTGGTAACCTAATGTAGTATATTGCATTCATTTTTGTGAATTGGCGGCAAATCTAAAACTCTTAATACACGTGAAAATGAACCTAACGCGAGAAAATTTCGTTCAATGATTTATTATGACTTTCGTTGTGGGCTTACTGGACAACAAAGCTATGATAAGCTGCGATTAGCATTTCTTAATGAAGCCCCATCTCGTGCCACTATTTACAGTTGGTTTAACGAGTTTAAGCGTGGACGTCGGAATCTCAATGATGATCCGCGTGAGGGACGTCCTTTAATAGCGACTACTGAAGATAACATCAGTGCTGTGCGACGCATGATAGAGGAAGATAAGAGAGTGACCTATCACCAGATACGGGCAATTGGCATTGGTATGAGTCAAATTCAAAAAATATTACACGGACATTTAGGCGTCAGGAAGCTTTTACCAGATGGATTCCCCATACTTTAACCGACGACCAGAAACACCTTCGCATGGACTGGTGTCGCCATATGTTAGATAATAAAAATGAATTGCTGTTCGTTAGTCTCACTAAAACTCGAGAACGGCTGAACGGATTTATCTTATCTTAGACTTGAAATGTTCGTGGAGGTCTAGGGAAGGGTTAAAAGGCGAGAAAAAATCGAATAATTTCCGGGAAAACCCTAAAAACAGCCCTTTTCTATTTCCCATACAAACGTTTTCTAGGACAATTTGAACTTTATTGCTATTCAATAAAGTTCATATTAAATTACAAGCACTCACTGTTGTCTAAGCAATGTAGGTGTGTTTCTAACGTCAAAGATCATATCTATCAAAACAGTGTGCGTGTGTGCGTTGGAGCACAGAATACATCGTTGGAGGAGTTCGCGTTAATGTCGCGTTACGAAACTCGCGTTGCTTATGAATTACTTTCGGCACGCAAGAAAAAATGCATCAGTGTTCACGTCAATACATTCGTCAAACACAAACCGCGTTACCAAAAGTGTTTTTTTTTAAATATCACAATTTTAAATACATAAAACATTGGTACGGCTTAAAGGATTTGACTTCAAGTCATATCAAATTAAAAAAAAAAGTGTTGATGTCGATTTGCCGGTGTACAAATGTTGTTTTTCTTGGATTTTCTGTTACATAATCTACTGGGTTTGCTTTTGTCAACTGATAAACGACTGAAACAAAATCGTATATCGTGTTTTGTGCACAGTGTTTAGTTAGTGTTTAGTGACAAAATAATTTATATTTGATATGCCTCCTATAAGTCGAAGCAATTTAGGTAGATGAACCTGAAATGCTACAAACCAAGCTAATTACCGATCTAATCGTACTGCACAAGAACGTGACGACCGAATTGGGATTAACATTTACGAACTGTTGATGGTGAATTGTGTGGATCCTACAGAGAAGCCTGTCAACGTTTGCAATTGCTAGAAAATGACGCTCATTGGGATAAAACTCTCAATGATGCTGTAATATCATCACACGCTTATCAAATACGAACATTGTTTTCTATAATCATATCTACATGCCTCCCATCAAACCCAATTGATTTGTGGATCAAGTACAAAGATTATATGAGTGATGATATTTTGTATCAAATACTCCAAATAGGAAATCCAAATATACAAATCAGTGAAGAAATTTAGAATGAAGCATTGATTTCAATTGAGGACAAGTGCTTGATGATGTCAAACAAACTATTAATTCAATTAGGCCTGACCGCGTCGTCCAATCGTCCAATGCATGATGCTTTTAACCAAGAGTTGCATCGAGAAAAACTGTATGATCTCAACGCTTTGAAAGAATTAATTCAAACAATCTTCCACAGTTGAATGAACAACAGAAATATTTATTTGATACTCTTATGAAAGTAACAAATGAAGAAACTGGAGGGATTTACTTCTTAGATGCACCTGGTGGTACAGGAAAAGTTTTTTTGATTTCATTAATATTATCAACAATTCGCTCACAAAATAAAATTGCACTTGCGCTCGCTTCGTCGGGAATCGCAGCAACTTTGCTTGAAGGTGGTCGAACAGCCCATGCAGGACTAAAATTGCCATTAAATATGCAAAGAAATGAAACTCCAACCTGCAACATTTCGAAGAACTCTGCCATGGCAAAGGTTTTGCAGCAATGTAAATTGATTGTTTGGGATGAATGTACGATGGCACATAAAAAAATCTTTGGAGGCTTTAGACAGAACCTTAAAAGATCTACGAAGCAATAATAACCGAATTGGTGGTGCAATTTTTTTTTATTTTTTTATTTAAATATATTTATTCACAAAAAAGTTACACCTTAAATCAAACCAGGCCCCGCAAAACTGCTTACGCAGTTTGACTGCAGGTGACTCGCCTTAAATAAACATAACTTCTAAATCACTAAATTACTAACACTGCTACTACAACTAATACTAATACACTTAATTTACTTATAGGTTACAGCATTTTTAACAAATGGTTTTTTAATAAACCTCTAAATTTATCCAATGAAGTCTCACGTCTTATGTCCTCGGGTAAACTATTGAGCAAGTATGGAATCCGCTTCTTCAACGTTCTATCTCCATAATAATTTTGCACCATGGGTATTTCAAATTTACCTTTGGACATTGACCTTGTGTCAGTTATATGATGCACCAAACTAGTAAAACGATCCTGCTTACCATGGTTATTTACGAGTACAAGGAATCTATGTTTCAGGCTAGCCGGTAAAATTTTACATATTTTGAATAGTTTATAATAATCTCCTTTACATTGATTCCTTGTCTTTTTATTTACTAGTAATTTTAAAAATCTTATTTGTAATGATTCTACTTTATCAATGTATGTTTTAAATGTTAACCCATAGCAGTCAAGAGCGTAACCTATTATGGAATCCACAAGTGCAAAATATAAACATTTTAGTATGGGCAATGAGACTTTAGTACGTAAATGGTAAAACTTTTCTAATAAAATTCTTAGTTTTCTACACAAAAATTCTATATGGGAATCCCAAGAAAAAGACGTATCTATTTTTACTCCTAGGTAATTTACACAATTAACTTTTTCGATAGGTTACACGTACAGTTAATTTTGTTGTTATGAAAGCAATCAAAGCCGTGCGCAAAAAGAGGAGGTGGATTATCAATAGAACTTAAATACGGGGAGTGAATAATTATCATCTTTGTTTTGTCAGCGTTTAATATGATGCCGTTATCATGCGACCATTTAACTACCGCATCCACATCCTCTTGAACCCGGCGACACATCTCCGAGAGGTCGGTACTAGCGCTGAGAGTACAAAGGTCATCAGCAAACATGTGGGCCGAGCAGTGACGTAATACTTCACAGAGGCTATTTACATACATCATGTAGCACACTGCGGCCACACCCAGAACCCTGGGGGACGCCGCAGTTTACTTGTTTCTCCTCACTGAATGCGTCGCCGACTTTCACACGGTAAGAGCGCGCCGTGAGACAGTCGCTGAACCATGGGTTCAACGGCTGCCCCAGGCCGCACTCCTCCATTCCATTTAAGAGGGTCTCAGTATTTAAGGTATCAAAAGCCTTCTTAAAATCATAAAAAATAGCTACAATATTTTTTTTATTTTCCAAATGTGCATTAATTTCGTCTGTATAATTTGATAATAAGGTGTTGGTGCTTTTATTTTTCTGGAAGCCATGTTGACATTCCGTTAAGATATTATTTTTTTGTAAAAAAGTTCCAATTTGATTGACAACACATTTTTCCATAATTTTTTCAATACTTGATAGTATAGCTATTGGTCTATAATTCGAAAAAACTTTACGATCGCCTCTCTTATAGACCGGACGAACGATTGCTTCCTTTAATTTTTGTGGAAATTTGTGATATTTTACAGATAGATTTATCAGATTAGATAATACAGGGCTAATCTTGTCAACAATTATTTTTAAGTCAGACATGCGTATAAGATCACTGCCCGGTGATTTATTTTTGTTCATTTTATCAATTATTAGTTTTATATCCTTGCCATCGACCGGTTGCCATCTCATACACACATTCGATAATTTAACATAAGTCTTCCTTTCCAGCCATTTTTCATCACAGGAGTGCTTTATTTGATCAATTTCCTTTGAGAATGTATCAGCAAAATCATTACAGACTGCCTGCGTGCCACCTTGTTTAGTTATGTTATTTAAGATTAGATTATCCAAAGACTGCTTATTTTTACCCAATAATTCATTAATTTTATCCCAAACTTTTTTTATATTATTTGATTGGTATAGCCTTTAAAATAGTGACTGATTGCAATTCATTAAAATTGACGGAGCGTAAAAAAGATCTGTTGCCTCGAGTTGCGCGCTGGTGGGTATATTTACAAGATTTTAATTTTACTTTAGATCGAAAAGGGGCTTTAATGCAACATGCAGATTTTCTGAGCCGTAATCCTGATCTTTCCACTGCCAATGTGTCTCATATTCGGAATCCAAGCAGCTGGGCGAAGATCGCTCAAACCGCTGATGTGAAGACACAAGAGTTAATTTCTAGATTAAGAGACGGACAGCTTGACGATACTAGGTATGCGATAAAAAATGATTTGTTGTACTACAAATTTACACCAACTGGGGAAAACCCGCGACTCTTGTGTTACATCCCTAAGGGTCACAGACTCAGCTTGTTGAGGGTGTTCCACGATGAACATGCTCATATTGGGACTGACAGAACAACTGACTTAATATTAAGACACTTTTGGTTTCCTAGTTTGCGACAGTTTGTAAAAAAGTACATAAGTCATTGTCTAGTATGTTTACCACATAAAAAAGTTCCCAGGGCTCCGTCACAACCGATTCAATCCTGGACAAAGCCAGATATCCCTTTTTCTATTATACATACCGATGTCCTAGGGCCGCTCCAAGAGTCAAACGGTTTCAAATACGTTTTGATTATAGTGGATGCATTTTCCAAGTATTGTTTGCTCTACTCTCTGTACAGACAAAACACTGACGAGCTAAAACGAGTTTTTTCAAATGCGGTATCATTATTTGGTACGCCGTCTATAATAGTATGTGATCGCGCTAGAATGTTCAAAAGCGCTACATTCCAAAATTGGGTCAGTGATTTGGGATGCTCGATACATTTTATCACGCCTGGTATGCACCGTGAAAATGGGCAAGCGGAGCGGTACTGCAGGACAGTTCTCAACATGCTACGTGTTGAAGTAGGCAACAAAGGTTCCCAATGGTCCGATGTGCTGTGGAGGATGCAGCTCACTTTGAATATCTCCAAGCAAAGTACCACGCAGACGTCACCACTACAGTTACTGGTCGGTATTGACGCAGTTACTCCAGTCATCAGATCGTTAGTGCGAGATGTGGCACTTACTAACTCTAATCCCAATCGGGAGGCTCTTTTAACTCTTCGCAGACAACGAGCTTCGGAACTCCTTGCAACCAATCAACAGCGCCAGGATGCCTACGTTAACGAGGGTCGTCGGCAGCCACTCACTTTTGCTGTCGGAGACTTTGAGTTTGTGAGCAAGACTGCACAAATCACCGGCAAACTGGACTCCGGCATGCGCGGGCCTTACAAGGTTATTCGCGCGTTACCGTGCCACCGTTACGAGTTAGAGCTACTAGCTGGTTCCTATGGGAAAAAGACCCAAGCTGCAGCTGAAAATGGTGCTAATGTGTTTAGGCCACATAGAGAACATGCAAAGGTATGGGTCTCTGTTACAAATTTTTCTGGTGCTAATGTGTTTAGGCCACTTAGAGAACATGCAAAATGTATGGGACTCTGTTTTAACAAATTGTCGCTTATGAGAGCACTAAAAGCCGCTGTCGTTACGACAGTGTATTGCAAGATACTGAGTTTTATTTTTATTCGTGTTAAGTCTGAAGCTATCTAATTCTGTAATATTTGCTTTTTGATAGACCTTATCTGTGTGCGCTTGAGTGCACGCTTGCGCACATAGTACTGGTAATTGAGAAATAGAGATAAATGTCATTTTTCATCCCTCTAATCCAGGATATATGCTTCAGATAACACTAAACTAGGTAAATTACTTACAAGTTCCTTCTATGTTTCAGAGACTGCATTAGAAAATAATGAGCAGTTTGCAAGGGATGAAACAAATGAAGAGAGAAATGGCTCTGATGCTAGTGGTGCAAGTAATGCTGCGGTCGAGGACGCCGCACTGTCAGGAACGGCCGTCTTATAAAACAATCTCCACAGAGCAAGTCGGACCGAGTGAGGGGTAACAGAGAGGAGTGGAACTGGGAACACCGGAAATGCGGCGATTGGCGCTCGGACGTGACAGACGCGGGAGTGTTTTGTTTTTTTAATTGCGTTGTGTAAAATATGTTCTTCTGGTTGCGTATAATTTTCATTGTGGTATTTTAGTTAATTAAAAATTGTTTTGTAAGGAATAAAACTTCCTAGGTTGAGTGTTTTGTTACTTTTATTATTTATGGTTTGTGATTTCTAAGAGTATATTTTGTAATATTAAGTGACTAATAAATATTATTTTATTACAATAAAGTACTTGTCTAATAAAATGAAAATGATCAAAGAAACGCAACGTCCAGTCAAGACCTTATTGGACATTATGAAACATGTACAAAAAACAGTTCGCACCTTCGGGTTTTTGAAATCGCTTAACAATTACTCTACATTCTTAGATGCCTCTAAAGGACCATTGTTTATCTTAGGTCAAAAGATTAACAATTAGATTTTCTTTTCCATTTCTCTTTGTCTTATGGAACATTTATCGAGTTTTCCCCCGCTAGTTCTATAATGTCACCTGTCCATCTTTTCTTTTGTTGTCCTATACATCTCTTTCCAGTAGCTAAATGGACTGGCCATTTTGTTATTTCTAGTGTCCATCTTTTGTCCCGTGCACTAGAAATATGACCCGCCCATTTCCATTTATGCCTTACAGCGTGCGTGTACAAGTGCATCTGTAAGTTTTGTTTTTTTACGAATGTCAACATTTCTTGTTTTGTTTATTCTACTCAACTTTAAGATGCTTCTTTCTAATGGAAGAAGTTATTGGTATATCGAACATAAATAATATTTTACAAAATTTATTACTTCTTGTACATAGAATATATGTTTGTGTATTTCAATAAAAATTAATATTAAATATAATTTATATTTCATTGTTAAATTTCAATAATATTGCAAAAAAAACGAATCCAGATATTATTACTTTTTTTCAACATATAAAACGAGTACTTGCGCATTAAAGACAAAATCGTTACTAGATTTACTGTAATTGTACTTTTCAGTGTCAATTATCTGCATTTCTTGGGTTAAGTCCATAAAATAATCGTCATGTAACTCATCCGGGATCTTGAAAGGCAACACAGACATTATTGCACCTGAAAATAATTGTACATTTATTAATTTGCATTTTCCCAAATACTAAAAGGAGGCACGTAACTTGTATACTGTTATAACTTGCATATGTACACCCTTCATATATTATTGAAATAAAATAAATTGTTCTTATCATTTAAATAATATTAAGGATTGATCTATTTTTATTTGAACGTAGAGAGAAACTTAGGACGAATAGCAAGGAACACGTCAAGCAACATCAGTTATGAGAATAATTCTGCTCATTGATTATTTGTTCGGCCGATTCCATAATATATATATATACACAGTAGGTGTAGGCCTGTGACCACTAAAAGAGTCTGCCACCATAACTGTGTGTGGAAAAGTACGAAATACCATCACATTTGATAGGATTTTTTGCAAAATATCCACGAATATATTAATAATATTTATACAGAGACAACACGCAGATAAATCGTGTATAAGATATCCAGATACTACGGTTACAGAGTTGTGCTCGTTTCCGCACCTGACACGTTCATAGTACGCTCATGATACGGTGTAGTGAGACTTATAACATGCTCTATTAAAGGTTTGATTGTACATACAAAGTGTACATTCTTGTGGCTTATGTTTGTTTTTTTATTTTGCTAATACTTGCTTAAGTCTAAAGTTGATAAAAATGTTTTCGAATTTGTTACCCGTGTGTGTGTCTCTTTTCCCATTCGACAAGAAGACCTACCTTTGAAATTCTCCAGATTTTCATACTCGTGAAATATCAATTTGTGTTCCAATTTTATTATAGTAAATCCAGTTTTGCATAATAATTGTTGCATATCTTTAAGGGAATCCTGAAAAGAGTATATTTTTAATTAATCGGAAATTTGTGGTAGGTTCCAATTGTAGGTAGATCTCCAGGCTTTTGATATTCTAGAGTTTAAAATACAGGTATTAATCACGGTTTATTTTTACTCCGAATCTTAAACTTACCTTTACAACTAAAATGAGATAAAGGTTTTATTATATATATGTTATATGCGTGCAACTCTCAGCTCTAAGGTTATAAAACCCCGTCTATGTCAAGCAGAGACGCGAACCTACTTGGCTATTAGAACAAACAAATCGTCACAAAACACAAATTAAAAATCTATTGTATTGCTAATCGTTTTTTATATGCAGTCTAGTCGACAAGTTGAAAATGGTACAAAATAGAGATACTGCTCTTAAAATTATGTGCGATAGCTCATTGGATCCGGAATGACGTCTAGAAAAATGTGCCAAAAGCGTGTATTAGCACATCAAAAATTGCAAAAGTTATAAACAATTAAAGATGAAAAAAAAATGGCATTTCGTTTTTTGCCAATATTTAATAAACTATTAATATTTAAGAAATTTCAAAAAAAGATTCTGAAAGAGGAGGAAATTTCCAAAAACTCCTAACTCCCGGAACTCTATCTATATTATTTATAATTTTAATTTAACGCTGAAAATAGGTCTGCGCGTGACATTTTTAGGATTCGCGCGTGGCGTCAAAAGCGAGTACGGCACATAAATTAATTTATTTAAGGTATTGAATATTTTTTTTTAAATTTGAAAAAATTATGGTGTGTTCTGAACACTATAATTAATTTATTCCCGTTGGAAATAAAGTTAATTTTTCAACAAGTTAAACAATTGTTAACTAACGAAATTTTCTCGAACTACCGTCTTAATTGTAAGTGAAAAAAAATGTTTAAATAATGGTCGTAAAAATTTTTCGCTTCGTAGAGCCTTTCTTACATACATACTTAACAAGATCGTGCCATAAAAGTTAAAAAAATATTTATACTTTGTTTATAACAATTTTTTTACTTAAACAAAAACTTAAAAATCCAAGTAATGTTGTTAAAATATTTTTTTTTTCTAAACTATCATAGTATCGCTTTTTTATTAACACAAGATATTTATTGATTTGCAAAAAAAAAAATTCCCGCCATTTGTTGATAAAATTTTTTTTTAACAAATTGATTAAATCAATATTAAAAAAAAAAAAATTCACAACTTTATTACATTACAAATATTATGATTAAAAAAAAAAATTTCCTTAATAACAATTTTTAATTGTTTATAATCGTTTTTTTTATTTTTCTATTGTTTAAATAATTAGTTAAGAATTTTTTTTTATCAACAATTCTATTGTTTATTAACTAACCAATTTGTTATAAACAAATTTTCAACTTTTTTTTATTTTTTTTCTAAAATTTCTAAAATTAACAAAAACAACCATATAAAACAAAGTATAGAAAAAATTTTTTTTGATTATCATGAATATTACTTTTATTTAAAAAAAAAAAAATCTTAACTAATTATTTAAACAATAGAAAAATAAAAAAAACGATTTTAAACAATCAAAAATTGTTATTAAGGAAATTTTTTTTTAAAGTCATAATATTTGTAATGTTGTGAAAATTTTTTTTTTTTAAATATTGATTTAATCAATTTGTTTAAAAAAAATTTATCAACAAATGGCGGGAAAAATTATTTTTGCAAATCAATAAATATCTTGTATTAATAAAAAAGCGATACTATGATAGTTTAGAAAAAAAAATATTTTAACAAAATTACTTGGATTTTTAAGTTTTTGTTTAAGTAAAAAAATTGTTATAAACAAAGTATAAATATTTCTTTAACTTTTATGGCACGATCTTGTTAAGTATGTATGTAAGAAAGGCTCTACGAAGCGAAAAATTTTTACGACCATTATTTAAACATTTTTTTTCACTTACAATTAAGACGGTAGTCCGGAAAATTTCATTAGTTTTTAACTTGTTGTTTAACTTGTTGAAAAATTAACTCTAAGTAAAATTTCCAACGGGAATAAATTAATTATAGTGTTCAGAACACACCATAATTTTTTCAAATTTAAAAAAAAAAATTCAATACCTTAAATAAATTAATTTATGTGCCGTACTCGCTTTTGACGCCACGCGCGAATCCTAAAAATGTCACGCGCAGACCTATTTTCAGCGTTAAATTAAAATTATAAATAATGGAGATAGAGTTCCGGGAGTTAGGAGTTTTTGGAAATTTCCTCCTCTTTCAGAATCTTTTTTTGAAATTTCTTAAATATTAATAGTTTATTAAATATTGGCAAAAAACGAAATGCCATTTTTTATTCATCTTTAATTGTTTATAACTTTTGCAATTTTTTATGTGCTAATACACGCTTTTGGCACATTTTTCTAGACGTCATTCCGGATCCAATGAGCTATCGCACATTATTTTAAGAGCAGTATCTCTATTTTGTACCATTTTCAACTTGTCGACTAGACTAATGGGACAGTGGCTCAATAGTACATAAAGTTGAATAATGTGCTTCTTTGGCTAATGTAATGAATTGGGAATAAATTAATCCAATCTACTACCATCGCTCCAATATGGCGGACCTCCTAGCAAAAAATTATGATAGAATTAATGACTTCAAGAATTTTTATGAAGAAATAATAATTAGCCTTTGCTAGAGTGAATTAAATTATGTTATATATACTTGACTGTCATGGTATGGAGATATATATCTTTCAACGTCAGTAACCCATGGCTTCCATTTTTCGGCTTTAGTAAGGGTCCTGTATGCATCGTATATAGATACTTTTCCTCCGACACTCGCGAAGCAACTGCCTTGGTCCTTAAGGATATCGTATATATTCTGGAACGCAGTTCTGTAAAATCAACATAAAAAATAAATAAAACTAAATTGATGTATAAGCCGAAAAAGTTTTAGTAAATATAATTTTCGAGTCACCGTCATATTGTTTATGAGGTGTGCGAACATAAAATATATAGGTGCAAATCATACAATGAAAAGACAAGTTGTTTTTATTATGTAATTAGGAACAAAATTATACGACTTTAATTAATGAAAGCATGCCCATTTCTGCAGAACTGAGAAGTTGACTAATACAATTTTAAATATTTTGTGGGCGTATTTGCAACTAAAGTGATCGACGAACATTCATCGTTAGAAAACAGCGTGGTTTTAATGTGAGAATAAAAGTGCCGCATCTATTCAGTTTGAGAACACTAACATTCGACGCATGCGCAATGGCTTGAAAGCGTCGCACAGGTGGTAGTAATTAATAGAAAAAATAGCTTCAATTTGATATATAATTAATAAATGTACGTTATAAACGTATTACATACCTACTCGAGATAAGATAATATACGTAAAAAATAATTTTACTCGGATGTAATAATATGACAATTCATAATTTGTATAATTCAAATAACATACTCGTAAATGCCCCTTAGGAAGTTATTAATTTTACTTGATTATTTTTCCGACCCTAATGTCGGCCAATAGAATTGCACCATTCGACGTCACGTGGTACAACCTACATGGTATTATACTGATAATTTTTTGAAAATTTTCTCTGGTCGTTGCTTCAAGAAAAGTATTAAGTAGTTGTTTTATTCATTATGAAATTCTTATTTGTTAACTGTACATTTCGTCTCATGGTGCAATTCTATTGGCCGACATTTGGGTCGGAAAAATAATCCCCCGAATACCACACGAGCTTCAAAATTATCGGGTATTTCCCGATAGGTTCGTTGCAAACAATTACATAATATAGTCGTCATGACGACTTATAGTCGTATTATAAGTGAAAATTTATTACTTAATTTCTTAGTCATTTAATTTAATTAATTTTCAAGTTAAAATGAATTACTAAGTAATTAATTGATTAATTTTCAAATTAAAATTAATTCCTATTGCGTTAAAATAAAGTATAACCTTGATAACAATAACTTTTATTAATTAAAAATGAACGTAATAACTCGCACACGAGAAAAGAAATAAAAATTATTTTTAAACACTTATTAAATAAATTACCTATCTTATTTTAATATTCTCAAAGCGATATATTTAAGTGCTATGTAAATCTGTCATAAAATCATTTATGACAACCTAAAAATAGATTTTCGGTTGTCATAATAATGTTTATTTTGTATTAATGATATATATTATATATAAATTTAACAAAAACCATGACGGGTTAAAAAACCATGATGGGCTTGGAGGGTAGGTAGGTTATACATACACGCCGAAAAAATCATAAACGTGTCAGGCACAGAAGGCCGTGTAGCACATACCATAAATTAAAAATTGTAATTGCGATGTACTTACTCCTGACGACGACACCAGTTTAAAGCAAAAAAGGAAATGGCATGGTGGAAACGTTTCCTTAGCTGATCGGGCAGCTCTCCCGGCGAGCATAGTGTTCATTTGCGAATCGTATCATATCTTCACTTATGTCACAGCCCGTCATGGTCTTGCAAGTAGGAATTACTTCTTTGAATATTTTTGATGTCAATCTCCCATCGCCACAACCAATGTCTACGATCGTTGAGTCTGTTTTCCAATTAATTATATTCTTATATTCTTCTAGATACTTCAATGCATGAGTATTCTGTAGAGAATTTGATTTATTATACAATTTGACGTTAAGCATTGTACGACGTACGTGCGTGCTTTTCGGCGAATTTCTGATAGCGTTTTCGGTCGGTTAGTAACGGCTAGATGTTATCGTAAGAAAAAAGGCAAATTCACATTAACCTGAACATTAAAATGAAATGGGATGATTTATGCATAATACGAAAATGATAAATTTAATTTATACTGTAATTTCTTGTCATGTTGAGCCGATAGGAAAATAAATAGAAATTCATAAAGATATCAATGATCAGGTAACTCAAGGTGTTAATAAATCTTCTATATATATAATGAAAATGGTCTTCGTTTGAGGCTCAATCACGCCTAAACCACTGATCGTATCGACATGAAACTACCACCATTCGATGCGAAATTTTTCCTAGATGGTTTATGGTTTATTTATTTATTAAATTCCAACGTTCCTTCATTTTTTTATTGCTGTTTTACTTTTATGAAAATTTATCCATACGGACTTCACCGCGGAAACATTCGGGGAGGCTTCCTAGAACCTCTAAACGTCAACATCTGTTAAAAACTCGATTTTCGAAATATTTCAATTTTCTTAGCGGGAAGTTAAAAAGAAGAATAATAAAAATATGAAAAAAAATAAAATAATGAAACATAAAATTTATTTTAATTCGTCCAGCAAAGCGGGCGCGAAACGGCTAGTGATTAATATAGACCAGCATTGTATTAGCGAGGCTTCTGGCAATGTGAGTGTCCATGCGCGGCGGACACTATCACTCAACCTCAGATGAGCCTCTTGTCCGTTTGCCACCTGTTCTATAAAACAATATTTGTTTGATACAAAATTATCCTGTACTATAGAAAGCAGATAAATTTAATATGATTCTGTACTTAATAAAAGTTACATAATAATTACATGTGACACGCATTTATGAATGCGTTATTTTATGCCGTTATGCCCGTTTTTGTATTATTTAAAATTCTAACGTCAGCATCACTAACAGTGAAAATATTTAGAACTGGCCAGTTGGAAAAATTCAAGTTTAGAACTCTTTGGTAACCTAATGTAGTATATTGCATTCAATTGTCATTTGTTTTTGTGAATTGGCGGCAAATCTTAAACTTTTAGAAAGCGATTAGTATTTCCTAATGAAGCTCCATATCCTGCCACTATTTACAGTTGGTTTAACGAGTTTAAGCGTGGACGTAGGAATCTCAATGATGATCCGCGTGAGGGACGTCCTTTAATAGCGATCTTACAAGATTTGAATAATCTTCAAGCATCGCTTGCTACGCTTGGAAATAAGCGCTTGATTGGCAGAAGGCTCGCAAGTGCGTTGCGGGCCTTTTAAGAATAGGTACGCTTCGTCTTGAAGGATCCTAAGTCGAAATGCTTCGAGATTTTTTCATTGACAGCTGATTCCACATAGTGGTAGAGCGCGGCAAAAGCTGGCCTACTGTCAGTACTTCGTAAGTTCTCTATACTTATCCTCAAGAAAAAGCAATAAAAAATATTAATAATTGGTGTATTCATTGTATATAACATTACAAAATATTATATTTGATTACACTTTGCAGGGTACAAGTAATCTAACACTAAATTTCACTGAGGTAACGAACAATTTATAGGTTCGTCATTATTTAAAGGAAATTATTTTATGAAGTCCATCGCTACCTACGTCGGAAAAACCGAATTTCCTGTGTTTTATTTGAAATGTTGAAAAATATATGAAAAATGTATAATAAAATTATTAAAATGTCATATGTTTTGATTCGCAAAAAACGGTGAAGCCGTAAACTTTGGTACACACTGCAGGACTCGTATGATTAGTCTTTAAGGTAGTTTTACTTTATTTTATTTAAAATTTTACTAGCCAGTATTTTAAATTAAGTTTTATTAAGTATTGGTTTTGTAATTAACCTGTTCACTACATTTTTGCTTTGTGCGATATTTCTACGGGAATCAAACCCACAGGTTCCATTGCTATTTCACCAATTGGTTAAGCTAGACAAATTTGTCATCTAAGTCCTTTTAGAAGTTATTGTAATAACGAACATAATTTTACAAAATAAAAGAAGAGAAGAAGAATATAGAATTTATGTTTGTGTATTTCAATAATTGTATGATTTTTATATTTCAATGTTACATTTCAATTTTAGAACAATTAATATTCCTAAAAAAACAAATCCAGACATTATATTACTTTTTTTCAACATATAAAACGAGTATTTGCATGTTATGGACATTATCATTAGTTGATTTCTTGTAATTGTACTTTTCAGTGTCAATCATATGCATTTCTTGGCTTAAGTCTATAAAAAAATCGTCACGTAACTCATCCGGGATCTTGAAAGGCATCACAGACATTATTGCACCTGAAAATAATCGTACTTTTATTTATTTTCATTTTCCCAAAGACTTACTAACTTCTACATGTGGTGTCCAATGTACATGTAGAAGTTACTTTTCGGATGTGTGTTTTAGGCGCATTTTATAACATTGAATAAATTGTTCTTATCATAAACAATATTAAGGATTGATCTATTTTTATTTTAACCTAGAGAAAAACTTAGGAAAAATAGCAAGGAACGAGTCAAGCAACACGTCAAATTGATATACGGGTCATTAGCATTGTGCTCATTAGGCGGGTCCACACAGCACGAGCAGCCTCGCGAGGCATTTGCCGCGAGAAGCAGCTCGCTCTGTGTTGACTGTTGACCCGCCTCGGCCGAGGCAAGTGTGCGCGCTGTCAGAGTTGTGCTCGTTTCCGTACCTGACACGTTCTTGGTAGATACGCTCATGTTATGAGACGGTGTAGTGAGATTAATAACATGCTCTATTATAGATTTAATTGTACATTCGTGACTTATGTATATATGTATACCTTTCAAATTCTCTTGATTTTCGTAGTCGTGAACTATTATCTTGTCTTCTAATTTTTTTATAGTAAATCCAATTTTTCCTAATAATTGTTGCAATTCTTTAAGGGAATCCTGAAAAGAGTATATTTAAATTAAACGCATATTAAACAGAAATTTGTGGTAGGTTCCAATTGTAGGTAAAATTCCGGGCTTTTGATATTCTGTAGTTTCACATTCAGGGACATAGATAACGCAGTGTCATTACTCAAAATCTTAATCTTACCTTAACAGCTTAAAAGAGTTAAAGGTTTTATTATGTATATGTTATATGCGTGCAACCTTCATCCCTGAGATTATAGTCCCCCGTCTATGTCAAGCAGAGAAGAGAACCCACTTGGCTATTAGAAAAACAAATGATCACGAGACAAATACTATAAATCTAGTCCCAAACGTAAAAATTTGTAGTGCTAATAGTTTTTTTTTTATATGGAACAGTAGCAAAATAGTACTTAAAGTTGAATAGTGTGCAATTCAATTAAATTCAAAAATCATTTATTCACGTAGGTAACACAATGTACACTTGTGATTCGTCATTAAATAAATATATATTAATGCTTCTAATTTTACATTTACTGCCATCAAGGGCGTAGAACGGAAGAGAAGAACTGGCAATAAACTCTCCGCCACTCTTTTTAATCGCCATGTTTTTTTTTTACACAACGTTTGTAAGGAGCTGCAACCATTACACCATGTTCCACATGACATTTTAAGTAATTAATAATAATAACATAAATTAAAAACAAAGACTTGTCCCCTATCAGCAGGAGGCATGGTGAAATAGGAGCACGCACTTACATTCTCGTGGGAACAACACGCAAACACATAGTCGAAATAATTAACATCATCACCGCATACACGAATTCAAGTACGACCAGTCACCACAAGTAGCACCCGTTCACGAGTATGACGCATGGCCAGCCATCGGCCCCCTCGCCATATTTTAGGGAGAGAGACAACCCGACGCATGGACGCCGCCACAAGCAATGACATTTAAGCGAGCATGACGATCCTTGAAATGTGGACTTGGCTACATAAGAAAATAATAATAATACTGAAATAATTGGATACCACATGGATCACGGTTTGTTCCCACTTTACATTAAAACAGTCGTGGATGTTGACGATCGCCCCAGAGTCTGGAAATGCAGCCGAGAGATTCAGTCGTGTTACCTATAATATATACTGGAGCAACTCATATCCAAGCACTAGGATCGCTTAAATATTCATTTATATTATAATAAGCCTTAGCAAGCAGTTTTACTTTAATGTACGATTTAAATTTATTTATTGACAACGCTTGTATCTCACTAGGGATTTTGTTGAAAAAACGTATACAATTGCCTTGGAAAGAATTACTCGTTTTATGCAGCCTTCTGGTTGGTGCGCTAATTTTGTCTTTATTACGAGTACTATAATTATGGAAGCTACTATTCTTTTTAAAGATATCTATATTTTTCCGCAAATACAAAATATTCTCATAAATGTATTGACTTGCCAGAGTCAAAATATAATAAGTGCTTCTTTGTCTCATTGGGAATAAATTAATCCAATCAACCACAATCGCAAGAAATAAAAATTAGTCTTTGCTAGAGTGAATTAAATTATGTTATATACTTGACTGTCATGGTATGGAGATATATATCTTTCAACGTCAGTAACCCATGGCTTCCATTTTTCGGCTTTAGCGAGGGTCCTATATGCATCAAATAATGATGTTTTTTCTACGACAATCGCAAAACAACTTCCATCGTCCCTAAGGTTATCGTATATGTTCTGGAACGCAGTTCTGTAAAATCAACATAAAAAATAAGTATAGCTAAATTGATGTATCCGCCGAAAAAGTTTTAATAAATATACTTTTCGAAGGCGTCGAGTCACCGTCATATTGTTTATGAGGTGTGCGAACAAAAAAGATAGATGCAAAACATACAATGACAAGACAAGCTATTTCACGCTTTATATTAGCTTCACCTGTATGTATGTATGTATGTAACCGACTCCTTCGGACTCGATTTTGACCCACTTTTAACGGACAGATTTAATACAAACTTTGCGCACCTGTCAAAGATCGATGACAATGCAATAATCCGAAAAAAAAAATGAAAAAAATAAAAAAAAATTAACTAAAAAATAAATAATAGTTTAAAAAAACTAAAAAACACGCTTTTAAAGCACATCAAACTAAAAAGTGAAAAATAATTCCTAATTTAGGCTGAAAATGGGGCGCTCTGTGCCATATTTTTCGTCTATCGAGCAACCCACGCTTTTTCACAATAATACCACTATTTTTTGTTCATTACCACTTATTATTTTTCACTTTTTAGTTTGATGTGCTTTAACAGCGTGTTTTTTAGTTTTTTTAAACTATTATTTATTTTTATTACGTAATTAGGAACAAAATTATACGAGTAATACAATTTTTTGTATATATTTTGTGGGCATATTTGCAACCTAAGGGATCGACGAACGTTTGACGAACATTCATCGTTCTAAAACAGAGTGGCTTTATGTTAGAATAAAAATGCCGCATCTATTCAGTTTGAGAACACTAACATTCGACCCATGCGCAATGGCTTGAAACTTCGCACAGGCGGCAGTAATTAATTGAAAAAAATTAGCTTCAATTTGATATATAATAATTAATAAATGTACTGTTAGCGGACTAACGCCATCTACAAGATGGCGTCAGCTAAGTTCAAAGACGTCACTTTGTTTTTAGGTGTTTCTAGACACACTGCCACTTTATTATAGAATATAGGACTACTAACCAAAACGCCGATTTTTATTAATTGTAGTAATTAACAAATTAACAAGGTAAAAAATAGCGTACAAGTTAATTTAAATCTAATTTTAGTTTAAGCAATAGAAAGGAGAAAAATCTTGTTCCGCTAATTGTTTTGAGCAGTATATTACATATAAGTTTAGAAAAAACCAAGTCATGGGTTAAAAAACGATGATGGTCTTGGAGAGGAGGTAGGTTACCTACACGCCCATAAAATCATAAACGTGTCAGGCACAGAAGGCCGTGTAGCACATACCATAAATCAAAAATTGTAATTGCAATGTACTTACTCTTGACGACGACACCAGTTTAAAGCAAAAAAGGAAATGGCATGGTGGAAACGTTCCCTTAGCTGATCGGGCAGCTCTCCCTCTATGTTAAGGGTAGTGAAATCAACACTTTCCGAAGCATAGTGTTCATTTGCGAATCGTATCATATCTTCACTTATGTCACAGCCTGTCATGGTCTTACAAGTAGGAATTATTTCTTTGAATATTTTTGATGACAAACTCCCATCGCCACAACCAATGTCTAGGATCGTTGAGTCTATTTTCCAATTGATTATATTCTTATATTCTTCTAAACACTTCAATGTATTAGTCTTCTGTAGAGCATTTGATTTATTATACAATTTGACGTTAAGCATTGTTCGTGCGTGCTTTTCGGCGAATTTCTGATAGTGTTTGCGCAGTGGTCGGGTTAGATGTTATCGTCAGAATAAAGGCAAATTCACATTAATCTGATCATTAAAACGAAATGGCATGATTTATGCATAATACGAATTCATTTATACTGTAATGTGCTTTGTCATGTCGAGCCGATAGGACTTCTGGCCATTTCTGGTGTCCATGGGCGGCGGTATCACTTATCATCAGGTGAGCCTCCTGCCCGTTTGCCTCATATTACATTAACAAAAAAAAACAACATCGAAGTTAAACCATTTTTACTAGTCTTTGCAATTATTACTAAATCTATGAATTAACTGCTATTCACTGGTCTATAGTAATAGCGATTCTATGTATGTATTTTGCCTTGACGTCAGATGATGAAACTCAGCTGCAGGTATTAGACTGAAAAACTCCTCTGAACACTCTCCATGGTAAATGCGGTAGAAGATGCAGAGACCCCACATCTCTACGCAACGCCAAAGGATCAAGCCGCACGGAAAGTGATTGGTCGTCGACGATTCGAACCGCTCTTCGAGGGTAAAATTTTTACGGATCATCACGAAGATGAGCAGCGTTTTTGTCGATTTTTTTTCTTTAATAAAGATGTGCTAATATAATATTGTGGTGAAATTATTCATACTTGAACACCGATGGTGTTTTTAATAAGTAACTAAACTTTCACTTCTGACATGTGTACTTTGTACGCACGCTTTTTTTTTAGTTTCTTTAGTATGATTGTATATTTATTATTGTCATGCTTGTGCAGATGTATCTTTATATTATTTTTTTTCTTATCTTTTAATTTGGTATTTATCTCAATCGCGGTACATTTGGATAACTTGACTTATGACCTAAGATAAAAATGTTTTGAGATTTTTGAAGTTTTGTTTTGTATATTTTAAGCCTATTTTATTACAATACGGAACCTACATATATTTTTTGTCAAAATTTATAAAAAAAGATTAGAAACAGACCAAAGAGATTAGACCTCATACTACAGCTAAGAAACATAAGTTTGTGATGGCTATATATATTTTATATAAATACATATATACAACTAGCTAGGATCAGTTTTTATTGGAAATTTAACTGTCGTTTGCAGTATTTCTATTCACTTATAATTTTTCCCATCGTTTAAACTTAAAACCATAATTTAAACGTCCAAAAATATTTAGCAAAATTAGTCCAGCCAGTTCTCGAGTTTCAGCGAGAAAAAACGAACAGCAAATCATTTTTATATATAGATAAAAACTAATAATAATAGTAAATTTAGCTGGCACCGGTCGTGCCTGCGTAGTATAGTCGTATTTTTAACTGAGTCGTTGGGCAATAAATGTCACTGACAGTAGGAATTCGCACGCAATGCAACTTTTTATACTTCATGAATGGACTTTGAAGTTAGGAAACCTAAACATATTTTTTATATTTGATATTTTTAAACCAACAATTACATTATTCATAACAATGTTGTTTTGATTTAACCTATTACATTTGACTTAGGTATTATATTTTATTTAGAATTGTATGACCTAGTACTTTACAATTAGTTTTTTTTATATTGATTTTCTAATTAACCTGTTGACTACATGTTCTACGGGAATCGAACCCACAGGTTCCATTGCTACTTCACCAATTGGTCAAGCTAGACACATTTGTCATCTGTGTCTTTTTAGAAGTTATTGTAATTACTATTTTTATTATTAAAGCTTTATTAATTATTCCATATAACAATTGGTTAGTTTACATTTCTTGATATAAGTATTTGTTATGTTAGTATAAGTTTTAAAAATGTTAAGTTAGATTTTCTTTTCTAGTGGTCTAGTTTTTGGTCTAGTGTTTGACTTCTTTTGGGGTACAAGCCTTCTCCATATTTTCCCATTTCTCTTTGTCTTAAGGAACATTATTCCAGTTTTTCCCCGCTAGTTCTATAATGTCATCTGTCCATCTTTTCTTTTGTCGTCCTATACATCTCTTTCCAGTAGCTAAATGGACTGGCCATTTTGTTATTTCTAGTGTCCATCTTTTATCCGCTATAGAAATATAACCTGCCCATTTCCATTTATGCTTTACAGCGTGTACAAATGCATCTGTTGTTTTGTTTATTCTCCTCAACTTTAAGATGCTTCTTTCTAATAGAAGAAGTTATTGTAATATAGAACATAAATAAATTTTTACAAAGTTTATGAAGAGAAAGGGTATATAGAATATATGTTTGTGTATTTCAATAATTGTATTTTCTATTTCATTGTAACATTTAAATTAATATTGCTAAAAAAACGAATCTAGATATTATTACTTTTTTTCAACATATAAAACGAGTACTTGCACATTAAAGACAAAATCGTTACTAGATTTACTGTAATTGAACTTTTCAGTGTCAATTATCTGCATTTCTTGGGTTAAGTCTGTAAAATAATCGTCATGTAACTCATCCGGGATCTTGAAAGGCAACACAGACATTATTGCACCTGAAAATAATTGTACATTTATTAATTTGAATTTTCCCAAAGACTAAAAGGTATATTGTATGTAACACCCTTTTCGGATGCGCGTTTTTGGCGCATATTATTTAATTCAATAAATTGTTCTTACCATAAATAATATTAAGGATTGATCTATTTTTATTAGAACGTAGAGAGAAACTTAGGACGAATAGCAAGGAACACGTCAAGCAACAACAGGTATGAGAATTCTGCTCATTGATTATTTGTTCGGCCGATTCCATAATATACTGCGTTTGTTTTAAGTTGGACGGCACACAAAAGTGATCACCACTAAAAGAGTCTGTGTGTCAGTGTGTGTGTGTCTCTTTTCCCATTCGACGACAAAACCTACCTTTGAAATTCTCTTGATTTTCATACTCGTGAAATATCAATTTGTGTTCCAATTTTATTATAGTAAATCCAGTTTTGCATAATAATTGTTGCATATCTTTAAGGGAATCCTGAAAAGAGTATATTTTTAATTAAACTCAAATTAAACGGAAATTTGTGGTAGGTTCCAATTGTAGGTAGAACTCCAGGCTTTTGATATTCTAGAGTTTAACATACAGGTATAAATCGCTTTTTTTTTAACTCCGAATCTTAATCTTACCTTTACAGCTAAAATGAGATAAAGGTTTTATTATGTATATGTTACATGCGTGTAACTCTCAGCTCTGAGGTTATAAAACAGAGAAGTTATGAGACATTCAGAGACAGAGAAGTTATAAGACAGTCTATGTCAAGCAGAGAAGAGAACCTACTTGGCTATTAGAAAAAACAAATGATCACAAAACACATACATAAATCTACTGTATTGCTAATCGTTTTTTCACATGGGACAGTGGCTCAATAGCACAGAAAGTTGAATAATGTGCTTCTTTGGCTATTGTAATGAATTGGGAATATATTAATCCAATCTACCACCATCGATCCAATATGGTGGACCTCCTAGCAAAAAATTATAATAGAAATGACTTTAAGAATTTTAACTAAGAAATAATACATAATTAGCCTTTGCTAGAGTGAATTAAATTATGTTATATATACTTGACTGTCATGGTATGGAGATATATATCTTTCAACGTCAGTAACCCATGGCTTCCATTTTTCGGCTTTAGCAAGGGTCCTGTATGCATCGAATATAGATACTTTTCCTCCGACAATTGCGAAACAACTGCCTTGGTCCTTAAGGATATCGTATATATTCTGGAACGCAGTTCTGTAAAATCAACATAAAAAATAAATATAGCTAAATTTATGTATCCGCCGTTATAGTACGTATAAATATAATTTTCGAAGGCGTCGAGTCACCGTCATATTGTTTATGAGGTGTGCGAACATAAAATATAGATGCAAATGACAAGACAAGTTATTGGAGTTTACTCCTTAAGAAACGATTTGAGTTATAAGGCCCGGTACGGAAATTTTATGAGGAGTAAAATCAAGTTTAACACGAAAAGTTGAGGCGTTATGTAGAAAGAGACAAACATATAGAGTTTACTCCTTAAGAAACGATTTGAGTTATAAGGCCCGGTACGGAAATTTTATGAGGAGTAAAATCAAGTGTAACACGAAAAGTTGAGGCGTTATGTAGAAAGAGACAAACATATAGAGTTTACTCCTTAAGAAACGATTTGAGTTATAAGGCCCGGTACGGAAATTTTATGAGGAGTAAAATCAAGTGTAACACGAAAAGTTGAGGCGTTTTGTGTAACACGAAAAGTAGAGGCGTTATGTAGAAAGAGACAAACATATAGAGTTTACTCCTTAAGAAACGATTTGAGTTATAAGGCCCGGTACGGAAATTTTATGAGGAGTAAAATCAAGTGTAACACGAAAAGTTGAGGCGTTTTGTGTAACACGAAAAGTTGAGGCGTTATGTAGAAAGAGACAAACATATAGAGTTTACTCTTTAAGAAACGATTTGAGTTATAAGGCCCGGTACGGAAATTTTATAAGGAGTAAAATCAAGTGTAACACGAAAAGTTGAGGCGTTATGTAGAAAGAGACAAACATATAGAGTTTACTCCTTAAGAAACGATTTGAGTTATAAGGCCCGATACGGAAATTTTATGAGGAGTAAAATCAAGTGTAACACGAAAAAAATTACCTTCAATTTGGTATATTATTAATAAATGTACGTTATAAACGTATTACATTAACCTACTCGAGATAAGATAATATATTACGTCAAAAATAATTTTACTCATATGTAATATTATGACAATTCATAATTTGTATAATTCAAATAATATACTATAAAATGCACTTTAGGAAGTAATTAATTTTAACTTGAAAATTAATTACTTAATTACTCAGTTAGTAATTTTAAATTAAAAATTAATTACTTAATTACTTAGTTATTTAATTAAATTAATTTTCAAGTTAAAATTAATGACTTCCTATTGCGTTAAAATAAAGTATTAGCTTGATAACAATAACTTTTATAAATTAAAAATGAACGTAATAAGTTATAATTGAATGAATATTGTGTTTCTCGTACACAAGAAAATAAATAAAAATTATTTCTAATCACTTATTATATAAATAATTACCTTCCTTATTTTAATATTCTCAAAGCGATATCTTTAAGTGCGATGTAAATCAGCCATAAAATCATTTATGACAACGTATAATTAGAATTTCGGTTGTCATAATAATGTTTATTTTGTATAAATGATATATATTAAATAAATTTAACAAAAACCATGACGGGTTAAAAACGATGATGGGCTTGGAGGGGAGGTAGGTTACATACATGCCCAAAAAATCATAAACGTGTCAGGCACAGAAGGCTAACTACTTAGGTATAAAATACAAAAGCTATTTAGATGCCGTGTAGCACGTACCATAAATTAAAAATTGTAATTACGATGTACTTACTCTTGACGAAGACACCAGTTTAAAGCAAAACAGGAAATGGCATGGTGGAAACGTTCCCTTAGCTGATCGGGCAGCTCTCCCTCTATGTTAAGGGTAGTGAAATTAACACGTTCCGAAGCATAGTGTTCATTTGCGAATCGTATCATATCTTCACTTATGTCACTGCCTGTCATGGTCTTGCAAGTAGGAATTACTTCTTTGAATATTTTTGATGTCAATCTCCCATCGCCACAACCAATGTCTACGATCGTTGAGTCTTTTTTCCAATTGATTATATTCTTATATTCTTCTAGATACTTCAATGCATGAGTATTCTGTAGAGAATTTGATTTATTATACAATTTGACGTTAAGCATTGTACGTGCGTGCTTTTCGGCGAATTTCTGATAGCGTTTGCGCAGCGGTCGGGTAGTAAGGGTTAATGTTATCGTCAGAATAAAGGCAAATTCACATTAATCTGAACATTAAAACGAAATGGCATGATTTATGCATAATACGAAAATGATAAATTTAATTTATACTGTAATGTGTTGTCATGTTGAGGTAACTCAAGGTACATAAATGATTAATATAGACCAGGATTGCACTTGCGAGGCTTCTGGCAATGTAAGTGTCCATGGGCGGCGGACACTATCACTCAACCTCCGATAAGCCTCTTCCCCTTTTGCCACCTGTTCTTAAAACAATATTTGTTTGATACTAAATTATCATGTACTATAGAAAGCAGATAAATTTTATAAGATGGCGTACTTAACAAAAGCGGATGATTACATGTGACACGCGCTTATGATTGCGTTATTTTACTAAATATTGTAAATATTATACTAACAGTGAAAATGTTTAGAACTGGCCAGTTAGAAACATTTCTAATGAAAACTTTTTTGAATTTCAATTTTAGAACTCTTTGGTAACCTAATGTAGTATATTGCATTCATTTTTGTGAATTGGCGGCAAATCTAAAACTCTTAATACACGTGAAAATGAACCTAACGCAAGAAAATTTCGGTCAATGATTTATTATGACTTTCGTTGTGGGCTTATTGAACAACAAAGCTATTATAGGCTGCGATTAGCATTTCTTAATGAAGCCCCATCTCGTGCCACTATTTACAGTTGGTTTAACGAGTTTAAGCGTGAACGTAGGAATCTCAATGATAATCCACGTGAGGGACGTCCTTTAATAGCGACTACTGAAGATAACATCAGTGCTGTGCGACGCATGATAGAGGAAGATAAGAGAGTGACCTATCACCAGATACGGGCAAGCCTAGGCATTGGTATGAGTCAAATTCAAAAAATATTACACGAACATTTAGGCGTCAGGAAGCTTTTACCAGATGGATTCCCCATACTTTAACCAACGACCAGAAACACCTTCGCATGGACTGGTGTCGCCAAATGTTAGATATTAAAAATGAATTGCTGTTCGTTAGTCTCACTAAAACTCGAGAACGGCTGAACGGATTTATCTTATCTTAGACTTGAAATGTTCGTGGAGGTCTAGGGAAGGGTTAAAAGGCGAGAAAAAATCGAATAATTTCCGGGAAAACCATAAAACCAGCCCTTTTCTATTTCCCATACAAACGTTTTCTAGGACAATTTGAACTTTATTGCTATTCAATAAAGTTCATATTAAATTACAAGCACTCACTGTTGTCTAAGCAATGTAGGTGTGTTCCTAACGTCAAAGATCATATCTATCAAAACAGTGTGCGTGTGTGCGTTGGAGCACAGAATACATCGTTGGAGGAGTTCGCGTTAATGTCGCGTTCCGAAACTCGCGTTGCTTATGAATTACTTTCGGCACGCAAGAAAGAATGCATCAGTGTTCACGTCAATACATTCGTCAAACACAAACCGCGTTACCAAAAGTGTTTTTTTTTAAATATCACAATTTTAAATACATAAAACATTGGTACGGCTTAAAGGATTTGACTTCAAGTCATATCAAATTAAAAAAAAAAGTGTTGATGTCGATTTGCCGGTGTACAAATGTTGTTTTTCTTGGATTTTCTGTTACATAATCTACTGGGTTTGCTTTTGTCAACTGATAAACGACTGAAACAAAATCGTATATAGTGTTTTGTGCAGAGTGTTTAGTGACAAAATAATGTATATTTGATATGCCTCCTATAAGTCGAAGCAATTTAGGTAGACCTGAAATGCTACAAACCAAGCTAATTACCGATCTAATCGTACTGCACAAGAACGTGACGACCGAATTGGGATTAACATTTACGAACTGTTCATGGTGAATTGTGTGGATCCTACAGAGAAGCCTGTCAACGTTTGCAATTGCTAGAAAATGACGCTCATTGGGATAAAACTCTCAATGATGCTGTAATATCATCACACGCTCATCAAATACGAACATTGTTTTCTATAATCATATCTACATGCTTCCCATCAAACCCAATTGATTTGTGGATCAAGTACAAAGATTATATGAGTGATGATATTTTGTATCAAATACTCCAAATGGGAAATCCAAATATACAAATCAGTGAAGAAATTTAGAATGAAGCATTGATTTCAATTGAGGACAAGTGCTTGATGATATCAAAGAAACTATTAATTCAATTAGGCCTGACCGCGTCGTCCAATCGTCCAATGCATGATGCTTTTAACCAAGAGTTGCATCGAGTAAAACTGTATGATCTCAACACTTTGAAAGAATTAATTCAAACAATCTTCCACAGTTGAATGAACAACAGAAATATTTATTTGATACTCTTATGAAAGTAACAAATGATGAAACTGGAGGGATTTACTTCTTAGATGCACCTGGTGGTACAGGAAAAGCTTTTTTGATTTCATTAATATTATCAACAATTCGCTCACAAAATAAAATTGCACTTGCGCTCGCTTCGTCGGGAATCGCAGCAACTTTGCTTGAAGGTGGTCGAACAGCCCATGCAGGACTAAAATTGCCATTAAATATGCAAAGAAATGAAACTCCAACCTACAACGTTTCGAAGAACTCTGCAATGGCAAAGGTTTTGCAGCAATGTAAATTGATTGTTTGGGATGAATGTACGATGGCACATAAAAAAATCTTTGGAGGCTTTAGACAGAACCTTAAAAGATCTACGAAGCAATAATAACCGAATTGGTGGTGCAATGATTTTGTGAGGTGGATCACAATCTTCAATTAAAGGTTGGATCAATAGTTTTAATGTTGCGAAATATCAACCAACCGCGTCTTTGCAACGGTACACGGTTAGCGATAAAAAAATTACTAAACAACGTGATAGAAGCAACTATACTCAAAGGAAAGTATAAAGGAGAAGATGTTCTCATACCGCGCATCCCAATGATTCCGACTGATGTGCCATTTGAATTTAAACGACTACAGTTTCCAGTGCGGCTTGCTTTTGCTATGACCATAAACGAGTCCCAGGGGCAAATCATTAAGTGTTTGATTCACATGATTAACAATAAAGCGTTAACAATAAAATAATTACTTACTTTTAAATCCTTATATAATATGTTTCATTTAATTATTTTTTATTCACAACGCCCTATCACCAGGGTGACGGTTCTGTTCAGGAAAATTTTGAGCCACGACTATAAAATACGTCGGAACAAAAAACTGCCACATTACAAATCTTTCTGACAGGACGAAGTCTGTCGGGTCCGCTAGTGTTAGATAAAAATGTTCAACAGCTGTGACTCAAATGCTGTTATTGACATCGTCACAGGTGTTGAAATCTGGATATATTGCTACGAACCCGAAACCAAAAGACAATCTACTCAGTGGGTGTTTCCTTTCGAGGAGCGGCCAACTAAGGTAAAGAAAGGAAGAAGTCAAGGAAAAAAGATGATTGCCTCATTATTTGGTCGGAAAGATCATTTCGCGACAGTTGTGTTAGAAGATGGAAGGACAGTTACTGCAGACTGGCAACTTTCTATATTAAGCCGTTTTTCATTTTCTTAACATTTTCAGTGTTACTTAGGTAATAATAGTAAAAATAGCTGGCACCGGTCGTACCTCCATAATGCAGCTAATTACGACTTAGGGAATATGTTAGGTTGTATTCAAATAATTTCAAAAAAGATTGCAAAATCATAATATTTAAGTTCAAAAATAAAAAATAGCATGGATAAAGTAAAAGCTACCTGGAAAGGAGATGCGAAGTTGTGGTTAAACGATTGGGTGACAAATGATCGATCGTGGAGTAATTTTAAACTAGAATTTAGATCGTTATGTCCACGTAACGTTGACATGGCTTCTGTATTATTTGAGGTAATGAGTACAAACTCTAATAAGTTTTCTACTTATGCGGAATACGCGCGTAAATTTTTACTACGTCTTAATATCGTTAAAGGTTTATCCGATGAGCTGAAAACCGCTATTGTTGTTCGAGGCATTAGCGATCCTCAAATAAAAGCCGCGGCCACAAATGCTAAATTACACTCAAAAGTTTGATTGAATTTTTATCTGTTTATATAAAACCTAAATACGATAACCGCCAATCTAACAATACCGTTCGTTCTTTTAGTAGTTCAGGTCCGTCTTACACGCGAAAACGCGAGGCGTCTAGGTTTGATAATAACAAAATTACTTGCCACACCTGTGGAAAATTAGGTCATAATAAATGGCATTGGCCTAAAAAACTTAGAGCTGATCCTACGACTTCTACTCAGAGTGACAGTTTCACAAAACCATCTCCAATTGCATTAAGCGACAATCAGAATAGGTCAGTTAAATATTGCACATTTTGTAAGCGTAATGGACATTTGATAGATTCATGTTTTCAAAAACAGCGTTCTAACAGTGGTGATAAAAAAATCAATGAAGAAAATTTTTGCTTAGACTTGACCCCAAACAAAGTAACGTAATATCAGCAGTACTTCAAAAAGTACCAGTCGATGTTTTGATCGATAGTGGGTTGGATATTTCTTTGATTTCAGAGTCAGTACTGAGATATTTTAATTTGAATAGAGTGCCAACTTATCGCTTGATGCGTGGAATTGGAAGGCAAGAAATTGAGTCGACTTCTCTAATTACGACAGTAATAGAATTTCCTGAAGTGTCATTAGAAACAGATTTATTTGTTGTTCCTTCTCAGTGCATAAATGCACCCATTTTGATTGGTACCGACGTACTGAACCGAAAGGGTTTGACATACATTCGAAGTAATGGAGAACAGCGGCTTGTGAGGTCTGGTATTGTACCGATTGTGCAGCATGTGGTCGCGGTGGTCGATGGGAGTGTCAGCACCCCATTAATTGGTGCAGATAGGGATAGATTACTAACGATAATTCACGAATTTTCGGATTTATTTATCTCTGGCACTGCGGCCTCCACCGTGAACACAGGCAGCATGGAAATTCGATTAACTTCGACTACCCCGATAAGTCATCGTCCTTACAAACTTTCGATAGATGAAAAGAATAGAGTTCGTGACATTGTCAGCGATTTGCTCAGTAAGGGTATAATTCGGGAGTCTCAGTCTGACTATGCTAGTCCTATTATTTTGGTCAAAAAGAAAGACGGCAGTGATAGAATGTGCGTCGATTATCGGGCGCTCAATTCTATCACTGTCAAGGAGAGATTTCCCTTGCCGCTAATCGATGACCATGTTGACAAGCTTGGCAGCTATAAAATCTTCACCAGTCTTGATATGGCCACTGGATTTCACCAGGTGCCAATGAGGGACGATGACTCAATCAGCAAGACTCCTGAAGGACATTATGAATATTTGAAAATGCCCTACGGGTTGGCCAATGCACCAATTGTTTATCAGAGAATCATTTCCAAAACTTTAAAAACATTAATTAGATGCTGGCAAAGCCCTTACGTATATAGACGACGTTTTATTACTGTCAAATTCAGTAGAGGAAGGCCTGGACACGTTGAAAGAAGTTTTACATACATTAAAAACAGCGGGATTTTCTATTAATTTAAAAAAATGTACCTTTTTAGACTCAGAAATTGAATACTTGGGGCGATTGATCGGTCATGGTCAGGTTAGGCCGAGTCTGGGGAAGGTCGATGCACTTATTAGATCTCCAAAACCCACAAATGTCAAGGAAGTTCGCCAGTTTCTAGGCTTAGCGGGATATTTCCGTCGCTACATATCGGGTTATGCTTCTAAGACGGCATGTATAGCAAAGTTGTTAAGAAAAGGGTTACCATTTTTGTGGGGTGCTGAGCAGGATACTGCTCGCGATTATATAATTCACTGTTTGACAAATGAACCGGTTTTAGCGATATTCAATCCCCGGCTGCCTACGGAACTTCACACAGATGCAAGTGCTATTGGTCTTGGTGCTATTTTGTTACAGGAACATGCCGGTAGGAGAAAGAGGGTTGTCGGTTATTTTAGTAAGTCCACCCAGGGCGCAGAGTCACGGTACCACAGCTATGAGCTGGAGACCTTAGCTGTCGTACGTGCGCTCCAGCACTTCCGCCACTATTTGATTGGTATAGCCTTTAAAATAGTGACTGATTGCAATTCATTAAAATTGACGGAGCGTAAAAAAGATCTGTTGCCTCGAGTTGCGCGCTGGTGGGTATATTTACAAGATTTTAATTTTACTTTAGATCGAAAAGGGGCTTTAATGCAACATGCAGATTTTCTGAGCCGTAATCCTCCTCTTTCCACTGCCAATGTGTCTCATATTCGGAATCCAAGCAGCTGGGCGAAGAACGCTCAAACCGCTGATGTGAAGACACGAGAGTTAATTTCTAGATTAAGAGACGGGCAGCTTGACGATACTAGGTATGCGATAAAAAATGATTTGTTGTACTACAAATTTACACCAACTGGGGAAAACCCGCGACTCTTGTGTTACATCCCTAAGGGTCACAGACTCAGCTTGTTGAGGGTGTTCCACGATGAACATGATCATATTGGGACTGACAGAACAACTGACTTAATATTAAGACACTTTTGGTTTCCTAGTTTGCGACAGTTTGTAAAAAAGTACATAAGTCATTGTCTAGTATGTTTAGCATATAAAAAAGTTCCCAGGGCTCCGTCACAACCGATTCAATCCTGGACAAAGCCAGATATCCCTTTTTCTATTATACATACCGATGTCCTAGGGCCGCTCCAAGAGTCAAACGGTTTCAAATAAGTTTTGATTATAGTGGATGCATTTTCCAAGTATTGTTTGCTCTACTCTCTGTACAGACAAAACACTGACGAGCTAAAACGAATTTTTTCAAATGCGGTGTCATTATTTGGTACGCCGTCTACAATAGTATGTGATCGCGCTAGAATGTTCGAAAGCGCTACATCCAAAATTGGGTCAGTGATTTGGGATGCTCGATACATTTTATCACGCCTGGTATGCACCGTGAAAATGGGCAAGCGGAGCGGTACTGCAGGACAGTTCTCAACATGCTACGTGTTGAAGTAGGCAACAAAGGTTCCCAATGGTCCGATGTGCTGTGGAGGATGCAGCTCACTTTGAATATCTCCAAGCAAAGTACCACGCAGACGTCACCACTACAGTTACTGGTCGGTATTGACGCAGTTACTCCAGTCATCAGATCGTTAGTGCGAGATGTGGCACTTACTAACTCTAATCCCAATCGGGAGGCTCTTTTAACTCTTCGCAGACAACGAGCTTCGGAACTCCTTGCAACCAATCAACAGCGCTAGGATACCTACGTTTACGAGGGTCGACGGCAGCCACTCACTTTTGCTGTCGGAGACTTTGTGTTTGTGAGCAAGACTGCACAAATCACCGGCTGCGCATGGACTGGACTCCGGCATGCGCGGGCCTTACAAGGTTATTCGCGCGTTACCGTGCCACCGTTACGAGTTAGAGCTACTAGCTGGTTCCTATGGGAAAAAGACCCAAGCTGCAGCTGAAAATATGATGTTGTGGCAAGGCGAGTGGACGCCGGATGCGTGCTCAGTTTTTTTTGAGACTGGTGAGTGATGTCAGTGGTGCTAATGTGTTTAGGCCACATAGAGAACATGCAAAGGTATGGGTCTCTGTTACAAATTTTTCTGGTGCTAATGTGTTTAGGCCACTTAGAGAACATGCAAAATGTATGGGACTCTGTTTTAACAAATTGTCGCTTATGAGAGCACTAAAAGCCGCTGTCGTTACGACAGTGTATTGCAAGATACTGAGTTTTATTTTTATTCGTGTTAAGTCTGAAGCTATCTAATTCTGTAATATTTGCTTTTTGATAGACCTTATCTGTGTGCGCTTGAGTGCACGCTTGCGCACATAGTACTGGTAATTGAGAAATAGAGATAAATGTCATTTTTCATCCCTCTAATCCAGGATATATGCTTCAGATAACACTAAACTAGGTAAATTACTTACAAGTTCCTTCTATGTTTCAGAGACTGCATTAGACAATAATGAGCAGTTTGCAAGGGATGAAACAAATGAAGAGAGAAATGGCTCTGATGCTAGTGGTGCAAGTAATGCTGCGGTCGAGGACGCCGCACTGTCAGGAACGGCCGTCTTATAAAACAATCTCCACAGAGCAAGTCGGACCGAGTGAGGGGTAACAGAGAGGAGTGGAACTGGGAACACCGGAAATGCGGCGATTGGCGCTCGGACGTGACAGACGCGGGAGTGTTTTGTTTTTTTAATTGCGTTGTGTAAAATATGTTCTTCTGGTTGCGTATAATTTTCATTGTGGTATTTTAGTTAATTAAAAATTGTTTTGTAAGGAATAAAACTTCCTAGGTTGAGTGTTTTGTTACTTTTATTATTTATCGTTTGTGATTTCTAAGAGTATATTTTGTAATATTAAGTGACTAATAAATATTATTTTATTACAATAAAGTACTTGTCTAATAAAATGAAAATGATCAATGATGAAAAATGAAAATGAAAATGACCTTTTTTTTTTTTTTTTTTTTTTTTAATAAACGTTTCCAGATTATTCCCCGACTATATAGTCGTCGGAGGTGTTAAAAAGCTTACATAAATGTATTGGTAACCCGAATGTTTACTTTCTATTACTATATTACTACTCTACTACTACCTATTTCTTTTGACAACCCCCTGCATGACCCTCACAGCAAATCCCAAAAAGATGCCCCTCAACCTAACATTGAGCATTATTCCCTTCAAACCCGTCTCCGTTACCCTCATGCCCATAGCTTGCTCAGCGTTATACCTGTCGTATCCATACATGGGACAGTCGGTCAGAACATGCAACACTGTCTCTTCAGCTGCATCGTCACAAGGACAGGCAGCACTTTGTCTAACCCTGAACCTGTAAAGATACGACAAGAAACCACCGTGACCAGTCAAGACCTTATTGGACATTATGAAACATGTACAAAAAACAGTTCGCACCTTCGGGTTTTTGAAATCGCTTAACAATTACTCTACATTCTTAGATGCCTCTAAAGGACCATTGTTTATCTTAGGTCAAACGATTAACAATTAGATTTTCTTTTCCATTTCTCTTTGTCTTATGGAAGTTGGAACATTTATCGAGTTTTCCCCCGCTAGTTCTATAATGTCACCTGTCCATCTTTTCTTTTGTTGTCCTATACATCTCTTTCCAGTAGCTAAATGAACTGGCCATTTTGTTATTTCTAGTGTCCATCTTTTATCCCGTGCACTAGAAATATGACCCGCCCATTTCCATTTATGCCTTACAGCGTGCGTGTACAAGTGCATCTGTAAGTTTTGTTTTTTTACGAATGTCAACATTTCTTGTTTTGTTTATTCTACTCAACTTTAAGATGCTTCTTTCTAATGGAAGAAGTTATTGGTATATCGAACATAAATAATATTTTACAAAATTTATTACCTCTTGTACATAGAATATATGTTTGTGTATTTCAATAAAAATTAATATTAAATATAATTTATATTTCATTGTTACATTTCAATAATATTGCAAAAAAAACGAATCCAGATATTATTACTTTTTTTCAACATATAAAACGAGTACTTGCGCATTAAAGACAAAATCGTTACTAGATTTATTGTAATTGTACTTTTCAGTGTCAATTATCTGCATTTCTTGGGTTAAGTCTATAAAATAATCGTCATGTAACTCATCCGGGATCTTGAAAGGCAACACAGACATTATTGCACCTGAAAATAATTGTACATTTATTAATTTGCATTTTCCCAAATACTAAAAGGAGGCACGTAACTTGTATACGTGTTATAACTTGCATATGTACACCCTTCATATATTATTGAAATTAAATAAATTGTTCTTATCATTTAAATAATATTAATACTCCAGTCAAATTACGAAATAAATAAACATGAGCGAACACAGTTTGGGGAGTTTGAGGATCGATAGGGGGGTGTATTCTGAGCATAAATTCCAATTTGAGGGGTTGTACTGAGGACAGCTCAAGGTCATTTCGATGGAAACGCGTTTAATTCAATATCTCGAAAATGGTTAGTGTTAGGCGAAAAATTGTAGAGACCTTTTCTTTTCCTAACTAAATTTACTAACTTTTTTATTTGAAACTTTTTTTTATAACATTAATATTTTTCAAGTTATTACTCCCGCAAGGCAGAAATTTTACTTTTTTTTTCAATTTTTCGTCGTTTTCTCCCCAACCATTCAATTTTATTAAATTTTACTGATCATCGAAGTGTAGATCTTTTAATTATGAACAATTTTGTTCTTAAACATTTTTCCGTAATGCCAATACCTTCGGAGTTATAGATTACTTTACCGAGCGAAATCCGCGCCACTGTCGCAATATAAAAAGGTCAATCGATTGAACTACATATTTAAAAATTAGGTATTTAATTTAGGTAAATTTGGGTAAGAAGTAAATTAAAAATAAAAACTGTTTCACACATTTATTGATAGAAAAATAGGTTATAAAATTCGGAATATTAAGCACCCGAGGTCGATGGAAGTGATTCGTGAATATTCGTGGCCCTGACGGTATCGGGGCATACGTCGTCCTAATTTATCCGGAGCTGGTTTCAATGACATCGCTATCGGCTAATAATTACTGATTAATTATCATTATTAATCATATATTATGATTAATAATTTACTGAGATCGATTGCGTGCAAATGCAAAACCAAATGCGGCAAAGCGTGCGGATGCAGAAAGGCCGGCCTCTTTTGCTCAGTAATTTGCACCAATTGCCAAGAGAACTATTGTTCGAATGTCGCGAACGTTATCGACGATGATGATCTTGACGCAATGGACGAGGATGACGAATGCCCCGATACCGTCAGGACCACGAATATTCACGAATCACTTCCATCGACCTCGGGTGCTTAATATTCCGAATTTTATAATCTATTTTTCTATCAATAAATGTGTGAAACAGTTTTAATTTTTAATTTACTTCTTACCCAAATTTACCTAAATTAAATACCTAATTTTTAAATATGTAGTTCAATCGATTGACCTTTTTATATTGCGACAGTGGCGCGGATTTCGCTCGGTAAAGTAATCTATAACTCCGAAGGTATTGGCATTACGGAAAAATGTTTAAGAACAAAATTGTTCATAATTAAAAGATCTACACTTCGATGATCAGTAAAATTTAATAAAATTGAATGGTTAGGGAGAAAACGACGAAAAATTGAAAAAAAAGTAAAATTTCTGCCTTGCGGGAGTAATAACTTGAAAAATATTAATGTTATAAAAAAAAGTTTCAAATAAAAAAGTTAGTAAATTTAGTTAGGAAAAGAAAAGGTCTCTACAATTTTTCGCCTAACACTAACCATTTTCGAGATATCGAATTAAACGCGTTTCCATCGAAATGACCTTGAGCTGACCTCAGTACAACCCCTCAAATTGGAATTTATGCTCAGAATACACCCCCCTATCGATCCTCAAAATCCCCAAACTGTGTTCGCTCATGTTTATTTAACCCGTTTTTAGCCATAATTTGACTGGACTATAAGGATTGATCTATTTTTATTTGAACGTAGAGAGAAACTTAGGACGAATAGCAAGGAACACGTCAAGCAACATCAGTTATGAGAATAATTCTGCTCATTGATTATTTGTTCGGCCGATTCCATAATATATATATATACACAGTAGGTGTAGGCCTGTGACCACTAAAAGAGTCTGCCACCATAACTGTGTGTGGAAAAGTACGAAATACCATCACATTTGATAGGATTTTTTGCAAAATATCCACGAATATATTAATAATATTTATACAGAGACAACACGCAGATAAATCGTGTATAAGATATCCAGATACTACGGTTACAGAGTTGTGCTCGTTTCCGCACCTGACACGTTCATAGTACGCTCATGTTATGATACGGTGTAGTGAGACTTATAACATGCTTTATTAAAGGTTTGATTGTACATACAAAGTGTACATTCTTGTGGCTTATGTTTGTTTTTTTATTTTGCTAATACTTGCTTAAGTCTAAAGTTGATAAAAATGTTTTCGAATTTGTTAACGTGTGTGTGTCTCTTTTCCCATTCGATTGTCGTCGACCTACCTTTGAAATTCTCTAGATTTTCATAATCGTGAAATATCAATTTATGTTCCAATTTTATTATAGTAAATCCAGTTTTGTCTAATAATTGTTGCATGTCTTTAAGGGAATCCTGAAAAGAGTATATTTTTAATTAAACGGAAATTTGTGGTAGGTTCCAATTGTAGGTAGAACTCCAGGCTTTTGATATTCTAGAGTTAAAAATCAAAAATCAAAATCAAAATACGTTTATTCAATTTAGATGCTTCTTAGAACATGCTTATGAATGTCAACAACGTTTACAAAATTCACGAAAGAGCAGGACTACGCTATCCGTTCGCAAAACTACCAGGAGGCCTTGTTCTGAGAAGAACGGGCAAGAAACTCAGCAAGTTTTGCCCTCCCTTTACATTACAATTATTCAAAGGAAAATGTCATAAACCACAACGTCATTTAAGTTACATAAGTAAAAAAAAATTAAAATCTGTTCTGTGATTTACCACATTCACCATTACACACATATTCATAACACTTCAAAGATAACAAATCAAATTATAAGAATATAATTAGAACTATTGCCAAGCGTTTTTATCTTCCAGGTAGTCATTGACTGTGTAGTAACCTTTACACATTAAGGTTTTTTTGATATGTGTTTTGAATCTGTTTAAAGGCAGTTCCAATATTTTGCTAGGAATCATGTTATAGCAGCGTATACTTAGGCCCATAAATGAAGTATTTATTTTCTGCAACCTGTAAGACGGCTGGAAAAGTTTTCCCTTATTTCTTGTATTCCTATTGTGAATGTCGCTGTTCTTTAAAAGAGAACTAATATTACTACGCACAAAAATGATACAGTTGTAAATATATTGGGAAGGTACCGTCAAAATATCGATTTTCTTGAACAAATTTCTAAGTGAAGTGCCTGGTTTCAAGCAATAAATTGACCTAATAGCACGTTTTTGCAAGATAAAAATAGATTGTATATGTGCTGCTTTGCCCCATAAAAGAATTCCATACGACATAACGCTGTGAAAGTAACTAAAATATACTATTCTGGCAGTTTCCTCGTCTGTGAGTTGCCTAATTTTCCTAATAGCGTATGCCGCTGAACTAAGCTTGTCAGAAAGTTTAGTGATATGCTGACTCTATTGAAGTTTTTGGTCTATTGTAATGCCCAGAAATACCGTAGAATCAACTAAATTTAGTTTTTAATTGTTCAATTTAAGCTCTATAGTTGTAGTTTTAACATTAGGTAAAGTAAATCTTATGCATTTTGTTTTTGTGGCATTTAATTGTAAATTATTTGCAGAAAACCAGCACACTATTTCAGAAAGTGCATTGTTCACATCGTCAATATTTGTCTTATATATATTTAAAAATCAAGGACGTGTCATCAGCAAACAATACAATATCACATAATGGCTTTGCATAAGAAGGCAAATCGTTAATATATATAAGAAATAAAAATGGTCCCAATATTGATCCTTGCGGGACTCCCATTTTAATGTGTGATCCCGAAGATTTAGTTCCATTTATATCAACTTTATGAGTTCGACAACTTAGGTAAGAGGTTATTAAGTTAAGAGCTACATTTTTTATACCATAGTGGTCAAGTTTGCAAAGCAGAGTCTCATGATCAACACAATCAAACGCCTTGGACAAATCGCAGAAAACTCCCAGTACATTTTGAGTTTTCTCCCATGCATCAAATATATGTCGTAACAGAGCTATTCCAGCATCGGTAGTGGAGCGACCTTTAGTAAAACCGTATTGTGCGTTGTGTAGAAGACTGTTTGTATTAAAGAATGTAATTAATTGTTCTAGTATAATTTTTTCAAAAACTTTACTTAAAGTTGGCAATATTGAGATGGGTCTAAAATTAGTAGGTTCTGTCCTGCATCCAGATTTAAATAAAGGTATTATTTTACTATGCTTCATTAAATCTGGAAAACTTCCTTCATCAATACAATTGTTAAAAATATACGCAAGATCTGGGGCAATAATATCTATAATGTCCTTAATAATACGTACAGAAACATCCCACAAGTCTCCAGAATGTTTTAATTTTAAAGATTTAAAAGTTTTAACTACATCACCAGCGCTAACGTGCTTAAACTGAAAATTTATTTTGCATTCCGGTACATGACTTTTAAGAAAACTAATAGCCTCTTTGGGAGAGGAATTTAGAGAAGATGTAGTAATTACAGGTATGTTTGTAAAGAAATCTTCAAAAATACCAGCAATCTCTGAGCTTTCAACAATAATCTTATCATCTACCTTTAAAAAGAATGAATTATTACGGGATTTAAGGTTTCCTGTTTCTCGATTTATAACATTCCAAGTAGTTTTGATTTTATTACTTGAATTCTTAATTTTCTCACGTATATGCAATGCTTTTGTATATTTGCAAACTTTTCTAAAGGTTTTGGAATAATTTCTGACATATTCCATAAACACTGCGTTGTGATTATATTTTATTAATGCATATAATTCATAAAGCCTATTCCTACTCTTAAAAATACCACTCGTGGCCCAGTCATCAAACTTGATTTTTTTGTTGCACTTTACAGTCTTTAATGGGTAAATACTATCAAACTCATTTTGAATAACATTAAACAAACTTTTGTATTGACTCTCCGAATTATTTAGAACAGAGTATCTATTGCACAAACCTTAGAATTAATATTTTGCCTAAAACTTTCGATGCGACTTTTTGTGATGGGGCGATACTTAACGTGCTTGGCTTCATCAAATATTTTGTCAGAGAAGCCAACTATCAGACCACAATGGTCAGAAGTAAGGTTTGTTATTACTGATTTAGAAATAGGGTTGTCACTCGAAAATATGTTATCTAAACAAGTTGCTGAATGGGAGGTGATTCTTGTTGGTTCAGAGAATTGGTTTACTAAATTGAAACATTTAAACATTGAAATAAATCTAGTGCTTACTGAAGTACTTTCAAGTATGTTTATGTTAAAATCTCCGCAAATAATGACCGACCTTCGTTTTCTAGTCAGTCTTTTAAGTACATCTTCCATTACTGACTCGAAATTGTAATAATCTCCGGAAGGGGGCCGGTACACGCATACTATAACATAGTTCTCCAGTTCTACACAAGATAATTCAATAACACATTCTATCAATTGAACAACTTACAATATCCTTACGATCTTTCGATTTGACAGTACTATTTATTAATATTAATGATCCGCCATGAATAGAACTACTTCTCATGAATACGCTACACAATTGGAAGTTGTCAATAACAATCGTTTCATAACTTCTTAGCCAATGTTCTGTAATACAAATAACTTCAATTTCGCGACTTTTTGTAAACAGTTCTAATTCTAATTCCTTGCCAGCCAAACCTTGTAGATTTTGATACACAATATTTAATAGTGCTGGCTTGGCTTTTGTCTTAGGTGCTAGTTTAAATTTTTTAAATGTAAATTTTTCGTGACAATTTTACTACATGTCACCGTAGTAGTTTCTTTAAAATTATATGCTAATAACTTAGCAATTTCTTTTTTTATTTTATATGAAAGATACAATGTATCTTTGGTCAGAGTAAATTTAGTAACAAACCTGTTACAATCAAAATATAAAAATACGTCACTATGACGACATGTCAAATGGTGAATAAATTGATTTAAAACATAAATCTGTTGATTAAACATACCTGTTAAACATACAGGTATGAATCACGCTTTATTTTTACTCCGAATCTTAATCTTACCTTTACAGCTAAAATGAGATAAAGGTTTTATTATGTATATGTTACATGAGTGCAACTCTCAGCTCCGTGGTTATAAAACCCCGTCTGTCAAGCAGAGAAGCGAACCTACTTGGCTATTAGAACAAACAAATGGTCACAAAACACATACATAAATCTATTGTATTGCTAATCGTTTTTTATATGTAGTCTAGTCGACAAGTTGAAAATGGTACAAAATAGAGATACTGCTCTTAAAATTATGTGCGATAGCTCATTGGATCCGGAATGACGTCTAGAAAAATGTGCCAAAAGCATGTATTAGCACATAAAAAATTGCAAAAGTTATAGACAATTAAAGATGAAAAAAAAATGGCATTTAGTTTTTTGCCAATATTTAAAAAACTATTAATATTTAAGAAATTTCAAATAAAGATACTGAAAGAAGATGAAATTTCCAATAAAAAACTCCTAACTCCCGGAACTCTATCTCCATTATTTATAATATTAATTGAACGCTAAAAATAGGTCTGCGGGTGACATTTTTAGGATTCGCGCGTGGCGTCAAAAGCGACTATGGCACATTAATTAATTTATTTAAGGCATTGAATATTTTTTTTTAAATTTGAAAAAATTATGGTGTGTTCTGAACACTATAATTAATTTATTCCCGTTGAAAATTTTACTTAAAGTTAATTTTTCAACAAGTTAAATAATTGTTAACTAACGAAATTTTCTCGAACGACCGTCTTAATTGTAAGTGAAAAAAAATGTTTAAATAATGGTCGTAAAAATTTTTCGCTTCGTAGAGCCTTTCTTACATACATATTTAACAAGATCGTGCCATAAAAGTTAAAAAAATATTTATACTTTGTTTATAACAATTTTTTTACTTAAACAAAAACTTAAAAATCCAAGTAATGTTGTTAAAATAATTTTTTAATAGTACATAAAGTGGAATAATGTGCTTCTTTGGCTAATGTAATGAATTGGAAATAAATTAATCCAATCTACCACCATCGCTAAATTATGGCGGACCTCCTAGCAAAAAATTATGATAGAAATGACTTCAAGAATTTTTATGAAGAAGTAATAATTAGCCTTTGCTAGAGTGAATTAAATTATGTTATATATACTTGACTGTCATGGTATGGAGATATATATCTTTCAACGTCAGTAACCCATGGCTTCCATTTTTCGGCTTTAGTAAGGGTCCTGTATGCATCGTATATAGATACTTTTCCTCCGACACTCGCGAAGCAACTGCCTTGGTCCTTAAGGATATCGTATATATTCTGGAACGCAGTTCTGTAAAATCAACATAAAAAATAAATAAAACTAAATTGATGTATACGCCGAAAAAGTTTTAGTAAATATAATTTTCGAAGGCTTCGAGTCACCGTCATATTGTTTATGAGGTGTGCGAACATAAAATATATAGATGCAAATCATACAATGAAAAGACAAGTTTTTATTATGTAATTAGGAACAAAATTAAACGACTTTAATAATAATACAATTTTAAATATTTTGTGGGCGTATTTGCAACTAAAGTGATAGACGAACATTCATCGTTAGAAAATAGCGTGGTTTTTATGTGAGAATAAAAGTGCCGCATCTATTCAGTTTGAGAACACTAACATTCGACGCATGCGCAATGGCTTGAAAGCGTCGCACAGGTGGTAGTAATTAATAGAAAAAATAGCTTCACTTGATATATAATTACTACTATACTCGAGATAAGATAATATACGTAAAAAATAATTTTACTCGGATGTAATAATATGACAATTCATAATTTGTATAATTCAAATAACATACTCGTAAATGCCCCTTAGGAAGTTATAAATTTTACTTGAAAATTTATTACTTAATTTCTTAGTCATTTAATTTAATTAATTTTCAAGTTAAAATTAATTACTAAGTAATTAAGTGATTAATTGTCAAATTAAAATTAATTCCTATTGCGTTAAAATAAAGTATTACCTTGATAACAATAACTTTTATTAATTAAAAATGAACGTAATAAGTTATAATTGAATGAATATTGAGCGTTTCTCGCACACAAGAAAAGAAATAAAAATTATTTTTAAACACTTATTAAATCTTTAAGTGCTATGTAAATCTGTCATAAAATCATTTATGACAACCTAAAAATAGATTTTCGGTTGTCATAATAATGTTTATTTTGTATTCATGATATATATTATATATAAATTTAACAAAAACCATGACGGGTTAAAAAACCATGATGGGCTTGGAAGGTAGGTAGGTTACATACACGCCGAAAAAATCATAAACGTGTCAGGCACAGAAGGCCGTGTAGCACATACCATAAATTCAAAATTGTAATTGCGATGTACTTACTCTTGACGACGACACCAGTTTAAAGCAAAAAAGGAAATGGCATGGTGGAAACGTTTCCTTAGCTGATCGGGCAGCTCTCCCTCTATGTTAAGGATGGTGAAATCAATACGTTCCGAAGCATAGTGTTCATTTGCGAATCGTATCATATCTTCACTTATGTCACAGCCCGTCATGGTCTTGCAAGTAGGAATTACTTCTTTGAATATTTTTGATGTCAATCTCCCATCGCCACAACCAATGTCTAGAATCATTGAGTCTTTTTTCCAATTGATTATATTCTTATATTCTTCTAGATACTTCAATGCATTAGTATTCTGTAGAGAATTTGATTTATTATACAATTTGACGTTAAGCATTGTACGACGTACGTGCGTGCTTTTCGGCGAATTTCTGATAGCGTTTTCGGTCGGGTAGTAACGGCTAGATGTTATCGTAAGAAAAAAGGCAAATTCACATTAACCTGAACATTAAAATGAAATGTGATGATTTATGCATAATACGAAAATGATAAATTTAATTTATACTGTAATGTGTTATCATGTTGAGCAGATAGATCATAAAGATATGATCAATGACCTTGAGTTAGGTGCTAATAAATGATTAATTTAGACCAGCATTGTATTTGCGAGGCTTCTGGCAATGTGAGCGTCCATAGGCGGCGGACAATATCACTCAACCTCAGATGAGCCTCTTGTCCGTTTGCCACCTGTTCTATAAAACAATATTTGTTTGATACAAAATTATCCTGTACTATAGAAAGCAGATAAATTTAATATGATTCTGTACTTAATAAAAGTTACATAATAATTACATGTGACACGCATTTATGAATGCGTTATTTTATGCCGTTATGCCCGTTTTTGTATTATTTAAAATTCTAACGTCAGCATCACTAACAGTGAAAATATTTAGAACTGGCCAGTTGGAAAAATTCCTAATGAAAACTTTTTTTTAATTTCAATTTTAGAACTCTTTGGTAACCTAATGTAGTATATTGCATTCAATTGTCATTTCTTTTTGTGAATTGGCGGCAAATCTTAAACTTTTAGAAAGCGATTAGCATTTCCTAATGAAGCTCCATCTCGTGCCACTATTTACAGTTGGTTTAACGAGTTTAAGCGTGGACGTAGGAATCTCAATGATGATCCGCGTGAGGGACGTCCTTTAATAGCGATCTTACAAGATTTGAATAATCTTCAAGCATCGCTTGCTACGCTTGGAAATAAGCGCTTACATTGGCAGAAGGCTCGCAAGTGCGTTGCGGGCCTTTTAAGAATAGGTACGCTCTCGTCTTGAAGGACCCTAAGTCGAATAGCTTCGGAAATTTTTCAGTGGACAGCTGATCCCACATAGTAGTAGAGCGCGGCAAAAGCTGGCCTACTGTAATTACTTCGTAAGTTCTCCATAATTATCCTCAAGAAAAAGCAATAAAAAATATTAATAATTGGTGTATTCATTGTATATAACATTACAAAATAATATATTTGATTACACTTTGCAGGGTACAAGTAATCTAACACTAAATTTCACGGAGGTAACGAAAAAATTCTTGGTTCATCTTTTTTTTAAAGGAAATTATTCTATGAAGTCCATCGCTACGTAGAAAAAAACGAATTTCCTGTTTTATTTTAAATGTTGAATTCTATAAGAAAATTGTTTAATAAAATGATTAAAATTTAATTTGTTTTGTTTCGCTAAAAAACGGTGAAGCCGTAAATTTTGGTACACACTGCAGGACTCGTATGATTAGTCTTTAAGGTAGTAGTTACTTTATTTTATTTCAAATTGTATTAGCCAGTATTTTAAATAAAGTTTTGTTTAGTATTGGTTTTGTAATTAACCTGTTCACTAGATACATTTTTGCTTTGTGCGATATTTCTACGGGAATCAAACCCACAGGTTCCATTGCTACTTCACCAATTGGTTAAGCTAGATAAATTGGTCATCTGTGTCTTTTTAGAAGTTATTGTAATAACGAACATAATTTTACAAAATAAAAGAAGAGAAGAGGAATATAGAATTTATGTTTGTGTATTTCAATAATTGTATGATTTTTATATTTCAATGTTACATTTCAATTTTAGAACAATTAATATCCCTAAAAAAACAAATCCAGACATTATATTACTTTTTTTCAACATATAAAACGAGTATTTGCATGTTATGGACATTATCATTACTTGATTTCTTGTAATTGTACTTTTCAGTGTCAATCATATGCATTTCTTGGCTTAAGTCTATAAAAAAATCGTCACGTAACTCATCCGGGATCTTGAAAGGCATCACAGACATTATTGCACCTGAAAATAATCGTACTTTTATTTATTTTCATTTTCCCAAAGACTAACTAACTTCTACATGTGGTGTCCAATGTACATGTAGAAGTTACTTTTCGGATGTGTGTTTTAGGCGCATTTTATAACATTGAATAAATTGTTCTTATCATAAACAATATTAAGGATTGATCTATTTTTATTTTAACCTAGAGAAAAACTTAGGAAAAATAGCAAGGAACGAGTCAAGCAACACGTCAAATTGATATACGGGTCATTAGCATTGTGCTCATTAGGCGGGTCCACACAGCACGAGCAGCCTCGCGAGGCATTTGCCGCGAGAAGCAGCTCGCTCTGTGTTGACTGTTGACCCGCCTCGGCCGAGGCAAGTGTGCGCGCTGTCAGAGTTGTGCTCGTTTCCGTACCTGACACGTTCTTAGTAGATACGCTCATGTTATGAAACGGTGTAGTGAGATTAATAACATGCTCTATTATAGGTTTATTTGTACATTCGTGACTTATGTTTGTTATTTATTTTGCTAATATTTGCTTAAGTCTAAAGTTGATAAAAATGTTCTCAAATTTGTTACAAAACCTACCTTTCAAATTCTCTTGATTTTCGTAGTCGTGAACTATTATCTTATCTTCTAATTTTTTTATAGTAAATCCAATTTTTCCTAATAATTGTTGCAATTCTTTAAGGGAATCCTGAAAAGAGTATATTTAAATTAAACGCATATTAAACAGAAATTTGTGGTAGGTTCCAATTGTAGGTAAAATTCCGGGCTTTTGATATTCTGGAGTTTCACATACAGGGACATAGATAACGCAGTGTCATTACTCAAAATCTTATTCTTACCTTAACAGCTTAAAAGAGTTAAAGGTTTTATTATGTATATGTTATATGCGTGCAACCTTCATCCCTGAGATTATAGTCCCCCGTCTATGTCAAGCAGAGAAAAGAACCCACTTGGCTATTAGAAAAACAAATGATCACGAGACAAATACTATAAATCTAGTCCCAAACGTAAAAATTTGTAGTGCTAATAGTTTTTTTTTTATATGGAACAGTAGCAAAATAGTACTTAAAGCTGAATAGTGTGCAATTCAATTAAATTCAAAAATCATTTATTCACGTAGGTAACACAATGTACACTTGTGATTCGTCATTAAATAAATATATATTAATGCTTCTAATTTTACATTTACTGCCATCAAGGGCGTAGAACAGAAGAGAAGAACTGGCAATAAACTCTCCGCCACTCTTTTTAATCGCCATGTTTTTTTTTTACACAACGTTTGTAAGGAGCTGCAACCATTACACCATGTTCCACATGACATTTTAAGTAATTAATAATAATAACATAAATTAAAAACAAAGACTTGTCCCCTATCAGCAGGAGGCATGGTGAAATAGGAGCACGCACTTACATGCTCGTGGGAACAACACGCAAACACATAGTCGAAATAATTAACATCATCACCGCATAAACGAATTCAAGTACGACCAGTCACCACAAGTAGCACCCGTTCACGAGTATGACGCATGGCCAGCCATCGGCCCCCTCGCCATATTTTAGGGAGAGAGACAACCCGACGCATGGACGCCGCCACAAGCAATGACATTTAAGCGAGCATGACGATCCTTGAAATGTGGACTTGGCTACATAAGAAAATAATAATAATACTGAAATAATTGGATACCACATGGATCACGGTTTGTTCCCACTTTACATTAAAACAGTCGTGGATGTTGACGATCGCCCCAGAGTCTGGAAATGCAGCCGAGAGATTCAGTCGTGTTACCTATAATATATACTGGAGCAACTCATATCCAAGCACTAGGATCGTTTAAATATTCATTTATATTATAATAAGCCTTAGCAAGCAGTTTTACTTTAATGTACGATTTAAATTTATTTATTGACAACGCTTGTATCTCACTAGGGATTTTGTTGAAAAAACGTATACAATTGCCTTGGAAAGAATTACTCGTTTTATGCAGCCTTCTGGTTGGTGCGCTAATTTTGTCTTTATTACGAGTACTATAATTATGGAAGCTACTATTATTTTTAAAGATACCGCGAATACAAAATATTCTCATAAATGTATTGACTTGCCAAAGTCAAAATATAATAAGTGCTTCTTTGTCTCATGTAATTAATTGGGAATAAATTAATCCAATCAACCACAATCGCAAGAAATAAAAATTAGTCTTTGCTAGAGTGAATTAAATTATGTTATATACTTGACTGTCATGGTATGGAGATATATATCTTTCAACGTCAGTAACCCATGGCTTCCATTTTTCGGCTTTAGCGAGGGTCCTATATGCATCAAATAATGATGTTTTTTCTACGACAATCGCAAAACAACTTCCATCGTCCCTAAGGATATCGTATATGTACTGGAACGCAGTTCTGTAAAATCAACATAAAAAATAAGTATAGCTAAATTGATGTATCCGCCGAAAAAGTTTGAATAAATATACTTTTCGAAGGCGTCGAGTCACCGTCATATTGTTTATGAGGTGTGCGAACAAAAAAGATAGATGCAAAACATACAATGACAAGACAAGCTATTTCACGCTTTATATTAGCGTCACCTGTATGTATGTATGTAACCGACTCCTTCGGACTCGATTTTGACCCACTTTTAACGGACAGATTTAATTCAAACTTTGCGCACTTGTCAAAGATCGATGACAATGCAATAATCCGAAAAAAAAATTAAAAAAATTAAAAAAAATTAACTAAAAAATAAATAACAGTTTAAAAAAACTAAAAAACACGCTTTTAAAGCACATCAAACTAAAAAGTGAAAAATAATTCCTAATTTAGGCTGAAAATGGGTCGCTCTGTGCCATATTTTTCGTCTATCGAGCAACCCACGCTTTTTCACAATAATACCAGTATTTTTTTTTTTTTTTTTTTTATTTTTTTTTTTATAGAACGGGGGGCAAACGGGCAGGAGGCTCACCTGATGTTAAGTGATACCGCCGCCCATGGACACTCTCAATGCCAGAGGGCTCGCGAGTGCGTTGCCGGCCTTTTAAGAATAGGTACGCTCTTTTCTTGAAGGACCCTAAGTCGAATTGGTTCGGAAATACTTCAGTGGGCAGCTGGTTCCACATAGTGGTTGTGCGCGGCAAAAACTGCCTTGAAAAACGCTCAGTTGTGGAACGGCGGACGTCGAGGTGATACGGGTGGAATTTCGTATTCTGTCTCGACGTCCGATGATGAAATTCAGCTGCAGGTATTAATCCGAACAACTCCTCTGAACACTCTCCATGGTAAATGCGGTAGAAGATGCAGAGTGACCCCACATCTCTACGCAACGCCAAAGGATCAAGCCGCTCGGAGAGGGATTGGTCGTCGACGATTCGAACCGCTCTGCGTTGTATACGGTCAAGTGGAAGGAGCTGGTACTGGGGAGCCCCCGCCCAGAGGTGAGAGCAGTACTCCATGTGGGGCCGAATTTGCGCTTTATATAGTTGCATGCGGTGGCCCGGAGTGAAGTACCGCCTCGCCTTGCTGAGCACACCAAGCTTTTTGGAGGCTAATTTAGCCTTTCCCTCCAAGTGACCGCGAAACTGAACGTCGTTCGATATGTCAACGCCAAGTATTCCAATGCTGGCTGTGGCTTTAAGAAGAGTGTTTTCGAAAAGAGGAGTAGCGACAAAGGGTGTTTTTTTAGCGGAAAACGCGCAAACTTGTGTCTTCTTGGGGTTAAATTGGACTAGGTTTTGTCTGCCCCAGTCTGAGACTCCACGTAGTAGAGTTTCGACTTCAGACACAAGTTTGTTCCGGTACTCATCAACAACTGCCCGAGAAATACCTGCCCGGCCAGTGTAAAGAATATCCCCAGTGCTGTCATCCGCATAGCAGTGAATGTTGCTAAGTTGCAACATATCATTGATATGCAGAAGAAATAGGGTCGGGGATAGAACACAGCCTTGTGGGACCCCAGCGTTCACGGGTTTAAGGTCGGAACATGCTCCGTCGATGACGACCTTGATGCTCCGATCGGCCAGAAAGCTGGAGATCCAATCGCATAATTTCTCGGGAAGCCCATAGGCTGGAAGCTTCGAGAGCAGTGCTCTGTGCCACACCCGATCGAAGGCTTTCGCTATGTCCAAACTTACCGCCAGCGCCTCCCCCTTGGACTCAATTGCTTCCGCCCACCTATGAGTAAGGTATACAAGGAGGTCACCAGCTGAGCGACCACGACGAAAGCCGTACTGAGAATCGCTAATCAACTGGTGATCTTCTAGATAACTCAAGAGCTGGCAATTAATAATGGTTTCCATTATTTTGGAGAACAAGGAGGTTATAGCTATTGGGCGATAGTTGGACGGATCAGAGCGATCGCCTTTTTTTGGGATCGGATGTATCGAAGCGGTCTTCCAGCACTTCGGGACAGTGCCGAGCGAGTACAGGTACCGGAAAAGGCGCGTTAAGACCGGAGCCAACTCAGGAGCACAAGTACGCAGCACAATTGGGGGGATACCATCCGGCCCGCTCGACTTATGAATGTCCAAGGAAGATAGTGCTTTGCGGACAGCACGTTGCCGGAATGTGATTTCCGGCATCGAGGAATCACACCGCGAAATGGTCGGTGGTGATCTCCCTCGGTCATCCAAAGTCGAGTTGGACGCGAAGAGACAGCCCAAAAGGTCGGCCTTCTCCTTCGCAGTGTGGGCCAGAGAGTCATCCTCCCTGTGCAGTGGCGGAATGGAGGGCTGACAAAAATTCCCCTGGACAGCTTTGGCGAGAGACCAGAAGGCTCGAGTCCCTGAAGGGAGTTGGGCCAATCTCTCGCCAAATCTGGCAATGTGCTCTGACTTTGCCTTAGTGATTTCTCGTTTGAAGGACCTGGAGGCTGAGTTATATGCTGTTTTAAGTTCGCTGGTATTGGCATCACGAGATTTCGCCGCTTCCGCCCATGCCTTAAAGCATTCTCGCTTTCGACGCGAGGCCGCCTTGCAAGAACGTTTAAACCAGGGCTGAGACTTGCCACCGATCGGCACCGCAGAAAATGGAATAAAGAGTTCCATGCCCTGCAGAACCACTTCGGCGACAGAGGCGGCGACGGAATCTGGAGCTTCCGGCGAAAAGCACATAGGCCCCCAAGGGTAGGACGCAAAGAAAGACCGCATCCCGTCCCAATCTGCTGACTTATAGTGCCAAATACGGCGACAACCCATAAAGCGGGGCCGTGAAGGGCGCGTAGATGGCACAGTACTCCGGACCACACAATGATCTGATGAACCCAATGGCGGGTCAACAGAGACTTGATAGTTCTCCGGATGTGAAGTCAGCAGAAGGTCCAACAAAGAGGGTTTATGACCATCCACATCTGGTATTCGCGTAATCGCAGGGACCATTTGTGTCAGGTCGTAGGCTAAAGCAAAGTCGTGAAAGGATCTTCCCGCGTGATCGGTAGTTTCAGAGCCGAGCCAATCGGCATGGTGGGCGTTAAAATCGCCAAGTATCACGATTTCAGCGGTAGGAACCCTTTCGAGCAGGGAATCTGTAGCCATTTGGATGTGCTCAATGAGTCGGTCAGTTTCGATATTTCCGCTATGGGACCTATACAGGCATGCGTAGAATCGCGGATGGTCATCGCAGTCTACGCGCAGCCAGAGGTTAGATAGGTCCCTTCCTTCAAGCGTCCCGAGGCGACGAGAACAGATATCCTCTCTGACGTACACGCAAACTCCCGCCCGCGGCACAAATGAATGTTCCAATTTGTACCCCGGGTAGGAGAGGTAGGAAGTATCAGCCGGGGAGGAAATCTGAGTCTCGGTAAGAAAGAGCAAGGCCGGCTTCGCAGTCTCTAAATGGTAGTGGACTGCGTTGATATTGGTATTGAGCCCCCTAACATTTGTGAAGTCCACGGCGAGTGTGGACGGGGGTGCCTTTGTAGGTTTGCTCCGTTTGCCCCGAGAACGAATTATGTTATTTTTTTCGAGCGCAGAATTGCCCCCCCCAGAATACGAAGGGCAGCCTGTGCGTCCACCACCGGGCGCAGAGTGTCCCGGTGTTGGACGCCCAGAGGGGGATTCTCCACCGCGAGCGCGTGTGGTACCCCCCTGGGGTAGATTCTGTCTTTTTTTCTGCACCTTCATATTTCTTGTAGAGGGGGGGGGGGGGGGGGAAATGGGCTTTTTGTTCATTACCACTTATTATTTTTCACTTTTTAGTTTGATGTGCTTTAAAAGCGTGTTTTTTAGTTTTTTTAAACTATTATTTATTTTTATTACGTAATTAGGAACAAAATTATACGAGTAATACAATTTTTGTATATATTTTGTGGGCATATTTGCAACCTAAGGGATCGACGAACGTTTGACGAACATTCATCGTTCTAAAACAGAGTGGCTTTATGTTAGAATAAAAATGCCGCATCTATTCAGTTTGAGAACACTAACATTCGACCCATGCGCAATGGCTTGAAACTTCGCACAGGCGGCAGTAATTAATTGAAAAAAATTAGCTTCAATTTGATATATAATTAATAAATGTACTGTTAGCGGACTAACGCCATCTACAAGATGGCGTTAGTCAGCTAAGTTCAAAGACGTCACTTTGTTTTTAGGTGTTTCTAGACACACTGCCACTTTATTATAGAATATAGGACTACTAACCAAAACGCCGATTTTTATTAATTGTAGTAATTAACAAATTGACAAGGTAAAAAATAGCGTACAAGTTAATTTAAATCTAATTTTAGTTTAAGCAATAGAAAGGAGAAAAATCTTGTTCCGCTAATTGTTTTGAGCAGTATATTACATAAAAGTTTACAAAAAACCAAGTCATGGGTTAAAAAACGATGATGGTCTTGGAGAGGAGGTAGGTTACCTACACGCCCATAAAATCATAAACGTGTCAGGCACAGAAGGCCGTGTAGCACATACCATAAATCAAAAATTGTAATTGCAATGTACTTACTCTTGACGACGACACCAGTTTAAAGCAAAAAAGGAAATGGCATGGTGGAAACGTTCCCTTAGCTGATCGGGCAGCTCTCCCTCTATGTTAAGGGTAGTGAAATCAACACTTTCCGAAGCATAGTGTTCATTTGCGAATCGTATCATATCTTCACTTATGTCACAGCCTGTCATGGTCTTACAAGTAGGAATTATTTCTTTGAATATTTTTGATGGCAAACTCCCATCGCCACAACCAATGTCTAGGATCGATGAGTCTATTTTCCAATTGATTATATTCTTATATTCTTCTAAACACTTCAATGTATTAGTCTTCTGTAGACCATTTGATTTATTATACAATTTGACGTTAAGCATTGTTCGTGCGTGCTTTTCGGCAAATTTCTGATAGCGTTTGCGCAGCGGTCAGGTAGTAAGGGTAAGGCTAAGGACTCACGAAGCGGTTTTGTAAGTACGGAATGGAGTTTTATTTTTAAAACTCACAAAACCGGAGTTTTGTGCGGTTACGCAGCCGTCGCGGTTGCGATTATCGCTCGCAAACTTGGCGGTTGATTATTGCAATACGGGTGGTTAAACGATTAGTTGAGTTCCAGACCGCCATGGACACGCACCAGAAACGAGATGTTGCGTTATACTTACTTCACAGAAGAATTAAAAATAAAGGCCTGAAAGGTTTTCGGTGCATCCACTGATTGTGGAAAGAGATCGTTATGGATTATTTGTTACTCTTAATAATAAGTTAAGAAGGATGAAGAAACGTTCTTTAATTATTTTCGAATGTCCGTATCCGTTAAGTCGCCCGCCATTCGATCGTAGAGTGCGCGGGTGCAACCCGCCATCTGTGGTTTGTTTTATTCTACAAAGGCTGCGGGCGCAATCGCGGCGGGCGCGGGTAAAAACCGCTTCGTGATTCCTTAGCCTTAGATGTTATCGTCAGAATAAAGGCAAATTCATATTAACCTGACCATTAAAACGAAATGGGATGATTTATGCATAATGCGAAAATTATAAATTAATTTATACTTTAACGTGTTGTGTACTATTGAGCCGGTAGGAAAAGAAATAGAAATTCATAAAGATATGAATTAGGTAAATCAAAGTGTTCACCAATGATGAATTTGATTAGAGATTTAAGACCTAAAGCGACACGTCAGCATGATTCAAGAAATATTTTTGTTCATCCAGATTTAAGAACATGTGACCAAGTTTTCGTTAGAGTTAATACGGTTAGGACGTCTTTACAACCCCCTTATGAAGGCCCTTACAGAGTCATTTTAATTCAAATGTCTAAAAGAAAAGCGCGAATATCAGTAGATAGGTTAAAACCAGCATACATTCTTTTCTTATATAATTACAAAAAATATAAGAAAAGAAGAGGTATATAGAATATATTATTTTTATATATTTAATAATTGTATTTTATATTTCAATGTTACAATGTAATGTTCAATTTAAGAATAATTAATATTGCTAAAAAACCGAATCCAGACTGTATATATTTTTTTCAACATATAAAACGAGTATTTGCACAATATAGACAAAATCGTTCGTCGATAATTTGTAATTATACTTTTTAGTGTCAATCCTCTGTATTTCTAGGCTTAGGTCCATAAAAAAATCGTCATAAAACTCATCCGGGATCTTGAAAGGCACCACAGACATTATTGCACCTGAAAATAATGGTATATTTATTTGAATTTTCCTAAAGACTAATAGGGGGAGAGTAACTTGAATATACACCCTTTTCGGATGAGTGTTTTAGACGCATTTTATAACTGAATAAATTGTTCTTATCATAAATAATATTAAGGATTGATCTAACTATATGAACTGAGCGAGAAACTTAGGAAAAATTATAGACTTAACTTTGTGTTAAGCTTGGCCGCACACAAAAGTGATCAGCACTAAAAACATCTGCCTACCATACCGTGTCGTACTATAACATTCCATCATATTTGATAGGATTTTTTGCAAAATATCCACGCAGAATAATATTTATACAGAGACGACACGCAGATGAATCGTGTATATATCCAGAAACTACTTAAATACTAAACTCCAGTACCCATGTCACATGACATAAAGTTGAATAATGCGCTTTGTCTAATGTAATTGGGAATAAATTAACTTAATCAATCGCCCCAACGTTTGGCGGGCCTACAAAAATAATAATAATATATTTATTATTATTATAATAATTATTTCATTAATAACTTTTATTAAGAAATAATAACTAGCGTTTGCTAGAGTGAATTAAATTATTTTATACATACCTGACTGTCATGGTATAGAGATATATATCTTTCAACGTCAAAAACCCATGGCTTCCATTTTTCGGCTTTAGCAAGGGTCCTGTAGGAATCGCATGATGATACTTTTCCTATGACAATCGCGAAACAACTTGCTTGGTCCTTAAGGATATCGTATATGTTCTGGAACGCAGTTCTGTAAAACCAAGCATGATGTATGCGATAAATAAGTTTTAATAAATTAGTACGGAACGATTAAAACAATACCTACGACCGGGACGTCAACATTATCGCTAAGTGCACTTGTGTTCAAATCATAACAAATTTAATTTAATAGGATACGACTGTTTACTTTTTAGATGTTCAGAAGTGTCCTGTGAATATTTAAATAAATCTCAACTATACCTAATGTGTGCCGTATAGCCTATGACAAATGTATGTTTGATTAAATTGGGTTAACTCACGTTATTATTGTTTTAATAAGCTGCAGCATAAATGTAAATTTCCGGATTCTCTTAAGAAAGCTAAAGTTATTCCTATCTATAAATCACGCCCTAAAACCGACCCCAGCGGCCAGTAATTACAGACCAATATCCATTCTATCTACAATATCAAAAAATATTAGAAAAAAATATTTATTCACGACTTCACTTATTTTTAAACGCCAGTATGGCTTTAGATTAAAATAATAATCACTCACTTTATCAACTACAGCCGATATCGTTAGTTATATAAACCAAAATATTGACTCTAAAAAAGTGTCGCTGTCTTTTTTGATTAAAAAGCATTTGACACTGTAGGCCACAACTTATTGCTTAAAAAATTGGAACGCAAAATAAACGCATAATAAGAACGAGGAATAAAAGATTGTGCACTAAAATTCTTCAAATCGTATCTATCAATCAGAACCCAGATAGTAAAATTAGGTAATGCTCAAAGATCAGAATTACCAATAACATGCGGCGTCCCACAAGGATATATATTAGGTTCATTGTTATTTTTAATCTATATTAACACGTTCACTGCGCCAACATTTTTAAAGAACTTTCAGCTGGTGCTTTGGAGACCTAAAAGATCTCGTAACAAGCCTATCCTTTGGTGCGTTTGAGACCTAATCAGTCTCCTAAAAATACACTTTTGAAAATAATTTATATCTTCCAAAAAAACAATGACATATATTTTGAATTTTTTGTGGGTGAAAGATAGCTAATTGCTTTATATTTTGCTAGGTTCGCACGCAGTTATGACATTTGAATAAACTACAAATACCAAAAAAAAATTAGATATCGATTGGATCTCGTACCGCAACCGAAGATAGTTCAATATGTGTAGTAAGTAGTGATGGGAATAAAATAATATCTCAGTTATCGATTCTAAAAGTTTTATTAATTATGCCAAGTGTTTTTCATTAAAACATGGTAAGCACATTGATTGCTTGCACATTACGCGCAAATGGTAACAATTCGTTTAATTTTTTTAGAAGCGTCAGTGCTGTTTTACTGCGTGTGCTCCAACGAAAAAGGTTTATCGTTAAATATTTCATAATCAGAATCACTGTCATTATTAGTCAATGGAGGGGCAAATTTGAACATTTTCCAAAACAAATATTTTACTGGACGATGCAGCAGTATAATCCGGCGTTGATTTTTTGTTAGAAACCTCACCAATAAAATAGATTTTTTACCCTATTTTCTTTTAAAATCACTCATTGTTTATCAAAAATAATCAACACGCTGGTATGTAAATATATATTTATATATTTGACCAAAATGACCTCTACAGACGACTAATGCAATGAAGTATCTATAAGAATATAATAAATTGGAAAATAGACTCAACGATCCTAGACATTGGTTGTGGCGATAGGAGTTTGACATCAAAAATATTCAAAGAATTAATTCCTACTTGCAAGACTATGACAGGCAGTGACATAAGTGAAGATATGATACGATTCGCAAATGAACACTATGCTTCTGAAAGTGTTAATTTCACTACCCTTAACATAGAGGGAGACTTGCCCGATCAGCTAAGGGAACGATTCCGCCATGCCATTTCCTTTTATGGTTTAAACTGGTGTCCTCGTCAAGTGTAAGTTACATCGCAATTATAATTTTTAATGTATGGTACGTGCTACACAACATCTATACAGCGTGTTTTAAACCTAATCACATTTATTTTTTTATTTAAAGGATATCAGTGCCAATATGCATATTACAATAAAAGGAAGGAAGTATCTTTAATACTAGGTACTATTAGAAAGATATTTCCCTTCTTTTCGCACAACAGCGTAACATATAACGACTACGTCTCTTGTAAAAATTATCAATGGGAAATATCCATTGTATTATTACTACATACAATGTGATGTTTTTTGTAACAACAAAAAACATTATTGTGGCCAAACGACTTAACAGATTTAATTCAAATTTTGAAAAATGTTTAATATCGTTGATCTCTTTTGCGTTATGAGTTATCGTTTTAATGTGACTACCTATAAAACACCTTGTATTTTGTAATATTAGGTTACTAATAAATATTATTTTATTACTAAAAAAGTTCAATGCTTACATGTCAATAGTGTATACTCGTTGCATAAATGGGTAGTTTACCGTGAAAACGTTCGTTATAAATCAACTTCGTAATATCAATTAAAGTCCTTGGTAATGTTATATGAACGTATCCTGCTGACCGCGCCGGTAAAGTGCGTCGGCGGTTATAGAGCGATGTTCACATCTAATTTGTTTTTTATTGCTTTTTATTTTCGTTATCCTGTTTTAGTTTTGTTATCATACTTATCCTATTAAAATGAGCAAGAAAGTAAATAACAACCGTGCTCGTGAAATGATTATTAAAGTGGACAATTATTTCGTTAATAAGAAAGAGGACTCTAAGTTATTGATTCAAAATATAAACCGTGCCCTAAAAATGCTTCGGACACTAAACAAAACAACTTGTGACCGACATTTGAATATTATTGGAACGAAGTTCCTTATCGCGCGTTGTGAAAGGAGGCTAGACGGAATAAATTCTTACGAAAAGTTGTCACGACACTTTTTTGCTATTTGCTATTGTAATACACTCGTCCGATCACCGAAGTTAAGCAACGTCGGGCGAGGTCAGTACTTGGATGGGTGACCGCCTGAGAACACCTCCTCCTGTTTTTTTTTTTTCGTCGTAAGATTGGTGTCGAGTAAATCTATCATACTGTTATGATACCAATCAACATATAAATTAATCGAAAGGAATTTCGTTCCATTCGGGTGTCCCTTGACACCTCTAAAGTTTTTATTATTAACTTTTTTGTTGTAATTTTTTGCGGTGGATGACGTCACGCAGCTGTTATTGTGACAAGGTTCCATCGCAATATCAACGTGCGGGGCTAGTAACAGCAGAGATGGCCTAGTGGCTTCTCTCACGGTCCAAAGGTGCGAATCTCAACCTTGAGGTGCGTTCAACTCACGGTTGTGCACTAATGAATTTACCTTTCTATGTGCGCAATTAAAACTTGTTTCTTATGAAGGCTCACATCGAAGGAAACCTGACTTTAATAAATCTACATGTGTTAGGCACAGAAAGCTGATCAGCTTCTTGTCTATAAAAATGAAAACGATCAAAGAAACGCAATGTTCAGTCAAGATCTTATCCAATAAGGTTATGAAATTATTTTTTAAGAAACATGTAAGTAAAAAACATAAACACTTTGCACCTTCAGGTTTTTAAAGTAGGTTAACGATCAAAATAGAAGATTTAGGGAATTTATATATCTTATCGTAAATATTTGGGCTTGGTGGCTTCATGTCCGAACATAATATTAAACACTTCTTCTTGTACTTATACATATAACACATCAAATATTACATACACGAAATATGATAAAATGCGTAAAAAATAATTTGTATTATATTCAAATATTGTGGATTCTACTCATATGTAATATTTGATATATATATCTAATAAGCGAATAAAATTAATAGCGACTTATATTTAAAACATATATTACAAACATACGCACGCTTATTTTGTATAATTTAAATAGAATACCATAAAATGTACTTTTAAATTGAAAATGAAGTACTTCCTATTGACTATATGACTGATTCGATGAGCATTTCTAAACACTTATTATTATATTTTATTTTATTATTATAGAAATTGTAAGTAATTTAAGGTAGGCCTTATATTATTCTTAAAGCAATAAAAGCTTAAGTGCGATGTAAATCTGTCAAAGGGTTATGACAACCTAAAATCGATTTTCGGTTGTCAGAACAATGTTTATTTTGAACTAATGATATTTATTTAAAAAAATGTGTGCGTGTACTAGGTGTACACACGTAAGAAGTGAAACTTCTTTATGACCTTATTTTTCGAAAAATGATCTACTATATGCAACTTAACGAAATTTGTTAAATAAAGTTTAACAAAAGGCTTTTATTATCATAGACATGAATACAAATACAATTATTTCATTTTACCTTATTACTACTAAGATTATTACAGAATTTCATTAATTGTAATAGCCCGGTCATTTTAGACAATTGAAATAAAGAAAATTCCGACAAAGCCAAATTTTCGTAGAGACCTTAGGTTTACCACAAGGAATAAAGTGTCAAAAGTCCCCATCAGTCCCATGTGAGCTTAGCGACTTATTCGGGGTCCAAGGTCAAAATTTTAGGTTTTTTGGATTTTTCTCGAAAACGGTAAGTTTTATCGAAAAGTACATCAGAGCACAGTTGTAGATCTTAAAATTCTCTATAAAAATGGTCCCTATGATTTTTTCTCTAAGACCCACTATTTCCCAGATATTGCGCTTGTAAGAATCACGTTCTACATAATATGCACACATTTCCTCACCACCTGTGAGGTAGTGTACTCGGTGCGTTTTTTTTAACGTGGTATCCCCGGTAGGCCTATTTCACGAACCTTTTTAACGATATTTTCAGGAACAATAATTATTTAATAGTATGAAGATTATTGATATGGGTTATTGAGTTTAACTGTCGTTCAAACTTTTTTTTATTACTTTAATCTGACTCATACTCTTCATATTCAACTTCAACAATCATGTTTTCTTGTTCTTCTTCTTCTCTTTCCTGTTGATAAGCGCTTAGAAATTGTTCAAATGAAGATGAATCAGTTGTCTCTTCATCAAAATCACATGAATCTTCCTCTCTTGTATTTAATTGAACATTTGAGCAAGAGACACCTTGGCAATTGGTACACGCTGGAGAACACTGCAACCCTACTTTACAGCCACATTTGGCACTACAACCTTTCTTGCAATTGCAAAAAATAGTGTTAAGAAGTTTTTCTGGAGCAGGGGGCAGTAAAGTTCGAATCGGTTCCAAAGTATTATTTATCAATTTCCAACCCCAGTCTTCAGGGTTCAGTTCATTGCCTTGCCATGTCTGAACTTGATAATATACTCGAAACAAATGTTGACTAGCAGATGCCGATGTTGGAGGAAGACAAGATAGCTGTACTTGCTTTTTGTTTCGTGTATTTTTTACAAATGTTAAATATCTGTACGTATCTATGCAATCAATTTTTTTTGGAGCTCCATAAACCGCAAGAAGAAACCGAATTCCTTTAGTAATTAGTATTTGAGGTGAAGAATGAATTTCAGTAAATACTTTTGCGCAGTCAATCAAATCATTTTTTTTCCAAATAATTTTAATACTCAATTTTTGCCCCTTCTAAACATTGCTGACGTAGTATCGCATCCGGTCATCGCATGTAAAAATAAAATAAAGTTTTGGCATTTTGGATAAGCTGATAAACTTTTAGAAGAATATATTTCTGTCCGTTGCTGCGCCTTCCCAGGTTCTACTAATAATGTATACATAAAAGAGACACGAGTAGGCATTTTTGTTTGCTTGAGTACCTAAATATGTATATACGTGGCATATGTGGAATATGATTCTTACAAGCGCAATATCTGGGAAATAGTAAGTCTTAGAGAAAAAATCATAGGGACCATTTTTTTAGAGAATTTTAAGATCTACAACTGTGCTCTGAGGTACTTTTCGATAAAACTTACCGTTTTCGAGAAAAATCCAAAAAACCTAAAATTTTGACCTTTGACCCCGAATAAGTCGCTAAGCTCACATGGGACTGATGGGGACTTTTGACACTTTATTCCTTGTGGTAAACCTAAGGTCTCTACGAAAATTTGGCTTTGTCGGAATTTTCTTTATTTGATCACTATTTTTATGTCTAAAATGACCGGGCTATAATAGAATTATTACTATCATTGTTATCGTTATTATATATTTTTGTTATTAATGGCTTCGAATCTCTTCGGATCAACCGTGGTAGGGACAAGAAAAAGATGGCGCGTAACCGAAAAACGTGACGATTTGCTACAAAATTTCTCCCATACGTCGATAAAAAATTCATTCTAACGCCGATAAAGAAGTTTGACTTCAAAAAGCAACATGGCGCGTAACCGAAAAACGTGATTAATGTTGAATTAAATTGTTTATGTCCAAATTAATTTAGTTTTTCTATTTTAAATGACGTTACTCCAGAGCCGTATCTATAATTGGACAGAAAGCAAGGAAATGCTCTCTTATTTCCAACTTTATAGTTTCCATGTTAAAATTGACAAACCTTATTATCATACTTATTTGCTCTTCGTGTGAAATGTCAGGAGTACAATCCAGTATTATTGAAAAATATTTATTAATTCGACAAAAATTTAAAATAAAATGTTGAATTTGGTTACCGAGTATAAAAATTTGTTCATTTTGGATTTTATTAAGGTATGTCGGCATATGATTGAAATCATAAGACAAACACACTCAAAAAACACGGCGCAGCGGCCTTTCTTTTGATTCGCTAAACTCTGAGTAATTAACGTAAACTAAAACCCAAAGCGTAAAATGACACTTCAAACGTAAGTAAGAATATTGTAGTGTAACATAAATAATTTCGGTGGCGGCGCACTCATTGTCTTAGCGCCTGTGTGCACCGCACACTTCGCACACATGGGCGGCGCGGCCCTGTTAATACAGTTTATGTAAAGTCAGTTATGTGAATTATAGTCATGATTGGATGAAACAAGTCATTATTGGAGTGTTTAATTTCCTACCCTAAGAAATAGATTAACTAGCCCTTACAATTGTTTATATCATTACAAATTATTATATTTGATTACACTTTGCAGGGTAAGAAGTAATCGAACACTAAATTTCACGGAGGTAACGAAAAAATTATTGGTTCGTCATTTTTTTTAGGAAATTATTTTATCAAGTCCATCGCTACGTCGGAAACAGTGAATTTCCTGTGTTGTATTTGAAATGTTGAATAATATATGAAAAATGTATAATAAAATTATTAAAATGTCATATGTTTTGATTCGCAAAAAAGGGTGAAGCCGTAAACAGCCGTCTTTAAGGTTGTTTTACTTTATTTAAAATTGTATTAGCTAGTTTTAAAATTAAGTTTTACTTAATATTGGTTTTCTAATTAACCCGTTGACTACATTTTTGGTTGTGTAAGATATTTCTACGGGAATCGAACCCACAGGTTCTATTGCTACCAATTGGTAAAGTGAGACACATTAGAAGGTATTGTAATTTTGAACTTAAATAAAATTTTACAAAATGAAAGAAGAGAAGAGGTGTATAGAATATATGTTTATGTATTTCAATATTTGTATTTTATATTTAAATGTTACATTTCAATTTCAGAACAATTAATATTCCTTAAAAACGAATCCAGACATTATTACTTTTTTTCAACATATAAAACGAGTATTTGCGCGTTAAGAACATTATCATTAGTTGATTTCTTGTAATTGTATTTTTCAGTGTCAAACATCTGCATTTCTTGGCTTAAGTCTAAAAAAAAATCGTCATATAACTCATCCGGGATCTTGAAAGGCACCGAAGACATTATTAAACCTGAAAATAATGGTACATTAGACGGCACACAAAAGTGATTAGCACTAAAAGAGTCGATACCGTGTCGTACCATAACTGTGCGTGGAAAAGTACGAAATTATACCCGGCTAGAATCATGAATGAATGAATCGTGTATTGTCAGAGTTATGCTCGTTCCCGTACCTGACACGTTCTTAGTACGCTTATGATATGAAACGGTGTAGTGAGACTTATAACATGCTCTGTTAAAGGTTTAATTGTACATTCGTGGCTTTTGATTGTTTTTTTATGATAATACTTGCTTAATAGCAGTGTTGGCCTAGTGGCTTCAGCGTGCGACTCACATACCTGAGGACGTAGGTTCAAGCCCCGGCTTTCCACTTAACCAATGACCAATGAACTTTCTTTCTATGTGCGCATTTAACATTTACTCGAACGGTGAAGGAAAACATCGTGAGGAAACCGACATGTGACCCAAAAAGTCGACGGCGTGTGTCAGGCATTGAAGGCTGATCACCTACTTGCCTATTAGATTTAAAAATTTGTTACCGTGTGTATGTGTCTCCTTTCCCATTCGACGCCAAAACCTACCTTTTAAATCCTCTAGATTATCGTACTCGTGAAATATTATCTTGTGTTCTAATTTTGTTATAGTAAATCCAATTTTTCCTAATAATTGATGCATTTCTTTAACGGCATCCTGAAAAGAGTATATTTAAATTAAACGCAGTAATTTGTGGTAGGTTATTATATTTATTGTAGGTAGATAGCTTAACCAAGACACCAAGCTTTTGATATTCTGGAATTTAACATACAAGTATAAAAAACGCTTTATCTATACTCAGAATCTTAATCTTACCTTTACAGTTAAAAAGAGATAAAGTTTTTATCATGACTATTATGTATACATATGCGTGCATATATGTCATATGCGTGCAACTCTCATCCCTGAGGCTATAGTCCCCCGTCTATGTCAAGCAGAGAAGAAAACCTATTCGGTTATTAATAATTTTTATTAAGAAATAATAATCAGCCGTTGCTAGAGTGAATTAAATTCTTTTATACGTACCTGACTGTCATGGTATGTAGATATATATCTTTCAACGTCAGTAACCCATTGCTTCCATTTTTCGTTTTTAGTCAGGGTCCTGTATGCATCGTATAATGATACTTTTTCTGTGACAATCGCGAAACAACTTCCTTGGTCTCTAAGGATATCGTATATGTTCTGGAACGCTGTTCTGTAAAATAAACATAACAATAAAAATATAGCTAAATTGATGTATCCGCCAAAAAAGTTTTAATAAATATAATTTAAGAAGGCGTCGAGTCACCGTCGTATTGATTATGAGGTGTGCGAATATAAAATATAGATGCAAAACAAACAAAGACAAGACCAACCACAATGGGTTTAGACTTTACTTTAAATGCATATTTAACAAAAAAATTAACCTCTAGAATGTACTTCATACTTGTTGAATAAGATTTTTATTACTATTTAACTTGGAATGAGTACACGAAATGTCACGAATTTTGTTTATGACAAATTCGGGTTGTTATAAATGCAGGAACTGATTGTTGGGGCCCTCGGGATGTTTGATCGAGCGGTTATTCCTCAGCATCCGCAACTCCAAAACATCGCACCGAGGCACTCCAGACCACCAGGCCAGTAGGACGCGGCTTCAACCGCTGGTCGCCTCCCCCGGGGTGACCGGGGGTGTCACTCGGCGGTGCTTGACCACGAGCCGTGAGTCTGCCTCCTACCACGGATTATGACACCAGGGCCAATTATTTTCTTAATTGCGATGTACTTACTCTTGACGAGGACACCAGTTTAAAGCAAAAAAGGAAATGGCATGGTGGAAACGGTTCCTTAGCTGATCGGGCAGCTCTCCCTCTATGTTAAGGGTAGTGAAATCAACACGTTCCGAAGCATAGTGTTCATTTGCGAATCGTATCATATCTTCACTTATGTCACAGCCTGTCATGGTCTTCGTCGGAATGAACTCTTTGAATATTTTGGATGTCAAACTCCCATCGCCACAACCAATGTCTAGGATCGTTGAGTCTATTTTCCAATTGATTATATTCTTATATTCTTCTAGATACTTCATAGCATGAGTCTTCGTCATACCATTTGATTTACTATACAATTTGACTTTAAACATTGTTCGTGCGTGCTTTTCGGCTAATTTCTGATAGCGTTTGCGCGATGGTTAGGTAGTAATGGTTAGATGTTATCGTTCGAATAAAGGCGAATTCACATTAATCTGAACATTAAAACGGAATGGAATAAGTAATACATAATACGAAAATGATAAATTTAATTTATACTGTAATATTGTTGTGTTGTGTGAGCAGTGTTGGCCCAGTAGCATCAGCGTGCGACTCTCATTCCTGAGGTCGTAGGTTCGATCCTCGGCTGGGCACCAATGGACTTTCATTCTATGTGCGCATTTAACATTTGCTCGAACGGTGAAGAAAAACATCGTGAGAAAACTGACATGTCTTGGACCCAAAAAAAAAGTCGACGGCGTGTGTCAGGCACTGGAGGCTGTACACCTACTTGCCTATTAGATTGCAAAAAGATCATGAAAAAATAGATTTTCTCAAAGATAACTCAAGGTGATATAAATAAATGATTAATATAGACCGGCATTGCACTTTGCGTTTTTTTAGGTTCGTTAGTATGTTTGTATATTTATTATTTTCATGCTTGTGCAAATGTTTCTTTATGATTTTTTTTCTTATTTTAATTTGGTATATAACGACTAAGATTAAAATGTTTGGATTTTTTCCGTGTCTTTATGCATCGTTACCCATATGTACGTACACTCTGCGATTGAGATATTTTTTTTATAATTTAAGAGGGGGCAAACGGGCAGGAGGCTCGTCTGATGTTAAGTGATACAGCCGTCCGTGGAGAACGAAATCACTAAATCTACGGTTGAACATTGTAATTATGTAACCTATCTTAATTAAAATATCACTAATCTAAAGGACAAAGAATATGAACAGAAAACAAAAAGTATACATCGAATTATTTATTAAGTTTGATGCCAATGAATTGGACGTGGTCTAGCCGTGAATACTAATAATCTTGGAACATATAATCCAAAGGTATATATTTTAACATAATATCAACCTCAATGAAGGGATGAACAACCCACAAAGGTGAATCCAGGCAGCGCCAGTAATCTATAATTTTTAATGTGATAATTTATATAAAATAATGTTTGTAAAATATAATATATGTAATTTCGCGCTGATTTTGCAACCTTGGTACAAAAACTCAATATAAGTCGGAGGCACAATCGCTATCAGGATTTACAAAGTACCAGCGTTGCGCTTTAGAAAATAACACTTTGCATGCATGACCCATTACCGCCTGGAAAGGTCACGTGATCAGGTGCCAGAAAATCGCTTGTACTGTATTTCAATAAATGAAAATCCGATTTTATCTAACATTTCTCTGAGTTGCTTTTCAGGTTTCTGGTAAATTAAAAATGCTTCATAAATTAAAGGATCTGTGAGATTTTATGAGATACTATAATTAATCCAAGTAATAATAACTTCAAACGGGTTAACTTAAAAAAAATGTTTGCTGTGTAAATAGTGTTTGAGAACAATTCAATTTATAAGCGACTTGATAGGTACTAATAGACCTCAAGCCCATGAACAAAAAATACCTGTGAAATGAACCAACCTGAATATCGCTTAGCGTCCATAAAATACGTGAGGTGTTTTTTTAAATTTTCTGTACCTCCCTCCCCCCCTGGTGAGATGTCGTGAGATTTTATTCAACCCCCTCCCCCATCCCCCAATCTCACGTGAGATTTTTCAAAATGTAGGTTTCTTACGTAAACGCGTTGGATTGTTATTGTAAAAAGAAAAAAAAAAAATTCTTCGTGCTTTTATTTACGACTAAAACAAAATAAGTGAAATGTTGAGCGATTAGGTATGGAGTTAGCGGGAAGTTGCAGAGATAGCCTTTAGGGTCAACCGTTTTCCTATTTTTTTTAAGTAGAAAAAAAATTGCGTGATATTTGCCGAGACCCCCCTCTCTCCAACGTAAGATTAAATGAGATTTGACTCGACCCCCTCCCCCCCTTAAACACCTCACGTAATTTATGGACGCCCCTTTAGAAGGCTGTTACTACGAGTATATCTCTAAAAAATAACTCTGAGAACTATGCCGTCATTTCTGAGCGGTACATGTGAGTACGTGAGTGAATGGAATTTGTCAGGTACATTTCAACTTTATGATGCTTCTTTCTAATAGAAGAAGTTATTGTAATATCGAACATAAATAAAACGTTACAAAATTTATGAAGAGAAGAGGTATATAGAATATAATATGTTTGTGTATTTCAATAATTGTATATTATATTTCATTGTTACATTTCAATTAATTTCAACAGACATTATTACTTTTTTTCAACATATAAAATGAGTATTTGTACATTAAAGACAAAATCGTTACTAGATTTACTGTAATTGAACTTTTCAGTGTCAATTATCTGCATTTCTTGGGTTAAGTCTATAAAAAAATCGTCACGTAACTCATCGGGGATCTTGAAAGGCACCACAGACATTATTCCATCTGAAAATAATTGTATATTTATTAATTTGCATTTTCCCAAAGACGTAAAGGGACCCTTTATATATTATTGAATATTAAATAAATTGTTCTTATCATAAATAATATTAAGGATTGATCTATTTTTATTTGAACGTAGAGATAATCTTAGGACGAATAGCAAGGAACACGTCAAGCAACAACAGGTATGAGAATTCTGCTCATTGATTATTTGTTCGGCCGATTCCATAATATATATACACAGTAGGTGTAGGCCTGTGAAACTACGTTTGTTTTAAGTTGGACAGCACACAAAAGTGATCACGACTAAAAGTGTCAGTGTGTGTGTCTCTTTTCCCATTCGACGACAAAACCTACCTTTGAAATTCTCCAGATTTTCATACTCGTGAAATATCAATTTTTGTTCCAATTTTATGATAGTAAATCCAGTTTTGTCTAATAATTGTTGCATGTCTTTAAGGGAATCCTGAAAAGAGTATATTTTTAATGAAACGGAAATTTGTGGTAGGTTCCAATTGTAGGTAGAACTCCAGGCTTTTGATATTGAAGAGTTTAAAATACAGGTATTAATCACGCTTTATTTTTACTCCGAATCTTAAACTTACCTTTACAGCTAAAATGAGATAAAGGTTTTATTATCTATATGTTAAAATATGCGTGCATCTCTCAGCTCTGAGGTTATAGAACCCCGTCTATGTCAAGCAGAGAAGAGAACCTACTTGGCTATTAGAAATAACAAATGATCACAAAACACATACATAAATCTACTGTTTTGCTAATAGTTTTTTCATATGGGACAGTGGCTCAATAGCACAGAAAGTTGAATAATGTGCTTCTTTGGCTAATGTAATGAATTAGGAATAAATTAATCCAATCTACCACCATCGCTCCAATATGGCGGACCTCCTAGCAAAAAAGAAATAAAAATAAGCCTTTGCTAGAGTGAATTAAATTATGTTATATATACTTGACTGTCATGGTATGGAGATATATATCTTTCAACGTCAGTAACCCATGGCTTCCATTTTTCGGCTTTAGTAAGGGTCCTGTATGCATCGCTTAATGATGCTTTTTCTCCAACCATCGCGAAACAACTGCCTTGGTCCTTAAGGATATCGTATATGTTCTGGAACGCAGTTCTGTAAAATCAACATAAAAATAAATATAGCTAAATTGATGTATCCGCCGAAAAAGTTTTATCTTTAATATAAAAATGAATCACAAAATGTGTTGGTAAGCGCATAACTCAACAACGCCTGGACCAATTTGGCCAATTCTTTTTTTACAATGTTCGTTGAAGTTCAAGAATGGTTTTTACAGCGAGAAAAAATCGAATAATTGCCGGAAAAATCATAAAAACAGCCCTTTTCTTTTTCCCATACAATTATTTTCTAACTAAAACGCAGTCAATTTGAGCTTTATTGCCGTTGTATAAAGTTCATATTAAATTACAAGCACTCACTGTTGTCTAAGCAATGAAGTTGTGTTCCTAACGTCAAAGATCATAATGTGGAAACAATGTCACAGTACTTCATTTAAGCAAGAATATGAGTGTTGAGTTGCAAAATGATTATTTTTTATTCACAACGCCCTATCACCAGGGTGACGGTTCTGTTCAGGAGAATTTTTAGTCACGACTATAAAATACGTAGGAAAAAAAACTGCCACATTACAAATCTTTATGACAGGACGAAGTCTGTCGGGTGCGCTAGTTAAATACAATTTTCGAAGGCGTCGAGTCACCGTCATATTGTTCATGAGGTGTGCGAACATAAAATATACAAAGGCTGCACTAAAAGTATCGGGAATGGAATAATACCACTGTTCCTGTCATATTTAAATCTTTTTAATTGAAAATGATATTTTGTGTGCAAGGCTGTTTTCTAACGATGAATGTTCGTCAAACGTTCGTCGATCAATTCGGTTACAAATACGCCCACAAAATATATATAAAAAATTGTATTAGTAGTATAATTTTGTTCCTAATTACGTAATAAAAATAACTTGTCTTGTCATTGTATGTTTTGAATCTAACGAGGGCGGCACTGAAAATTTCGGGAATCAAGGAAATGACACAACATTACTATTTAAAAATGTATTTATTGCTACAGAATCGTAAGGCAGAGTGGTTTTATGTTAGAATAAAAATGCCGTATCTATTCAGTTTGAGAACACTAACGTTCGACGCATGCGCAATGGCTTGAAAGCGTCGCACAGGCGCAATAATTAATTGAAAAAAAAAATAGCTTCAATTTGATATATTATTGCACCCGTGATTTTTTAAAATCTTTATGTAAATTGCGGTGATGTCGACGATATTTTATTTAAATAACAAGTGAACGAAATGTTTTCCCAACAATCAATTCAAAATAATTTAATTAAAAATACTAGCGGGCAAATTTTGATAGGCACCTTTGTAGATATATGTTCTTCTAATTATAAATATACATAAAAATTTGGTTTTTAGCAATAACCGATGAGCGCACTAATCCTGCAGCCGGATCTCGTACTATTAGTGATGTCTAAGAAAATTCTATTTGTTGTTAGCATTAATTCACATTTATTTGTACCTATAGTTAATTGGTGTTTAATACTTAAGATATAACATATCACATATCAAATATTACATACCTACTTGAGATAAGATATTACGTAAAAAATAATTTTACTCATATGTAAATATTATGATTATTCATAATTTGTATAATTAAAATAGCATACTATAAAATGCACTTTAGGAAGTAATTAATTTTAACTTGAAAATTAATTAATAATTACTTAGTAATTAAATTAAATTAATTTTCAAGTTAAAATTAATTAATTTCTATTGCGTTAAAATATACTTAACTTTTATTACTTTAAAATTAACGTAATAAATTATAATGGAATGAATATTGTGTGCTTCTCGCACACAAGAAAAGAAATAAAGATTATTTCTAAACACTTATTAAATAAATTACCTACCTTATTTTAATATTCTCAAAGCGATATCTTTAAGTGCAATGTCAATCTGTCATAAAATCATTTATGACAACCTAAAAATAGATTTTCGGTTGTCATAATAATGTTTATTTTGTATTAATGATATATCTATATATATAAAAATGAAACCCGTTTTCCGTTGTCCCGACATAACATGAAAACGGCTTGACCGTTTTGTCTGATTTTTTTTTGTTGTGTTTGTAATTGTCAGGAGAAGGTTCTTATAAAAGAAAAAAAAAATTGCGCGGAAAATTAGAAAATTTAAGAATACTTAACCACCATACAATTCGAACTTTTTGATGTAACTTTATGGCGTTTGACATAACATTGACAGAATGCGTGCTGCAAATATCGTCAAAGAAAAATGAATATCGTTTAAAATAAACGCTTCGATCGGAGTTATTATATTGATAATATAATAATATGCGAGCCAGAAAAACAAACAAAGAATGTTGTATAACATAAAGCATTAGAATAATAAACACTTTGTTTCTGAAATATTTTTAATTAATTATACCAATTTGAAATCAATATTCATAGTTAAGACAGGACAACGTCTGTCGAGTCCGCTAGTATTAAATAAATTTAACAAAACCCTTAGCGGGTTAATAAACGATGAAGGCCTCAGAGGGTAGGTAGGTTACAAACACGCCCAAAAAATAATAAACGTGTCAAGCACAGAAGGCCGTGTAGCACGTACCATAAATTAAAAATTGTAATTGCGAAGTACTTACTCTTGACGACGACACCAGTGTAAAGCAAAAAAGGAAGTGGCATGGTGGAAACGATTCCTTAGCTGATCGGGCAGCTCTCCCTCTATGTTAAGGGTAGTGAAATCAACACGTTCCGAAGCATAGTGTTCATTTGCGAATCGTATCATATCTTCACTTATGTCACAGCCCGTCATGGTCTTGCAAGTAGGAATTAATTCTTTGAATATTTTTGATGTCAACCTCCCATCGCCACAACCAATGTCTAGGATTGTTGAGTCTGTTTTCCAATTGATTATATTCTTATATTCTTCTAGATACTTCAATGCATTAGTATTCTGTAGAGCATTTGATTTATTATACAATTTGACGTTAAGCATTGTTCGTGCGTGCTTTTCGGCAAATTTCTGATAGCGTTTGCGCAGCGGTCAGGTAGTACCGGGTAAGGCTAAGGACTCACGAAGCAGTTTTGTGGTGGCGGAATGGAGTTTTATTTTCAAAACTCACGAAACCGGAGTTTGCTGCGGTTACTCCACCGTCGTGGTTGCGATTACTTTTAAGTTGTCTTGATTATTATTTAAGTGTTTTGTGTGATATTTAGTTATACGACATGGTTGCTAAAAGTGGGAAATTTGTAAATAATTTACGTAAACGACTCACATCTCTGGGCTGGTGCTCCCAAATACTAGCTTCTTCCTTTTGACCAAATTCAGCGAAGGGCTTGTCGAATTGTCAATCTCCATTAAGTCTCTGCGTTTTCTACAAAGTGTACTATGGTGAGTGTTCTGAAGTTTTGTTTGGGTTGATCCCTCCTGCCTAGTTTCAACACCGTACGAGCGGTATCAATTTAAAATTTCCATCAGCATCACCTTGATTTGATGGCTGGCAGTCTTCCACAGTCCGTTTCACAAGGCACTTTCTTTTGCGAACTAGTGAACTGTGGAATCGACTCCCGGTTGGGGTCTTTCATGAGAGATACGACCTTTATTTTATTTAGAGTATACCTACTCCTCTCGCAAACTTAGTGGTTGATTATCGCAATACGGGCGGTTAATCGATCAGTTGAGTTCCAGTCGACCGCCATGGACACACACCAGAAATGAGCTGTTGCGTTATACTTACTTTAGAGAAGAATTTAAAAAAAAGCCTAAAAGGTTTTGGGTACATCCACTGATTGCGGAAAGATGTCGTTATGGATGAGTTAAAGAAGGACGAAGAAAAGTTCTTTAATTATTTTCGAATATCCCTATCCGTAATGTGCCCGCCAACCGACCGCAGAGCGCGCGGCTGCAACCGGCTACCTATGGTTGGTTTTATGCTACAAAGGCTGCGGGTCCGCAACCACAGCGGGCGCGGGTGAAACCCGCTTCGTGAGTCCTTAGCCTTAGATGTTATCGTCAGAATAAAGGTTAATACACATTAACCTGAACAATAAAACGAAATGGGATGATTTATGCATAATACGAAAATGATAAATTTAATTTATACTGTAATGTGTTGTCATGTTGAGCCGATAGGAAAATAAATACAAATTCATAAAGATATCAATGATCAGGTAACTCAAGGTGTTAATAAATAATGTATATAGACCATCATTGCACTTGCGAGGCTTCTGGCAGTGTGAGGGTCCATGGGCGGCGGACACTATCACTCAACCTCAGATGAGCCTCTTGTCCGTTTGCCACCTGTTCTATAAAACAATATCTGTTTGATACAAAATTATCATGTACATAAACATATGTTTACTATAGTAAGCAGATAAATTTTATATGTGTACTTAATAAAAGCGGATGATTATATGTGACACGCGCTTATGATTGCGTTATTTTACTAAATATTGTAAATTTTATATATCACGAGGAAAATCCCGTATTTGTATTATTTAAAATTATAACGTCAGCATCACTAACAGTGAAAATGTTTAGAACTGGCCAGTTAGAAACATTTCTTATGAAAACTTTTTTTGAATTTCAATTTTAAAACTCTTTGATAACCTAATGTAGTATATTGCATTCATTTTTGTGAATTGGCGGCAAATCTAAAACTCTTCATACACGTGAAAATGAACCTAACGCGAGAAAATTTCGGTCAATGATTTATTATGACTTTCGTTGTGGGCTTACTGAACAACAAAGCTATGATAGGCTGCGATTAGCATTTCTTAATGAAGCCCCATCTCGTGCCACTATTTACAGTTGGTTTAACGAGTTTAAGCGAGGACGTAGGAATCGCAATGATAATCCGCGTGAGGGACGTCCTTTAATAGCGACTACTCAAGATAACATCAGTGCTGTGCGACGCATGATAGAGGAAGATGCATTGGTATAAGTCAAATTCAAAAAAAATATTATATTAACATTTAGGCGTCAGGAAGCTTTGTACCAGATGGGTTCCCCATACTTTAACCGACGACCAGAAACACCTTCTCATGGACTGGTGTCGCCAAATGTTAGATAAGATCAACGGCGGTGACTCAAATGCTGTATTTGACATCGTCACAGGTGATGAAATCTGGATATATTGCTACGAACCCAAAACCAAAAGACAATCAGCTCAGTGAGTGTTTCCTTTCGAGGATCGGCCAACTAAGGTAAAGAATGGAAGAAGTCAAGGAAAAAAGATGATTGCCTCCTTCTTTGGTCGGAAAGGTCATTTCGCGACAGTTGTGCTAGAAGATGGAAGGACAGTTACTGCAGACTGGCAACTTTCTACATTAAGCCGTTTTTCATTTTCTAAACACTTTCACCTAGGTAATAATAGTAAAAATAGCTGGCACCGGTCGTGCCTGCGTAATGCAACTAAGGACGACTAAGATTTATCATTGCAATATGCAAAAGGTAAATATTTAAATGTTGAATTCTATAAGAAAATTGTTTAATAAAATGATTAAAATTTAATTTTTTTTTGTTTCGCTAAAAAACGGTGAAGCCGTATTAATTAAGTAATTGTATTAGCCAGTATTTTAAATTAAGTTTTATTTAGTATTGGTTTTGTAATTAACCTGCTACATTTTTGCTTGGTTCAATATTTCTATGGGAATCAAACCCACAGGTTCCATTGCTATTTCACCAATTGGTTAAGCTAGACAAATTTGTCATCTGTGTCCTTTTAGAAGTTATTGTAATAACGAACATAATTTTACAAAATAAAAGAAGAGAAGAAGAATATAGAATTTATGTTTGTGTATTTCAATAATTGTACCTATGTATTTTATATTTCAATGTTACATTTCAATTTTAGAACAATTAATATTCAAAAAAACAAATCCAGACATTATTACTTTTTTTCAACATATAAAACGAGTATTTGCACGTTATGGACATTATCATTAGTTGATTTCTTGTAATTGTACTTTTCAGTGTCAATCATCTGTATTTCTTGGCTTAAGTCTATTAAAAAATCGTCACGTAACTCATCCGGGATCTTGAAAGGCACCAAAGACATCAACGCATCTGAAAATAATTGTACTTTTATTTATTTTCATTTTCCCAAAGACAAACTAACTTCTACATGTACACCCTTTTCGGATGTGTGTTTTAGGCGCATTTTATAACATTGAATAAATTGTTCTTATCATAAACAATATGAAGGATTGATCTATTTTTATTTGAACCTAGAGAGAAACTTAGGACAAATAGCAAGGAATGAGTCAAGCGACACGTCAAATTGATATATGAGTCATTAGAACTATGCTCATTGAACATTTGAGCGGCCGATCATACCGCGTCGTACCATAACTGTGCGTGGTACGTAATTATGCCCGCTTGACCATTCCATGATATTTGATAGGGAATTTTTTGCAAAATATCCACACAGAACAATATTTACCGTTACTAAATGCGCTGTCAGAGTTGTGCTCATTTCCGTACCTGACACGTTCATAGTACGCTAATGTTATGAGATTAGACCAGTGCAGATAGCCTTTAAAATAAATAAAAAGTGAAAAAAATTATAGTAGGTTGAAACCTATTGGAAAGGGAGGTTAATATTATAAAAATTAAAGGAAAAATAATTTACGGGCGATCTGAGGTCGGGAAGGGGAGGGGGGGGGGGAGTTTTAAGGGTAAAAAACGGTTTATCACGATTTCCGGCAAAACTAAAAGTCCTATCGAAGAAAGTTAAATGGCAAAGTTGTAGGTAATAAAAAGATCTAAAACTTTTGTATTCACACATTTTTACATAACCTCAAAATTTATGTGAAAAATTTAAAAAACCAAGTTTTTTGTTTTTAATTTTTATCTTTAACAAATTTTTTTTTTAACGAAATTTGGTGAAAACTTACCTTTCTATATCTCAAATACTTTATTCGATTTATAATTTATTCGATTAACAATATTTATTTTTTCACCTTATTTTGAATGAATATCGAAAAAACACCCTAATTTTCAATCGAAAATTCACCCGTCAAAATATCAGCTTTTTTTAAATTATTTTTCCTTTAATTTTTATAATATTCTCCTCCTTTTCCAATAGGTTTCATCCTACTATTATTTTTTTAGGTTTGAAAAATTATCGGCACTGGTCTAGATGGTGTAGTGAGACTTATAACATCCTCTGTTCAAGGTTTAATTGTACATTCATGGCTTTTGTTTGTTTTTTATTGCTAATATTCGCTTAAGTCTAAAGTTGATAAAAATGTTCTCGAATTTGTTACCGTGTCTCTTTTCCCATTCGACGACAAAACCTACCTTTGAAATTCTCTTGACTTTCGTAGACGTGATTTACTATCTTGACTTCTAATTTTGTTATAGTAAATCCAATTTTTCCTAATAATTGTTGCATTTCTTTAAGGGAATCCTGAAAAGAATATATTTAAATTAAACGCATATTAAACAGAAATTTGTGGTAGGTTCCAATTGTAGGTAAATTCCAGGCATTTGATATTCTGGAGTTTCAAATACAGGTATATAGATCACGCTTTGTCATAACTCAGAATCTTAATCTTACCTTAACGGCTTAAAAGAGTTAAGGTTTTATTATGTATATGTTATATGCGTGCAACCTTCATCACTGAGATTATAGTCCCCCGTCTATGTCAAGCAGAGAAGAGAACCCACTTGGCTATTAGAAAAACAAATGATCACGAAACACATACTATAAATCTAGTCCCAGACGTAAAAATTTGTAGTGCTAATGGTTTTTTTATATGGAACAGTAGCAAAGTAGTACTTAAAGTTGAATAGTGTGCTTCTTTGTCTAATGTAATTAATTGGGAATAAATTAATCCAATCAACCACAATCGCTCCAACATGGCGGACCCTAGCAATAAATAATAATAATAGTAATGAAAACGACTACAAGAATTTTTATTAAGAAATAATAATTATCCTTTGCTAGAGTGAATCAAATTATGTTATATATACTTGACTGTCATGGTATGAAGATATATATCTTTCAACGTCAGTAACCCATGGCTTCCATTTTTCGGCTTTAGCAAGGGTCCTGTAGGCATCGAATAATGATGCTTTTTCTGCGACAATCGCGAAACAACTTCCTTGGTCCCTAAGGATATCGTATATGTTCTGGAACGCAGTTCTGTAAAAACAACATAAAAAATCTATTTTATATTAATAAATATAATTTTCGAAGGCGTCGAGTCACCGTCGTATTGTTTATGAGGTGTGCGAATATAAAATATAGATCCAAACATACAATGACAAGATCAAACCACAATTGGTCTTGACTTTACTTTAAATACATTTTTAACAAAACATATAAAATCCAGAATGTTCCGAATACTGTTGCTGAATAAGATTTTTATTAAATAGTAGATCGGACTAATAAAAAGAATATATATATTCTGTGGGCGCACTTGATACTAAACGGATCGACGTACGTTTGACGATCATTCATCGTTATAAGAAGAGACTTCTATGTTTTGTTAATATAGTAATGTTTAAACCTTTTTGTATGTAATATTATGTATCCATCTTTGGTTATATCTTTAGTCATTCGTAATTCGTTTCTTCTTTATTTTAATAATAAGCATTTTCCTTGCTCTTAACTATGTTAAAAAACATAAGGTACAGACATGGGAACTCCGCGGTTTCTATTAGATCTATTAGATGTCTAGAAAAAACACATAAAGCCAAGGCCAGAACTCTTCGCTTTTTTTCAGCAGAGCATACCTATGATGAAATTGGCAATTTTTCACTTATAAATAATATATCATAGATAAATATTTCTTTGTAATAAATTCAATAGGTTCACGTTTGATTAAGTTGGGTTAACTCACGTTATTAAAAATATGATTTTGTGATCTTACATAAATACCTATATGATTATATAAATTACCTACCTTATTTTAATATTCTCAAAGCGAGTATTAAATAAAAAAGCTATTTAGATGCCGTGTAGCACGAACCATACATTAAAAATTACAATTGCGATGTACTTACTCTTGACGACGACACCAGTTTAAAGCAAAAAAGGAAATGGCATGGTGGAAACGTTCCCTTAGCTGATCGGGCAGCTCTCCCTCTATGTTAAGGATGGTGAAATCAACGCAATCCAAAGCATAGTGTTCTTTTGCGAATTGTATCATATCTTCATTTATGTCACAGCCCGTCATGGTCTTGCAAGTAGGAATTAATTCTTTGAATATTTTTGATGTCAAACTCCCATCGCCACAACCAATGTCTAGGATCGTTGAGTCTATTTTCCAATTGATTATATTCTTATATTCTTCTAGATACTTCATAGCTTGAGTCTTCGTCAGACCATTTGATTTATTATACAATTTGACGTTAAACATTGTTCGTGCGTGCTTTTCGCAAAATTTCTGATGGGGTTTGCGCAGCGGTCAGGTAGTAAGTAAGGCTAGGAAAGGCTTAAGACTGCAGCCGTCGCGGTTGTTAGAGTTATCGTTTATTATGTTCATTAACCTGAACATAAAAACGAAATTGCATGATTTATGCATAATAAGAAAATTATAAATTAATTTATACTCTAATGTGTTGTGTACTGTTGAGCCGATAGGAAAAGAAATAGAAATTCATAAAGATATCAATGATCAGGTAACTCAAGGTGTTAATAAATGATTGAATAGACCAGCGTTGCACTTGCGAGGCTTCTGGCAATGTGAGTGTCCATAGGCGGCGGACACTATCACTCAACCTCAGATGAGCCTCTTGTCCGAAGAAGACGATTCATCACGTCTTGGAGGCAGTCCTTTCTCGAAAATATCCCGGCAAAGTTTTGCCTATATTTCGAGATTCTGCAGCCTCCTTTGACAATTGGCTGAATGGAAGGGGTGCATTTTCTATGACCAAAGCCCTATGACATAAAATTTTATGAAGAGTTGGTGTCATGGGATGCCATTTATACAAATAAAAGTGTAATTCTGCCATGGATCGTGGATATTTTGAAAACTTTTTAGTGTCAATGCGGAACCCACTTGCCAGTAGGTACTTCTAAAATTACTTTTATTTTCGTTATTCCCTGCGGCTCTTTCGCTCATCACTGCAGCATAATTCAATTCATCGTGAGGTACTTCTGATCTCAGTTTTCTGTTTTGCGCCTTTTCACGCAAGGTCACTTCGGAATTCCTTCGAAGGGCAGCCGGGTTTGTAGAGTCGCCTATCTGGTAGAAAGATGGTGCCCTCAAGCCATTGTACGTTTGTTTCGCGGAAACGGTCTTCTTTGTAGCTCGCCGCGGTCCACTTACACATGTATTGGTCTAAAAGACTTTAAACTATTGCGGAGTAAATTGATTCGACTATTTGAGCATTTTGTCATTTCGGTTAGATTTTCCTCGAGAAAAACCAGTATTTTGTCTATATTTTTAATTTTACACTGTTTTTTTTAGTTGAACAATAACAACTCTTGATATAGTCATCGAGAACTCAAAACCGGCAATACTGAAAATACTTGTTTTTTTTCTTCTTAAAACCAGAACAAAGGCTACCTGTGTCTTGAAGTTTGATTGATTGACTTATGGCCAGTTTTTTAAGTATAATTACCCTTTTATTTTAAAATTAAGTATAGGTTGCAGCGCATGCGCGCTGAGACCTGTTGCTGAGCGCACCTCGTATTGTATTGGCGTGTTATTTTCACCCACTATTTTTTTAACCCACACCGTAGTCAAAGCTAGCCGCCAAAGTGGTTCCCCATCAGGGGCCAACAGCTTAAAAGTCTTAGTAAAGTTTTTTTAGAAAATTATCGAGTCGATAGGCAGTCACCATAGACTCATAACTATTACAAAACGTCCATTTATAGTAGGCATATCTTACAATATCATTGTGCATTACTTTATAATCATTTTATACATGTGTGTATACAACTTTAATGAACAAGGCCTAGGTACTGAAGTCAGCAGAAGTATCCCACCATTCGTAGAACTGAAATAATCTTACGTAGAAAATTAAACTTTTTGTTGTCGTTTAAAACTTAAACGGAAAAAAAATAATCGGATATAAACGCAAATTTAATTCCTTTTTTTTTGCTTAACGTGTTTTCGTCGGAGCAGTTTATATACAAAAAATTTTTCGTGAAATAATTTACTCTGTAATAGTTCGGCACTTTCATTGTCAAAAGATTATATTTTATAGATAGCTTGTACTGTATTTCAATAAATGAAAATCTGATTTAATCTAACATTTCTCTCAGTTGATTTTCAGGATTATAAATATATGTAGGTTAAAAAATTAAAGGCTCTGTGAGATTTTATTAGATACTATAAAAAGTCCAAGTAATAATAACTTCTAATGGGTTAACTTCAAAAAAAAAAGGAGTCATTATAGTCAATAAAGTTCAGTTTACATTTGAAAAATTAAATAAATAAATATTTATTATTATTCTCTTACATTAAGTGTAACATAAATTCTATTATTATTCGAATGTTGTTTTTAAATTATGTCCAATGCCGTAGCATCTTCCGTGGGCAACTTAATTCTGTTAATTTTGTGTCACGGTGCGCGCGCATCGTAAAATTTCACTCTCATCAATTTTTCATAACGCGCCTAAAGAAGTATAACTTCAAAAATGTTTTGCTGTGTAAATAGTGTTTGAGAACAGTTGAATTTGTGAGCGGCTTGACAAAAACGTGGACTTATTACCTATTTTTGTAAATGTTTTGAAATATCAGTCTAGTGGAAAACTTTATGACTCGTAACGATTATGATGTACGTTATCAATGTGTTGGAGACAATAGGATATGAATTCTTAGATATCGTTAATTTTATTCACTGTTAATGGCAAGAATAGTCTTATTTCCTTACTTAGATAATTAATTCTGACTAGGGCTGAAGGGAATATAGAATCTAGACGATGAAAAGTACAATTTAAAAAAATAAAACACTCTAATAAAAAACTTCTCCTGCGGTTTCTTACAGGTAAAAGTGTGGGCTTCGAAAATGAAAAATGAAAACAAAAATTTGCTGCGAGTGTATAAGTTCAGCGACGTTTGCAAACACTTTATTTTCGCTGAGATAATTAAAAAGTAATTGAATACCAATAATTGTGTAATCAAAAAGGTATTTTAATAACTGAAATATTATTATATCGAGTTTTTGAAGTGAAACTTCTTTCGAATCGTTGTGATTTCAAACCGGATGCAACGGAAAAAGCGACAGTAAAAAGGGACAGACACATAAATTAATAGGATTTGGCGTGGGAGAGAGTGAGATAGGAAAGAAAGAAAGAAGAAAAAACTTTATTATGCACAATATACAAAATATTTAGATAAAGTAAAGTGCACTGGCCCCCACACTAGGATTCCCTGTGTTGTGGGCAGCCAGTCTATTCCTTTTGACATGAAAACAGTATTTTATAAGTTATATTAATTATTTCTACACATTTATATTAAAACTATTTTTGTACAATAAGAATATTTTCAGCATCAGAATACGACAGGTTAACAAGATATAGTTTGAGATGTTTAGTAAATGTATGTAGTGTGATTTTTGAAATGTTAGTGATAATTTTGTTTTTAATGAAGTGGTTAAAGATGAAAGGGCCTCGGAAGGAGAAAAAGCGTTGGACGAAGAAAGTGCGAGTTTTGGGTTGCTTAAATAGGAGGCATTATACAGTGTATAAACTTTAAATTAGTGTGTATTTGAACATTTTCTGAAATAAAAAAACAGATTTGATGAAAATTAAATAAGTAAGTCAAGTAAGTAGTTTAATTATAAAATTAGATTATTTATCAATTTTATTTACAAATCATTAGTTATAGAAACTTTTTGAAACGAAAACTTCGTACTACACTTAATTAAAAGTTTATACACTGTATAATGCTTCCTATCTCATATTCTCCCACGTTGGATCTTGTGAATTTATTTCAAACTTTTATAATTTTAGTTTTTACCAAATTAAAGATTGATATTAAAGTTATAAATAAAAATTTAACATTAAAATATATATTTTTTTAAAGAAAAGATCCTACATCTAGATAGAGAAAAAGTCTAATTTACATATTTTGGTTATAAAAACTTTGTTATTGAAGGTTTCACTTCTACCACGTGTGATATAGCTTAACAATTATTGTTACTGACCGACTGTCTAACTATCTATTATTATTAAAATCCTATTTTTATTTTAATATTATATAATTTTTTTGACATTTTAATATTTACGGCATATAATACTGTCTGTACTTCGTAAGTTCTCCATACTTATCCTACAGAAAAAACATGAAAAAAATATTAATAATTGATGTATTCATTGTATAAAATATATACAAAATATTATATTTGTTTACACTTTGCAGGGTACAAGTAATCTAACACTAAATTTCACGGAGGTAACGAAAAATTTATTGGTTCGTCATTTTTTTAAAGGAAATTATTCTATGAAATCCATCGCTACGCTGAAAAAAGCGAAATTCCTGTGTTTTATTTGAAAGTTGAATTCTATAAGAAAATTGTGTAATAAAGTGATTAAAATGTAATTTGTTTTGTTTCGCAAAAAAACGGTGTAGCTGTAATCTTTGGTACACACTGCAGGACTCGCATGATTATTGATTAGTCTTTAAGATAGTTTTATTTTATGTAGAATTGTATTAGCCAGTATTGGTTTTCTAATTAACCTGTAGACCCCTTAAAACAAATAAGAAAGAACAATAAAAACAATAACTTAAATAAATTATGAAATGGAGTCCCTTTAGACAAGGTTCCGAAAATACTGGCAGAACTCCTTCTTTGAATAGCTAGACTAATTCTTTGTCCGAGGTAGCTGCCAGCTCTTCGGTCTCCTGTGATGTCGACTAACCTTTTTGCTATTTCCTTAAAAAGCCTTATAGCGCTAGGACCCCACGGACCAAGGGTCTCGACACCGAATGGGACAAAATCATATTCGGAGCCTAGACCCCTGGTTCCATGTAGAAGGGAAGGGGCCAGTGTGTCTGAACAGGTTGCATCCCATACCAGCACCCGGCCCTTCTCCATGGAATCAAACTCATACCGTCCGGTCTCTTGCCATCGTCTGTTGCAATTCCAATCGGCTCAAGTAGACTTGGGACGTTGACGGTGGCAAGGGACCGGAGTATGATATCGTTAAGTGCGGCATGTCTCGAGAAGCGTCCTGCACTTTTTTGGCATGACAGTCCGCGATGTCCTAGCCTGTCGACATTACTGCCACAGGGACATATATGAGGAGCGCAGGCCGGAACCCCAAGCCGTAGACAGGTTGCGATTCGGAGCGTGTCAGGCTCAAGAAAAGTTCCTGTATTTGACGAAGGGTAAGCGTGAAGCCAGTAGCCGGCGTACCCACGGCCAAAAGCCTAGCACGCGCTGAACCTGTACTACAGCTCAAAAGATTGTCATAAGTCATTTGCAAATTATGTCGTCCCAGCTCCTCTGTGAATTTAGAGAAAATGGAAAATTTTGATCTGGGCCTGCAATTAAGAAAGCGTTTCTAGCTTCTTCCAAGCCAGCAATCTCAAAGTTTGAAGGGGATGCCTTTAAAATTTTACTTATGAGATTTGCTGAACTTTATCAGAAGATAGGAAGGCTGGTAAAGCGACACTTTAAATTTTGGGAATCCCTTGGAAGTTGGAATGCTTGGGTCCAAGATTGCTCGTTCAGCTGCATATTAAGAATCGATTCTAAGCTAATTTTGATTACGTCGTCTACTTGTGTCAAAAGATCTGGGTGATTCCTAAAGGAGCAGCAACGGAGCACATACGTAAATTTTGGGACGAAAAGACAGAATTTTAAGATGCAAAGTGCTTAATGAGGACTTATTTCAAGGAGACGGAGCCAAAATATGAAATTTTTGTTTTACTTCTTTAAATTTAAGTCGCAGTTATTTATAAAAAGTTCGCATTTGCTAAAATTAAGCTCCAAACCAGGCTTCCAATTTATTTTTGATTTAAAAAAGGTCCGAAAACACAGTGTCCACATCACCTTCTAGGGTTCCGTCGTCCAAATACCAAACTTTCAAATTAGAATTTAATATTAAATTAAAATTTTTGACTATCGTATTCATAGTTAAACTAAAAATTGCAGGCCCAAGGGGATCACCCTGTTGACAACCTACTTTCGAGGACAGTTCATTAGAACGATATAACAATTTTGTTGGGTCAGCGTAACTGAGAAGTAGATAATTGTATATTTCCGGTATATGTTGTTTTATTTCCGTCAGCAGGGTATCCCTATTAACCGAATTAAAAGCATTTTTGACATCAATTTTGAGCAACACGTCAGGCTGTCCGTAAATTAGGAAAGAGCGTAGGGCATGGACGGCTGCCTCACACCGTCGGCAGCCGTCTTCCTTTTACACCGAAGCCCAACTGTATGGGTTCAAATTCCAAATTTAATTTTGGTAAAATATGTCGAACAGCAATTTTAGAGGCCAGACGTCGTAGTGTTGAACCAACAGCAATTGGTCTCACCCCTCCGTCCTTTTTGGTGAGGGCAATGAGGTTCGCGCCGAAAAGAACAGGAAAAATTTCATCTATTGACATTACCGGAATTTAAATGAAATTGATTAATTTGGTAATCGAATTTACAAGTTCCTCGCCTGCATTGCAGAATGCGATGTTAAGTCTTTCAAATGTTGGGGTGAGATTCCATCCAAACCTGCAGCTGAACCTGGTTTAAAAGAAGAAATGGCAACCGTAACATCTTTGTTTTGAATTTGAAGGCAAGCTTACCGTGCTGTTGGTGAGTCAAGAAAATATGGGTTTACTGGAGCAGGAGAATTTTTATCCGTAAGGCCTGAAGGGTTTTAGGGGTATCTGGTGATAGGGCGTCGTTGGAGAACAAAAGGCGAGCGGCACCTTTGAGATCTCTGGCACAGAGTTTTTCGATGAGTTTGTAGTGATTACGAGGGGCAACATGTTTTATTAGAGGATATAGGAGGAGTAGGCGAGGCTCTTACAACACAGTTATTGTTTATCTTTAGTGTGCAAGGATTCGGTTCATGATTTTTCATTATATGTAGTTTATAAAAAAAATAGGTTCCGCCAGTCTTGAGTACAATTGCTTATGTAACATTTCTGGATTAATTGTGACAAATGACGTGTAGCAACGGGTATTCGAGCTCCTCGAGGAATCTCTTTTTAACTATGGGTCAACTATTTTTCAAATGGCTTAGATATATGTGGAAAGGAGTTGGATCGTTGGCAACATAATTAGTAGGCGCACTTGGAATAATGAGATGGATGTCTAAAGGTGAACTGTTTTCGCTAATACATTTCCTGTGTATTTTGTAGTGTGTATGTTGAGACCTTTCAGAGATTTGAATGACTTGTACTGTGTACATGTATGGGTCGCGTGTGATCCTGTTGACTACATGATACATTTTTGCTTGTGTTCGATATTTCTACGGGAATCGAACCCACAGGTTCCATTGCTACTTCACCAATTGGTTAAGCTAGACACATTTGTCATCTGTGTCTTTTTAGAAGTTTTTGGAATAATTCATTATTATAAATAAAATTTTACAAAATAAAAGAAGAGAAGAGCTATATAGAATATATGTTTATGCATTTCAATAATTGTATTTTATATTTAAATGTTACATTTCAATTTCAGAACAATTAATATTCCTAAAAAAACGAATCCAGACATTATTACTTTTTTTCAACATATAAAACGAGTATTTGCGCGTTAAGAACATTATCATTAGTTGATTTCTTGTAATTGTATTTTTCAGTGTCAAACATCTGCATTTCTTGGCTTAAGTCTATAAAAAAATCGTCATATAACTCATCCGGGATCTTGAAGGGCACCGAAGACATTATTAAACCTGAAAATAATGGTATATTAGACGGCACACAAAAGTGATTAGCACTAAAAGAGTCGATACCGTGTCGTACCATAACTGTGCGTGGAAAAGTACGAAATTATACCCGGCTAGAATCATAAATGAATGAATCGTGTATTGTCAGAGTTGTGCTCGTTTCCGTACCTGACACGTTCTTAGTACGCTTATGTTATGAAACGGTGTAGTGAGACTTATAACATGCTCTATTAAAGGTTTAATTGTACATTCGTGGCTTTTGTTTGTTTTTTTATGCTAATACTTGCTTAATAGCAGTGTTGGCCTAGTGGCTTCAGCGTGCGACTCACATACCTGAGGACGTAGGATCAAGCCCCGGCTTTCCACTTGGCCAATGAACTTTCTTTCTATGTGCGCATTTAACATTTACTCGAACGGTGAAGGAAAACATCGTGAAGAAACCGGCATGTGACCCAAAAAGTCGACGGCGTGTGTCAGGCATTGAAGGCTGATCACCTACTTGCCTATTAGATTTAAAAATTTGTTACCGTGTGTATGTGTCTCCTTTCCCATTCGACGCCAAAACCTACCTTTTAAATCATCTAGATTATCGTACTCGTGAAATATTATCTTGGGTTCTAATTTTGTTATAGTAAATCCAATTTTTCCTAATAATTGATGCATTTCTTTAACGGCATCCTGAAAAGAGTATATTTAAATTAAACGCAGTAATTTGTGGTAGGTTATTATATTTATTGTAGGTAGAATTCCAAGCTTTTGATATTCTGGAATTTAACATACAAGTATAAAAAACGCTTTATCTATACTCAGAATCTTAATCTTACCTTTACAGTTAAAAAGAGATAAAGTTTTTATCATGACTATTATGTATACATATGCGTGCATATATGTCATATGCGTGCAACTCTCATCCCTGAGGCTATAGTCCCCCGTCTATGTCAAGCAGAGAAGAAAACCTATTCGGTTATTAATAATTTTTATTAAGAAATAATAATCAGCCGTTGCTAGAGTGAATTAAATTCTTTTATACGTACCTGACTGTCATGGTATGTAGATATATATCTTTCAACGTCAGTAACCCATTGCTTCCATTTTTCGTTTTTAGTCAGGGTCCTGTATGCATCGTATAATGATACTTTTTCTGTGACAATCGCGAAACAACTTCCTTGGTCTCTAAGGATATCGTATATGTTCTGGAACGCAGTTCTGAAAAATAAACATAACAATAAAAATATAGCTAAATTGATGTATCCGCCGAAAAAGTTTTAATAAATATAATTTAAGAAGGCGTCGAGTCACCGTCGTATTGATTATGAGGTGTGCGAATATAAAATATAGATGCAAAACATACAAAGACAAGATCAAACCACAATGGGTTTAGACTTTACTTTAAATGCATATTTAACAAAAAATGTAACCTCTAGAATGTACTTCATACTAATTGTTGAATAAGATTTTTATTACTATTTAACTTGGAATGAGTACACGAAATTTCACGAAACTTGTTTATGACAAATTTGGGTAAATACAGGAACTGATTGTTGGGGCCCTCAAGATGTTTGATCGAGTGGATGTTCCTCAGCATCCGCAACTCCAAAACATCGCACCGAGGCACTCCAGACCACCAGGCCAGTAGGACGCGGCTTCAACCGCTGGTCGCCTTCCCCGGGGTGACCGGGGGTGTCACTCGGCGGTGCTTGACCACGAGCCGTGAGTCTGCCTCCTACCACGGATTATGACACCAGGGCCTTGTTGAGATTACTCCTTGGCCCCTCACCATCGGATTGATACCCCAAACATGACCCTAACCACGGCTGCGCGCATGTAGTATGTTTCCAAGCACGCTGCAGCCCCCACCAAGGGCTATAGAAGACCACCCCCATACCGCCGTGCATTAGCAGAGCGCGAAAATGGAAACACCACCCGAAGAGGGCATATGCTCCGAATAGGCCAAAGCTCACCCCTCTCGAGGGAGTGTGCAACCACAGTTCGATGGAGGATTTGAACAAAACAGAAGCCTTTAAAAAGTCGACTTTAATGTCGAAATGAAATTGCTGATGACAAATCTAATTTATGACGTCAGTATTGCTAACGTCATTATTTTCAACAATTTATCGGTAGGTCCTGTTTTTGTTAAAATTCAGATCGTGCTTTCGATACATTGCTCAGGTTTTCGTTGTTGCCTTGTCAGCAATCGGTCCCTGTCTCTATCCTCTTCTGCCTCCTCTGTCCTTCCTGTCGCTAGACGACGATATTCCTATCGTTCATTGTTAGTTACCTTCCCCTTCACTTTCTACCTCCCTTTCTCCACGCGTATCTTCCTGCACCATTATTTAGGTGCTACCTTCTTCCTTCGTTCCTTGTTCGTTGTCCCTACTCGCTCCATCATATAAATAATCAACCTATTTCCTATATTCCAATAGATTTATTTTAATATTTTCTTAATTGCGATGTACTTACTCTTGACGAGGACACCAGTTTAAAGCAAAAAAGGAAATGGCATGGTGGAAACGGTTCCTTAGCTGATCGGGCAGCTCTCCCTCTATGTTAAGGGTAGTGAAATCAACACGTTCCGAAGCATAGTGTTCATTTGCGAATCGTATCATATCTTCACTTATGTCACAGCCTGTCATGGTCTTCGTCGGAATGAACTCTTTGAATATTTTGGATGTCAAACTCCCATCGCCACAACCAATGTCTAGGATCGTTGAGTCTATTTTCCAATTGATTATATTCTTATATTCTTCTAGATACTTCATAGCATGAGTCTTCGTCATACCATTTGATTTACTATACAATTTGACTTTAAACATTGTTCGTGCGTGCTTTTCGGCTAATTTCTGATAGCGTTTGCGCGATGGTTAGGTAGTAATGGTTAGATGTTATCGTTAGAATAAAGGCGAATTCACATTAATCTGAACATTAAAACGGAATGGAATAATTAATACATAATACGAAAATGATAAATTTAATTTATACTGTAATATTGTTGTGTTGTGTGAGCAGTGTTGGCCTAGTAGCATCAGAGTGCGACTCTCATTCCTGAGGTCGTAGGTTCGATCCTCGGCTGGGCACCAATGGACTTTCATTCTATGTGCGCATTTAACATTTGCTCGAACGGTGAAAGAAAAACATCGTGAGGAAACCGACATGTCTTGGACCCAAAAAAAAGTCGACGGCGTGTGTCAGGCACTGGAGGCTGATCACCTACTTGCCTATTAGATTGCAAAATGATCATGAAAAAGATTTATGAAAAAATAGATTTTCACAAAGATAACTCAAGGTGATATAAATAAATGATTAATATAGACCGGCATTGCACTTTGCGTTTTTTTAGGTTCGTTAGTATGTTTGTATATTTATTATTTTCATGCTTGTGCAAATATTTCTTTATGATTTTTTTTCTTATTTTAATTTGGTATATAACGACTAAGATTAAAATGTTTGGATTTTTTCCGTGTCTTTATGCATCGTTACCCATATGTACGTACACTCTGCGATTGAGATATTTTTTTTATAATTTAACACGTTCACTGCGTCATCATTTTCAAAGAACTTTCAGCTGGTGCTTTAGAGACCTAAAAGATCTCGTAACAAGCCTATCCTTTCGTGCGTTGGAGATCAAATCAGTCTCCTAAACATACAGTTTTGAAAATAATTTATATCTTCCAAAAAAACAATGACATATATTTTTAAGTTTTTGTGGGTGAAAGATAGCTTATTGCTTTATATTTTGCTAGGTTCGCACGCAGAATAAACTACAAATACCAAAAAAAAATAGATATCGATTCTATCTCGTACCGCACCCGAAGATAGTTCAATATGTGTAGTAAGTAGTGATGGGAATAAAACAATATCTCAGTTATCGATTCTAAAAGTTTTATTAATTATGCAAAGTGTTTTTCATTTAAACATGGTAAGCACATTGATGGCTTGCACATTACGCGCAAAAGTATAACAATTCGTTTAGATTTTTTAGAAGCGTCAGTGCTGTTTAACTGCGTGTGCTCCAACGAAAAAGGTTCATCGTTTTCTTTGTAGGTACGTCAAATATTTCATAATCAGAATCACTGTCATTATTAGCCAATGGGGGGCAAATTTGGACATTTTCCAACATTTTTATCGACTTCCCATGTCGATTCTGAACAACACTAAAAAGAGTCACGCAGCGCCCGCGTCGCCCATCCTCACTCTCTTGCGTCTACGAGGCGTATGATTTTACGAGTACCGACATGTCTCCTAACGCAAGGAATTAAAACAATTACAGTACTGTGCGTTAGGGACCTAATCCATTTCTAATTTATTTTTTAATGTCCTTTAATTCAGTTTTAAGTAGGAAGAAAATATATATATTTGTCCTGCTCATCCTTAAAGAACTTTACAAGTTAGATCCTCCCGCAAGGTGTGAAAAGACACGATTATGTTCAACGCACAATACAAAAGTCCTGCAAGAGATCTGATAGATCTCGTAATGCAACGAACGTGTTAAGAGGGGGCAAACGGGCAGGAGGCTCGTCTGATGTTAAGTGATACAGCCGTCCGTGGAGAACGAAATCACTAAATCTACGGTTGAACATTGTAATTATGTAACCTATCTTAATTAAAATATCACTAATCTAAAGGACAAAGAATATGAATAGAAAACAAAAAGTATACATCGAATTATTTATTAAGTTTGATGCCAATGAATTGGACGTGGTCTAGCCGTGAATACAAATAATCTTGGAACATATAATCCAAAGGTATATATTTTAACATAATATCAACCTCAATGAAGGGATGAACAACCCACAAAGGTGAATCCAGGCAGCGCCAGTAATCTATAATTTTTAATGTGATAATTTATATAAAACCAATCATGTGTGTAAAATATAATATATGCAATTTCGCGCTGATTTTGCAACCTTGGTACAAAAACTCAATATAAGTCGGAGGCACAATCGCTATCAGGATTTACAAAGTACCAGCGTTGTGCTTTAGAAAATAACACTTGCATGCATGACCAGAGACTGATCAAGAGTTCTGACCGCTCTAGGCTATTCATCAGAACACGCCCCTACAAACACAAAAGTAAAGCACTTCCCGCATTATACCACCAAAATCATGACATGTGACTACATGCTACCAAGTAGAATACCAAACCATTTGGGGTTCTAGCATAAATAGAATGCTCGGCCTCGGTGTCAGATTTTAATAACTGCGCCAAATGGACGCATTCTTCTGCAAAGGTTTCTCCTAAATCCGTGGCATATAGTTGTTTTTACTGCTTGACTCTCATAAATTTAATGTCGTCTAGTTCATGCAGTTTCCCTAAGAAACCAAACGTTGCGCCCCCCTAGATCGTCGCGCCCTAGGCTGCAGCCTAATTAGCCTAAGGGTTAATCAGGCCCTGTGCATGACCCATTACCGCCTGGAAAGGTCACGTGATCAGGTGCCAGAAAATCGCTTGTACTGTATTTCAATAAATGAAAATCCGATTTTATCTAACATTTCTCTCAGTTGCTTTTCAGGATTCTGGTAAATTAAAAATGCTATATAAATTAAAGGATCAGTGAGATTTTATTAGATACTATAAATAGTCCAAGTAATAATAACTTCAAACGGGTTAACTTAAAAAAATGTTTGCTGTTAAATAGTGTTTGGGAATAGTTCAATTTGTAAGCGACTTGATAGGTACTAATAGACTACAAGCCCATGAACAAAAAATACATGTGAAATGAACCAACGTGAATATCGCTTAGAAGGCTGTTACTACGAGTATATCTCTAAAAAATAACTCTGACAACTATGCCGTCATTTCTGAGCGGTACATGTGAGAGAATGGAATTTGTCAGGTACATTTCAACTTTATGATGCTTCTTTCTAAAAGAAGAAGTTATTGTAATATCGAACATAAATAAAACGTTACAAAATTTATGAAGAGAAGAGGTATATAGAATATAATGTTTGTGTATTTCAATAAAAATTTATATTAATTAATTAATATTTCATTGTTACATTTCAATAATATTGCTAAAGAAACGAATCCAGACATTATTACTTTTTTTCAACATATAAAACGAGTATTTGCACATTAAAGACAAAATCGTTACTAGATTTACTGTAATTGTACTTTTCAGTGTCAACTATCTGCATTTCTTGGGTTAAGTCTATAAAAAAATCGTCACGTAACTCATCGGGGATCTTGAAAGGCACCACAGACATTATTCCATCTGAAAATAATTGTACATTTATTAATTTGCATTTTCCCAAAGACTTAAGGGACCCTTTATATATTATTGAATATTAAATAAATTGTTCTTATCATATATAATATTAAGAATTGATCTATTTTTATTTGAACGTAGAGAGAATCTTAGGACGAATAGCAAGGAACACGTCAAGCAACAACAGGTACCTATGAGAATTCTGCTCATTGATTATTTGTTCGGCCGATTCCATAATATATATATGTTAACGTAAAATTGTAAACACCGTTAGATTGTAATCTATCTCGCGAGATTATAAACTGTCGAAAGATTGTAAACCTCAGCTTACTGCTTACAATTTAACGTATTATTATTCGGTAGATTGTACTACACTAACTTAGTTATCATTCAAACTTCTTTGGTCAATTACAGATTAATTTTACTTTCCCACAATTTCATATAACTACCGAATAATAATACGTTAATTTGTAAGCAGTTCGTTGAGGTTCACAATCTTTCGACAGTTTATAATCTCGCGAGATAGATTACAATCTAACGGTGTTTACAATTTTACGGTGACATATACACAGTAGGTGTAGGCCTGTGAAACTGCGTTTGTTTTAAGTTGGACGGCACACAAAAGTGATCACGACTAAAAGTGTCTGTGTGTCAGTGTGTGTGTCTCTTTTCCCATTCGACGACAAAACCTACCTTTGAAATTCTCAAGATTTTCATACTCGTGAAATATCAATTTGTGTTCCAATTTTATTATAGTAAATCCAGTTTTGTCTAATAATTGTTGCATGTCTTTCAGGGAATCCTGAAAAGAGTATATTTTTAATTAAACGGAATTTTGTGGTAGGTTCCAATTGTAGGTGGAACTCCAGGCTTTTGATATTCTAGAGTTTAAAATACAGGTATTAATCACCCTTTATTTTTACTCCGAATCTTAATCTTACCTTTACAGCTAAAATGAGATAAAGGTTTTATTATGTATATGCTCCGTGGTTATAAAACCCCGTCTATGTCAAGCAGACAGAAAAAACAAATGATCACAAAACACATACATAAATCTACTGTTTTGCTAATAGTTTTTTCATATGGGACAGTGGCTCAATAGCACAGAAAGTTGAATAATGTGCTTCTTTGGCTAATGTAATGAATTAGGAATAAATTAATCCAATCTACCACCATCGCTCCAATATGGCGGACCTCCTAGCAAAAAAGAAATAAAAATAAGCCTTTGCTAGAGTGAATTAAATTATGTTATATATACTTGACTATCATGGTATGGAGATATATATCTTTCAACGTCAGTAACCCATGGCTTCCATTTTTCGGCTTTAGTAAGGGTCCTGTATGCATCGCTTAATGATGCTTTTTCTCCAACCATCGCGAAACAACTGCCTTGGTCCTTAAGGATATCGTATATGTTCTGGAACGCAGTTCTGTAAAATCAACATAAAAATAAATATAGCTAAATTGATGTATCCGCCGAAAAAAATTTATCTTTAATATAAAAATGAATCACAAAATGTGTTGGTAAGCGCATAACTCAACAACGCCTGGACCAATTTGGCCAATTCTTTTTTTACAATGTTCGTTGAAGTTCAAGAATGGTTTTTACAGCGAGAAAAAATCGAATAATTGCCGGAAAAATCATAAAAACAGCCCTTTTCTTTTTCCCATACAATTATTTTCTAACTAAAACGCAGTCAATTTGAGCTTTATTGCCGTTGTATAAAGTTCATATTAAATTACAAGCACTCACTGTTGTCTAAGCAATGTAGGTGTGTTCCTAACGTCAAAGATCATAATGTGGAAACAATGTCACAGTACTTCATTTAAGCAAGAATATGAGTGTTGAGTTGCAAAATGATTATTTTTTATTCACAACGCCCTATCACCAGGGTGACGGTTCTGTTCAGGAGAATTTTTAGTCACGACTATAAAATACGTAGGAAAAAAAACTGCCACATTACAAATCTTTATGACAGGACGAAGTCTGTCGGGTGCGCTAGTTAAATACAATTTTCGAAGGCGTCGAGTCACCGTCATATTGTTCATGAGGTGTGCGATCATAAAATATGTATATGTACAAAACGTACAATGACAAGACAAGCTATTTTTATTAGGTAATTAGGAACAAAATTATACGACTAATACAATTTTTTATATATATTTTGTCGGCGTATTTGTAACCTAAGGGATCGACGAACGTTTGACGAACATTCATCGTTAGAAAACAGAGTGGTTTTATGTTAGAATAAAAATGCCGCATCTATTTAGTTTGAGAACACTAACATTCGACGCATGCGCAATGGCTTGAAAGCGTCGCACAGGCGGCAGTAATTAATTGAAAAAAAAAATAGCTTCAATTTGATATATTATTGCACCCGTGATTTTTTAAAATCTTTATGTAAATTGCGGTGATGTCGACGATATTTTATTTAAATAACAAGTGAACGAACTGTTTTCCCAGAAATCAATTCAAAATAATTTTATTAGAAATACTAGCGGACAAATTTTGATAGGCACCTTGGTAGATATATACTCTCCTAATTATAAATATACATGAAAATTTGTTTTTTAGCAAATAACCGATGAGTGCACTAATCCTGCAGCCGGATCTCGTACTATTAGTGATGTCTAAGAAAATTCTATTTGTTATTAGCATTAATTCACATTTATTTGTACCTATAGTTAATTGGTGTTTAATACTTAAGATATAACATATCACATATCAAATATTACATACCTACTTGAGATAAGATATTACGTAAAAAATAATTTTACTCATATGTAAATATTATGATTATTCATAATTTGTATAATTAAAATAGCATACTATAAAATGCACTTTAGGAAGTAATTAATTTTAACTTGAAAATTAATTAATAATTACTTAGTAATTAAATTAAATTAATTTTCAAGTTAAAATTAATTAATTTATATTGCGTTAATATATACTTAACTTTTATTACTCAAAAATTAACGTAATAAGTTATAATGGAATGAATATTGTGTGTTTCTCGCACACAAGAAAAGAAATAAAGATTATTTCTAAACACTTATTAAATAAATTACCTACCTTATTTTAATATTCTCAAAGCGATATCTTTAAGTGCAATGTCAATCTGTCATAAAATCATTTATGACAACCTAAAAATAGATTTTCGGTTGTCATAATAATGTTTATTTTGTATTAATGATATATCAATATATATATAAATGAAACCCGTTTTCCGTTGTCCCGACATGACATGAAAACGGCTTGACCGATTTGTCTGATTTTTTTTGTTGTGTTTGTAATTGTCAAGAGAAGGTTCTTATAAAATAAAAAAAAAATTGCGCGGAAAATTTGAAAATTTAAGAATACTTAACCACCATACAATTCGAACTTTTTGATGTAACCTTATGGCGTTTGACATAACATTGACAGAATGCGTGCTGCAAATATTGTCAAAGAAAAATGAATATCGTTTAAAATAAATGCTTCGATCGGAGTTATTATATTGATAATATAATAATATGCGAGCCAGAAAAACAAACAAAGAATGTTGTATAACATAAGGCATTAGAATAATAAACACTTTGTTTCTGAAATATTTTTAATTAATTATACCAATTTGAAATCAATATTCATAGTTAAGACAGGACAACGTCTGTCGGGTCCGCTAGTATTAAATAAATTTAACAAAACCCTTAGCGGGTTAATAAACGATGAAGGCCTCAGAGGGTAGGTAGGTTACAAACACGCCCAAAAAATAATAAACGTGTCAAGCACAGAAGGCCGTGTAGCACGTACCATAAATTAAAAATTGTAATTGCGAAGTACTTACTCTTGACGACGACACCAGTGTAAAGCAAAAAAGGAAGTGGCATGGTGGAAACGTTCCCTTAGCTGATCGGGCAGCTCTCCCTCTATGTTAAGGGTAGTGAAATCAATACGTTCCGAAGCATAGTGTTCATTTGCGAATCGTATCATATCTTCACTTATGTCACAGCCCGTCATGGTTTTGCAAGTAGGAATTACTTCTTTGAATATTTTTGATGTCAATCTCCCATCGCCACAGCCAATGTCTAGGATCGTTGAGTCTGTTTTCCAATTGATTATATTCTTATATTTTTCTAGATACTTCAATGCACTAGTATTCTGTAGAGCATTTGATTTATTATACAATTTGACGTTAAGCATTGTTCGTGCGTCCTTTTCGGCAAATTTCTGATAGCGTTTGCGCAGCGGTCAGGTAGTAAGGGTAAGGCTAAGGACTCACGAAGCGGTTTTGTGGTGGCGGAATGGAGTTTTATTTTCAAAACTCACGAAACCGGAGTTTTGTGCGGTTACTCAGCTGTCGCGGTTGCGATTATCGCTCGCAAATTTGGTGGTTACGATCAGTTGACTTCCAGTCTACCGCCATGGACACACACCAGAAATTAGCTGTTGCGTTAAACTTACTTCACAGAAGAATTTAAAAAAAAGGCCTAAAAGGTTTTGGGTGCATCCACTGATTGCGGAAAGATATCGTTATGGATGAGTTAAAGAAGGACGAAGAAAAGTTCTTTAATTATTTTCGAATATCCCTATCCGTAATGTGCGGTCGCCCGCCAACCGATCGCAGAGCGCGCGGCTGCAACCGGCTACCTATGGTTGGTTTTATGCTACAAAGGCTGCGGGCCCGCAACCACGGCGGGCGCGGGTGAAACCCGCTTCGTGAGTCCTTAGCCTTAGATGTTATCGTCAGAATAAAGGTTAATACACATTAACCTGAACAATAAAACGAAATGGGATGATTTACGCATAATACGAAAATGATAAATTTAATTTATACTGTAATGTGTTGTCATGTTGAGCCGATAGGAAAATAAATACAAATTCATAAAGATATCAATGATCAGGTAACTCAAGGTGTTAATAAATAATGTATATAGACCATTATTGCACTTGCGAGGCTTCTGGCAGTGTGAGGGTCCATGGGCGGCGGACAATATCACTCAACCTCAGATGAGCCTCTTGTCCGTTTGCCACCTGTTCTATAAAACAATATCTGCTTGATACAAAATTATCATGTACATAAACATATGTTTACTATAGTAAGCAGATAAATTTTATATGTGTACTTAATAAAAGCGGATGATTATATGTGACACGCGCTTATGATTGCATTATTTTACTAAATATTGTAAATTTTATATATCACGAGGAAAATCCCTGGTATTTGTATATTGTATTGGTATTTGTATTTTTATTTATATGAGGAGGTATTTGTATTATTTAAAATTATAACGTCAGCATCACTAACAGTGAAAATGTTTAGAACTGGCCAGTTAGAAACATTTCTTATGAAAACTTTTTTTGAATATCAATTTTAAAACTCTTTGATAACCTGATGTAGTATATTGCATTCATTTTTGAGAATTGGCGGCAAATCTAAAACTCTTCATACACGTGAAAATGAACCTAACGCGAGAAAATTTCGGTCAATGATTTATTATGACTTTCGTTGTGGGCTTACTGAAGAACAAAGCTATGATAGGCTGCATTTCTTAATGAAGCCCCATCTCGTGCCACTATTTACAGTTGGTTTAACGAGTTTAAGCGTGGACGTCTGAATCTCAATGATGATCCGCGTGAGGGACGTCCTTTAATAGCGACTACTCAAGATAACATCAGTGCTGTGCGACGCATGATAGAGGAAGATGCATTGGTATAAGTCAAATTAAAAAAAAATATTATATTAACATTTAGGCGTCAGGAAGCTTTGTACCAGATGGGTTCCCCATACTTTAACCGACGACCAGAAACACCTTCGCATGGTGGTGGTGTCGCCAAATGTTAGATAAGTTCAACGGCGGTGACTCAAATGCTGTATTTGACATCGTCACAGGTGATGAAAGCTGGATATATTGCTATGAACCTAAAACCAAAAGACAATCAGCTCAGTGAGTGTTTCCTTTCGAGGATCGGCCAACTAAGGTAATGAATGGAAGAAGTCAAGGAAAAAAGATGATTGCCTCCTTCTTTGGTCGGAAAGGTCATTTCGCGACAGTTGTGCTAGAAGATGGAAGGACAGTTACTGCAGACTGGCAACTTTCTACATTAAGCCGTTTTTCATTTTCTAAACACTTTCACCTAGGTAATATGTAATAGTAAAAAAAGACTGGCACCGGTCGTGCCTGCGTAATGCAACTAAGGACGACTAAGATTTATCATTGCAATATGCAAAAGGTAAATATTTAAATGTTGAATTCTATAAGAAAATTGTTTAATAAAATGATTAAAATTTAATTTGTTTTGTTTCGCTAAAAAACGGTGAAGCCGTAAACTTTGGTACACACTGCAGGACTCGCATGATTATTGATTAGTCTTTAAGGTAGTTTTATTTTATTTAGAATTGTATTAGCCAGTATTTTAAATTAAGTTTTATTTAGTATTGGTTTTGTAATTAACCTGCTACATTTTTGCTTGGTTCAATATTTCTATGGGAATCAAACCCACAGGTTCCATTGCTATTTCACCAATTGGTTAAGCTAGACAAATTTGTCATCTGTGTCCTTTTAGAAGTTATTGTAATAACGAACATAATTTTACAAAATAAAAGAAGAGAAGAAGAATATAGAATTTATGTTTGTGTATTTCAATAATTGTATGTATTTTATATTTCAATGTTACATTTCAATTTCAGAACAATTAATATTCCTAAAAAAAGAAATCCATACATTATATTACTTTTTTTCAACATATAAAACGAGTATTTGCATGTTATGGACATTATCATTAGTTGATTTCTTGTAATTGTACTTTTCAGTGTCAATCATATGCATTTCTTGGCTTAAGTCTATAAAAAAATCGTCAAGTAACTCATCCGGGATCTTGAAAGGCATCACAGACATTATTGCACCTGAAAATAATCGTACTTTTATTTATTTTCATTTTCCCAAAGACTAACTAACTTCTACATGTGGTGTCCAATGTACATGTAGAAGTTACTTTTCGGATGTGTGTTTTAGGCGCATTTTATAACATTGAATAAATTGTTCTTATCATAAACAATATTAAGGATTGATCTATTTTTATTTTAACCTAGAGAAAAACTTAGGACAAATAGCAAGGAACGAGTCAAGCAACACGTCAAATTGATATACGGGTCATTAGCATTGTGCTCATAAGGCGGGTCCACACAGCACGAGCAGCCTCGCGAGGCATTTGCCGCGCGAAGCAGCTCGCTCTGTGTTGACTGTTGACCCGCCTCTGCCGAGGCAAGTGTGCGCGCTGTCAGAGTTGTGCTCGTTTCCGTACCTGACACGTTCTTAGTAGATACGCTCATGTTATGAGACGGTGTAGTGAGATTAATAACATGCTCTATTATAAGTTTATTTGTACATTCGTAACTTATGTTTGTTATTTATTTTGCTAATATTTGCTTAAGTCTAAAGTTGATAAAAATGTTCTCGAATTTGTTACAAAACCTACCTTTCAAATTCTCTTGATTTTCGTAGTCGTGAACTATTATCTTGTCTTCTAATTTTTTTATAGTAAATCCAATTTTTCCTAATAATTGTTGCAATTCTTTAAGGGAATCCTGAAAAGAGTATATTTAAATTAAACGCATATTAAACAGAAATTTGTGGTAGGTTCCAATTGTAGGTAAAATTCCGGGCTTTTGATATTCTGGAGTTTCACATTCAGGGACATAGATAACGCAGTGTCATTACTCAAAATCTTAATCTTACCTTAACAGCTTAAAAGAGTTAAAGGTTTTATTATGTATATGTTATATGCGTGCAACCTTCATCCCTGAGATTATAGTCCCCCGTCTATGTCAAGCAGAGAAGAGAACCCACTTGTAACCCACAAACGTAAAAATTTGTAGTGCTAATAGTTTTTTTTTATATGGAACAGTAGCAAAATAGTACTTAAAGTTGAATAGTGTGCAATTCAATTCAATTCAAAAATCATTTATTCACGTAGGTAACACAATGTACACTTGTGATTCGTCATTAAAGAAATATATATTAATGCTTCTAATTTTACATTTACTGCCAGTTCTCAAATCAAGGGCGTAGAACGGAAGAGAAGAACTGGCAATAAACTCTCCGCCACTCTTTTTAATCGCCATGTTTTTTTTTTTTACACAACGTTTGTAAGGAGCTGCAACCATTACACCATGTTTCACATGACATTTTAAGTAATTAATAATAATAACATAAATTAAAAACAAAGACTTGTCCCCTATCAGCAGGAGGCATGGTGAAATAGGAGCACGCACTTACATTCTCGTGGGAACAACACGCAAACACTTAGTCGAAATAATTAACATCATCACCGCATACACGAATTCAAGTACGACCAGTCACCACAAGTAGCACCCGTTCACGAGTATGACGCATGGCCAGCCATCGGCCCCCTCGCCATATTTTAGGGAGAGAGACAACCCGACGCATGGACGCCGCCACAAGCAATGACATTTAAGCGAGCATGACGATCCTTGAAATGTGGACTTGGCTACATAAGAAAATAATAATAATACTGAAATAATTGGATACCACATGGATCACGGTTTGTTCCCACTTTACATTAAAATAGTCGTGGATGTTGACGATCGCCCCAGAGTCTGGAAATGCAGCCGAGAGATTCAGTCGTGTTACCTATAATATATACTGGAGCAACTCATATCCAAGCACTAGGATCGTTTAAATATTCATTTATATTATAATAAGCCTTAGCAAGCAGTTTTACCTTAATGTACGATTTAAATTTATTTATTGACAACGCTTGTATCTCACTAGGGATTTTGTTGAAAAAACGTATACAATTGCCTTGGAAAGAATTACTCGTTTTATGCAGCCTTCTGGTTGGTGCGCTAATTTTGTCTTTATTACGAGTACTATAATTATGGAAGCTACTATTCTTTTTAAAGATATCTATATTTTTCCGCAAATACAAAATATTCTCATAAATGTATTGACTTGCCAGAGTCAAAATATAATAAGTGCTTCTTTGTCTCATGTAATTAATTGGGAATAAATTAATCCAATCAACCACAATCGCAAGAAATAAAAATTAGTCTTTGCTAGAGTGAATTAAATTATGTTATATACTTGACTGTCATGGTATGGAGATATATATCTTTCAAAAGTCAGTAACCCATGGCTTCCATTTTTCGGCTTTAGCAAGGGTCCTGTAGGAATCGCATGATGATACTTTTCCTACGACAATCGCGAAACAACTTCCTTGGTCCTTAAGGATATCGTATATGTTCTGGAACGCAGTTCTGTAAAATCAACATAAAAAATAAGTATAGCTAAATTGATGTATCCGCCGAAAAAGTTTTAATAAATATATACTTTTCGAAGGCTCGAACCGTCACCGTCATATTGTTTATGAGGTGTGCGAACAAAAAAGATAGATGCAAAACATACAATGACAAGACAAGCTATTTCACGCATTATATTAGCTTCACCTGTATGTATGTATGTAACCGACTCCTTCGGACTCGATTTTGACCCACTTTTAACGGACAGATTTAATTCAAACCTGTCAAAGATCGATGACAATGCAATAATCCGAAAAAAAAAATAAAAAAAAATTAACTAAAAAATAAATAATAGTTTAAAAAAACTAAAAAACACGCTTTTAAAGCACATCAAACTAAAAAGTGAAAAATAATTCCTAATTTAGGCTGAAAATGGGGCGCTCTGTGCCATATTTTTCGTCCCACGCTTTTTCACAATAATACCAGTATTTTTTGTTCATTACCACTTATTATTTTTCACTTTTTAGTTTGATGTGCTTTAAAAGCGTGTTTTTTAGTTTTTTTAAACTATTATTTATTTTTATTACGTAATTAGGAACAAAATTATACGAGTAATACAATTTTTTGTATATATTTTGTGGGCATATTTGCAACCTAAGGGATCGACGAACGTTTGACGAACATTCATCGTTCTAAAACAGAGTGGCTTTATGTTAGAATAAAAATGCCGCATCTATTCAGTTTGAGAACACTAACATTCGACCCATGCGCAATGGCTTGAAACTTCGCACAGGCGGCAGTAATTAATTGAAAAAAATAAGCTTCAATTTGATATATAATTAATAAAAGTACTGTTAGCGGACTAACGACGTCACTTTGTTTTTAGGTGTTTCTAGACACACTGCCACTTTATAATAGAATATAGGACTACTAACCAAAACGCCGATTTTTATCAATTGTAGTAATTAACAAATTAACAAGGTAAAAAATAGCGTACAAGTTAATTTAAATCTAATTTTAGTTTAAGCAATAGAAAGGAGAAAAATCTTGTTCCGCTAATTGTTTTGTGCAGTATATTACATATAAGTTTAGAAAAAACCAAGTCATGGGTTAAAAAACGATGATGGTCTTGGAGAGGAGGTAGGTTACCTACACGCCCATAAAATCATAAACGTGTCAGGCACAGAAGGCCGTGTAGCACGTACCATAAATTAAAAATTGTAATTGCGAAGTACTTACTCTTGACGACGACACCAGTTTAAAGCAAAAAAGGAAATGGCATGGTGGAAACGTTCCCTTAGCTGATCGGGCAGCTCTCCCTCTATGTTAAGGGTAGTGAAATCAATACGTTCCGAAGCATAGTGTTCATTTGCGAATCGTATCATATCTTCACTTATGTCACAGCCTGTCATGGTCTTACAAGTAGGAATTATTTCTTTGAATATTTTTGATGACAAACTCCCATCGCCACAACCAATGTCTAGGATCGTTGAGTCTATTTTCCAATTGATTATATTTTTATATTCTTCTAAACACTTCAATGTATTAGTCTTCTGTAGAGCATTTGATTTATTATACAATTTAGCGTTAATCATTGTTCGTGCGTGCTTCTCAGCTAATTTCTGTTAGCGTTTGCGCAGCGGTCAGGTAGTAAGGGTAAGGCTTAGGACTCACGAAGCGGCGGAAGCTCACAAAACCGCAGCCGTCGCGGTTGCGATTATCGCTCGCAAACTTGGCGGTTGATTATCGCAATACGGGTGGTTAAACGCTTAGTTGAGTTCCAGACCGCCATGGACACGCACCAGAAACGAGATGTTGCGTTATACTTACTTCACAGAAGAATTAAAAATAAAGGCCTGAAAGGTTTTGGGTGCATCCACTGATTGTGGAAAGAGATCGTTATGGATTATTTGTTACTCTTATTAATGAGTTAAAGAAGGATGAAGATTTTCGAATGTCCGTATCCGTTAAGTCGCCCGCCATTCGATCGCAGAGTGCGCGGGTGCAACCCGCCATCTGTGGTTGGTTTTATTCTACAAAGGCTGCGGGCGCAATCGCGGCGGGCGCGGGTAAAAACCGCTTCGTGATTCCTTAGCCTTAGATGTTATCGTAAGAATAAAGACAAATTCATATTAACCTGAACATTAAAACGAAATGGGATGATTTATGCATGATGCGAAAATTATAAATTAATTTATACTTTAACGTGTTGTGTACTATTGAGCCGGTAGGAAAAGAAATAGAAATTCATAAAGATATGAATCAGGTAAATCAAAGTGTTCAACAATGATGAATTTGATTAGAGATTTAAGACCTAAAGCGACACGTCAGCATGATTCAAGAAATATTTTTGTTCATCCAGATTTAAGAACATGTGACCAAGTTTTCGTTAGAGTTAATACGGTTAGGACGTCTTTACAACCCCCTTATGAAGGCCCTTACAGAGTCATTTTAATTCAAATGTCTAAAAGAAAAGCGCGAATATCAGTAGATAGGTTAAAACCAGCATACATTCTTTTCTTATATAATTACAAAAAATATAAGAAAAGAAGAGGTATATAGAATATATTATGTTTATATATTTAATAATTGTATTTTATATTTCAATGTTACAATGTAATGTTCAATTTAAGAATAATTAATATTGCTAAAAAACCGAATCTAGACTGTATATTTTTTTTTCAACATATAAAACGAGTATTTGCACAATATAGTCTAGTCGACAAGTTGAAAATGGAACAAAATAGAGATACTGCTCTTAAAATTATGTGCGATAGCTCATTGGATCCGGAATGACGTCTAGAAAAATGTGCTAAAAGCGTGTATTAGCACATAAAAAATTGCAAAAGTTATAGACAATTAAAGATGAAAAAAAATGGCATTTAGTTTTTTGTCAATATTTAATAAACTATTAATATTTAAGAAATTTCAAATAAAAAATTTAACACAACTTTATTACATTAAAAATTTTATGTTTTTTAAAAAAAATTTGTTTCCTTAATAACAATTTTACACGCTTTTAGCACATTTTTCTAGACGTCATTCCGGATCCAATGAGCTATCGCACATAATTTTAAGAGCAGTATCTCTATTTTGTTCCATTTTCAACTTGTCGACTAGACTAATATAGACAAAATCGTTCGTCGATAATTTGTAATTATACTTTTTAGTGTCAATCCTCTGTATTTCTAGGCTTAGGTCCATAAAAAAATCGTCATAAAACTCATCCGGGATCTTGAAAGGCACCACAGACATTATTGCACCTGAAAATAATGGTATATTTATTTGAATTTTCCTAAAGACTAATAGGGGGAAAGTAACTTGAATATACACCCTTTTGGGATGCGTGTTTTAGGCGCACTTTATAACTGAATAAATTGTTCTTATCATAAATAATATTAAGGATTGATCTAACTTTATGAACTGAGCGAGAAACTTAGGAAAAATTATAGACTTAACTTTGTGTTAAGCTTGGCCGCACACAAAAGTGATCAGCACTAAAAACATCTGTCTACCATACCGTGTCGCACTATAACATTCCATCATATTTCATAGGATTTTTTGCAAAATATCCACGCAGAATAATATTTATACAGAGACGACACGCAGATGAATCGAACATATGTCACCGTAAAATTGTAAACACCGTTAGATTGTAATCTATCTCGCGAGATTATAAACTGTCGAAAGATTGTGAACCTCAACGAACTGCTTACAATTTAACGTATTATTATTCGGTCGTTATATGAAATTGTTGGAAAGTAAAATTAATCTGTAATTGACCAAAGAAGTTTGAATGATAACTAAGTTAGTGTAGTACAATCTACCGAATAATAATACGTTAAATTGTAAGCAGTAAGCTGAGGTTCACAATCTTTCGACAGTTTATAATCTCGCGAGAAAGATTACAGTCTAACGGTGTTTACAATTTTACGTTAACATATATATCCAGAAACTACTGAAATACTAAATGCGTAAATACTAAACTCCAGTACCCATGTCACATGACATAAAGTTGAATAATGCGCTTTGTCTAATGTAATTGGGAATAAATTAACTTAATCAATCGCCCCAACGGTTGGCGGGCCTACAAAAATAATAATAATATATTTATTATTATTATAATAATTATTTCATTAATAACTTTTATTAAGAAATAATAACTAGCGTTTGCTAGAGTGAATTGACTGACTGTCATGGTATGGAGATGTATATTTTTCAACGTCAAAAACCCATGGCATCCATTTTTCGGCTTTAGCAAGAGTCCTGTAGGAATCGCATGATGATACTTTTCCTACGACAATCGCGAAACAACTTCCTTGGTCCTTAAGGATATCGTATATGTTCTGGAACGCAGTTCTGTAAAACCAAACATGATGTATGCGATAAATAAGTTTTAATAAATTAGTACGGAACCATTAAAACAATACCTACGACCGGGACGTAAACATTATCGCTAAGTGCACTTGTGTTCAAATCATAACAAATTTAATTTAATAGGATACGACTGTTTACTTTTTAGATGTTCAGAAGTGTCGTGTGAATATTTAAATAAATCTCAACTATACCTAATGTGTGCCGTATAGCCTATGACAAATGTATGTTTGATTAAATTGGGTTATCTCACGTTATTATTGTTTTAATAAGCTGCAGCATAAATGTAAATTTCTGGATTCTCTTAAGAAAGCTAAAGTTATTCCTATCTATAAATCACGCCCTAAAACCGACCCCAGCGGCCAGTAATTACAGACCAATATCCATTCTATCTTCAATATCAAAAAATATTAGAAAAAAATATTTATTCACGACTTCACTTATTTTTAAACGCCAGTATGGCTTTAGATTAAAATAATAATCACTCACTTTATCAACTACAGCCGATATCGTTAGTTATATAAACCAAAATATTGACTCTAAAAAAATGTCGCTGTCTTTTTTGATTAAAAAGCATTTGACACTGTAGGCCACAACTTATTGCTTAAAAAATTGGAACGCAAAATAAACGCATAATAAGAACGAGGAATAAAAGATTGTGCACTAAAATTCTTCAAATCGTATCTATCTAGCAGAACCCAGATAGTAAAATTAGGTAATGCTCAAAGATCAGAAATACCAATAACATGCGGCGTCCCACAAGGATATATATTAGGTTCATTGTTATTTTTAATCTATATTAACAACATTCACGAACTCGGTTTACACGGCCGAATCACTCTCTACGCTGATGAAACCCTATTTCATTTTGGTTCAAATAACCAGACTATGGTTACTCAAGCTCAATCAGACCTAAATGCTCTATCATCTTGATTTCAAGAAAATATAACAATTAATCTTTCAAAAACATCTTATGTAATATTCAAAGCAACAAATAAACTCATTCCTATCTTTCAATCGCTAAAAGTTCAAGATTTTTTAATCACTATAATAGTTAAAATGGGAGAAATATCTGGGTCTTAGAATAGATACATGGAACTTTCATATATCACACATAATTACCAAACTAAAATCACTTATAATTCGATTTTGGTCAACATCAAAATGCAACTCGCAATCTGTACGTCATTTAATTTATAATTGTTTAGTCAAGCTACATTTCATATTGAAATATGGGGTACAGCATGCAAAAACAAAATTTCTAACATGCAAGCATTACAAAATAAATTAATAAAACTAATTTAGATACAATTTTTTAACACAGACTAATATAATCTACCAAGAAACCAAAAATATGACTATTAAGCAACTATATTATGTTTATAGCACCTGTATCTTAATTTACTAAAAAACATAACTCTCTCCATAGTAACTTATAATTAAAAAAAAACAAACACACCACTACACGCAATACTCGTCGAGCGAGTTTGCTTATTTTGCCGAAGCCGCGTACAAATTATTTGAAGAAGTCTATTAAGTATGAGGGTGTACAATTATTTAATCAATATCCGTCAAAAATTCGTAATATTAGCTCATTTGACCAAAATGACCTCTACAGATGACTAATGCAATGAAGTATCTAGAAGAATATAACCAATTGGAAAATAGACTCAACGATCCTAGACATTGGTTGTGGCGATGGGAGTTTGACATCAAAAATATTCAAAGAATTAATTCCTTCTTGCAAGACGAAGATAACAGGCAGTGACATAAGTGAAGATATGATACGATTAACAAATGAACACTATGCTTCGGAAAGTGTTAATTTCACTACCCTTAACATAGAGGGAGACTTGCCCGATCAGCCCTGCGATTCTGTAACTCAACTCGCAGGGCAGCTAAGGGAATGATTCCGCCATGCCATTTCCTTTTATGTTTTAATCTGGTGTCCTCGTCAAGTGTAAGTTACATCGCAATTATAATTTTTAATGTATGGTACGTGCTACACAACATCTATACAGCCTGTTTTAAACCTAATCACATTTATTTTTTTATTTAAAGGATATCAGTGCCAATATGCATATTACAATAAAAGGAAGGAAGTATCTTTAATACTAGGTACTATTAGAAAGATATTTCCCTTCTTTTCGCACAACAGCGTAACATATAACGACTACGTCTCTTGTAAAAATTATCAATGGGAAATATCCATTGTATTATTACTACATACAATGTGATGTTTTTTGTAACAACAAAAAACATTATTGTGGCCAAACGACTTAACAGATTTAATTCAAATTTTGAAAAATGTTTAATATCGTTGATCTCTTTTGCGTTATGAGTTATCGTTTTAATGTGACTACCTATAAAACACCTTGTATTTTGTAATATTAGGTTACTAATAAATATTATTTTATTACTAAAAAAGTTCAATGCTTACATGTCAATAGTGTATACTCGTTGCATAAATGGGTAGTTTACCGTGAAAACGTTCGTTATAAATCAACTTCGTAATATCAATTAAAGTCCTTGGTAATGTTATATGAACGTATCCTGCTGACCGCGCCGGTAAAGTGCGTCGGCGGTTATAGAGCGATGTTCACATCTAATTTGTTTTTTATTGCTTTTTATTTTCGTTATCCTGTTTTAGTTTTGTTATCATACTTATCCTATTAAAATGAGCAAGAAAGTAAATAACAACCGTGCTCGTGAAATGATTATTAAAGTGGACAATTATTTCGTTAATAAGAAAGAGGACTCTAAGTTATTGATTCAAAATATAAACCGTGCCCTAAAAATGCTTCGGACACTAAACAAAACAACTTGTGACCGACATTTGAATATTATTGGAACGAAGTTCCTTATCGCGCGTTGTGAAAGGGGGCTAGACGGAATAAATTCTTACGAAAAGTTGTCACGACACTTTTTTGCTATTTGCTATTGTAATACACTCGTCCGATCACCGAAGTTAAGCAACGTCGGGCGAGGTCAGTACTTGGATGGGTGACCGCCTGAGAACACCTCCTCCTGTTTTTTTTTTTTCGTCGTAAGATTGGTGTCGAGAAAATCTATCATACTGTTATGATACCAATCAACATACAAATTAATCGAAAGGAATTTCGTTCCATTCGGGTGTCCCTTGACACCTCTAAAGTTTTTTGTTGTAATTTTTTGCGGTGGATGACGTCACGCAGCTGTTATTGTGACAAGGTTCCATCGCAATATCAACGGGCGGGGCTAGTAACAGCAGAGATGGCCTAGTGGCTTCTCTCACGGTCCAAAGGTGCGAATCAACAAAAATGGAAATATGACGTCAGTATTGCTGACGTCATTATTTCCAACAATTTATCGGTAGGTCCTGTTTTTGTTATAATTCAGATCGTGCTTTCGATACATCGCTCAGGTTTTCGTTGTTGCCTTGTCAACAATCGGTCCCTGTCTCTATCCTCTTCTGCCTCCTCCGTCCTTCCTGTCGCTAGACGACGATATTCCTATCGTTCATTATTAGTTACCTACCCCTTCACTTTCTACCTCCCTTTCTCCACGCGTATCTTCCTGCACCATTATTTAGGTGCTACCTTCTTCCTTCATTCCTTGTTCGTTGTCCCTACTCGCTCCATCATATAAATAATCAACCTATTTCCTATATTCCAATAGATTTATTTTAATATTTTCTTAATTGCGATGTACTTACTCTTGACGAGGACACCAGTTTAAAGCAAAAAAGGAAATAGCATGGTGAAAACTTTCCCTTAGCTCATCGGGCAGCTCTCCCTCTATGTTAAGGGTAGTGAAATCAATACGTTCCGAAGCATAGTGTTCATTTGCGAATCGTATCATATCTTCACTTATGTCACAGCCTGTCATGGTCTTCGTCGGAATGAACTCTTTGAATATTTTGGATGTCAAACTCCCATCGCCACAACCAATGTCTAGGATCGTTGAGTCTATTTTCCAATTGATTATATTCTTATATTCTTCTAGATACTTCATAGCATGAGTCTTCGTCATACCATTTGATTTACTATACAATTTGACGTTAAACATTGTTCGTGCGTGCTTTTCGGCTAATTTCTGATAGCGTTTGCGCGATGGTTAGGTAGTATTGGTTAGATGTTATCGTTAGAATAAAGGCGAATTCACATTAATCTGAACATTAAAACGGAATGGAATAATTAATACATAATACGAAAATGATAAATTTAATTTATACTGTAATATTGTTGTGTTGTGTGAGCAGTGTTGGCCTAGTAGCATCAGCGTGCGACTCTCATTCCTGAGGTCGTAGGTTCGATCCTCGGCTGGGCACCAATGGACTTTCATTCTATGTGCGCATTTAACATTTGCTCGAACGGTGAAGGAAAACATCGTGAGGAAACCGACATGTCTTGGACCCAAAAAAAAGTCGACGGCGTGTGTCAGGCACTGGAGGCTGATTACCTACTTGCCTATTAGATTGCAAAATGATCATGAAAAAATAGATGTTCACAAAGATAACTCAAGGTGATATAAATAAATGATTAATATAGACCGGCATTGCACGTTGCGTTTTTTCAGGTTCGTTAGTATGTTTGTATATTTATTATTTTCATGCTTGTGCAAATGTTTCTTTATGATTTTTTTTCTTATTTTAATTTGGTATATAACGACTAAGATTAAAATGTTTGGATTTTTTCCGTGTCTTTATGCATCGTTACCCATATGTACGTACACTCTGCGATTGAGATATTTTTGTTATAATTTAACACGTTCACTGCGTCATCATTTTCAAAGAACTTTCAGCTGGTGGTTTAGAGACCTTAAAGATCTCGTAACAAGCACAAGTTGGAGATCAAATCAGTCTCCTAAACATACAGTTTTGAAAATAATTTATATCTTCCAAAAAAACAATGACATATATTTTTAAGTTTTTGTGGGTGAAAGATAGCTTATTGCTTTATATTTTGCTAGGTTCGCACGCAGAATAAACTACAAATACCAAAAAAAAAAAATAGATATCGATTCTATCTCGTACCGCACCCGAAGATAGTTCAATATGTGTAGTAAGTAGTGATGGGAATAAAATAATATCTCAGTTATCGATTCTAAAAGTTTTATTAATTATGCAAAGTGTTTTTCATTTAAACACGGTAAGCACATTGATTGCTTGCACATTACGCGCAAAAGTATAACAATTCGTTTAGATTTTTTAGAAGCGTCAGTGCTGTTTAACTGCCTGTGCTCCAACGAAAAAGGTTCATCGTTTTCTTTGTAGGTACGTCAAATATTTCATAATCAGAATCACTGTCATTATTAGCCAATGGGGGGCAAATTTGGACATTTTCCAAAATTTTTATCGACTTCCCATGTCGATTCTGAACAACACTAAAAAGAGTCACGAAGCGCTCGCGTCGCCCATCCTCACTCTCTTGCGTCTATGAGGCGTACGATTTTACGAGTACCGACATCATCTCCTAACGCAAGGAATTAAAACAATTACAGTACTGTGCGTTAGGGACCTAATCCATCTCTTATTTATTTTTTAATGTCCTTTAATTCAGTTTTAAGTAGGAAGAAAATATATATATTTGTCCTGCTCATCCTTAAAGAACTTTACAAGTTAGATTCTCCCGCAAGGAGTGAAAAAACACGATTATGTTCAACGCACAATACAAAAGTCCTGCAAGAGATCTGATAGATCTCGTAATGTGTTAAGAGGGGGCAATCGGGCAGGAGGCTCGTCTGATGTTAAGTGATACAGCCGTCCGTGGAGAACGAAATCACTAAATCTTAATCTACGGTTGAACATTGTAATTATGTAACCTATCTTAATTAAAATATCACTAATCTAAAGGACAAAGAATATGAATAGAAAACAAAAAGTATACATCGAATTATTTATTAAGTTTGATGCCAATGAATTGGACGTGGTCTAGCCGTGAATACTAATAATCTTGGAACATATAATCCAAAGGTATATATTTTAAGATAATATCAACCTCAATGAAGGGATGAACAACCCACAAAGGTGAATCCAGGCAGCGCCAGTAATCTATAATTTTTAATGTGATAATTTATATAAAACCAATCATGTGTGTAAAATATAATATATGCAATTTCGCGCTGATTTTGCAACCTTGGTACAAAAACTCAATATAAGTCGGAGGCACAATCGCTATCAGGATTTATAAAGTACCAGCGTTGTGCTTTAGAAAATAACACTTGCATGCATGACCCATTACCGCCTGGAAAGGTCACGTGATCAGGTGCCAGAAAATCGCTTGTACTGTATTTCAATAAATGAAAATCCGATTTTATCTAACATTTCTCTGAGTTGCTTTTCAGGATTCTGGTAAATTTAAAATGCTATATAAATTAAAGGATCTGTGAGATTTTATGAGATACTATAAATAGTCCAAGTAATAATAACTTCAAACGGGTTAACTTAAAAAAATGTTTGCTGTTAAATAGTGTTTGGGAATAGTTCAATTTGTAAGCGACTTGATAGGTACTAATAGACTATGCCCATGAACAAAAAATACCTGTGAAATGAACCAACCTGAATATCGCTTAGAAGGCTGTTACTACGAGTATATCTCTAAAAAATAACTCTGAGAACTATGCCGTCATTTCTGAGCGGTACATATGAGTACGTGAGTGAATGGAATTTGTCAGGTACATATCAACTTTATGATGCTTCTTTCTAATAGAAGAAGTTATTGTAATATCGAACATAAATAAAACGTTACAAAATTTATGAAGAGAAGAGGTATATAGAATATATGTTTGTGTATTTCAATAAAAATTCATATTAATTAATTAATATTTCATTGTTACATTTCAATAATATTGCTAAAGAAACGAATCCAGATATTATTACTTTTTTTCAACATATAAAACGAGTACTTGCACATTAAAGACAAAATCGTTACTAGATTTACTGTAATTGTACTTTTCAGTGTCAAACATCTGCATTTCTTGGCTTAAGTCTATAAAAAAATCGTCACGTAACTCATCGGGGATCTTGAAAGGCACCACAGACATTATTGCATCTGAAAATAATTGTACATTTATTAATTTGCATTTTCCCAAAGACTTAAAGGAACCCTTTATATATTATTGAATATTAAATAAATTGTTCTTATCATAAATAATATTAAGGATTGATCTATTTTTATTTGAACGTAGAGAGAATCTTAGGACGAATAGCAAGGAACACGTCAAGCAACAACTGCCCTGCGATTCTGTAACTCACTTCACGAACTCACACAGCGGTTTTCGCATCGGCGGTCGCTCTCAAATCAGTCGTGAAGCAGTCATTTTATGATTTGGCATTCTGAAAAGGTGGGAGCTTGTACTTTATTGTTTATCAGAATGCCAAATCATAAAATGACTGCTTCACGACTGATTTGAGAGAGACCGCCGATGCGAAAACCGCTGTGTGAGTTCGTGAAGTGAGTTACAGAACCGCAGGGCAGGTATGAGAATTCTGCTCATTGATTATTTGTTCGGCCGATTCCATAATATATATACACAGTAGGTAGGCCTGTTAAACTGCGTTTGTTTTAAGTTGGACGGCACACAAAAGTGATCACGACTAAAAGTGTCTGTGTGTCAGTGCGTGTGTCTCTTTTCCCATTCGACGCCAAAACCTACCTTTGAAATTCTCCAGATTTTCATACTCGTGAAATATCAATTTGTGTTCCAATTTTATTATAGTAAATCCAGTTTTGTCTAATAATTGTTGCATGTCTTTAAGGGAATCCTGAAAAGAGTATATTTTTAATTAAACGGAAATTTGTGGCTTTTGATATTCAAGAGTTTAAAATACAGGTATTAATCACGCTTTATTTTTACTCCGAATCTTAATCTTACCTTTACAGCTAAAATGAGATAAAGGTTTTATTATCTATATGTTAAAATATGCGTGCAACTCTCAGCTCCGTGGTTATAAAACCCCGTCTATGTCAAGCAGACAGAAATGATCACAAAACACATACATAAATCTACTGTTTTGCTAATAGTTTTTTCATATGGGACAGTGGCTCAATAGCACAGAAAGTTGAATAATGTGCTTCTTTGGCTAATGTAGTAATTAGGAATAAATTAATCCAATCTACCACCATCGCTCCAATATGGCGGACCTCCTAGCAAAAAAGAAATAAAAATAAGCCTTTGCTAGAGTGAATTAAATTATGTTATATATACTTGACTGTCATGGTATGGAGATATATATCTTTCAACGTCAGTAACCCATGGCTTCCATTTTTCGGCTTTAGTAAGGGTCCTGTATGCATCGCTTAATGATGCTTTTTCTCCAACCATCGCGAAACAACTGCCTTGGTCCTTAAGGATATCGTATATGTTCTGGAACGCAGTTCTGTAAAATCAACATAAAAATAAATATAGCTAAATTGATGTATCCGCCGAAAAAGTTTTATCTTTAATATAAAAATGAATCACAAAATGTGTTGGTAAGCGCATAACTCAACAACGCCTGGACCAATTTGGCCAATTCTTTTTTTACAATGTTCGTTGAAGTTCAAGAATGGTTTTTACAGCGATAAAAAATCGAATAATTGCCGGAAAAATCATAAAAACAGCCCTTTTCTTTTTCCCATACAATTATTTTCTAACTAAAACGCAGTCAATTTGAGCTTTATTGCCGTTGTATAAAGTTCATATTAAATTACAAGCACTCACTGTTGTCTAAGCAATGAAGTTGTGTTCCTAACGTCAAAGATCATAATGTGGAAACAATGTCACAGTACTTCATTTAAGCAAGAATATGAGTGTTGAGTTGCAAAATGATTATTTTTTATTCACAACGCCCTATCACCAGGGTGACGGTTCTGTTCAGGAGAATTTTTAGTCACGACTATAAAATACGTAGGAAAAAAACTGCCACATTACAAATCTTTATGACAGGACGAAGTCTGTCGGGTGCGCTAGTTAAATACAATTTTCGAAGGCGTCGAGTCACCGTCATATTGTTCATGAGGTGTGCGATCATAAAATATGTATATGTACAAAACGTACAATGACAAGACAAGCTATTTTTATTAGGTAATTAGGAACAAAATTATACGACTAATACAATTTTTTATATATATTTTGTCGGCGTATTTGTAACCTAAGGGATCGACGAACGTTTGACGAACATTCATCGTTAGAAAACAGAGTGGTTTTATGTTAGAATAAAAATGCCGCATCTATTTAGTTTGAGAACACTAACATTCGACGCATGCGCAATGGCTTGAAAGCGTCGCACAGGCGGCAGTAATTAATTGAAAAAAAAAATAGCTTCAATTTGATATATTATTGCACCCGTGATTTTTTAAAATCTTTATGTAAATTGCGGTGATGTCGACGATATTTTATTTAAATAACAAGTGAACGAACTGTTTTCCCAGAAATCAATTCAAAATAATTTTATTAGAAATACTAGCGGACAAATTTTGATAGGCACCTTGGTAGACATATACTCTCCTAATTATAAATATACATGAAAATTTGTTTTTTAGCAAATAACCGATGAGTGCACTAATCCTGCAGCCGGATCTCGTACTATTAGTGATGTCTAAGAAAATTCTATTTGTTATTAGCATTAATTCACATTTATTTGTACCTATAGTTAATTGGTATTTAATACTTAAGATATAACATATCACATATCAAATATTACATACCTACTTGAGATAAGATATTACGTAAAAAATAATTTTACTCATATGTAAATATTATGATAATTCATAATTTGTATAATTAAAATAGCATACTATAAAATGCACTTTAGGAAGTAATTAACTTTAACTTGAAAATTAATTAATAATTACTTAGTAATTAAATTAAATTAATTTTCAAGTTAAAATTAATTAATGTCTATTGCGTTAATATATACTTAACTTTTATTACTCAAAAATTAACGTAATAAGTTATAATGGAATGAATATTGTGTGTTTCTCGCACACAAAAAAAGAAATAAAGATTATTTCTAAACACTTATTAAAATAAATTACCTACCTTATTTTAATATTCTCAAAGCGATATCTTTAAGTGCAATGTCAATCTGTCATAAAATCATTTATGACAACCTAAAAATAGATTTTCGGTTTTCATAATAATGTTTATTTTGTATTAATGATATATCTATATATATAAAAATGAAACCCGTTTTCCGTTGTCCCGACATAACATGAAAACGGCTTCACCGATTTGTCTGATTTTTTTTGTTGTGTTTGTAATTGTCAGGAGAAGGTTCTTATAAAAGAAAAAAAAAATTGCGCGGAAAATTAGAAAATTTAAGAATACTTAACCACCATACAATTCGAACTTTTTGATGTAACCTTATGGCGTTTGACATAACATTGACAGAATGCGTGCTGCAAATATCGTCAAAGAAAAATGAATATCGTTTAAAATAAATGCTTCGATCGGAGTTATTATATTGATAATATAATAATATGCGAGCCAGAAAAACAAACAAAGAATGTTGTATAACATAAAGCATTAGAATAATAAACACTTTGTTTCTGAAATATTTTTAATTAATTATACCAATTTGAAATCAATATTCATAGTTAAGACAGGACAACGTCTGTCGGGTCCGCTAGTATTAAATAAATTTAACAAAACCCTTAGCGGGTTAATAAACGATGAAGGCCTCAGAGGGTAGGTAGGTTACAAACACGCCCAAAAAATAATAAACGTGTCAAGCACAGAAGGCCGTGTAGCACGTACCATAAATTAAAAATTGTAATTGCGAAGTACTTACTCTTGACGACGACACCAGTGTAAAGCAAAAAAGGAAGTGGCATGGTGGAAACGTTCCCTTAGCTCATCGGGCAGCTCTCCCTCTATGTTAAGGGTAGTGAAATCAATACGTTCCGAAGCATAGTGTTCATTTGCGAATCGTATCATATCTTCACTTATGTCACAGCCCGTCATGGTCTTGCAAGTAGGAATTACTTCTTTGAATATTTTTGATGTCAAACTCCCATCGCCACAACCAATGTCTAGGATCGTTGAGTCTGTTTTCCAATTGATTATATTCTTATATTCTTCTAGATACTTCAATGCACTAGTATTCTGTAGAGCATTTGATTTATTATACAATTTGACGTTAAGCATTGTTCGTGCGTCCTTTTCGGCAAATTTCTGATAGCGTTTGCGCAGCGGTCAGGTAGTAAGGGTAAGGCTAAGGACTCACGAAGCGGTTTTGTGGTGGCGGAATGGAGTTTTATTTTCAAAACTCACGAAACCGGAGTTTTGTGCGGTTACTCAGCTGTCGCGGTTGCGATTATCGCTCGCAAATTTGGTGGTTACGATCAGTTGACTTCCAGTCTACCGCCATGGACACACACCAGAAATTAGCTGTTGCGTTATACTTACTTCACAGAAGAATTTAAAAAAAAGGCCTAAAAGGTTTTGGGTACATCCACTGATTGCGGAAAGATGTCGTTATGGATGAGTTAAAGAAGGACGAAGAAAAGTTCTTTAATTATTTTCGAATATCCCTATCCGTAATGTGCGGTCGCCCGCCAACCGATCGCAGAGCGCGCGGCTGCAACCGGCTACCTATGGTTGGTTTTATGCTACAAAGGCTGCGGGCCCGTAACCACAGCGGGCGCGGGTGAAACCCGCTTCGTGAGTCCTTAGCCTTAGATGTTATCGTCAGAATAAAGGTTAATACACATTAACCTGAACAATAAAACGAAATGGGATGATTTATGCATAATACGAAAATGATAAATTTAATTTATACTGTAATGTGTTGTCATGTTGAGCCGATAGGAAAATAAATACAAATTCATAAAGATATCAATGATCAGGTAACTCAAGGTGTTAATAAATAATGTATATAGACCATCATTGCACTTGCGAGGCTTCTGGCAGTGTGAGGGTCCATGGGCGGCGGACACTATCACTCAACCTCAGATGAGCCTCTTGTCCGTTTGCCACCTGTTCTATTAAACAATATCTGTTTGATACAAAATTATCATGTACATAAACATATGTTTACTATAGTAAGCAGATAAATTTTATATGTGTACTTAATAAAAGCGGATGATTATATGTGACACGCGCTTATGATTGCGTTATTTTACTAAATATTGTAAATTTTATATATCACGAGGAAAATCCCGTATTTGTATTATTTAAAATTATAACGTCAGCATCACTAACAGTGAAAATGTTTAGAACTGGCCAGTTAGAAACATTTCTTATGAAAACTTTTTTTGAATTTCAATTTTAAAACTCTTTGATAACCTAATGTAGTATATTGCATTCATTTTTGTGAATTGGCGGCAAATCTAAAACTCTTCATACACGTGAAAATGAACCTAACGCGAGAAAATTTCGGTCAATGATTTATTATGACTTTCGTTGTGGGCTTACTGAACAACAAAGCTATGATAGGCTGCGATTAGCATTTCTTAATGAAGCCCCATCTCGTGCCACTATTTACAGTTGGTTTAACGAGTTTAAGCGTGGACGTAGGAATCTCAATGATAATCCGCGTGAGGGACGTCCTTTAATAGCGACTACTCAAGATAACATCAGTGCTGTGCGACGCATGATAGAGGAAGATGCATTGGTATAAGTCAAATTCAAAAAAAATATTATATTAACATTTAGGCGTCAGGAAGCTTTGTACCAGATGGATTCCCCATACTTTAACCGACGATCAGAAACACCTTCTCATGGACTGGTGTCGCCAAATGTTAGATAAGTTCAACGGCGGTGACTCAAATGCTGTATTTGACATCGTCACAGGTGATGAAAGCTGGATATATTGCTATGAACCTAAAACCAAAAGACAATCAGCTCAGTGTGTGTTTCCTTTCGAGGATCGGCCAACTAAGGTAATGAATGGAAGAAGTCAAGGAAAAAAGATGATTGCCTCCTTCTTTGGTCGGAAAGGTCATTTCGCGACAGTTGTGCTAGAAGATGGAAGGACAGTTACTGCAGACTGGCAACTTTCTACATTAAGCCGTTTTTCATTTTCTAAACACTTTCACCTAGGTAATAATAGTAAAAATAGCTGGCACCGGTCGTGCCTGCGTAATGCAACTAAGGACGACTAAGATTTATCATTGCAATATGCAAAAGGTAAATATTTAAATGTTGAATTCTATAAGAAAATTGTTTAATAAAATGATTAAAATTTAATTTGTTTTGTTTCGCTAAAAAACGGTGAAGCCGTAAACTTTGGTAGGTACACACTGCAGGACTCGCATGATTATTGATTAGTATTTAAGGTAGTTTCATTTTATTTAGAATTGTATTAGCCAGTATTTTAAATTAAGTTTTGTTTAGTATTGGTTTTGTAATTAACCTGCTACATTTTTGCTTGGTTCAATATTTCTATGGGAATCAAACCCACAGGTTCCATTGCTATTTCACCAATTGGTTAAGCTAGACAAATTTGTCATCTGTGTCCTTTTAGAAGTTATTGTAATAACGAACATAATTTTACAAAATAAAAAAAGAGAAGAAGAATATAGAATTTATGTTTGTGTATTTCAATAATTGTATGTATTTTATATTTCAATGTTACATTTCAATTTAAGAACAATTAATATTCAAAAAAACAAATCCAGACATTATAACTTTTTTTCAACGTATAAAACGAGTACTTGCACGTTATGGACATTATCATTAGTTGATTTCTTGTAATTGTACTTTTCAGTGTCAATCATCTGTATTTCTTGGCTTAAGTCTATTAAAAAATCGTCACGTAACTCATCCGGGATCTTGAAAGGCACCAAAGACATCAACGCATCTGAAAATAATTGTACTTTTATTTATTTTCATTTTCCCAAAGACAAACTAACTTCTACATGTACAACCTTTTCGGATGTGTGTTTTAGGCGCATTTTATAACATTGAATAAATTGTTCTTATCATAAACAATATGAAGGATTGATCTATTTATATTTGGACCTAGAGAGAAACTTAGGACAAATAGCAAGGACTGAGTCAAGCGACACGTCAAATTGATATATGAGTCATTAGAACAATGCTCATTGAACATTTAAGCGGCCGATCATACCGCGTCACAGCATAAAGCCCGTCACAGACTTAGCTATAATATATATTAATATACCATACTATAATAAATATTATTGCAAGCTACCACACACTGAGAAATATATATTTTGCCTTCATTTAATTGATGGTCGTCCTAGTACCATAATATATAGTAATATGCAATAATGTATATTACGGTATCGCTTGGTGACGTCACAGAAATATATATTATAGCTGAGTGTGCGGTCACGCGAAAATTAGTAGGTATAGAAAATATATAGTAATATGCCTAGCCATAAAAATATTAATATATATTATACAGTAGAAACTCGATAACTTAAACCTCGGTAACATAAAAACCTCTGTTACTTCAAAAAATACTATGTTCCCTTCCCATCAGAGCCCAAAACCTCTATAACTTAAAATACGCAACCTCTATAACTTAAATAAATAATCTCTGTATAGGCCCTCAGTAACTAAAAGAAATGTTTCCACAACCTCTATAACATAAAATTGTTTGTGAATGAGTCATTTTGAAAGATTGTCAAAACAAATGGTTTCGGTATTTATTGCTTGCACGTGTTTACTATGTATTGTTAACGTAAACAATACATTACCTATTGTTTGCTTTATCTAAATTCTTCAAAGCTTTGCGGCGGTTAGCTTTGTGACAACGACTTACTTGCATCATAAGTTTTTTGATCGTTGTCCTGGAAACATCGCTTTACTTACTGTGTGATAAAACTGTCTTAAAATGAGTCCAAAAAGAAAACTAACAACCCTCACCTACGCTGATAAATTAAAAGCTATAGAAGCAGTGAAGAAGAAGCAGAAGAAGCGAAGCAGTTTGGAATACATGAGAGTACATTGTCTATCATCATTAAAAAAGAAGCTGAAATCAAGAAACAAGAATCAGGAGAAAGTCTTCAATGTAAAAGACGAAAAATTGCCGAATTCCCTAATTTAGAACAATGTTTGTTTACGTGGTTAAAACAGTGTCGAAACAAAAACATCAGTGTTAGTGGACCCATACTGAAAGAAAAAGCTGAAGAGTTCGCTAATTCTCTGAAAATCAAAAATTTTAAAGCCAGCAATGGCTGGTTACAGAATTTTAAGAAACGGCATGATTTAGCCTTTAAATATGCGGCGAAAGTGCGAGCGTTAGCAAATCAGTCTGCCAAGAATGGAAACCTTGATAACTTAAAACCTCTATAACTTAAAATATTTTGTGTTTCCCTTGGACTTTAGCTTATCGAGGTTCTACTGTAGCTAAGTCTGTGACGGGCTTAACTGTGCGTGGTACGTAATTATGCCCGCTTGACCATTCCATGATATTTGATAGGGAATTTTTTGCAAAATATCCACACAGAACAATATTTACCGTTACTAAATGCGCTGTCAGAGTTGTGCTCATTTCCGTACCTGACACGTTCATAGTACGCTAATGTTATGAGATTAGACCAGTGCAGATAGCCTTTAAAATAAATAAAAAGTGAGAAAAATTATAGTAGGATGAAACCTATTGGAAAGGGAGGTTAATATTATAAAAATTAAAGGAAAAATAATTTACGGGCGATCTGAGGTCGGGAAGGGGTAGGGGGGGTAGTTTTAAGGGTAAAAAACGGTTTATCTCGATTTCCGGCAAAACTAAAAGTCCTATCGAAGAAAGTTAAATCGCAAAGTTGTAGGTAATAAAAAGATCTAAAACTTTTGTATTCACACATTTTTACATAACCTCAAAATTTATGTGAAAAATTTAAAAAAACAAGTTTTTTGTTTTTAATTTTTATCTTTAACAAATTTTTTTTTTAACGAAATTTGGTGAAAACTTACCTTTCTATATCTCAAATACTTTATTCGATTTATAATTTATTCGATTAACAATATTTATTTTTTCACCTTATTTTGAATGAATATCGAAAAAACACCCTAATTTTCAATCGAAAATTCACCCGTCAAAATATCAGCTTTTTTTAAATTATTTTTCCTTTAATTTTTATAATATTCTCCTCCTTTTCCAATAGGTTTCATCATACTATTATTTTTTTAGGTTTCAAAAATTATCGGCACTGGGGGTCTAGCCAAGATGGCTTAACAGTAGTGTATGTAGAAAGTCGAAAACTAAATTTGTATGAAAATGACAGCTCGTGTCGACAGTCGGTAGCCTAGGCCCTAAAGGAGTGAGTCGGGATACAATAAGCGACGCCATGACAGTGCTACGAAAAGACACACATTAACGCTTACGCTATTCGGTAGCCAACGGCCAATTAATGTTTCGGCAGTGTAGAAAAAACGGCGTTTCTCCGCCATGTTTTAGCGTGATCTCAAAAGCTGCTGTTTGAAATAATTAAGTACAACTATTGCCATCTTTAATGGCTACCGTTTTAAAAACATGTCATATTTTGGACGTTTTAACGAAATGGTTTTAATTTGTTATCTGTCTTTTTTTAACGTTCTCGTGTAATTATAATAATTTAAACTAGAGTTATTATTTTTAAGTTAAGAGTTTTAGTTTTTCTATGAATTAATGCGAGGATAACATAATAGACACAGATAAATATGAAAATATCAAGAAAATCAGCAAATTAGTAGAGGTAAATCCTAGTTATATTGGATATCTCTTATTGATATTTATATTGCATGTAAGTTCATGAAATTGTTCTTTAATTTAAAAAATACATATACCATTTAATATTGCATATATTATGTAATCACAAAGTAAAATTATTGTACATTTTATTTGTATATTTCAGATGATAATGCAGTCACTAATGAACATAATTAGAAGTTCTAAATATATTTTATTGTAATTATAATAGAAGCTAATGATATAATATTGATTATATTAATCAAATAAAGTGGATTTATACTTCATGAACTTTGGAAATATAAAATCTAGTGAGCAATACTAAGGAATGGTAAGCAGATATTTTCTTTAATTATTTACTAAGTTAATATACTAGAAAAGTTATTATAATATTGTTAATGAATGAGAAGTTTGAATTCAAGTCCTTTGGGAGTTACTGACATTGTTTGGTTATTAAGAACTTTAATTGACAATAAGCAGCAGTGACAAATTAAGTATATTTTTAAGTTTAGAATTAAGTAAAGAGTTTTAATACTAAAGTTACCTATTGAACAAACCTTGGACCGATCTTACACTTTAGTTTGTCAGTTTTCTATTTGATCAAAGTACTAACTAAAATATTTTCTTTTCAGAAAAAGAGAAGCTATGGAGAATGAAATAATGGTTGGTTAAATAACATTACCTCAAGAACAGGAAACAGTAACTGAAACTATGTTCTTCTACATTTAATCTTAATAAGTTCAGCAGTTTGAATGTTAATGAGACATTATTATAAACAAACTGCATTTGTAGATTTTGGGAAGAATTATATCTTTACAATAACAATTATTATTTACAATTGTTGTGTTAAGGAAACAATCACTATTTTTTTAATCGCCCAGGATGTATTCATAGTAACTGTAGGTATCATAGTAATTTTATGAAATCATCACAACATCTAACGTTAGGTTTTATGAATTGAACAATTTTTGAAGTTATACTTCTTTAGGCGCGTTATGAAAAATTGATGAGAGTGAAATTTTACGATGCGCGCGCACCGTGACACAAAATTAACAGAATTATGTTACACTTAATGTAAGAGAATAATAATAAATATTTATTTATTTAATTTTTTTAATGAAAACTGAACTTTATTGACTATAATGACTCCTTTCCCTTTTATTAATTGCATGCAATCAAAAACTATTTTTAATAATGCCAAAGAAGTATAACTTCTTACGCGCGTACACACGCACCCTTTTTTGTATATAACAGCACACAAACAAGATATTGACATTGCTGCAAACTAACACTTACATTTATTAGTTAATTATCTACATATATAAATATGAATACATCTACATTAGGTAGTAATGCATTTAATTTGATGCACCTGTGTGTGTTCAGTAGTAATGTCTGTATTGTTTAATAAGTTGTTACATATGCTTATTTTTCTATGTAGACTGCATTATGTTAAGGAAGATATTTGTGCCTTATTTTAATAAAAAATAACCATAACTGAAACATTTTTATTTTGCTACCTGTTTGTTTAATATTCCTAACTATTAGTAGGTATGGGTCATTCATATATGCATTATCTGTATATTCTTGTAAAATAAACTAATATTGAGAACCACTTTAATGGCTTTTCCTACTAAAGAAGATAGGTAAATTACCAAAAATAAAACTGACAAATACATAACATACAATGTTTATTCAGTTCTTGCTTAAACAGATTTTGCATTTACATATTCACTAGTAGCAAATCACTGATATAACCAAAAGTTAATTGACATAAATATTAACTCAAAATAAACATCTGACTTAAATTTATATCCAAGATGTTGGAGCATCAATATGGAGTCAAAGGTTGATTAAGGGTTATAATTTAAGACTAAGTTTCTATTTTATAATTTTAATTAATCCTTCTTTTTTATAAATATATTATAAACAATCAACCTTTAAGACTCTAACTTAAACTGAAATTGTTTGATGGACATAAACAGAGATAATTCCAACTGTAGCAAATCACTAATAAAATCTACACTTATATAAAAATCTGCTTTCAAATTGACATTAAAAATGTTCAAGCACAAACACCAAACCTAATTAAAGCTTAAATCAAACTCTAATTTCAGTGTTCACACTAGTCTACGTTTTTTTTCTATTGTTTTTTAATTCCTTGGACTTTATCAACTTCTAGTCAACCTTATTTTCACTCTTTATTTATCAATCCACAGTACTATTTCTATTGTTTCTTCTAAGCGGTAACAAAATATGTTGCTTCTTCATTTTGCAGATTAGTTGTGAGGTCAAATCCTAAAAATATCAAAGTATGAGTACTACTAATTATTATTATATATCGCGATTATGCAATTTCAAAATATTGTATTTATTTGTAGCCTTAAATTTCTGAGAAAACATGAAACAAAACATAATTAATTTAAACATGCAATTAAAATGTATATATTCACTTTGCACCTTCCGTAAATTCCACTTAAATCGAAAATTGTTCCAACCTTGCTGACATTCTAATGTCCCTTTTGCAGCTTCCAATTGCAAATTAACAAAAATATTGTAAAGTTTTAACTTCTATTTGTTTATAAAAGTGACATTAGGAATACATTTAATCCAGAGACAATATGACGGAATAAGGTGCTACGAACAGCAGCTCGCATCTACGCTGTCGACTTTGCGGTAATGTATCGACATGCCTCTTGGCTACTAACGAAGCGTTTTCGACAGTACAATTACGCAAAAGCGGTAGTGTATGTAGAATACTTTTCGACACCAATATGGCTAGACCCCCTGGTCTAGATGGTGTAGTGAGACTTATAACATCCTCTGTTCAAGGTTTAATTGTACATTCATGGCTTTTGTTTGTTTTTTATTGCTAATATTCGCTTAAGTCTAAAGTTGATAAAAATGTTCTCGAATTTGTTACCGTGTCTCTTTTCCCATTCGACGACAAAACCTACCTTTGAAATTCTCTTGACTTTCGTAGACGTGATTTACTATCTTGACTTCTAATTTTGTTATAGTAAATCCAATTTTTCCTAATAATTGTTGCATTTCTTTAAGGGAATCCTGAAAAGAGTATATTTTTAACACAGTTATTTGAAGCTTGTAGATTGCGTTCGTGTATTTACGTTTTTATTCCGTTTAATTGGTAGATGATTAAACTATATAATAATAGAAATTAACACGACTCCAAGAATTTTTCTTTTAGTATTCATATTTTTTTCTTAAGAAATAATCATTTATGTTTATAGTGAATCAAATTATGTTATATTTACTTGACTGTCATGGTATGGAGATATATATCTTTCAACGTCAGTAACCCATGTCTTCCATTTTTCGGCTTTAGCAAGGGACCTGTAGGCATCGAATAATGATGCTTTTTCTGCGACAATCGCGAAACAACTTCCTTGGTCCCTAAGGATATCGTATATGTTCTGGAACGCAGTTCTGTAAAAACAACATAAAAAATAAGTATAGCTAAATTGATGTATCCGCCAAAAAAGCTATTTTATATTAATAAATATAATTTTCGAAGGCGTCGAGTCACCGTCGTATTGTTTATGAGGTGTGCGAATATAAAATATAGATCCAAACATACAATGACAAGATCAAACCACAATTGGTCTTGACTTTACTTTAAATACATTTTTAACAAAACATATAAAATCCAGAATGTTCCGAATACTGTTGCTGAATAAGATTTTTATTAAATAGTAGATCGGACTAATAAAAAAAATATATATATTCTGTGGGCGCACTTGATACTAAACGGATCGACGTACGTTTGACGAACATTCATCGTTATAAGAAGAGACTTCTATGTTTTGTTAATATAGTAATGTTTAAACCTTTTTGTATATAATATTATGTATTCCATCTTTGGTTATATCTTCAGTAATTCGTAATTCGTTTCTTCTTTATTTTTTTAATAATAAGCATTTTTCTTGCTTTTTACTATATTAAAAAAACATAAGGTACAGACATGGGAACTCCACGGTTTCTAATAGGTAGGTTTTCTAGACATCTAATAGATGTCTAGAAAAAACAGATAAAGCTAAGGCCAGAACTCTTCGCTTTTTTTCAGCAGAGCATACCTATGATGAAATTGGCAATTTTTCACTTATAAATAATATATCATAGATAAATATTTCTTTGTAATAAATTCAATAGGTTCACGTTTGATTAAGTTGGGTTAACTCACGTTATTAAAAATATGATTTTGTGATCTTACATAAATACCTATATGATTATATAAATTACCTACCTTATTTTAATATTCTCAAAGTGAGTATTAAATAAAAAAGCTATTTAGATGCCGTGTAGCACGAACCATACATTAAAAATTACAATTGCGATGTACTTACTCTTGACGACGACACCAGTTTAAAGCAAAAAAGGAAATGGCATGGTGGAAACGTTCCCTTAGCTGATCGGGCAGCTCTCCCTCTATGTTAAGGGTAGTGAAATCAACGCAATCCAAAGCATAGTGTTCTTTTGCGAATTGTATCATATCTTCATTTATGTCACAGCCCGTCATGGTCTTGCAAGTAGGAATTAATTCTTTGAATATTTTTGATGTCAAACTCCCATCGCCACAACCAATGTCTAGGATTGTTGAGTCTCTTTTCCAATTAAATATATTCTTATACTCTTCTAGATACTTCATTGCACTAGTCTTCGTCAGACCATTTGATTTATTATACAATTTGACGTTAAACATTGTTCGTGCGTGCTTTTCGCAAAATTTCTGATGGGGTTTGCGCAGCGGTCAGGTAGTAAGGCTAGGAAAGGCTATAGACTACAGCCGTCGCGGTTGTTAGATGTTATCGTTTATTATATCATTAACCTGAACATAAAAACGAAATTGCATGATTTATGCATAATAAGAAAATTATAAATTAATTTATACTCTAATGTGTTGTGTACTGTTGAGCCGATAGGAAAAGAAATAGAAATTCATAAAGGTATCAATGATCAGGTAACTCAAGGTGTTAATAAATGATTGAATAGACCAGCATTGCACTTGCGAGGCTTCTGGCAATGTGAGTGTCCATAGGCGGTGGACACTATCACTCAACCTCAGATGAGCCACTTGTCCGAAGAAGGCGATTCATCACGTCTTGGAGGCAGTCCTTTCTCGAAAATATCCCGGCAAAGTTTTGCCTATATTTCGAGATTCTGCAGCCTCCTTTGACAATTGACCGAATGGAAGGGGAGCATTTTCTATGACCAAAGCCCTATGACATAAAATTTTATGAAGAGTTGGTGTCATGGGATGCCATTTATACAAATAAAAGTGTAATTCTGCCATGGATCGTGGATATTTTGAAAACTTTTTAGTGTCAATGCGGAACCCACTTGCCAGTAGGTACTTCTAAAATTACTTTTATTTTCGTTATTCCCTGCGGCTCTTTCGCTCATCACTGCAGCATAATTCAATTCATCGTGAGGTACTTCTGATCTCAGTTTTCTGTTTTGCGCCTTTTCACGCAAGGTCACTTCGGAATTCCTTCGAAGGGCGGCCGGGTTTGTAGAGTCGCCTATCTGGTAGAAAGATGGTGCCCTCAAGCCATTGCACGTTTGTTTCGCAGAAACGGTCTTCTTTGTAGCTCGCCGCGGTCTACTTACACTTGTATTGGTCTAAAAGACTTTAAACTATCGCGGAGTAAATTGATTTGACTATTAGATGATATCATTTGGTCATTTCGGTTAGATTTTCCTCGAGAAAAACCAGTTTTTTGTCTATATTTTTCATTTTACACTGTTTTATTTAGTTGAACAATATCAACTCTTGATATAGTCATCGAGGACTCAACACTTGGACCTGCCGGCAAAAGATAACCGTTGTTTTTAGTACAAAACTGAAAATACTTGTTTTTTTTTCTTCTTAAAACCTCATTGAATTAAATGCCAATAAAATCCGGACGCGGAAAGTGGCGGAAGGTTTTTCTCTTGATAATACAAGTAGAAGGTTCATAGAATACCCTCAAAGAAAAAATATAGCTAAACTCCATTTAACTGATACTCAAATGAACTCGACAAACTTATTATAATGGGAATTATTTGACTCAAAATGATCATGACTGTCTTCAACATTTCATGAATGAAAAAGTGGTTCTAATAGTCTAGTTATGAATTAAAATCTATGTGCATACCCATGCCTGAAGGCTCGATGTATTTTTTGGGGGTTTGCACCACTTTGCACTAAACTCAACAGCGTGAAACTGCACAGAAAAATAGCGAGTGTCGAAAAAACAAACGTGAAACTGCTAGTTTCACGTTTGTTTTTTACGACACAATAGATGACTTCCGACTGACCTTGAAGGTGCAGGGGGTGCATTAGCGGCATGTTTTAACCGGTTGTGTATGAGTAAGGGTCAAGGTAAGGGAGTCAGTCGCGACTGACTTTAACTGTTTACATGAAGTAAGTAGTAGTGGTGCGTTTCTCACGATGAGCACACGTGTGTGAAGTCAGTGGGAAAAATGAATTCGCGAAAACAACTGAAACGACGATTTAATTATTTGTTGAAAAATTTATCAATTTTGCTGTTGAATGAGTTAATAGAAATGGTAGAAAATGAGATAACTAAAAATAAACGACAGTGGGTAAGAAAATGGATTGACGATAGAAACGAAACTGGTGGCTCTGCTTTGTTGCTGAAGCAATTGCGATTTGAAGATCCTGCGGAGTACAAACTGGCTATGAGGATGTCACCACAGAATTTTGACGAATTGCTGTCAATGATATCGAGCTCTTAATTTTTATCGCTAGCGAAAAAATGGTGGTCACTCTACAACGCAGCGGCAGTGACTAACCACGCACTGACTTGTCTGTTTACACGGGGTTTATTTGGCTGGCGCGGGGGTGCGCGGGTGGCGGGGGGCGCCAACTGACTTTAAAATATTCGTGTCCGAATATCCAAGTCAGCGCTGACTTCAAGCCACTGTACTGACTTCAAATCAGTTTACACAGGGTTTTTTTCGGGTCAGCACTGACTTGCCTCGAATTTGTAGTCAGTTACTGACCCTGTGTAAATCAGCTCTTATATTTTAAAATTAAGTATAGGTTGCAGCGCATGCGCGCTGAGACCTGTTGCTGAGCGCACCTCATATTGTATTGGCGTGTTATTTTCACACAATTTTTTTAACCCACACCGTAGTCAAAGCTAGCCGCCAAAGTGGTTCCCCATCGGGAGCCAACAGGTTAAAAGCCTTAGTAAAGTTTTTTTTAGAAAATTATGGAGTCGATAGGCAGTCACCAATGTAATAGTCACCACTCATAACTATTACAAAACGTCCATTTATATAAGCATATCTGACAATATCATTGTGTTTTACTTTATAATCATTTTATACATGTGTGTATACAACTTTAATGAACAAGGCCTACTAAAGTCTGCGGAAGTATCCCACCATTCGTAGAACTGAAATAATCTTACGTAGAAAATTAAACTTTTTGTCTTCGTTTTAAACTTAAACGCAAAAAAAAATTATCGGATATCGCAAAGATTATAACGCAAATTTATTCCTTCTTTTTTGTTTAACGTGTTGGCGTCGGAGCATGTAAAAGCCAAATATTTCGTGAAATAATTTACTCTGAAATAGTTCGGCACTTTCATTGTCAAAAGATAATAGCTTGTACTATATTTCAATAAATGAAAATCCGATTTAATCTAACATTTCTCTCAGTTGATTTTCAGGATTATAAATATATGTAGGTTAAAAAATTAAAGGCTCTGTGAGATTTTAATAGATACTATTTATAGTCCAAGTAATAATAACTTCTAATGGGTGAACTTCAAAAAAAAAGGGTGCGTGTACGCGCGTAAGATATTATACTTCTTTGGCATTATTAAAAATAGATTTGGATTGCATGCAAATAATTAATTACAATTAAATAATCAAAGACTGGAAAAGGAGTCATTATAGTCAATAAAGTTCAGTTTACATTTGAAAAATTAAATAAATAAATATTTATTATTATTCTCTTACATTAAGTGTAACATAAATTCTATTATTATTCGAATGTTGTTTTTAAATTATGTCCAATGCCGTAGCATCTTCCGTGGGCAACTTAATTCTGTTAATTTTGTGTCACGGTGCGCGCGCATCGTAAAATTTCACTCTCATAAATTTTTCATAACGCGCCTAAAGAAGTATAACTTCAAAAATGTTTTGCTGTGTAAATAGTGTTTGGGAACGGTTAAATTTGTGAGCGGCTTGACAAAAACTTGGACTTCGTACCTAACTAAGTCCACTTTTTTGTATATCTTTTGAAATATCAGTCTAGTGGAAAATTTTATGACTCGTAACGATTATTATGTACATTATCAAATGACAATAGGATATGAATTCTAATATCCTATTGTCTCCAATCTCTTTCGTTAATTTTATTCATTGTTAATGGCAAGAATAGTCTTATTTCCTTACTTAGATAATTAATTCTGACTAGGGCTGAAGGGAATATAGAATCTAGATTCTAGACGATGAAATTAAAATTAAAAAAATAAAACACTCCAATAAATAACTTCTCCTTCGTTTTTTACATGTAAAAGTGTGGGCTTTGAAAATGAAAAATGAAAAGAAAAATTTGCTGCGAGTGTATAAGTTCAGCGATGCTTGCAAACACTTTATTTTCGCTGAGATAATTAAAAAGTAATTGAATGCCAACAATTGTGTTATCAAAAAGGTATTTTAATAACTGAAATATTATTATATCGAGTTTTTGAAGTGAAACTTCTTTAGAATCGTTGTGATTTCAAACCGGATGCAACGGAAAAAGCGACAGTAAAAAGAGACAGACACATAAATTAAAAGGATTTGGCGTGGGAGAGAGTGAGATAGGAGGCATTATATAGTGTATAAACTTTAAATTAGTGTGTATTTGAACATTTTCTGAAATAAAAAAACTTATTTAATAAATAAAAATTATTTAATTTTCATCAATGATTTGAAATAAGTAAGTCAAGTAAGTAGTTTAATTATAAAATTAGATTATTTATCAATTTTATTTACAAATCATTAGTTAGTAAACTTTTTGAAATGAAAACTTCGTACTACACTTAATTAAAAGTTTATACACTGTATAATGCTTCCTATGTCATTTTCTCCCACGTTGGATCTTGTGAATTTATTTCAAACTTTTATTATTTTAGTTTTTACCAAATTAAAGTTGATATTAAAGTTATAAATAAAAATTTAACATTAAAATATATATTTTTTTAAAGAAAAGATCCTACATTTAGATAGAGAAAAAGTCTAATTTACATATTTTAGTTATAAAAACTTTGTTTTTGAAGGTTTCACTTCTACCACGTGTGAATTGGACACATGATTTTTTTTTTAAACATGAGTAATAATTTATCTGATGGCGTTTGGTGAAGGTGGCGATGATGACCAAGCCAACAGATAATTTATAAATATAACTATATAATATAACTCTTGTTTTACCCTTTATTCATTTGTTTTAACCAGTATATTTTTGTATCCTACCCGCAGATATAGCTTAACAATTATTGTTACTGACCGACTGTCTAACTATCTACCATTATTAAAATCCTATTTTTATTTTAATATTATATAATTTTTTTGACATTTTAAATTTTAATATTTACGGCATATAATACTGTCTGTACTTCGTAAGTTCTCCATACTTATCCTAAAGAAAAAACATGAAAAAAATATTAATAATTGATGTATTCATTGTATAAAATATATACAAAATATTATATTTGTTTACACTTTGCAGGGTACAAGTAATCTAACACTAAATTTCACGGATATAACGAAAAATTTATTGGTTCGTCATTTTTTTAAAGGAAATTATTCTATGAAATCCATCGCTACGCTGAAAAAAGCGAAATTCCTGTGTTTTATTTGAAAGTTGAATTCTATAAGAAAATTGTGTAATAAAGTGATTAAAATTTAATTTGTTTTGTTTCGCAACCTGTAGACCCCTTAAAACAAATAAGAAAGAACAATAAAAACAATAACTTAAATATATTATTAAAAGGAGTCCCTTTAGACAAGGTTCCGAAGATACTGGCAAAATTCCTTCTTTGAATAGCTAGACTAAATCTTTGTCCGAGGTAGCTGCCAGCTCTTCGGTATCGTGTGATGTCGACTAACCTTTTTGCTAATTCCTTAAAAAGCCATATAGCGCTAAGACTCCACGGACCAAGGGTCTCGACACCGAATGGGACAAAATCATATTCGCAGTCTAGACCCCTGTATTTGCAGGCTTTAGCTTTTTCAGCCGCATCACAAGCCGCACCAGCTCTGTTGTTGGTTCCATGTAGATGGGAAGGGGCCAGTGTGTCTGAACAGGTTGCATCCCATACCAGCACCCGGCCCATCTTCCATGGAATCAAACTCATATCGTCCGGTCTCTTGCCATCGTCTGTTGCAATTCCAGTCGGCTCAAGTAGACTTGGGACGTTGACGGTGGCAAGGGAGTATGATATCGTTAAGTGCGGCATGTCTCGAGAAGCGGCCTGCACTTTTTTGGCATGACAGGCCGTGATGTCCTAGCCTGTCGACATCAGTGCCACAGGGACATATATGAGGAGCGCAGACCGGAACCCCAAGCCGTAGACAGGTTGCTATTCGGAGCATGTCAGGCTCAAGAAAAGTTCCTGTATTTGACGAAGCGTGAAGCCAGTAGCCGGCGTACCCACGGCCAAAAGCCAAGCACGCGCCGAACCTGTACTACAGCTCAAAAGATTGTCATAAGTCATTTGCAAATTATGTCGTCCCAGCTCCTCTGTAAATTTAGATTTAAAATGGAAAATTTTGACCTGGGCCTGCAATTAAGAAAGCGATTCTAGCTTCTTCCAAGCCAGCAATCTCAAAGTTTGAAGGGGATGCCTTTAAAATTTTACTTATGAGATTTGCTAAACTATTGACAGAAGATAGGAAGGCTGGTAAAGCGACACTTTAAATTTTGGGAATCCCTTGGAAGTTGGAATGCTTGGGTCCAAGATTGCTCGTTCAGCTGCATATTAAGAATCGATTCTAAGCTAATTTTGATTACGTCGTCTACTTGTGTCAAAAGATCTGGGTGATTCCTAAAGGAGCAGCAAGGGAGCACACACGTAAATTTTGGGACGAAAAGACAGAATTTTAAGATGCAAAGTGCATAATGAGGACTTATTTCAAGGAGACGGAGCCAAAATATGAAATTGTTGTTTTACTTCATTTAAATTTAAGTCGCAGTTATTTATAAAAAGTTCGCATTTGCTAAAATTAAGCTCCAAACCAGGCTTCCAATTTATTTTTGATTAAAAAAAGGTCCGAAAACACAGAGTCCACATCACCTTCTAGGGTTCCGTCGTCCAAATACCAAACGATGTAATTAGAATTTAATATTAAATAAATTAAAATGTTTGATTATCGGATTTATAGCTAAACTAACAATTGCAGGCCCAAGGGGATCATCCTGTTGACAACCTTCTTTCGAGGACAGTTCATTAGAACGATATAACAATTTTGTTGGGTCAGCGTAACTGAGAAGTAGATAATTATATATTTCCGGTATATGTTGTTTTATTTCCGTCAGCAAATGAATTGATATCAATTCATTTGAGCAACACGTCAGGCTGTCCGTAAGTTAGGAAATAGCGTAGGGCATGGACGGCTGCCTCACACCCTCCTTTTACACCGAAGCCTAACTGTACAGGTTCAAATTCTGAATTTAATTTTGGTAAAATATGTCGAACAGCAATTTTGGAAGCCAGACGTCGTAGTGTTGAACCAACAGCAATTGGTCTCACCCCTCCGTCCTTTTTGGTGAGGGCAATGAGGTTCGCGCCGAAAAAAATAGGAACAATTTCTGTATTGACATTACTGGAATTTAAATTTGATTAAAATTTGGTAATCGAATTTACAAGTTCCTCGCCTGCATCACCCACAGAATGCGATGTTAAGTCTTTCAAATGTTGGGGTGAGATTCCATCCAAACCTGCAGCCGAACCTGGTTTAAAAGAAGAAATGGCAACCGTAACATTTTTGTTTTGAATTTGAAGGCAAGCTTGCCCTGCTGTTGGTGGGTCAAGAAAATATGGGTTTACTGGAGCTGGAGGATGTTTCCGTAAAGCCTGAAGGGTGTCAGGGGTATGTGGCAAGCACGTCGTTGGAGAACAAAAGGCGGTACCTTTAAGATTTCCGTCACAGATTTTGTTTTCGATGAGTTTGTAGTGATTACAAGGGGCAACATGTTTGATTAGAGGATCGGGAAAAGGCGAGGAGCTTACAACACAGTTTTTCTTTATCTTTTGTGTCAAGGATAAATTCGGTTCATTAGATTTTATTATATGTAGAGTGTTGTATGAAAATAAAAATAGGTTCTGCAGTGTACAGAATTGATTATGTAAAATTTCTGGATTGTGACAAATGTGTAGCAACGGTTATTCGAGCTCCTCGAGGGATTCTTTTAAATATGGTTATACTAACTATTAGGTAGGCTAAGATATGTGTGGAAAGGAGTTAGATTGTTGGCTACATAAGTAGGCCCACTTGGAATAATAGGATGGTAAGTATATAGGTAAACTGCTTTTGCTAATACATTTCCTTTGTATTTTTGTAGTGTTTATGTTGAGGCCTTTTAAAGATTTGAATGACTTGTTGCACTGTGTACATGTATGGGTCGCGTATGATCCTATTGACAACATGATACATTTTTGCTTGTGTTCGATATTTCTACGGGAATCGAACCCACAGGTTCCATTGCTACTTCACCCATTGGTTAAGCTAGATACATTTGTCATCTGTGTCTTTTTAGAAGTTTTTGTAATAATTCATTATCTAATATATAAAATTCTCGTGTCACGTGTTTTCGTTGCCATACTCCTCCGAAACGGCTCGACCGATTCTCATGAAATTTTGTGTACTTATTGGGTATGTCTGAGAATCGGCCAACATCTATTTTTCATCCCCCTAAATGTTAGGGGTTGTCCACCCCTAAATTTTATTTTTTATTTTTTAGACAAAATTTTTAATTTCTATTTTTTTATGATACAACATACAAAAATACATACAACCCCTTACTTTCACCCCTCTACGATCAACCCCTATTTTTTTATTATAAATGGCATATGGCAAAACGACGTTTGCCCGGTCAGCTAGTTATAAATAAAATTTTACAAAATAAAAGAAGAGAAGAGGTAAATAGAATATATGTGTGTATTTTAATAATTCCATTTTATATTTCAATGTTACATTTCAAATTCAGATCAATGAATATTCCTAAGTAATCCAGACATTATTACTTTTTTTCAACATATAAAACGAGTATTTGCACGATAAAGGCTAAATCGTTAGTAGATATTTTGTAATTGTACTTTTTGGTGTCAATCATATGCATTTCTAGGCTTAAGTCTTTAAAAAAATCGTCATATAACTCATCCGGGATCTTGAAAGGCACCGCAGCCATTATTCCACCTGAAAATAATGGTACATTAGACGACACACAAAAGTGATTAGCACTAAAAGAGTCGATACCGTGTCGTACCATAACTGTGCCTGGAAAAGTACATAATTATGCCCGCTAGAATCGTGAATGAATGAATCGTGTATTGTCAGAGTTGTGCTCGTTTCCGTACCTGACACGTCCTTAGTACGCTCATGATATGAAACGGTGTAGTGAGACTTATAACATGCTCTATTATAGGTTTAATCGTACATTCGTGGCTTATGTTTGTTTTTTATTTTGCTAATACTTGCTTAATAGCAGTGTTGGCTTCAGCGTGCGACTCTCATACCTGAGGACTGAGGTACATAGTAGCTACGAGGACGTACGTAGGTGCGCAAAAAGTCGACGGCGTGTGTCAGGCACTGGAGGCTGATCACCTACTTGCCTATTACACTTAAACATGATCATGAAACAGATTCAGAATTCTGAGGCCCATATCTAAAGAGGTTGTAGCGCCAATGATTTATTTTGTATACTATAATATAATATATTTATATTTTAATACTTGCTTAAGTCTAATGTTGATAAAAATGTTCTCGAATTTGTTACCGTGTGTGTATGTCTTATTTCCCATTCAACGCCAACACCTACCTTTTAAATCCTCTAGATTATCGTACTTGTGAAATATTATCCTGTGTTCTAATTTCGTTATAGTAAATCCAATTTTTCCTAATAATTGATGCATTTCTTTAAGGGAATCCTGAAAAGAATATATTTTTAATTAAACACAGTAATTTGAGGCTTGTAGATTACGTTCGTGTATTTACGTTGTTATTCCATTTAATCGGTAGATATAGTTAAACTGGCGATCATTTCTTTAAAGTCCCCTTAGAACCCAGGTACGTTTTTGACATACGGGTGTATAGATCACGCTAAATCATTACTCCGAATCTTAATTTTACCTTTATAGCTAAATAGAGATAAAGGTTTCATGTATATGTTATATGCCTGCAATCATCATAAATCATCCCTGAGGTTATAGTCCCCCGTCTATGTCAAGCAGAGAAGACAACCTACTGCAAATGGTCACGAAACATATACTATAAATCTAGGCAGTAGTGATTTAACGATGAATGAGTTTGACGGCTCATTGGTCTAGTGGTTAGTACCCCTGACTGCGAATCCATGGGTCCTGGGTTCGATCCCCGGCTGAGACAAGACATCGATGTGATGAGCATTTGGTGTTGTGCTTATGTCTTGGGTGTTTAAATATGTATTTATATGTCTATCTATCTATAATATGTATGTATATCCGTTGCCTAGTACCCATAACACAAGCTTCACCAGCTTAGCATGGGGTGGTCAATTGGTGTAAATTGTCCAATCTTAAAAAAAAAAAGTGATAATGGTTTTTTTTATATGGGACAGTGGTTCAGTAGTACATCAAGTTGAATAATGTGCGTCTATGTCTAATGTAATAAATTAATTCAATCAACCACAATCGCTCCATTATGGCGGGCCTCCTAGCAAAAAATAATAATAGAAATAAACCCGACTACAAGAATTTTGTTCATTAATATTTTTTATTAAGAAATATTAATTAGCCTTTGCTAGAGTGAATTAAATTATTTATACATACTTGACTGTCATGGTATGGAGATATATATCTTTCAACGTCAAAAACCCATGGCTTCCATTTTTCGTTTTTAGCCAGGGTCCTGTATGCATCGAATAATGATGCTTTTTCTGCGACAATCGCGAAACAACTTCCTTGGTCCCTAAGGATATCGTATATGTTCTGGAACGCAGTTCTGTAAAATAAATATGGCTAAATTGATGTATCAGCTGAAAAAGTTTTAATAAATATAATTTCAGAAGGCGTCGAGTCACCGTCGTATTGTTTTGAGGGTTTATGATCGCACACATACTAATATCGATGCAAAACATACAATGGGTATTGACTTTAAATCCCTTTTTAACAAAAAACATAACCTTAAGAATTTACTGAATACTGCCCTGGGATTCTGTAACTCACTTTTCGAACTCACACAGCGGTTTTTGCATCGGCGGTCGCTCTCAAATCAGTCGTGAAGCAGTCATTTTATGATTTGGCATTCTGATAAACAATAAAATACAAGCTACCACCTTTTCAGAATGCCAAATCATAAAATGACTGCTTCACGACTGATTTGAGAGCGACCGCCGATGCAAAAACCGCTGTGTGAGTTCGAAAAGTGAGTTACAGAATCGCAGGGCTGTTGCTGAATAAGTTAAGAATAAGTTAAGTATTACGTAATTAGGAACAAAATTATACGAATTAAATGAAAGCATGCCCATATATGCAGTCATAGGACAACTGCAACCTATTCTCTCAGCGTATCAGAAATCCAACAAGGCGACAGTTTATAAAATACTTTACAAAAATTATACTTTACTTTTCACAGGGCTCTGATACAAGTCTCGGTATCAAAATTATAATAAATCACCACATTTTATAACAAATCTTGTTAGATGTTGACCAGCTAGCCGTGCTCCTTAAAGCGTAAATTGGAGACCGCTTTACACTTGATCGTTTTCTTGTTATTAAAAAATTGTGCAATTATTTAAAGTCTGTATTAGAGCTATTGTAGTAGATTTTTTGTAAAATGCTTTGAACAAATGTGTCATAATTAGATGTGCATGAAACCGAAGTTCGAAGTTCGACCAGTCATCACAAGTAGCATCCGTTCACGAGTAGGTACAACAAATGACCAGCCATCGACCCCCTCGCCATATTGTAGGCAAAGAGACGCCCGACGCATGGAAGCAACCACAAGCAATGACATTTAAGTAAGCATGACGAATGCCCTTGAAGTCATCCAACCGTGCATGACATACGCAAGCGTAATCTTCGCGCATTGTGACCCCGCCCATTTCCAACGGCTGTAAAGGCCCTTAAGGCCAACAGCGAGATTCTAATTAATAGTAATAAAAAAAATGTGTGCGTGTACTAGGTGTACACACGTAAGAAGTGAAACTTCTTTATGACCTTATTTTTCGAAAAATGATCTACTATATGCAACTTTACAGAAATTGGTTAAACAAAGTTAAATTAGATAAAGTTTAACAAAAGGCTTTTATTATCATAGACATGAATACAAATACAATTATTTCATTTTAACTTATTACTGTACCTACTAAGATTATTACAGAATTTCATTAATTGTAATAGAATTATTAGTATCACTATCATTGTTATCGTTATTATATATTTTTGTTACTAATGGCTTCGAATCTCTTCGGATCAACCGTGGTAGGGCCAAGAAAAAGATGGCGCGTAACCGAAAAATGTGACAAATGTGTGTAAATTTTTTTCCAACGCCGATAAAGAAGTTTGACTTCAAAAAGCAACATGGCTACAAAATTTCTGCCATACTTTGAAGTTTCACTTCAAAAGATGGCGCTTTACGCGCGATTGAAGTAAAACTTCTTTGGCGTTGACGGCATATATAAATGAAATGATTAAATATTTACTTAAATAATAAATATCATATTATAATTTAATTATATTTATTATTCATGTGCTTTACAAAGATTATTCAAATACGAAGGTTAGATCAGCACATGTCAATATAACCTTTTTATTGAATATTATAGAATGTCGCAATCGTCAGAAAATTTATTATTAATTTACTTATTTTAAAAGTAATAAATCAATAAGTATATTTAGAGGTTTTCAAACAACTTTGCAATTTAAAACATTTTTTTTAAAACTGTTTTTATTTTTTTTATTCACTTTTCTATTCTCTTATACAACTTGGTTATTTTTATATAAAATAGACCCGATTTTTAAGATAATAATTTGGTATTAATTTACTTCTTCCAAAATGATAAAATACGAAACTAAGCGAAAAAAACTGGCCTACTGGAACCTTCCCTCTTTAGTGGAATTTTAATTTGGTTACATGTTACTAGTATGGATTTTCATTTTAAATTTAAATATACTAATAATAACATAATTACAAGAATCAGTATCAAATAAAACGAATGAATGCTATCCTAAACCGAGAAGTTTCTTGACTTTAATCAGTTCAAATAATGCACCACTAGATGGCGCTGACAGATTATAAAACGCGCTATCGTATTATTTTAAATAGCGGAAACTACGTTTAAGCGTTACATCCGTCAGAAAAAAGAGCGCGTCTGAGTCACACCGTAGACGCGCCTAAAGAAGTTTTACTTCAAAAATACAAATAATTGAAATAACATATCTTAAAATGCACTTTTAACTTACAAATAAAATTAAGGTATTTCCTATAGCGTTAAAATAAGGTACCTATTACGTTGATAGCAAGAATTTTAATTAATAAAAAGTAAAAGCTGTAATTGAATGACTGATTATGGCGTGTGTTTCTCGCACACATGATAAAAATGTATCATTTCTAAACACTTATTACACATATATGTCGGAGGAATGGCACTGGTATCATCTGCCATCAGATAGCAGTCAACAATCGGCCCCTGTCTCTATCCTTCTCTTACTGGATGCCATCGATTTTAGGTGGTCATAAAAATTATCATTTTGTATTAATGATGTTCCTATATTAAACAAATTTAAAAATAAACAAGTTTAGAGTTAGAGTGCTTGGAGTGATGTGACCTGACCTACACGCCCAAAAAGTCAAATACGTGTCAGTTACAAAAGGCTAATTATTTAGGTATAAAATACAAAAGATATATTAAAGATGCCGCGTAGCACATTAAAAATTATAATTGCGATGAAACTTACTCTTGACGAAGACACCAGTTTAAAGCAAAAAAGGAAATGGCATGGTGGAAACGTTCCCTTAGCTCATCGGGCAGCTCTCCCTCTATGTTAAGGGTAGTGAAATCAACACGTTCCGAAGCATAGTGTTCATTTGCGAATCGTATCATATCTTCACTTATGTCGCACCCCGTCATGGTCTTCGTCGGAATGAACTCTTTGAATATTCTGGATGTCAAACTACCATCGCCACAACCAATGTCTAAGATCTTTGAGTCCATTTTCCAATTGATTATATTCTTATATTCTTTCAGATACTTCATTACATAAGTCTTCGATAGAACATTTGATTTATTATACAATTTGACGTTAAGCATTGTTCATGCGTGCTCTTCGGCTAATGTCTAATAGCGTTTGCGCAGTGGTCAGTTGTTAGATGATGATAGATGTTATCGTCAGAATAAAGGTGAATTCACATTAACCTGATCATTAAAACGAAATGGGATGATTTATGTATAATATCAAAACGATAAATTTAATTTATACTGTAATGTGTTGTCATGTTGAGCAGATAGTAAAATAAATTAAAATTCCCAAAGATATCAACGATCAGGTAACTCAAGGTATTAATAAATAATGAATATAGACCGGCATTGCACTTCTGGCAATGCTAGTGTCCATGGGCGGCATACACTATCACTCAACATTAGATGAGCCTCTTGCCTATTTGCCAAATATTTTAGATTGTTTGATACAACAATAAGGCAGTTAGCGAGAATTATCGTGTACCTAAACATATTTTGCTACTATAGAAAGTAGAGAAGTATTATATGATTTTGAACTTAATTAAAGCGGGTCTAGTCATATGACACGAGTGCTTATGAGTGCGTTCTTTTACTCAATATTGTATATGGCTAGGAAAATCCCGTATTAGTTTTATTTAAAATAGTAGCGTCAGCATCGCTACCGTTATCAACTATTTTATGCCATCAGTTATATGATTTCTGCTTAGTGCAACCTATTGAACTGAGGACCGGTTTTTAATTGGAATCTTGCTGTTGGCCTTAAGGGCCTTCTCATGGCCGGAATGGGCGTTTTTCTGCAACTAGCGCAAGGGTGACTTCTGCGATACTCGGACCTCGGCTTGGGCCGTCGTCAGGCCGATTTTTTTTAAAGGCATCTCGCAGTTGACTATCCAATACTTTCCGCTCTCAGCTAAGAAAAGGTAATTCCCCAAGAAAGGAGGACATTCCACAACTTTAACAAAGTAAGTATACATTAATGATTAATTCAATCAATATCAAATCAATATCAAAATTAAAAGATCTTTGTCACCGTCTTCTGGATATCACCGCCCACTCAGCTGTTAATTTAAAATTCTACTTCTTGTCTTTTTATTCCCAAATTAACATATATACTTTGCTGTTGCTATGAGATCATTCAGTTAGCTTATGGATTTCGATAATCTTTTAAAAAAGTATTTGTAATCTGCTTAAAACGTTACTTTTCGAACATTTTGGATTAAAGCATCGCTCTCTATCCGCTTTGCTCCCAAACTGCCAAAGCGTGGCAAAGTGTGGCTCTTCCAGCATTTCTCTCATCTGCTAACAAGTCAAGTAATAAGTATCAGTCTGGTAGGTAAAACCTTTAGATCTTATTCTTCTAACTACGAGATTGCGGATTAAACAGATGCGCGAAAGGCCTGAACCGCATAGCATATGGCTTAGGCTTGAGTTTGCTTTCTAACCACAATTACAGACCGGGAATTGATAAATTTATGAAAAAAAGGTCAGAAAAAAGTGTATCTGTGCATGCCAAAAACAATAAAGAAAGTTAGAAGTTGCTCCCTTGCATCAGTACTGTTTTCTGTGATGCAAAGTGTCATGTATTATTCCAATGACGAAGCGACGGAGATCCGGACACCCTGTGGTTTTCTTTAAGCTTTTATTAAATTTGAAGGTAAAGTTTGATGTAGTCTGTATCAGAAATGAATCTACTATTCAGAATAAATATAGTTACTATTACATTTTTGTCATTACATCTGATATCTTCGTTTTGTGCTTATAGAGAGTTCATATGCTCCTTATGCTGCTTATGAACATTTGTTCCCGCTTGTGCTTGAGCTTGTGCCCCTGCTTGTGCTTCATACCAATGCTTAGGCTTGCCCGTATCTGCTGATAGGTCACTCTGACTGATGTTATCGTCAGTAGTCGATTTTAAAGGACGTCCCTCACGCGGATCATCATTGAGATTGCTAAGTCCACGCTTAAACTCGTTAAACCAATTGTAAATAGTGGCACGAGATGGGGCTTCATTACTTATGTAGTATATTGCATCACAAATGAATGCAATATACTACATAAGGTTACAAAAGAGTTCTAAAAGTTAAATTCAAAAAAGTTTTCATTAGCAATGTTTCTAACTGGCCAGTTCTAAACGATTTAAGTGTTAGACACGTTATGACATAAATAAAATTTTATAAAATAAAATAGGGAAGCGGTATAAAGAATATATTACGTTTGTGTATTTCATTCATTGTATTTTATATTTCAATTTCAGAACAATTAATAATCCTAAAAAATCGAATCCAGATATTATTACTTTTTTTCAACATATAAAACGAGTATTTGCACATTAAAGAAAAAATCGTTGCTTGATTTTTTGTAATTGTACGTTTTAGTGTCAACCATCTGCATTTCTAGGCTTAAGTCTTTAAAAAAATCGTCACGTAACTCATCCGGGATCTTGAAAGGCACCACAGACATTATTCCACCTGAAAATAATGGTACATTGACGGCACACAAAAGTGATCTGCCCTGCGATTCTGTAACTCACTTTTCGAAGTCACACAGCGGTTTTCGCATCGGCGGTCGCTCTCAAATCAGTCGTGAAGCAGTCATTTTATGATTTGGCATTCTGATAAACAATAAACTACAAGCTCCCACCTTTTCACGACTGATTTGAGAGCGACCGCCTATGCGACAACCGCTGTGTGACTTCGAAAAGTGAGTTACAGAATCGCAGGGCAGTACTAAAAGAGTCTGCCGAAATGATGCTAGACCGTTCCATCATATTTGATTGGAAATGTTTGCAAAATATCCACGCAGAATAAAATCTATAGAGCGACGACACGCAGATGAATCGTGAATAACCAGATACTTCGGTTACTAAATGCGCTGTCAGTGTTGTGGTCGTTTCCGTACTTGACACATTCATAGACGGCTCATTGGTCTAGTAGTACCCCTGACTGCGTATCCATGGGTCCTGGGTTCGATCCCCGGCTGAGACAAGACATCGATGTGATGAGCATTTGGTGTTGTGCTTAGGTCTTGGGTGTTTAATAAATATGTATTTTTATGTGTATCTATCTATAATATGTATGTAGATCCGTTGCCTAGTACCCATAACACAAGCTTCACCAGCTTAGCATGGGACTAGGTCAATTGGTGTGAATTGTCTATATAAAAAAAAAATAGTACGCTCATGTTGTGAGACGGTGTAGGTGACTCATAATATGCTCTATTAAAGGTTTAGTTGTACATACACAGTGTACATTCGTGGCTTATGTTTTATTTTTGTTTTGCTTGTACTTGCTTAAGTCTAAAGTTGATAAAAATGTTGTCGAATTTGTTACATGTCTGTACCTAATCCCATTCGACGACATATCCTACCTTTCAATTTCTCAAAATTTTCGTACTCGTGAAATATCATCTTGAGTTCTAATTTTGTTATAGTAAATCCAATTTTGTCTAATAATTGTTGCATTTCTTTAAGGGAATCCTGAAAATAATCTATTTTAAATATAACGCAGTAACTTGGTAATTGTAGGTTTCAGGCTTTTGATATTCTGTAGTTTGATATTCAGGAGTTCTCGGTTTTTTTTACTCAGACTCTTAATCTTACCTTTGCAGCTAAAAAAAGGTTAAAGTTTTATTATGTTAAGGTTATATAGGTGCTACTCCAATGACCGAGATTGTAGTCTCCGGCTGTGTCAGGCCCAAAGGAAAACCTATTAGAAAAAAATAAGTGATCACGAAACATAAACATAAATCTAGGACCAGACTTCTAGTACATTAAGTTAAATAATGCACTTCTTTGTCTAAATACTAAGTACTAAATCCAATCAACCACAATCGCTGCAACATGGCGGGCCTCCGGGCAAAAAATAATACTAGAAATGTAAAAATAATAATTAGCCTTTGCTAGAGTAAATTAAATAATGTTATATATACTTGACTGTCATGGTATGGAGATATATATCTTTCAACGTCAAAAACCCATGGTTTCCATTTTTCGGCTTTAGCAAGGGTCCTGTATGCATCGAATAATGATTCTTTTCCTGTGACAATCGCGAAACAACTTCCTTGGTCCCTAAGCATATCGTATATGTTCTGGAACGCAGTTCTGTAAAATCAACATAAAAAATAAATACAAAAAAATATAACCTCCAGAATGTACTTAATACTCCAGAAATTATTATTATTATTATTGAACCTATTCTATCAGCGTGTCAGAAATCCAACAACGCGACAATTTATAAAATACTTTACAAGAAGATTATATTTCACAAGGCAACACAAGTCTCAGCATAAAAATTATAATAAATCAATTAAAGAAGTGACCAGGTTTTAGATCAAATAATATTATATTGGATTAAAAAAATATTGGTCGTTTGTAAAGTAGGTTTACGATCGAGATGTTTACGTGATGACGTCTAATTGGTGATATAAGTTTTTGGGAAGTAAGGAATTAATGAAGATAACAATTTTTTCAAATTTTAAATTACATCTATCGTTTTATTCACACTTTTGATGATAAATTTCGGGTGTAAAATGACAAGTTTACTTATTCGACTATGATATACATTTTTCTTCATACATTCACGGAATGACTGGCAGCGCTCGAGATGAGACGGGAAATCGGTCCGTCTCTCTCTCGTTATACCTGCGATCGCGCTCGTGAGGTTTTGGTGTGACACAAGTTTCTGAACATGTCACCCGACTAAAACGATTTTAAAGACGTTATCACGTCAAAATATATAAATAGAAATCTATAGATGGTTTTCATGACCGCTTTGATAACATATCTCGACATATGTTAACTAGCCAGCCTTTGTAAATTGGTAAATTGTAGACCACCTTACACATGATGCTTTGAATATTTGTGTCATATAAGCCCCGCACGTTGACATTGCGATGGAACCTTGTCACAATAAAAGCTACGTGACGTCATCCACCGCAGAAAAGTACAGACAACAAAAAAGTTAATAATAATAATATTCATTTATTTGCCTGTATGTTTCACGAGCGCGGCTGTTAATTACTTTCTTGCTCATTTTAATAGGATTAGTATGATAACAAAACAAAACAACAAAAATAAAACAGGATAACAAAATAAAAAAGCAATAACGTGGTAGATATACTCAATACGCGTAAGCGCTTAAAGCGCGTTAATGTAGTAATATTTGAACCATTTTGTATATATTATGTATTCCATCTTTAGCTATATCTTTAGTATAATAGTTTTTTGTAATATATAATTTATATTAGATTTAGGATTACGAAATAAATATAGAAATCGTATGGAAATACATACGACCTGTCAAATACTGTTTAAATACAAAATTATCGTAAAGACATAATATATACGAATATTTTAGGAAACTGTCGATAAGTTCGTATTCGTTTGGTTTCAGCATAATAACTAAATGTCTGAAGGTTAATTACACTTCAAAACAATCGAGCAATTACTGAGATAGAAAAGATAATAATAAGACGCAGAAGTTTATATACATTACGTTTTCATTTAAAAAAAAAATATATAAACATAGGTACTTTTATAAAATTGTCTGTAAGTCTAATACCAGTAGTAGTGGGATCGATTCCCGTCTGTGAAACAATAGACTTTCTGTTGTGTTGTGAAGGCTGATCGGCTACTTGTCTATAAATTAGATTATTTACGTAGTAGTAGTTTCGTACGAGATAACAAAAAATGCGTGAAAAATAATTTGTATTATATTAATATATTGTGAATTCTACTCATATTAAAGTTTGATATATAATTATGCAACTTTAATTGTATAATTGACATAACACGTCCATAAAATGCACTTTTAAATTAAATTAAAGTACTTCCTATAGCGTTAATAATTAAATTCAAATTCAAAAATTTATTCACGTAGGTAACACAATGTACACTTGTGATGCGTCATTAAAGGTACTAGCCTAAGGTACTGTACCCCGCCATGCTTCGCTGCGAGTGTTTTCCTCACTTCCGGCAGATGGCGTGGTCACTGGTACACAGCTGATCGTTAAAAAAACTGTTTTTCGCGGTCACAGGTATTTGACTGATGCAAAAAATTGGTAAATCACAATCCTTGACGCGTATTATATATCATGCTAAAATTTCAGCTCAATCGGTGTACCGATACGCTTCAAAAACTCAAGTTTGAGCGTACACATACCAACATAACATTTTTATATAATATAGATTACCTTGACCTTTATTAAATAATTATAATTACCTAATAGAAATGAACGTAATAAGTTATAAATTAATTCAGTTGTGTTTCTCGCATACAGGAAAAAGATTTATCATTCCTAAACACTTATTATGTATGTATATAAATTACCAACCTATTTATTTATTTATGCTTTATTACCTTATTCAGAAACATACACACAAGTTATAAGGCAACGGGCGGCAAATATTGTAATATTTACTATATTACAATAGATTTATTTTAATATTCTCAAAGTGATAAAGGTTTAAGTGCGATATAAAGTCAAAGGATTATGACAGCTTAAAATCATTTATGACAACCTAAAATCGATTTTATGAAGATATGTTTATTATAAACGTTCATTTTGCATTTATATTATATATTTAATAAATTTAATTAAAATTAAGGTAAGTGCTTTAGGACGAACATGATATTAACTACACGCCCAAAAAGTCAAATATGTGTCAGACACAGAAGGGTAACTACTTATGTATAAAATACAAAAGATATATAGATGCCGAAAAAATATAAACGATTTTAAAACAAATGGTGACTTTCACCAGTATAATACGCGAAATAGAACTAATTTGAGTGTACCTACGACCAACCAGAAAAAATCGTTGCTTGATTTTTTGTAATTGTACGTTTTAGTGTCAACCATCTGCATTTCTAGGCTTAAGTCTTTAAAAAAATCGTCACGTAACTCATCCGGGATCTTGAAAGGCACCACAGACATTATTCCACCTGAAAATAATGGTACATTGACGGCACACAAAAGTGATCTGCCCTGCGATTCTGTAACTCACGACTGATTTGAGAGCGACCGCCTATGCGACAACCGCTGTGTGACTTCGAAAAGTGAGTTACAGAATCGCAGGGCAGTACTAAAAGAGTCTGCCGAAATGATGCTAGACCGTTCCATCATATTTGATTGGAAATGTTTGCAAAATATCCACGCAGAATAAAATCTATAGAGCGACGACACGCAGATGAATCGTGAATAACCAGATACTTCGGTTACTAAATGCGCTGTCAGTGTTGTGGTCGTTTCCGTACTTGACACATTCATAGACGGCTCATTGGTCTAGTAGTACCCCTGACTGCGTATCCATGGGTCCTGGGTTCGATCCCCGGCTGAGACAAGACATCGATGTGATGAGCATTTGGTGTTGTGCTTAGGTCTTGGGTGTTTAATAAATATGTATTTTTATGTGTATCTATCTATAATATGTATGTAGATCCGTTGCCTAGTACCCATAACACAAGCTTCACCAGCTTAGCATGGGACTAGGTCAATTGGTGTGAATTGTCTATATAAAAAAAAAATAGTACGCTCATGTTGTGAGACGGTGTAGGTGACTCATAATATGCTCTATTAAAGGTTTAGTTGTACATACACAGTGTACATTCGTGGCTTATGTTTTATTTTTGTTTTGCTTGTACTTGCTTAAGTCTAAAGTTGATAAAAATGTTGTCGAATTTGTTACATGTCTGTACCTAATCCCATTCGACGACATATCCTACCTTTCAATTTCTCAAAATTTTCGTACTCGTGAAATATCATCTTGAGTTCTAATTTTGTTATAGTAAATCCAATTTTGTCTAATAATTGTTGCATTTCTTTAAGGGAATCCTGAAAATAATCTATTTTAAATATAACGCAGTAACTTGGTAATTGTAGGTTTCAGGCTTTTGATATTCTGTAGTTTGATATTCAGGAGTTCTCGGTTTTTTTTACTCAGACTCTTAATCTTACCTTTGCAGCTAAAAAAAGGTTAAAGTTTTATTATGTTAAGGTTATATAGGTGCTACTCCAATGACCGAGATTGTAGTCTCCGGCTGTGTCAGGCCCAAAGGAAAACCTATTAGAAAAAAATAAGTGATCACGAAACATAAACATAAATCTAGGACCAGACTTCTAGTACATTAAGTTAAATAATGCACTTCTTTGTCTAAATACTAAGTACTAAATCCAATCAACCACAATCGCTGCAACATGGCGGGCCTCCGGGCAAAAAATAATACTAGAAATGTAAAAATAATAATTAGCCTTTGCTAGAGTAAATTAAATAATGTTATATATACTTGACTGTCATGGTATGGAGATATATATCTTTCAACGTCAAAAACCCATGGTTTCCATTTTTCGGCTTTAGCAAGGGTCCTGTATGCATCGAATAATGATTCTTTTCCTGTGACAATCGCGAAACAACTTCCTTGGTCCCTAAGCATATCGTATATGTTCTGGAACGCAGTTCTGTAAAATCAACATAAAAAATAAATACAAAAAAATATAACCTCCAGAATGTACTTAATACTCCAGAAATTATTATTATTATTATTGAACCTATTCTATCAGCGTGTCAGAAATCCAACAACGCGACAATTTATAAAATACTTTACAAGAAGATTATATTTCACAAGGCAACACAAGTCTCAGCATAAAAATTATAATAAATCAATTAAAGAAGTGACCAGGTTTTAGATCAAATAATATTATATTGGATTAAAAAAATATTGGTCGTTTGTAAAGTAGGTTTACGATCGAGATGTTTACGTGATGACGTCTAATTGGTGATATAAGTTTTTGGGAAGTAAGGAATTAATGAAGATAACAATTTTTTCAAATTTTAAATTACATCTATCGTTTTATTCACACTTTTGATGATAAATTTCGGGTGTAAAATGACAAGTTTACTTATTCGACTATGATATACATTTTTCTTCATACATTCACGGAATGACTGGCAGCGCTCGAGATGAGACGGGAAATCGGTCCGTCTCTCTCTCGTTATACCTGCGATCGCGCTCGTGAGGTTTTGGTGTGACACAAGTTTCTGAACATGTCACCCGACTAAAACGATTTTAAAGACGTTATCACGTCAAAATATATAAATAGAAATCTATAGATGGTTTTCATGACCGCTTTGATAACATATCTCGACATATGTTAACTAGCCAGCCTTTGTAAATTGGTAAATTGTAGACCACCTTACACATGATGCTTTGAATATTTGTGTCATATAAGCCCCGCACGTTGACATTGCGATGGAACCTTGTCACAATAAAAGCTACGTGACGTCATCCACCGCAGAAAAGTACAGACAACAAAAAAGTTAATAATAATAATATTCATTTATTTGCCTGTATGTTTCACGAGCGCGGCTGTTAATTACTTTCTTGCTCATTTTAATAGGATTAGTATGATAACAAAACAAAACAACAAAAATAAAACAGGATAACAAAATAAAAAAGCAATAACGTGGTAGATATACTCAATACGCGTAAGCGCTTAAAGCGCGTTAATGTAGTAATATTTGAACCATTTTGTATATATTATGTATTCCATCTTTAGCTATATCTTTAGTATAATAGTTTTTTGTAATATATAATTTATATTAGATTTAGGATTACGAAATAAATATAGAAATCGTATGGAAATACATACGACCTGTCAAATACTGTTTAAATACAAAATTATCGTAAAGACATAATATATACGAATATTTTAGGAAACTGTCGATAAGTTCGTATTCGTTTGGTTTCAGCATAATAACTAAATGTCTGAAGGTTAATTACACTTCAAAACAATCGAGCAATTACTGAGATAGAAAAGATAATAATAAGACGCAGAAGTTTATATACATTACGTTTTCATTTAAAAAAAAAATATATAAACATAGGTACTTTTATAAAATTGTCTGTAAGTCTAATACCAGTAGTAGTGGGATCGATTCCCGTCTGTGAAACAATAGACTTTCTGTTGTGTTGTGAAGGCTGATCGGCTACTTGTCTATAAATTAGATTATTTACGTAGTAGTAGTTTCGTACGAGATAACAAAAAATGCGTGAAAAATAATTTGTATTATATTAATATATTGTGAATTTTACTCATATTAAAGTTTGATATATAATTATGCAACTTTAATTGTATAATTGACATAACACGTCCATAAAATGCACTTTTAAATTAAATTAAAGTACTTCCTATAGCGTTAATAATTAAATTCAAATTCAAAAATTTATTCACGTAGGTAACACAATGTACACTTGTGATGCGTCATTAAAGGTACTAGCCTAAGGTACTGTACCCCGCCATGCTTCGCTGCGAGTGTTTTCCTCACTTCCGGCAGATGGCGTGGTCACTGGTACACAGCTGATCGTTAAAAAAACTGTTTTTCGCGGTCACAGGTATTTGACTGATGCAAAAAATTGGTAAATCACAATCCTTGACGCGTATTATATATCATGCTAAAATTTCAGCTCAATCGGTGTACCGATACGCTTCAAAAACTCAAGTTTGAGCGTACACATACCAACATAACATTTTTATATAATATAGATTACCTTGACCTTTATTAAATAATTATAATTACCTAATAGAAATGAATGTAATAAGTTATAAATTAATTCAGTTGTGTTTCTCGCATACAGGAAAAAGATTTATCATTCCTAAACACTTATTATGTATGTATATAAATTACCAACCTATTTATTTATTTATGCTTTATTACCTTATTCAGAAACATACACACAAGTTATAAGGCAACGGGCGGCAAATATTGTAATATTTACTATATTACAATAGATTTATTTTAATATTCTCAAAGTGATAAAGGTTTAAGTGCGATATAAAGTCAAAGGATTATGACAGCTTAAAATCATTTATGACAACCTAAAATCGATTTTATGAAGATATGTTTATTATAAACGTTCATTTTGCATTTATATTATATATTTAATAAATTTAATTAAAATTAAGGTAAGTGCTTTAGGACGAACATGATATTAACTACACGCCCAAAAAGTCAAATATGTGTCAGACACAGAAGGGTAACTACTTATGTATAAAATACAAAAGATATATAGATGCCGAAAAAATATAAACGATTTTAAAACAAATGGTGACTTTCACCAGTATAATACGCGAAATAGAACTAATTTGAGTGTACCTACGACCAACCAGGCTCCAAAAGATAAACCACTCCTTATATGGAAATTGTATTCGTTTTTACAACAAACTCCCAAGCGAAATTAGAGAATTATCACTAAATAAATTCAAAGTCCTTGTTAAACGAAAATTAATCAACAAAGCTTTTTATAAATTTGAGGACTACTTAAATGATCCTAATCCTTGGGATTGAATTGCTCCAGTTCAAACAATTTGTATGACAATACTTGGCGATTAAAAAGAGTGGCGGAAAGTTTCTTGCCAGTTCTTCTTACCCGCTCTACGCCCTTGACTTGCGAACTGGTAGTAAATGTAAATTTATGATTAATTTAACTTGACAATTCAAAAGTGTACTTGGTTACCCACTTGAATAAAGATATTTTGAGTTTGAGTTTGAGTTCGAGTAGCACGTGCCAAAAATTATAAATTACAATTGCGATGTACTTACTCTTGACGAGGACACCAGTTTAAAGCAAAAAAGGAAATGGCATGGTGGAAACGGTTCTTTAGCTGATCGGGCAGCTCTCCCTCTATGTTAAGGGTAGTGAAATTAACACGTTCCGAAGCATAGTGTTCATTTGCGAATCGTATCATATCTTCACTTATGTCACAGCCTGTCATGGTCTTACCAGTAGGAATTATTTCTTTGAATATTTTTGATGACAAACTCCCATCGCCACAACCAATATCTAGGATCGATGAGTCTATTTTCCAATCGATTATATTCTTATATTCTTCTAAACACTTCAATGTATTAGTCTTCTGTAGAGCATTTGATTTATTATACAATTTAGCGTTAATCATTGTTCGTGCGTGCTTTTCAGCTAATTTCTGATAGCGTTTGCGCAGCGGTCAGGTAGTAAGGGTTAGATGTTATCGTCAGAATAAAGGCGAATTCACATTAAACTAAATATTACAATGAAATGGAATGATATACTCACATTACGAAAATGATAAATTTAATATATACATTATTCTGTAATGTGAGTCATGTTTGCCGATAGGAAAAAAATTGTAATTGACAATGATATCAATGATCAGGTTACTCAAGGTGTTAATGAATGACGAATATAGATCGGCATTGCACTTGCGAACCTTCTGGCGGCAGCGGACACTAACACTCAACATCGGGTGACCCTGTTCTATAAAAAAACGTGTGTGTACTTATGTACACGCGTTGGATAAAAAAATATTTTGCCTTATTCTACTTTTGTAGAAAGTACGACACTAACAATAGAAAAAAAATACTCTCATCATTTTTCCCTAACGCGTATACATAAGTACACACACGTTTTTTTAAAAAATTACAATCGAAATGAGGACCAGCTTTTGATTTTTAAAAGAAATCTTGCCGTTGGCCTCAAGGGCCTTGACATGGCCGGAATGTTTTCCCGTCGCGGGTCGGTCGAGGACCTATTCATCATAGATATGTCATCGACTAACAAACAGGTCTTTATATACAACATATTTGCTACCCTGATTATTACTGCGTGATGTTAAATCTTTTAGATGTTGGTGACAACCCATTCAGGCCAGCAGCTGAACCTGGTTTATAGGAAATTATGGTGCTTAAAATTTCTTGACTAAATTCGAAGGCAGGCCTGGACATCTATGGGAAAAGGGTGAGAAAAAAAGTATCTGCGATATATTCTCTTTGGTTTGTGCATGCCAAAATCAAATAAAGAAAAGTTAGAAGTTGCTCCATGCATCTGTACTGTTTTCTGTGATGTATGATTAACGACGAATTGATGGAGATCCGGGCACCCCGTGGTATTCTTCTTGCAACTGGATAACCTTTAATTAAAATTGAAAGTAAAGTTTGATGTAGTCTGGTGTGTACAGAATGAATTTTTTGTTCAATATTGTATTGTTCTCATTACATCTGATATATTTGTGCTTTTAAAATTATGCTTGTGCTCCTGTTGATGCATTTGTTGATTGTTTCCCGCTTCTGCTTGAACTTGTGCGCCAACTTGAGCTTTATGCGTTGCACTGCGTTTTTTTACTATCTTCATGTACTTATTATTATCAGGCGTGTGGAGATATTTCTTTATGTTATATTTTTATTATTTGAAGTACTTAAATTTGGTATTAATCTCAATCGCGGCACATATGACTTGTGACCTAAGATAAAAATGTTTTAATTTTTTTTTCAAGTGTCTTTGTGCATCTTTATCGTTACCTACACTATGCGATATTTTTGAAGTAAAACCTCTTTAGGCGCGACTACGGCGTTATTCAGATTTTTTTCTGACGGAAGTAACGCTTACTATAGTCTGTGTAGTTTCCGCTATTTAAAAATAACAACGATAGTGCGTTTTATAAGTCCATCAGCGCCATCTAGTGGTGCATTATTTGAACTGATATAAGTCAGTTTCTTGGTAGTGTTTATTTAGGATAGTATTCACTCGTTTTATTTGATACTGTTTCTTGTAATTATGTTATTATTAGTATATTTATATTTAAAATGAAAATCCATACTAGTAACATGTGACCAAATTAAAATTCCACTAAAGAGGTTACCATCCTAGCCTGCTTTTCTTTTGTTATACATACGACCAGTTTTTTCGCTTAATTTTGTATTTTACGATTTTGGAAGAAATAAATTAATACCAAATTAATATATTACCAAATTAGTATATTTTATATAAAAGTAACAAAGTTGTATGAGAGAATAGCAAAGTGAATAAACAAAATTCAACAGTAAAAAAAAATAAATAAATTGCAAAGTTTTTTGAAAATCTCTAAATATACTTATTGATTTATTTATTTAAAATAAGTAAATTAATAATAAATTTTCTGACGATAGCGACATTCTATAATTTTCAATAACAAGGTTATATGGACATGTGCTGATCTAACCTTCGTATTTGAATAATCTTTGTAAAGCACATGAATAATAAATATAATGAAATTATAATATGATATTTATTATTTAAGTTAATATTTAATCATTTCAGTGATATATGCCGTCAACGCCGAGACACAGAAGTTTTACTTCAATCGTGCGTAAAGGTTACACGCACACACTTTTTTTATTACATAATGGGGTGCAAACAGGCAGGAGGCTCACCTGATGTAAGGTGATACCGCCGTCAATGGACACTAACATTGCCAGAAGGCTCGCAAGTGCGTAGCTGGCCTTTTAAGAATAAGTACGATCACTTCTTGAAGGATCCTAAGTCGAATTGGTAGGGGGCAGCTGGTTTGGCATGGCAAAAACTGCATTCAATAACGCTTAGTTTTGAAATGACGGACGCTGGTATTAAGTATTCTGCCTTGACTTACGATGATTAAACTCAGATGTAGGTATTCATTCGAACAATTCAAAAACAAAAAAACATACTTAAAATAAGAAAATAAAATGTCTCGTGACTTCCGACAGAAGACGGTGGCTTAAAGTAATCTAAGTTGAACTATTTAATTCTGTAATATTCCAAGGATATCATCTTTTGCTTCATTTATCATATTTTTTATAATCACTTTTAAAAACGGTGTTAGTTTCAGGTTATATGCTCACTATCGACAGATATATAGCGTAAAGCGAGATATTGGTAACCTGAAAATATGTAAGGACAGTGAACTAAACTTTGTTGACAAAACTGTTTTTCTAGGCACAACAATAGATAGTAAACTCCAAACACATAGAGACTATCGAATAGGCTGAGCTCTGCAGCATATGCAGTAAAGATAATTCGACAGCTACTGATAAGGACACTGCTAAAATTGTGTATCATTGCTACTTTCACAGCGTTATGTCGTACGGTATTCTTCTGTGGGGTGTTGTTGTAGAGGTTCTATCCATATATGAGCTGCAGAAGCGGGCTGCTCGGGGTATTTGTTGTGTTTCTCCGAGGGAGTCGTTACGGAATAAGTTTAAGGAATTAAATCTTTTGACACTATCTGGTCAATATATTCTTGAAGCCTTGTAGTATGTACAAAAAAATATAAACGATTTTAAAACAAATGGTTTCTTTCACCAGTATAATACGCGTAATAGAATATATATAATTTGAGTGTACGACCGACAAGGCTCCAAAAGATAAACCACTCCTTATAAAAATGAATAAAATTTTATTCTCAAGCAAAATTAGACAATTATCACTAAATAAATTCAAAGCCCTCGTTAAACGAAAATTAATCAATAAAGCTTTTTATAAATTTGAGGAAAACTTAAATGATCCTAATCCTTGGGATTGATTTGCTCCAGTTCAAACAATTTGTATGACTCAATACTTGTGCGATTAAAAAGAGTGGTGGAAAGTTTCTTGACAGTTCTTCTTACCCGCTCTACGCCCGGTTGAGTTTGAGTTTACCATAGCATGTTCGGCATGTCCCTAATTACTACAAATCATAATTTGAACATTTGCATGATGGAATGTGTGTTGTTTATAGAATAAAATAATATTTAATTGGCAAAGAACAATTGAAAATTATAATCTAAGGATCTGTGGGATCAAGTAATACTAAAAATAATGAATAATTCATTATTTAATTATTGCGGAGAACGAATACACTTAATCCATAGATTTATATCGTTAGATAGGCCCCGACACCAAAAACTGTGGCATTGTTTTCGAAAGTTAGCGTTAACGAAAACGTTTGAATGTGTGCGTCAACATGGCGTCCTAAAACAGTGCAATTTGTGTAGAAGGTACGGTCGAAACTAGTGTCATCTCTTTTTCTCCTACATTAGTTGCAAACACTACTTTCTCTTTCGTGCACTCGCCATTTAAATTTGTTATTTTAGACAGTGCGGAAGGAAAAATAAAAGTTTTTAAATCAAATCGCAATACTTACGAGTGAAATGTTACACCTCTGGCTTTATTTGTGTTTCTAGAATTGTTGTTGCACTTTAGAAAGGCATGGCATTTTGTGACACTAAACTGCTCGCAAACGTCCTTTATAACACGTCCGGCTAACACTGTGTTTAGGGGTGCACTGATCCCAGGTTAGTGAGTCTCACTCACTTAGACTGTGCGACAACACGGCGCGGTCTCACTGCGGTAAGGCCCTATCTAACGATATAAATCCATGACTTAATCTATGGTTGGCGATTGTAGATATGTTACCCAACTTAATAAAAATATGACTAATGTAAAGGAAAAAGAATATTAATAGGAAACAAAAATATACATCGATTTATTTATTAAGTTAATCGCCAATTAATTGTTATGAATGTAAAATGCTCTTATTTTATTATTCTTAATGTTCATGATCTTTAGCCGTGAATTAATAAACTTGGAACATAATAGTGGCCTGTATTCCAAAGGTATATATTTTTAGATAATGTCAATAGTCAACCTCAACGAAGGTTGTGGATAAACCATATGTGCCCGCAAAGGAAAATCATCGCAGTGACAGTAATCTATAATTTACGATAATTTACATAAAATCATCAAATAATCAAAAATTGGGTATATACGCAATTTCGTGATTTTGCAACCTTGGTACAAAAACTCAATAGAAGTCGGAGTCACAATCGCTATCAGGATTTGCAAAGTACCAGCGTTGCGCTTTAGAAAATAACACTTTGCATGCGTGACCCATTACCTACCGCCTGGATAATATTAGAAAGGTCACGTGATCTGGTGCTAGACAAAATCTAAGTTTTATGATATAGACAATAGACATACATTATTTTTTTATATAAAGAATAAACAAGTTAAAGTTATGAACCCATTCACTAGTAGATTTTTCATATTTGTAGACTTCAAAATCTATTCTTTGCATTTCTTCAAAAAGTTCAGCTAAAAATTCGTTGAATATGTCTGCAGGAATCTTGAATGGAGTGAGTGCCTTAATCGCTTCTATAAAAGAGAAAATTAAGTTATTTTCTTATCAATAAAATATATTTACAACAAATTTGGGCTTTAACAGCATCACTTATAGAGTAGTTACGTCGAGATCACAACAGATGAAAAACACATCGACATCTATATATATAAAAATGAAACCCGTTTTCCGTTGTCACGACATAACATGAAAATGGATTGACCGATTTGTCTGATTCTTTTTTTATAATATTCCTTGAAGTACGAGGATGGTTCTTACGGAGAGAAAAATTTAAAAAAATTGATTGAAAAAGTCTAAAAACAACACTTTTCTATATTCCCATACAAAATATTCGTAATAATACTTAAAAGTCAATTTGAACTTTAATACCATATCATAAAGTTCAAGTGTTAGTGGAGGGGTTCCGGGAAGGTAAATTTGAATTTTTTGACATAATGTATTTGTTGTCTTATCAACTTTCTTTTTTTATCTTACTAGCTAGACCGGTGTCCCGAATAGTAGAATAAGTATTTAAAAAAAATAAAGAATCGACTGTTAGGCGGTACGATGTTCGCCAGGCCAGCTAGTTAGCAATAAAAAGTTTCTTTGTGAGATATTTTGATAAAAATAAATTTTTATGAACGTTTTTTTAACAATCTGATATTCTTAAACCCATAACCAATTATGTCCTAAAAACATTCTGTAACGGTTGCATCTCGGCCAACCATTCCTCCTATTTTTATCGCATTGTCGTATTGGTGTGTTATTTTCTTAGTCATTGAAGGCTATTTTTTTGGCCAAATTGGCTCCGCATCGGGGGCCATCTGGTTAAAAGTCTTAGTACAGTTTTTTTAGAATTATTTTAAAGTACAATAAAATTATCGGGTCGATAAGCAGTCACCAAAGACCCATAACTAATACAAAACGTTATATTAGAAATTGCTTATATAAATGGATGTTTACAATATAATTTCTGTTCTACTTTTTATCATTCTATTCATGTGTGTCTAATAAAGTATCGTGTCGCCTGGAAAAAGTTCTACTGAAGTCTGCTAAAGTATCCCATCATTCGAAAAGCAGCTTGCCAACTTATATGTCTTCTAACTAAAAAACATATATGTACCTTATTCTTACAAATTGTACCTTTGTATAATCTTACGGATAAAATTAACCTGTTTGTTGTCGCTACATTATCTAATCTATAAAATTCTCGTGTCACAATGTTCGTTCCCATACTCCTCCGAAATGGCTCGACCGATTCCAATGATATTTTTTATGCATATTCAGTAAGTCTGAGAATCGGCTACTATCTATATTTCAAACCCCTTTTTTTATTTAATAGAATTGTTTTTATTTTTTTTATGATACAGCATACAAAAATACATACAACCCCTAATTTTCACCCCTCTACGATCAACCCCTATTTTTTATTATAGTAGATACTTAATTTTATTAAACTAAAAAAATGTTTCCTAGAAATAATATACATGGCAAGACAACGTTTGCGGGGTCAGCTAGTATCATTATATTATTTCGCTACGGTACATAATACATTATATTACTTAAACGTGAATTTTCTTTATCGGGTATAAACGCAAATTAAGTGCATTATTTATTTGTTTAAATATATGTAAACGCCAAATATACCAAATATCGTTAAATAACTTACCCTGAAATAATTCTGCGCTTTCATACTGAAAAGATAATCTCTTGTACTGTATTTCAATAAACGAAAATCCGATTTTATCTAACATTTCTCTGAGTTGCTTTTCAGGATTCTGGAAAATAAAAATGCTGTATTATAACATACTATAAAAAGTCCAAGTAATAATAATGGGTTAACATAAAATATAAGTTTTGCTGTGTTAATAGTGTTTATGAACAGTAAAATTTTTAGGCGACAAAATTTTTAAAAGTTGCACCTTATCGTTACAATTGAAAACGTAACAATTCATCTAAATTAAAAAAACATATTACTGAGCTGTCGTGGTAAGGTGATATAATTTTTTCCGTATCCTTAAGCCAAATTTTCCATTTTTTTCTTTTGGCCAGTTCTCTTAATGCGTCGTAGAAGGCTGCTTGTCCTACGAATGTTGCCAGACAGTCACCATCTCCCTGCAGAAGATTATAGATATTTCGAAACGCGTTTCTGAAAAAGGATAATTTACTATAGTTTAACAACAGTATAAGATATTTAGCGCCTGGATTTTAAAAAAATATATTAGAACTAGCATACCGGCCAAGCTTTGCTGTGGCTAAGGTTTTTGTTATATTACATAGTAGCAAAATATTCAAGGAAAGCGGTAGGAGAACACCAGTCATGGGGACCACCATGCTTTTTAGTGGTTATGACATTAAATTGTAGCTTATGTGAAACGTTGGTACTTTCAACACAGCGCCATCTGTTAGAATTTTGACTTATGATAAACAAATAATTTACAATAAAATAATATTGCGGGTATAAATTAAGATGTAAGCCTATCTTTTAAGCTGGATCAAACTACACACGGTGTGCAAATTTGATTGATATCGGTTCTGTATTTTAGGAGTCCATAGCGGAAAAACAACGTGACACGTAATTTATATATATTAAGATTACATAATGCCTATAACATTGAGAAAGTATGAAACCGATCCAGCAGTTCAGAATAAATTTATTAAGATATAAAAGCCTTTCATATTTGTAATCTAATATATAAAATTCTCGTGTCACAATGTTCGTTCCAATACTCCTTCGAAACGACTCGACCTATTCTCATGAATTTTTAATGCATATTTAGTTAGTCTGAGAATGGGATGCTATATTTTATGATACTATCACCCCGAAAATTTTATTTGTCTTCTTTTATGGTACAACATACAAAAATACATCCAAACCTTAATTGTCACCCTTCTACGATCAACCCCTATTTTTATTATAGTAGATAGTTATTATCTAACTAAAAAAAGTTTCCTAGAAATAATATACATTCCAAAATGAGGTTTGCCGGGTCAGCTAGTATTAGTATAGATTTATAATAATATATTTTTAATACAGTTGCTCAAAAAGTGGCGTATTGCAGGGATGTATAGCGTTCGGGATGTGGGCTATTACACACTCGTGCTTTTTTTTACCTTTTCCGAACTAGTGCGTTTTCTTTCCCAACTGTCAAATTAATGTCTATTAAAAAGAAAAAAACAAACCACGAAGTTTTTATTAAAAAAAATCATAGAAGTTTTTATGATTCATGCAAATATTTCTAAAAAGAAGCTACTGCTTTGTTTCAATATAAGATTTAATGATTTGATTCAATGAGTTAGGTTAGATTTCATTTCATCACCTTAAATTTCATATCAATAAAAAATTGTACTGAAGACTTGGCTGTATGGGCATAGTTCCCTTTGCCTACCCAGAATGGGTGAAGAAAAAAAATCTGCTTATATTCTTTTACGGTTGGCGCCATTTTCCAAAAATGTTCTTTGCGCGTTTAGTTGTTTGTTATATTATATATTAAATATACATGAAAATTCATACGAAATAAATAATAGTTTGTCTCAAACAGTAAATAAATATGCAACCTAAAACTTCTCCAGTTAGTATAAAAAACTGTACCAATGTATATGTGAACAATAATTTGTATAAGAAATAAATGATTAGTGAGTTGAGTTTATTGTTTTTTTATTATTTTATTAAATTGCATAATTTTTTCGCAACTGTATTAAAAATAGTCGTTCAGTACACGTGCGGAACCGTCATTGCAACTTGTTCCGACTGTCAACCCTCACCTTCGACTGCGCCTCGGCTCGGGTAGACATTTGTCGAAACTCTTTGCAATGACAGGCTTTCCGCACTAGTAATGAAATATACTATTCCTTGTCCACCAACGCTCCAGTGTATTGTGCAAAGGTTAAAAATGAAAGCAACAACATTTAAATCAATCTTGGAATTATGTTTGAACATTGTAGCATAATCATTTGATATTTGAATAATTGTGAAGATTACATTTGGCAATAAAATGACAATAAATCTATCTTAGCAATATATTTAGTAAATCAGATACACACCGGGAAATTAGATACACACCGGGTGTACACATTTAATAAAATTAAGTTAAAAATTTTGTGGATTACAATACAATTTAAGATTTAATTTAGTTTGATACAATGTTAGTTCAATGACATCAGTGAAAAATTTACTAAACACATATTAAAAATTTTGAATAGATGTATCCATATTTTATGTTTTTTTGACTCCTTTTAATAATATATTTTAATTATTACATTTTTAGGTTAGTTTTTGTTTTTTGTTATAATAATTTATGATAGCAGTATTATGTTATTTTAATTTTATTTAGGATAATAATAATGTTATATCTAAGTTATATGTAACAATGTATTTGCATTATCACGAAAGTATATTTTGTATATATATAATATATATACTTATTCCATTATTACTATATACGTATACGCCAACTGTATAATTCAATTTGTGTACGGAGGGTACCCTCCATTTTAAATCAAAATTCACATGCCGACATAACAGAGGACACCAACCAGTTATTAATATGATCAAAAATATGTTAATACAATTGTTACCTATTAAAATGTAATTTCGAAATTGCTGTAACTTTAGTATTTGTTTAAAAAGATTGGCAATCGTGTTGGATTAATATTACCCCATATATATTCAGCCATGCGAAGAATACTGAATTTTCTGTGAATTGATAGCCCAAGTACGCGAAAAAGTGACTTTTAATATAATTAATTCCAGGCCGAAATATACTGCTCTTTAGGGGTGGGTAAGAGGTTCCATACAAAATGGCGACCAATCGATCGAATCGCTGGTAAAATTCTTTTGATAAATGCATACTTTGTTTCTATAAGAATTTAGAGTACAATTTGCCGTCATAAATATTGTGGGTCGTCTCCCACTTCTCAAACCGACTTTACTATATATATACGTCGAAAGATATCCTAATATCATGGAACATATGTTTTTGTAAATTTCCGTTAAAAATAAGTTAATTTCTATATAAAACGATCATTGAAAGCCATGCAAGACAAATATTAAACTTATCATTTATTTATTATTTAGTTTAAATAAAATTAAAAAGCATTCGTTGCAAGTCTCATTATTAAATAAGAGTAATATCATATACATAATTATATATTCTCAAAACATTTAAATAATATTAAACTGTTGAAAAAAAAACTGGTAAATTATATAAGCTGTATACTATGACTATAAAAAAATTGTTCAGGCTACTTACTCTTGTTGCTGGACCCAATGCATAACAAAGAACGAAAAGGCATGATGAAAGCATTCCCGTAAAGCATTCGGCAGATCACCTGCTATATCAAGAACTGTAAACTGGATACTTTCTGAAGAATAATGTTCATTTGCAAATCCAATCATGTCCTCGCTAACATCGCACCCTATCACGGTCTTACAAGACGGGATAGATTTTTTAATTACATTCGATGTTACACTGCCATCACCACAGCCAATATCAAATACTAATGAATTTTTTTTCCACTTAATCACGTCGTAATATTCTCTTAAATACTGTAAAGCACCGGTCTTCTGCTGAATATTTGATTTATTATAAAGGCCGACGTTGTTCATTTCGTTTGTCTCCTTGTGTTGAAGTAAGAGGAATAACTGTTGAGAATTTAATAGCGTTTTGCGGAGGAAGGTAGATAACATACCTTTTTATACCATGCCTCCGTGTACATTAAATAAAAAATGTGTAATTGTTAGATAATATTTTACTACGGGCGAAGAATATAAAAAAAAATGTTATTGTTTTATAGAACAAACAAATTAACAAAAGATTATCAAGTAATTTGTATGTATCGGTGACGCAATTTTAATTTATTACAAACCTACGCAGATCGTGAGATATTTTTTTAAGAACATGACGTAAATGATAATTTTTGTATGTTTTATTAAACTAGAAATGACGCTTAATTATAAAGAGTATTTCGTTTTAATAGTTTTTTTGGATTAATTAAATTTTTGTGGATTAAACTACTTTCTAAATTAACACAATGGCACATTTGGCGTTTCCTGTTCACTAATAGGAAAAAAACTACACAACGATAAAGAGACAGACGTATAAGACCATAGACTTAGTATATACTGGCGTACGCCAGTATATACTAAGTCTATGTATAAGACTATCTGTATCATTCGGATATACCTGCGGGTCCGAGTTAATACTGAGATTAAGAATTAAGAAGACGGTTGACGCTCAAGCTAAGCCGAGTTGCGGCCAGCCAAGTTTACATATATGATGTACTTATTTCTTTTTTCTGATTAACTGCTTTTCATTCTACTCTGCGGGCTTTTAACAGATGCACAAGCTTTACATTTCCGGAATCCAGTCTTCGACATTTTCACGAGAGTGTGTCAAATCAAAAACTTTTTAATTTCTAGAAGAGACCTTTGTCCGAATCTTGGAAAAATGTACTTTGCACAAATGAAGGTGACATGTATCGCCACGAGTATTTATTAACACTTCATAATGCAGAACTAAGCTATCCCATTAAGATCAGTGTGGTGCTTGTAGATGCAACTTAATCCCATCTTGGCTTGTTAGCTGAAGATTTTATACAATCCAGAATTGGCTTAAGGACCTATCTGGTCGCCAAACTCCAAAAAAGTACATTGTTTCTTTCCATTTTTCGTCGTCGTTTCTTGAAGTAGGGCGAATGGAAAAATTTATCGTGGAGTTGAGTAGTTGATGTATCCATTTTGAAAGATCGATACACGATTTAAATAACTTCGCTCGATAGGAAAAAAATCCAAACATAGCCAATTTTTGACACTTTATATAGATAGATATATTTTATCGCAAGCCAAGCAATCCATTTTCAGAAAAAATTTTTGATAAAATTACATTAATTTAATGTTTTCCATAACTAATTGTTATTACCTCAGTGCTCCAGCTCTCCACTGCGCCCCGCAGTCTACCCCGAGACACTGACACAGCAATTCGTGCTGGAATACGGCGTAAATGTCACAATCTTGTGTTTGGTCTTTTTCAATCAAATTCCCACACTTGAAGAAATCAGAGGGCTACATGTAAGCATAACTTACCGCTCGTATAGCCGCTCTCTGATGTCCGCAAGGAAAATTTTTCCGCCAATTACCGGGCAACGTCAAGGGCAGTGTAGACCTGTTTACATTTAAGCGTTTTCCTCACCTCCCTTCTCTTTACCGCGGCTCAAAGTAAACGCGGGCCTATGTAGTACACATCTATTTGCACTATGAACGTTACAATGTTGCAAACATACACTTTACTTTACAATATTTATTTATTTATCAATTATTGTCATAGTTTTAGCTACACTAACCTTATTAGTTATAATCAAGTTTATTTGTGTCAAGATCATAATTATATTATACTTTATTGGCATTTCATAGATTACGATCATTAAATCCCTTTACAATATCATTTATTAGCATATTTATTGCTTAGAATTTGCAATGCAGAATATATAGCTGAATGGGCCGCATAAAAAGAATGTCTAATGCCATCTGAGAGCCTTAACAGTTCTCAATTGATGTATGCTTGGGGTATTGAGATTCATAGCGTTACTCCAGTTTTGTATGACTTACTAGTACAAAGCCATTGCCAGCGCATTAAGCATTGGCTAGTATGATGACGGAAAGTCCAGCATGACTTAGATATAAGGAAAGGATTACGAAACAGATACAGAAGTCTGAGGCCATGACCTAAAAATTATGTAGTTTACTGGTGTTTTTAAATCTTGTACATAGTCTTTGATTTAATTAAAAATGATTGTGAACTTGTGTGGTATATTTAAGGCTGTTTCCATCATATGTTTTTTGTATAACATTTTGAGTTGGTTCATTGAATGCTTAATCTAGAACCGTTTGATTCCCGGCGAAACAATTATTTCGTGTTGGCATTGTATGTTAAGAAACTCCACGTTATAGGTAGCTATTTTATTTATTATTGATTATTTATGGAGGTTATCTTTTTGACTTTGATAAACGTTTCTTAATTAATTTTACACGTTACTAATTTACATAAGACAAGTAATTTAAAACTATTTAATAAATAATATATTTCGACGTCAGAAGGTTAGAGATATACGATCAGTCATGGCATGATTATTTTATAACTTACATAATAAATCTATATATGTACATTGTACATCCTACCTGTAAGTCATAAATTATGGTTTTATTTGCATTTTAATTATGTGAGAAATGATAACAATGTAAAACAACGCCTTTTGCATAAATTACTCAAGTTTTCAATAAAAAGTGGAACATAATATGTGTGGCCTTTAATGTCTTATTAAATACTTACTCATATTATAAAACTTGGTTAGTGGAGCGCGCGATATCTCAGGAACTACTGGTTTGAATTACAACATAATATCTATATACTATAGATATTATGTTGTAATACAAACAGGGCGTCCCAAGAGGAAAACATTAATTAAAAACTCTGCTGTTCTCCGACTATTACAAGCCGACCACTTCGAGAAGATTAAGTATTTTATTTGCGAATAACCAATACTATCTATGGAATGTAAATATAGCTATTTTCCAAACATCATCGTCGGCTATAAGTAGATAATAATATGTCAGGACAATTCTTAAGATTGATAATTTTCTTGAAATTTGACTCAAACATTTTACGTTTTTCCTTTTTTTCCTTTCTTATTATTTTTGGTTGGCATCAAAAAAATAACGGATGTTCTTTCACATTTGAGTCGGTTCGATTCCCAGACGAGACAAGTAAAATTTAGAAAATCATTGAATGCTAATAATACTTTGCGAAATATACTTAATAAAGTCTTCTTTCAGCAAAATATCTTATCTACGATATTTAAGGGGCTTTCCCTTGATGTCCCACAGTCTTGAGACACCCTGTATATCCCTATGGATAGCCTATTTATCTAGAGTAATACGCTACCAATAGGAACAGAGCAATAATACATTATTAAAAAACAGTAAAAATTATTCATTTTTGAGAGCAATGTTTTATGCGTAAAAAGTGAAAGTTATGTAAAATTTGTGTTTTCTTTTGCGGATTTATGTCTATGTTAATTTTTGATTTACGCGTTACAAGCTATCTATTGGAAACTTCACTTCAATACAGTTTCAATTCAGTACAATGCGGTCCCAAGTTCATAACATCAGAGTTACGGATATTCAATGAACTTCATTGGAATTGCAATATGTTGAAACAGAAATTCTGTGATTCGTCATAATTTTTATATTAATAGCCTTTTGTGTTAGGCGCACTCGTATGTTTTCGTATCACGTACGAGCGAGTGTTAAATATAAAGAAAATTTATAGAATAGGCTGGTGCACATTTGGTTGGTGCATAGATTCGAACGCACGACCTTTTAGAGTCTCATGATCAAGCCGCCAGGCCATGACTGCATACAAATACTCAGGACACAATATGGACATCGCTATCGCTATAATATGACGTTACACGGTAACTGTAGTACACTCAGGAAGCGTCTAGACAGATATTATGCACTAGAAGCGATAAAAGTATCTATTTTCATTTAGGAATCAATTTATTACTACCAAATGTGCATTTAAAATAAAACATCAATTTTTATTGTAGTTATGGTTCACTATTTTGGCTATAATGGTTTACACATAAGATATAGATGTATAATGTGGCGGGCTTTTTTGTAGGACTATTTTATATAAATATTTCCATCATACATTACATGTGTGTAACTCTAGCGGTTTTGGCAGCGCACGCAAGAGTAGCTCGTAGATGGTAGATTTTTCCTACTCTCTTGATATTTTTAACAATTCACGCAATATCTTTATAAATACTCTTTGTGTTATTCAGATGTATAAGCTACATTATTGTAAAGTTTCATTAAAATCCATTCAGTAATTTTTACGTGCAAGAGTAACAAACACCTATCCTGACAAACTTTCGCATTTATAATGTTAATAGGATATACTCGTAAGCTTTCCTCAAATCACTTGGTCTATTCATAAAACCGTACTTAATTCCTAGCGTAGTTAATACAGTGAGCTTAGAGCAGTAGTAGGTATATCTATACGATATAAGAATAACCAGAAAGGTTGATTTGAACGACTTTTGATCGAAACTACTTATATGAAGTGGTCAGGTTACATACAATTATTTTCTACTTGCTGCCCTAGTAGACTTCGTTTCGCTTTATTTACTTAGCTTTTTTTACCAATTATTCAATAAAAACCTATTAAACGATGTCCATAAAAATCAAAATAATATCACAATAATAAGAATACTAAAATTATTTATATAGATTTAATTGCGGCCCTAATAAAATATTTCTTTATATGGTCATATACTTAAAATAAAATAAAAATTATTAGTATTCCCATTATTTGAGCTTACATGATGTAATATTAACCCATTTATTGCAGTGGAATATAGTAAGTAGATATAAACAATATTGCAGGACATATTTCCAAGATAGACATATTATTTTTTTATTATTATCTACCCAGTACGATGTTCCTAAATAAATTAAAAACCTAGATTAGACACATACATACCCATAATCAGACGCATTCAAAATTATACATGTTTATTGTTCTAAGCATTATAACCTCAAATATAACATCAAAATGACTTTAATTATAATTTCATGTTACTATTTCCGACAATTTGTTTTTATTTAATTTTTATATTTGCGCCTGTTCAAAAATATCTAGCAAACCCGGATTTGTGCGATATTGAGAAAATATTACTCTTTGTATATAAAATTGTTAAATATGTTTATAACCTATCAAATGGGTTTATGTTTTCAGTTCATGCGACCATATGTGCAATGTTAGTAGACATTATCTAGTTTAAGTTTTTAGTTTATTAAAAAAAAACTTACACACAGTTCAGTATCTAGCTAAAGTAAAGCTATAAGTAAAACACTACTTTCTTTACTCCGAAACTATATTTTAAGAGCAGTGTTATCCTAGAAGCTTCAGCGGGCAACTCTCATCCCTGAGGTCGTAGGTTCGATCCCCTGCTGTGAACCAATGGTCTTTCTTTCTATGTGCGCGTATAACATTCGCTCAAACGTTGAAGGAAAACATCCTGAGGATTCCGACATGTCTTAGACCCAAAACGTCGACGGTGTGTTTTAGGCACAGGAGGCTGATCACCTACTTGCCTATTAGATTGAAACATGATCATGAAACAAATTCAGAAATCTGAGGCTCACACCTAAAAGAGCGCCACTGATTTTTTTTTTAATTTACTTTTTAAGTTATTTTTCTTCTTATAGTGCCATCTCCTTGCAAAGGTTGGCCGTTGGCGATCATCATGGCTAGTTTGATTTTGGATGCCACGATTCTAAACAATGACTTGGTGCTTTGACCAAACCATTGTCTTAAGTTTTTCAACCAGGACGTGCGTCTGATGCTGTTTTAAGTTATATTTTATATAATATATAGCATATTGTATAACCTAGATGGTGATTGACAAAGTCGCTCTCTTTTTCTTGTTTTATAACATTTTATACAAAGTGAGATTAAACGAATGTGAACTAAACAAACTTACAAGCTTTGTAGCGGGGTCGTAATAACTCCAATAATTTATTAAGAATTACCGATTATTTATTCCATAAAGTGAATCTTGGACGATACGAATATCTTTAAGAAAGATGTAAGCTCCGGAAATATGGTTTCAGAGGTGGATGAACGAGTCCATATTAAGATGATCGCAGGTTTTGACAATCTGTTACTAAGAACTTTTTCTGGTTATGTGACACATTGTGACTGTCCGAGTTGACCAGGCCTAGAGGCCGAACCTCTTAATGCTTGATCGATCAGGGTAACACATACCAAGACAGGGAGAGGCCACTAACAGGACCTTCTGGAATGCAGAGTGCCGGTGAAGAAGGATCTATTTAGTAAATATTTTAATGAATTCCAAGATAGATTCAATCGGAGTTTTATTGGTATTGCCTCCTTTCCTATCTATGGTCTTTCCATATATGGCCAACTAATCGAGATTTTAAAGTTGTTGTTAATTCATTTCTTTAGAGATATTTTTATTGCATTCACTATATATATAAAGTATTTTTAGATTGTATTATTAATATTTTATAACCTAAAAGTAATATATTTATTAATATTTCAAAATTTTGAAAAACATGCTTGGTCTTATGTACGATTTTATATAATAATGGGTAAATAAAAGTGATAGCAGTGTTGCCGCTAGGCATTCAGCGTGCAAATCTCATCCCTGAGGTTGGTTCGATCTTCGGCTGTCACCAATGGACTATCTTTCTATGTGCGCATTTAACATTCGGTCGAACGGTGAAGGAAAACATCGTGAGGAAACCGGCTTCCCATAGGCACAGGAGGCTGATCACCTACTTGCCTATTAGATTGACAAATGATCATGAAACATATACAGAAATCCGAGGCCCAGAATCGAAAAGGTTGTAGTTATTTTTTTAAATAAAAGTATCATTAAAATGTGTAAAACTATATTATTTTGTACTTTGAAAGCAGTATACTCTTTCCACTCCCAATTACTATACGATTCGACTGGTTAATAATGTAAAACAAAAAAATATGAGAAAATTATTCGTAAGATCACAGAGACGCGACAGAATCGTTTCGTTTTTCTAATTACATTTTAACTTACTAAAGTAGTTATATTATTAATACATTGTTATTATAGACATCCGGATTTTTTAAATTTGAAATTAGTTATGACTTTGAAATCTCTGCTTATTATTAGGAATAATTTACTATAATACTAATCAACTAAGCACTTATTTTTAAAAGAAACATTTGGATATTTACATTTTAGGAGAAATCTTATAATAAACTGCTTTTGTTATTAGTATAAGAAAGATATAGCGTGGTAATTGTTTTATTATCGATGGGTATGTACGTCACAATTCTATTACAGATAACCAGTGTTACATTTATATTATATCCTATTAAATAAGTAATTATAAAAGTTATATAAATATTAGGTACAATAAATAATAAAAAAGTATTTTAAGACATAATTCTTAAAAATAATTCTTAAAAACTACTACCCATAAATTTTATACTTAAACTAATAGGTATACAGGCACTGTTGTCATTAATATCCTAAGTCATATATTTTTATTTTTTTACTTCTTAGTCTATATCTAACCAAGAACTTACAGCAGAAATAGATTTTCAATTCGAGTCAAAACAAATACTTTAATTTGGTGTTAAATTTATATGTTGAAAATCATAATAACCACAGAAAACGCCTGTAAATTTTAAGATAGCAATTATGTTCTGCCTCTCTTACCTTTTTGCAATAAATAATTTTGATGTTCCAATGACAACTGAAACGTACTTATATAAATTTATTATAAAAACTTTCAGATCTCTTGTATACTAAACTCGGACTACATCAACCTACCAAAAAGACAAAAAGCCCTACACCACAGACAACAATCAAAACATCCATAGTTATTTCCACAGTTCAATAAATGATTTCACTTTTCACCGTACGCAATAATTAGGTTATAATTAGTCCGTACAACCACTTGTTCCAAATTATTATTATCAATGTCAATGAGCTGCATGTCACGAACTATGCTTATATAATCCTCAAGTAACTCTTCGTGTAATTCATCCGGAATTTTGAAGGGGTTAACGGCTTTTACTGCTTCTGAAAATCGATAAATAAGTACAGCACACGCCATAGTGATACTAATTATTTGTTTATTATGATTTTAAAAGTTGCATACATCGTGTAATGCTGAAAAATTATTTGACGTTATAGAGTTAAGTTCTGATTTAAACAAAAAAACATACTCTGTTAGGTATAGGATATAATATAATCTGTATTTAGGCTTTATAGATACATATTTAGTACAAGGATGCCGATGACCTGTAAATTCTTATCTGTATATCTTGCACTTTTTTAATTCCTACAAAAAAGAAGTAATTTTGTGTACGTTAAAATAAATTGAATTTTGACAGTCTCGTTTGTGATTCTAACCCTAACTAAAAGTATAAAAATATAGGCATCTTGTATTAAAAGAGAGAGAAATACAAAAAATTAACCAATCTAATTGCGCCGTTATAACTTCTTCGTGCATCGACCACCTACAACATATTTTTCTGGGCTCAGTTATATGGTCGTCGTCGACGTTCTGGTGGGCGCAAAAACAATCTTGTTTCCAATACATAATGATACAAAATAAATAACTAAATTACTCATCCGTCTCAAACACAATTTGACAATAATATCCATTAAATATCCACTAATCTTATAGCTTTTCGAGCAAATTTTATACGCATACGGTTTATAGTGAAATGTATTAGAGACTTACTTTTAACAGCCTCCAAACTATTGTATATGAAAGATTTCGGCTTATACTGTACTTCAACATTAGTAAATCCAATCTTGCACATCATCCTTTTAATTTCTTTATCCGGATCCTAGAAACAGACTTCAGTTATTCCTGATTCCAAGAGCAAATTAAGTTTTTCGTAACACGTAGAAACGGCAACTTCGTTCTTTACTATACCTGAGTATATTCTGACCCCATCTCTTTTCCAAATTTAATTGGAAGTCTTTTTGACATTATTATGACGTATCTACTATATCCAGAATATTTCAGACCATAATCTTTCTTATTATAATAATTTAATAACCAATATAACATTTATAGTTTTATTTTGTAGGATTAAATCAGATAGTAATGCCCTTAAACTGTAAAGAATTTTTTTTTAAAGCGAGTCTATGTTATACTGAGTGGAATGTCTTTGGTTTCACCGGGTACTAATACGGGTACTACCATATAAATAATCCTTCTTAACTTTTAAATTATTTACATAGCTCATATCGACTTGATGTGACTGTCTCGTGAACACGATTTCTAAAAATTACTGGAAAGAGCTTTGTGAAATGTACGCATTTGTTTCGATTTAAATGTTTTGCGTATGTACCTATCGCGGTAACTATGCCGTATTCATTAAAATATACTTTATATTTTTTTCAATATACTATTTACAAGTTTCAATAGTACAATAACTCACTTGAGAATCGTGGTAGGGCGAAACGAACTTGTCAACATCTCGTAACCAAAGACTCCATCGGTTGCTCCGGGCCAAGATCCTAAATACATCAAAAAGGGGCATATGTCCGAGGAATATGAGAAAACAATTCCCACCATCTTGTAGTAGATCGTATATATTTTTAAAGGCGTGCCTGAAACATATTATTGAATAGATTTTTCAATGAATTGGAAAATTAGAAGCCACGTGCCTATTCTATTCATTCAATTTGGATTTAAATATGAATGATGTTATTTTTATTCTTGAGACGTGCTGATAGATAAAAATAATTACGAAATCTTACGTTGTCAGATATAAGCAATAAACTATACAAAAAATTTATTTATATTTTTTTTATATTTATTAATATCATATATTTATCTAATAAATACGTTAATAGCACATAAAATTATTTTTTAACTCATCATTTTAAAATGAACTCAAATCGTGTTTAAAGCAGAAATTAAATCTTATCTTTCACTTAAAATAAAAAGCTTTCATTAGGAACCTTGTTTTAAGCTCTAACTATTAAATGTGAAAATCAACTTACTCTTGCTGCTTAATCCAGTGGAGGGTGTAAAAAGAAAATGCGTGGTGGAACTCGGCTCGCATCTGTTCCGGAAGGTCCCCCTCAATATCGAGCACCATGAAACTGGTGGTCTCCGACGAGAATTTTTTATTCGCAAAATGTATCATCTGCTCGCTTATATCACACCCCACAACCTCCTTGCAATTGGGTAAGAATTTTTTCGTAATCGCCGTAGTGACGCTGCCATCTCCGCAGCCTATGTCAATCACCGATACATCTTTCTTCCATTTAATCTTTCTTGCATAATCCTGGAGGCACTCAAGTGCATCGCGTTTCTGCAGGTTGTTGCTTTTCTGATAAAGCTCGGCATTATTCATTTTTTTTTATTTTAAATTTATTTTCGGGTGCGCGTGCGCTAAGATGGCGTGCTCGACGCGGTTTCGGCGGGCAGTCTCGTCAGGAGCGCTCTCGGTATGTATTTATATGTGTTACCGGTCGACATCATCGACTATTGTGGCAACTTTGGCCCTAACTAGTAACTCAACCTGTAATCAAATGATCTACATGAATTCATTAATGGAAATGCTATAAAAATTAAAAACAGTTTTAATCTATATAACCAGTTTTTGTGCTGATATACCATATGAACGTGGTAATTTTATATACGAGAGATCTTAAGATTTTTTGATGCAGGCATCATCTGAAGATAATTGATATGTATTAGTGTGTGAATACATAAAATCATCTTCACATACTGATATAATGTAATTAGGGGTTTTCTTATACATAAAATTGTTATCTAAACAACACTGTGCCAAGCTTGAACTATGAAACACATCTGTAATACCGTAGCAATATTGTAAAATCTAAAATTCAATCTTCAATAAAAAAGTCTCTAAAAATTTAACTTCTTAATATACATATACTGCTTCTAAAACATTCTTTTACCCTAAACCGCAAAAGACTTTTCTCATATTAATTATTTGCGCTCGAAAGCTTGAGCCAGTTTTTAAGTCCTTTCCTCCAACGCCGATAATCTATGTTAAAAACATAGCATAGTCTACGGAATGTAGCTTTTCGCACTACGCATATTCTACGAGCTACGTCTACGAAGCAATGTTACGTAGCTAGTCGCTGAATATTGCGGAAAATGTTCCGATTTCACTATTAATTTTCGTATTCTATCCTTATTTAATCTATTCTTTAATAATTAAAGAATGCAAACAACAAAAATTCATTCATAACTTAGGTGTGACATAAAAAATACAAATAAATAGTTTGCGTATTATGTATTTAAAGTTAAATAAATTATAGTTTCTAAACAAGCAAATTTACAAATTGCCCAAAAACAGATCTCTCTCGCTCTCTACTTGTGGGACATAACATAAGAAATATCACCCAAAGATTTATAAGAAAACATATATCTAGCTTGCATTAAATATTGTTTTACCCACTGACTTAAGTATGAAACTAAAATCCAATATATATATATATATATATATATATATTATTTTGACGTGTTTTATTCATACTAGATTTCATACGTCATATTTCCAATAAAGGAAGGAAACTGTCTTAGTTTTCGAATGCCGCATTCATGTTCATCAAGCCACTGTATGCATAATTAATTGTGTAAATCTTTAGGTGTATTTGTATTTTTATACGACATAATTTTACTGTCTATGTGTAGGCAATAGTAATAGTAATAATAGAACAATATAGATAATATAGCGAGGTGAAGCCGTTTGCGAAAGCTAGCGTTAAGTTCAACGCACCATGCACCAAAAGGCATTTTGTTGGAAAGATTTGGTGTTGTTCACCTTTTGGCGGGTTCTCTAATGCTGAATGAAACACTGCGTTTTACTGCATGAATAATGTGTGAATAAAATCGTAAGCATTTTGTTGCTATCAACAACTGCTTGAACTCTAAAGACCTAGGACTCTCGTTTAAGTAATTTAATAAGGGCATATTTAACAATGATAATTCCTATTGTAACTATAGTGAACTTATTTAAATGTTTACTCTTAAGGTATATGTATAAACTGTCAAACGATAGCTAGCTTATAGCGCACGTTTAGAAAGAAGGTTATTAGATCTTTGGCTATATAAAGACAAGTATAGGAGACAGAATGAATACTATCTTGAATTGTATTGTATCAACAATACTTTTCTTAGATTATTCCATTTATATTTTCCTACATCCGCATCATGAAAATAATCTCAGTTTTCAATCAATACGTAACTCTTTTGTATTCGTATAAATCATTGTACTCCATCTTGTCTATTTTTATTTATATAACAAAGCATTTGTATATACCCTTTGTTATTTCTAGTATATTTATGTTAGTTAGTTTGTGTTGTTAGTTTTGTTACAATGTTATAAATATGAAAAGGGGAAAAACTACTATCTAATCTTAAATAATGTCGTGAAGTCATTTGAAAAACTATGATTGTTTCATGGAGGAAGACGGGTTTGCAAAATACTTAGAACTCTACTGCTTATCTTGAACTAACTCTATCTACTATATATTTGACGTTATAATCTGTTACACTAGAATGAATGTGTTAGTTAATTGTCAATCTATATCTGACGGCCATATTTCTAAACTTACTGTTATAAAGATAGACTGAATAAATATACACTATACATTAAATTTTAATTGTTGTGAAATAGATAAAATGTGTAACTCTGGTAATAGTAAAATATTTTTTTATTGAAGTACCAATAACTATTTGATGGTTATCACTTGGTAAACTTAAATTTTAATTTGGTTTTTTATTCAATGCCAAAGTTACGATGTATCGTTGTTTAATTTAGTTACAAAACTCTGATATAGGATTGTGTCGTTCTCATAATTTACATATTTATTTTATTAATTACGTAATTTATAAGGTGTTAAGGTGATAAAACACAACTATAAGCTTAGTTCTCAAAACTGGTATAAGCAAAAAATATTTTATATCATGACCTTAGTCACGAAGAATTGCGTGAGTCTTGCATTACAATGCGTAATGCGACGGGCATTATACGAACAACGTCATTAGAATGTTCATCTTATTACTTTTGGCTTAGTTACGATTTTCGTATATGCGATACGCGACGCCAAATTTTTGGCAATCATCATTTTTACATTTGAAAATCATAGTTACCATTCTACATCTAAGGTTGACATTTGTTTGTTGTCGCTTACTTCAGCGTTTACTGACGTTTATTAAAAGGACGTATGTCCAATTATACGTTCACGGGATATTAGATGTTATTGTCCTGGATTAAGAGGTATAATGATATGCGGGTGATTGGTGCAATTGTCATGCAAGCTGAGTTGTGCGGTGCCATCGCGATCTTCTTGACCGTGTACGAAAAAGTGCATTCACCTTTGTGTCGGTGTTTTTTATAGCCTTTATTCGCGTCTACTCAGCTGTGTTAGGCATCTTGACCTAGGGTAATAAAATTTGGGTTGAGGTAACCGGCTGACATTAGAAGGTAACGGGTTTGATGCGGGAATTCTCTGCTATTTAAATAGAACGTGAATGCGTTGGAAAGGCTAAATCGTTTTGGTAAACTTGACCCGGCATTGCGTCTTAATAATTTCTTTACAATTCTCTAACGTACACGTTTTTTATTATTCAAATTACATTTTGTTCCTGCAATAATAAGTAAAGCAATTAACATTAATTGTATCGTGTTTTGTATGTATATTGTGTTGTGTTAACAGACATTTCAAAGAATGCATTTGGCCATGTGAACGTAATCTAAACTTGAAATTCAAGGACGAACTTAAAAACCGGCAAAAAATTCAAGTTGGTGCATCATACTGCAAGTGCACTGCAGACTGTATACAGCTACACATGAAACGGTTTTGATCCTTTAGTTTTTTTATGCATAACTAGCATTTCGAGATTTTACCATTTAAATACCACAGTAATAATACCATGTACAGTGAGCTCAAATACTAATACTTTTGTAATTATGAGAAATGAGTCTATTAAGATACAAAATAAAATATTTTTATGGATTGTTGCACTTGTATATTATTATTAATAAAACAATTTTGCTCGTCATATTGATTCATGCATTATTGCAAAATATCCTTTTTAAAGTATCATGGGTATTCGAGTGCAGTATATAATTCGGCAATATGCAGTTGCTTGCAATGTCACCCGCGTGAGTTCAAAAGCCCAGGTTTGGAGGGACAGGCTTTTGGGAAATTTTACACCAACCTCTCTCTATTCACTTTCAATATCTCATTACGTATGCATGCAGTTTATAAGGATATTTTAATTTAATAATAGTAAACTTAAGATTAGAAATATGAATATTGTATAGTTATTTTTAACCGAGCACCAAATAGTTTCTATATAATAAATGTTTCGTGATCATTTGCGTTGTCTAGTAGGCAGAGGTGAATCTACGACCTCAGGAAAGAGAGTCACACACTCAAGCCATTGGACTTACGCTGCTCATCCTCGTAGAAGGATGTTAAAATTAGGATCTGTTTCACAATGTATGGATAAAGTACCAAATAGCTTTGCAACACAAATTATTTGGAAAATACATTGTGGTATTTGACACTTCATCAACTTTTGATGGACTTTATGTGACGAATAGCGCTATCTGACAGTCGTGAAACGCAACAATAGTGTTTATCTTACAAATAAGTAGTAAATAGCTAATTTGGAACTTATGTAGAACGTATCCGTACATTGTGAAACAGACCCTTAGACTTGTATATATCAGTATAGATTAAATTTCTGTTCACAATATATACCAAATATCTTCTTTCATTCGCCTAAAAAACGGCGTATCTTATCAAAACCCGGGCGTGTGACTGTAACAACTAAATCATTTGATTGATAATCAGGTCGCCTAGGACAAAACCCCTTAGCACAAAACTAAGCGAAAATGAAACGTTGGGTATTTATATCGACTTAAGCAGTTGCCTTTTTGATTCAGTGTAAATGATTACAGTGTAATGATTAAGAGCAGTGTTGGCCTAGTGGCTTCAGCGTACGACTCTCATACCTGAGGTCGTAGGTTCGATTCACGGCTGTGCACCAATGGACTTTCTATGTGCGCATTTTAACACTTGCTCGAACGTTGAAGGAAAACATCGTGAGGAAACCGGCTTTCCTTAGACCCAAAAAAGTCGACGGCGTGTGTCAGGCACAGGAGGCTGATCACCTTTATTAGATTGACAAATAATCATGAAACAGATTGCAGCGCCATTTATTATTATTATTATTAAATGATTACAGGTGTTACTTACTATACATATAGTATAGAGAATCAAAAACTGACATCAAAATTACAAATACATCGCGAATCTTCGTACATTTCTTCATCAATGTCTAACATTCGCTGAGACCAAGCCTGGAAGAAACTGGAAAGTCCTTAACACCATATACTAACCTATTTATAATATTAAATACATGTCGACTATTACCAGAGACAAGACATTGACCTACGATGACGAAATAGAGAAGGGAAAGTTAAGAAAAAGTCAATATTAAACCGGCTAACTCTATGGTATTACGCTTATCATGATCATGGAGAAAGCAGTTAACCTTGCCATTAACTCTCCAGAGAGCATGTTCTATGTTGTTTATTATAATGGAGCTGACATCACAATCTCAAAATTGTACGTTATTTCTCCGACGTAATGTGGTAATATGTATATTACCATGATAGAAAAAAGACAAGACAAATATATATTCTATTTTTCGTGTCGTTTTTGCCCGTACATGTGTGGCTATAATTAAAAATAACGCGCATGAATTAACACTATAGTAAATGTTATAATAGCAACAGAATGTGTTATGTGTGTATGACTGTCGACCGTATGATTTTTGAAAATAATAAAATGTTGGTCAACATCAACATATAGGTATTGAATGTTGTTCTTATTCCTTCAGTACCAATTAAAAAAAAATGTAACTAAAACACCACTAATTTAAACTTACGCTGTGTTTGTTACATAAAATATCAATATTATTAAATAAAGTTATCGTTTCCGGACAGTAACGCCGCAGCGTTTTTCTTGTTACCAACGCATATTTTTAGAGTAATTATGTTTTTTTTGTTTTAGTGCACTACTTTGATTTCTATGTCTGATAAATCTCCGCGCTGTTGTAATAAAAGATCACAATTCAGTAACTAAACAAATTATTTTGTTTCCATGGTAACGTAATATGTATCTATCATGTGTCTATATAACAATGTTTATGAGCTGACCCTGAATAATGAAGCCTAACGGAGCCCAAAGACGGTCATATCATCAAACAACTGATCTCGTATTGTATTCTTCAAAAGACTTCATTACACTTAAATTATTACAAAAATTGTACTTTCGTCCTCTCCCAACCTGTTAGTGAGTGCGTTGCCCCTAGTATATAACCGAAATTTTACATTGATATTCTATCCTTGTCACTCTTATATGAAAATATACTGTTGGAAAGGTTCGAAGAATGATATAAATTGTTTAGGCATCAGCTAAAATTGGCGTCTCACTGATAACGCAATGGCGTAGACCTTAAGGCAGGTTATGTAATGTCATCCGAATGTCAAATTATTGATAAACATTAATCTACTATAATTTTAAGATTAGGTTAGATTCGCTTAACGCTAGGCAATGTGTTTAAATAAGGATATATACCTAAATAACATTTGCAAATAAAAAATGTAATAACAAAATATACGACAATAATAGAAAAAACACTACACTAAATGAAACAACTAATAATGCGTACACAAATTATTAGAGGAAAATATTGTAACAATAAATTTATGCAAAGTTGTATTGATAACACTGCCATCTTTTGATTATTATTAAAATTGTTCTAAGTAGCGTTTTATACTCTAGTAACATAATCCTGCGTGCGAACAAAAAGTAGTACACTCAAATTGTACTAGAGGGTAATGAACGAAAAATGATTTCAAGTAATTTATGTCTGAATACAAAATAAAATTGATATCACTGCCATCTTTTGAATTTTATTGAAACACCTAGTACAAAGGAAAAAGTACAAAGTTGAACGTTTTACGTAGTATATTCAACGGCCACTAGATGGCGTTAAATTCAATAAGATTATTCCTTTATATAGTCTGTGCCCGAAATCTTTCGAGTACTATATTCAAAATATTAGTGTCATTACGCTTTTATATTTTTTTTCTTTTCGATTTAGAACTTCTTTGATACATGAAACAATTTGATGAAACATTTTCATGACTTGTTTTATCCATATACGAATATCGGTTCCCATATAACTTCATCTGTATACGTACACAAGCAATATACTTATTAAGTCTTTCTTCCGAATTTTCTGTCACCTTTAAATTTGTATAGGATTATATCGGTAATACTTTAGTAGTTTTGTGGGTTTCAGTGTTATACTAATTTTAAAAAAACCGCTCTTCCCATATTGACTTCCCATATGACTAACTACTTAATAAAATCTAATATTATATGAACAACAGTCGAACTTTAAGCAGCCTTTCGCAATATGCACACAGGATATAATTACAAAAATATTTCTCATCTTAAAAGCTCTTATAAAAAGTACGAAGAAGTTAAAATGAAAAAAAGATGCTCCGAACTTAATATTCGGTCACAACAACACTCGCAGCTTTCATTTCTATTCGCTCAATGTTATTTACTCACACACACACAATATACAAAAAGCTTTCCTAAGAATAAGCAGGACGGAGGACGGATCTCATTTTTCTCATGAACCTTTTCAGTCGCTCTTGGGTGGTAAATGGTGGGTGGGAGATGCCCCCACCCACTGCAATAATACTGCGTCACTATTTTGCGCCATTACCTACACTCGCTTCCTATTCTATAAGTAGCGTTCTAGGACGTCAGTGTGAAAATTTCCGTGTAAGGATTATTAAAATTTTCCAAGACAAAGTAGGTAATATTCTAGACCAAGTTTAACGTTGTTACGTATCCAGGGAAATGTTTTACCAAACTTTTTTATTTGCATCTAATTTAAACATACTACGTCCAATGCCAAAGGAAATTGTGCGCGAAAGATTTTTCTATGACGTATTTTTCGATAATTGATATAATATTTATTGTATTCTACCCGTCAAGAATGCAAAACGTTATTTTCTCAACATAATTGAGATTAATTATATATGTAATAGCTAAAACATAGATAATATAAGAATATAAACAAATAAAAAGGGTGCGTGTACTTATGTACGCGCGTAGGAAGTTATACTTCTTTGGCATTATTAAAAATGGTTTTTGATTGCATGCAAATAATTAATTACAATTAGATAATCAAAGACTGGAAAAGGAGTCATTATAGTCAATAAAGTTCAGTTTACATTTGAAAAATTAAATAAATAAATATTTATTATTATTCTCTTACATTAAGTGTAACATAAATTCTATTATTTTTCGAATGTTGTTTTGAAATTATGTCCAATGCATTATCCGTGGGCAACTTCATTCTGTTTATTTTGTGTCACGGTGCGCGCGCATCGTAAAATTTCACTCTCATAAATTTTTAATAACGCGCCTAAAGAAGTAGGTATAACTTCAAAAAGAAAAAGGCTATGTATGCAACCTTACTGATTACTTGTCCAGGCAACTCACGGATATGACTAGAAACCTTTGTTGTGGTTTGACTAGGAAAAATATTGAAACGGCTACTACAACTAACAAAAAATTTGTAAAATGAATAAATATCATAGAAAACAAATGCCGATCGTAATTATAACACTTCTACAGATTCAAAACAATACCGCAAAACATTTCCTGCGCTAAAACGAAATTGTAATTAATCGTTAATCGATTGATGATTTAATTCGAATACTTGATACGCGATTGTATGCGAGCGTTATGTCCTCAAATCGTTATTACAATGCTTGGAGTAATTTCAGTGAATTTGTGAGGAATGCAATTAACCCTGTTTATTTCTATTAAGGCTTTGCAAACGATTATTATAACTGATACCTATAATATTAAGTAGTTAATGTAATATTGCCTTAAGATATGTAGACATTAAATTTAAAAAAAATAGAAGTTTTAACCAGGCCATTTCTTATCTGTTTTGATATATTTATCTTAAATTGTCAATTAATCTAAATATAAACTTAAATGATTCCACATAAAATTTATTAAACAGAATATATGATAAGGTCATTTTCTTCACCATACCAGCAAGTGTTAGAACCAAAAAATCCATTGTATACAGTTGTGATTCGAACTCACGACCTCAGGGTTGTAAGTCGTGGCCAACTATAGCTTATAAAATATATCGTTAATTCTATAGTTTACTTCTATTTCATTCAACTGTTAGAGTCGCAATAGTCGCAAAGACAACATTAAATTTAGTAGAATAGAATTCGAAAACATTTAATTATTGACATTAAAACAGCGAGAATTCCGTTCAGGAATTCAATTAAGTACGTTTAATTGCAAAACAATATTGGAACGACGGCGAATGTATAAAAGCTCAAACTAGAGGCAAACAATGTTAAGCTTTAATAAAACTCGATGAATAGTTATACATAAGCAGACTGGAAATGCAACTATCTGCTCCGAGGACGCCTAAACATACCGCTGCAGATATAGGCTTGGAGACAAAGTATTTACCACTCGGCGAGTTTCAAACAATTGTATATATTTCTGTGCGATACATTACTGTTCATTGGGCTAATTGTTTAGTAAATACATGTAACCACGCAATGGATGTTTCGTATGACGTGATTTTCAGCGGTGAGGTTTTCAGTGTGCAGAGTGGGTGTGAGGCGACAGTCCTTTGATTCTGGCGAGATTAAACGTGCGGCAGACGGTGGCGCCTCTATCGATTGTTGTTGTAATTACAACGCTATCCTCGCCCAGTCGCAAATGAAATTGTTCCGGACAGAGCCTGCTATGGATGCCTGTGTTATTACAGTTGCAGGGTTTCAATTGTACATCTATAGATCGACTATGTGACGAATTGAATTAATGTAATTACATTGAATAAACTTTGGTGATTGCACAAGAGACAATGATTATAAGTTTAGTTATCGAAGTAATATAAAAGTGAAGATGAATGAAGATGAAGATGTGAATAAATTATTAGTTGGTTTTATTTACGATAATTAGCTAAAGCGGAAACGTCAATACATAAATACAGTTTCTAAGTAAGGTCATAGTTTTAGAGGGATTTTTCCTTTGTCCATGTTCTGAACACGTCTGCGCAGAGATAAAAGAGCCACAAATCGACATTCGAATACGAAGTGCGAATAGGAATCGAGTGAGAAATCCAATAAAACATTCGTCGCCCAAACGTAGATACGTCTACGTGGCGTAGCCACCTCCTAGCAACGCATGCGTACAGCATTCGTACAGTACAAACGTACAGTTCCAATTTCAATTGTAGAAAAAAATAACCAATTCGAAATGGAGAAGCCTCCGCGGCGACCAATGGGAACGCTTACAGTCGTCATGCCGACTGTAGGGGCGGGGCGAATGATATCTAGCATTGGAATGTGCCTTGTATTTGTTTTGCTCGATCCGAAGGCTTTATTGCTCAGTGTTTGAGCCTCTTTCCCCTTGAGGAAGTCACTGGCGGAAACCTCGGTACGGTTTTGAGGGATATTTTACATTATGTAATGTTCTGTAGGCTACGAATGTACGTTTGTACTATTTACTTTTACTACCTTGAAAACCTACAGCTGTATGTATATTAATATAATATGAATAAACCTTAGTCTTTTATGGAAACGTCGCATAGAAAAGGTCGTTGGCACAAAGCGTTGAAAGGCACAAAGGTATCTCTGAGAATTAGCTCTTGATACTAATAAAAGTGTCTCTTTTCATTTATATATAACAGTGAGTATTGATTTTTCGATAGGGAAAAAACGAAGGCAACGATCTATGCAGATCTGGAGTGCTCTCGGCACATCAGATGGCACCGGCGGGGCAGCCTCCGCAGACAATCGAACGGAGGGGGGGCCACCCCCACTGGAGCCCGGAGAACTGCCACAGATTATTGCTAACACCACAGATGTATATTACAGAGTATTGTTTACAGATGCTGAGTTTAAATTTCGTTATTAAATATCGTTTTAGAGTCTAGACGTATTAGTAACAGTTTAATCCTTTATTTGTTTTATACATTTTTATGGTCTTAATGATTTCTTTTTAAAATATCTTGTCATTATTTAATAAGAATATTTTTATCGAGAGTATTCATTATGATCTTTAATGATGAAAAACTAATATTTGTCCTTTTTTCAATAAAAAATGTATTCGCGAAATTCATTTAGGTGGTCAATTATTTTAATATCGACGTTCATAAGTGTACGTAGTTAGCTATGTAAAGAAATTAATTTGATTTAATTTGATAGAAAAAAGACTACAAAACTCTACATTAAGGCACACTATGTAATAAGTCCCTCTTTTCTAAACAAAAAGCTCTCATTTGGCGTTTATGTACTTTTGCTAAGTAAATTCAAATCCTGACATATCCCGTATTTATCTCATACCCTGTCATATAATCTGTGACATTCATTAAGCTAACATCTAGAATCTCTGTGATATTCCTTATCTTTGTCGATATCGACCCGTCGGCGGCGACTTCCCATTCTCGAAGTAAAACACGGCGGGAAGGAAACCGCGGGATAAACCACCCCCACCCGTTCCCCCCGATCTTTACGTTTCAGGAATAAATATTTCAGAGCGTGAGCTTTGGAAGTTATGTATCGCCTACACTAACGGTAACAATCCTAGAATGAGAAACACGACTTATGTAACTTTCCGTCTTGCTCGAAGCCATCTTTGCATACTTTTCGAACATATTTAAATTTTAAAATGAAAAACAATATTTATAATTATATTGCGCCAGTCTAGAGTGTTCAAGGGAAAACAACACACGTTTATATAAAGTGTATTTTTAATTCAAAAGTTTTAATAGATTTGTGGAAATGTAAATGATTTAAGTCGAACAATGGCAACTAGTAATAGTTTACTAGAAAATCTTGGTTATGTAAATATTAATAAGTTATTCATGTACTTAATGTATGATATTATATTTTTCCTGTTTTGGTATTATACGTTAGCGCAATGTTCTTTTGCTGTGAGTCTTTCACAGTCCACATGAATTTGAGATAGAGATATTATGTTTATAAAACAAATGACATTTAAAAATAGCTTGCAGAGTACACAAAATATATGCTTTTAGTTCGTGATAATCTTGCACAATCTTTTCCGTCGCATTCTCATCTGCATAAATCATATCATATGCGATGTATTTGGCATTTAATAATGACATAAGTCATAATGTGGCAGACACATTCCTGCCTATGTCTAATTGTTAATTTGACAAATACATCATTGTCAAACGTAATCAATCAAAGTTGAATGTGTAATTATGACATTTCGTCTTGAATATAAACTTACTGATGAAAACATTTATGGATTTTTAATTTATTCTCTAGCAAACATTTTAATATAAAATACATATTCGATTTAGGACTGGTTTACCTTACTAAATGGTATAGAATATAAAAAAAATCTCTATCAACCATATCGGGGTTATATACCTATTAAAAGCCATAATAATCTGATTGCATTCTATGAAATCAATAAAGTACTGTTTCTAGTAGATGCAAATCAATAAAGGTCTAGAGTTAATCAGCAAGTAGAACGATTACCTAACGTACGGAACGTGATCAAAGTTTTCCTTTACGAGGTATGATTCGATTTATCGCTTGTTCTTGCGCAATGTATATAGATCCTAGGTCAGTTCTTAGTCGACTGTAGTGCGTTTTTTCACTGTAATGTTTTTTTAATTAATATTAATTTACTACTAATATTATTATTATATTCTTATCTCAAGTGCGTGACTTTGTTGGAGAAAATAATCTACAAATAGCGTCTATTCTTTTTTTTCTTAGTTTTAAACAGCTTGAAAGTTTTTAGTAATAGTACAAACATTGATATAATAATAATCAGTCAAAACCTGATGATTGTGATAGATTTTATAGGTCACCTAATTTTAACTGCATTTGTTTTATTTATACAAAACTTCTATAAGCTTTAAAATGGACGCAAGGAAAAGTGCAACTTACGTTGTAAGTCTATCTTAAAACGATTACTATTGAAACCGTACTGTCCGTTTACCCTTTCAAACAAAAATAATTTCCTTCAAAACAACAAAAAAATTGCCTTTAAAAATCGAATAACCTTTTCCTTGAAAGCATTACACGTTAAAATTGCAGCAATCCCGCAAAATCGAAAAAAATATAATTCTAGTATTAACTATGAAGTAAGTAAGTTATGCGCCAGTTAGTCATTTGACGAAATCATTGAAGTTTGGAAGGTGAGGTTTTAAAAAAAAAACTTACCATTGGCGCGATACCGGATGTTGCGCTACGATTAGTTATTTTCACTCATGTACAAGCACATAGTCACACAGTGAGAGATGGAATGGTTTAACCATAGGTCAATCGGCATTTTAGTATCAACAACTGACGTATAATAATACTACGCAATAGGTTTTGTCGTAAGCACCGTAACAAATATAATCTAAGATAGGCAAGCGTTTGCGCATTGACACAATTTACGTTTTGTTACGCTTGTAGTACAAGCACGCTTACCACTGAATCTCATACAATATAATACATAACCCTAACTAAGCATCCTAATACCGTCATCACAATTTGGAATTAAACGATACAAAAACGGTTTCGATCTCTGGAAGGATGTATTTATATTATGCTGACGATGCGATGACATATTAATCACTTTTTAGTGAGCATTTAAGCTCGCTCGGTGAAAGAAAACATCGTGAGTGAACCAGCATGACTTAGACCCAACAGTAGATGGCGAGTATTAGGCATAGAAGGCTGATCACCTACTTGCCTATAAGGATAAATAATTGATCAAGAAACAGATAGTAAGCCTTGACAGAGGTTGTAGCGCCAATTGTTTTTTGTCTATTATAATAATCATCCTTGTACTGAGAGGCATATTTTTTTTACTTGGTAAATGTTTTTTTAGGATTATATACACCCCAGTCCAAATTTAAAATGTAATACAAAGGAATGAACTTCAACATTTTTAGACAAAGGAATGAGAGAGAAATTCCCTATTTATGTAGGAGGCTATCCTTTCAGGAAAAAATCTTTTATTTAAAAATAATTGTAATTTCACAGATCAACAACAATCAAGAAATGCAGATTGCAATCGATACCTGATTTAATGCATTTATATGCCTTATCAATATTTCAATTCGTTTTATAATTTAAAGAAAACACTTTTTTACCGGATTGAAGTTAGTTAATAAATTTACAATCCTCGTACCGAGACGCATATTATTTTAAATTGGTAAAAGTTTTTTATGTACACCCCAGTCTAAATTTAAAATTTAATTCAAAGGAATGAACTTCAACATTTTGAGACAAAGGAATGAGAGAGAAATTCCATATTTATGTAGGAGGCTATCCTTTCAGGAAAAAATCTTTTATTTAAAAATAATTGTAATTTCACAGATCAACAACAATCAAGAAATGCAGATTGCAATCGATATCTGATTTAATGCATATATATGCCTTATCAATATTTAAATTCGTTTTATAATTTAAAAAAAAACACCTTTTTACCGGATTGAAGTTTACAATTATTTTACATAATTTAAAATTAAAATTATGTAAAATAATTGTAAACTTCAATTAATTTGGCCATACAAAAACTAGAGCACTAAAAAAGAGAAAAAAAATGTAACTTAAAAAAATTTAAACTTATACTAACTCAACTAATACTAATATAATCAATAAAATAATAATCAAATTATAATTAAAAGCAATTAAATTACATATTATGCTATATTCTATGTCAAAACTTATCTAAGAACTCCCTCAAATTACAGAAGCAGCCTTCCAAAACTGGTCACCTTACCTTTGAAAGCATAGCACGGTATTAGGGAAGGAAAGGTGATAAAATAGTATGATTGCCATGGCGTAGCTATCTTTTTAATACAGCTGGATCCCTCGGTAGGTTAAAATATCTTATCTAACGCCTGAACCCAATAACCTATCTCAATCCATAATCCACCATCTGAGATAGTAATCTTAATCCAAATGTTATTAAACGGGTGCCAATAACCAATCGACGGATTGTAATAGCCATCTGTCGATACAAGCTATCCATTGGAGGTCATATCTGTGGATATCCCTTTGTATGAAAATGACAGTTGACGAAAGCTCGATTTCAACAGTTAATTATTTTAACTTACACCAGTATTTAAATAATAAAAAAAAACTGTTTGTTATGTTTGAAACATACACTTGTATATTTTTATGTTATTTGTACGGTTTTATTTACTTTATTTGGTTTAAAAATCGGTAAAATGGAACGACAAAGAGCTTTTTATCCGTCGCCAAAAATGGATTATCTTCGTAGGGTTTGGTTATTGGGATGCAGATAGGAGATCAATCGACTGTCACGGTCTGATCTCAGATTGTTTTCAATCAGAGATTGTGGATTGATTATTGGGTTCGGGCGTAAAACTTTTTAGCAGGCACTGTTTTAGAATATAGATACTTGGCACTGTTAAAATACCAAGTTCGTAAAACATTAGAGTACTAGGAGTAATCGAATAATATTTTTTTCTGAGTTATAAGAATTATGAGCAAAATTTCTCGATACTAAAGGTAGTCTTAGTGTGAAATTAATTTTCGCATTTGTAACGATTACGTGTTTTGTTTTTTTCCTTATACCACGATGAAACATGTTATACTTGATCAATTATCAATTATAGTTTACTATGTAATTAATTAAATTCTTTTAAACGAGTTAGTGATTTTGTTTAGCTAGCAGCTATTGTCGAGTTTTTTATAATGTTGCAATTTAAGATTGAATGTTGTATTAAATAACCAGATTACGTATATTCAGTCCATTTTTACCCAATAAAAACATTTCTGTGTGTGTCGTTTATTTTTAAACTAACCAAACTGGTTTTGTGCTGTTTAATAGAACAGGGGGCAAACGGGTAAAAGGCTCATCTGATGTTAGGTGATACCCTCGCCCATGGACACCCTCAATGCCAGTTGGCTCGCGAGTGCGTTGCCGGCCTTTTAAGAATTGGTGCGCTCTTTTCTTGTCGAATAAGTGTCCCTAAGTTGAATTGGTTCGGAAATACTTTAGTGGGCAGCTGGTTCCACATAGTGGTGGTGCGCGGCAAAAACTGCCTTAGAAAACGCTCAGTTGTGGAACGACGGACCGGACTTCGAGGTGATACGGGTGGAATTTTGTATTCTGCCTCGACTTCGGATGATGAAATTCAGCTGCAGGTATTAACCAAAGTAGCCGAGTTATCCCACATTTAACTACCGAAATATAACTACCGAAAGAATAGTTCCACCGCTGACTGAACCGCAGTGAATGTTTTAAATAATTAAAATATTGGACAGTATAAAAATTAATTACTAATCTGAATAAAGGCATAAAACGTTGTACAGAAAAACAAATTAGAAATTATGATTCATTTATCAAAAATACTGATTTGTATACGTCACGTGACACAATACGGTAACAGGTTAGTCGATTCGATGATGACGTAGCGTGCTAGTAAATAATATGTTTATTATGGATAAGATACAGGTATCACTTATATATCTTGGTATGTCTGTGGAATTAAACATCGTCGGAGACTGTTTCTGATTGAAATATTTATATGTATTTTATGTAATTTAAGAATGACAATTAACATTTGGAAACTTGACGTTTGTTTACTTTTTTAGCTGGTGCGACGCCATCTTGTCTAGATAATCGTTTTGGCGGAATTTTCAAACACTGAATGTTTAATTTGAATTTATACAGCCAATACTAACTAATTTAAAATAACAGTTTGTACATGTTCTATCCTTTAAATAATCTGAAATGGTTTTAAAAAACCTTGTCAATATTAGGGGTTATGGCACCTTAAACAAGATATGGTTTCCGGAGTACCACTTACAGGCGCCACAGAATAACACAAATAACTAGGTGAGTAAAAGGATTCTAAATATGCAACTTGAAAATTAATGGTAAAAACACTTCCCTTAATTAATAATTTTGCTGCGTTGTATGTTATACGTGCGGTATCAAATTATGCGAAAAGCGTCATTGAGTGAATCTTATGTTGCGCAATGCCACTTAACATAATATTAATTTATTATCGTTTGCCTCACATTTTTAAATAGTGTACTACTAACAAATATCTATGAAATAAATGAGGAAGTTTAAAAAAATAAAAATTCGAAATTCAAATAACGTTGAATGGATCGAGTTTACTCACATTCGGGTTTTAAATATACATATTATTTATTATGTATACAACTTTACCTTTGTATGAACATATTTGTAATTAGCAATGGGGTCTAGGAAATAGAAATTTTAATTGATTTTTACGACAAGACTCTCTGTGGTTAACAACCCGCTGAAATATTTTTCGCTGGGAGTCAAACACTATTTGTGGTTTAGCGGTAAATACGATCCGATTTTGATCAATAAACCAACGACGTAGGAATTTCAATAGATTACCAACATATACATAGCATATAAACAAAATGCTAAAGAATGATCGTGTGATGAGACAGCACTTGGAAGAAAAATGACGCCATTCCCTCATTGTGTACGTAGAAGAGTTTCTTACTCGATTTAGGATTAAATTGCTTTTATTTTTACGTATAGGCTGCGAAAGTTCCGAGTCACCGATTGAAATGGGTAAAAAATAGTTTCGTTTCTCGTTCCATTTTCGATTTTTTTTTCGTGTGTAGTTTCGTGGTTCATAACGCACGGTCCTTGAACATCCTGGATCTGATTTCCGGTGAATAACCTTAACATTAAACAGTCTAATATATATATATTTATTTATATATTGTAAATGACTTTATTCTTTTGTTACGACGCTAAATACCTCTTCTATTTATAGACGTACAATTATGTATTTTGATCTTGTTAACTATTAATAGAAAAGCAACATGTTGTGTAATGTTAAATTTTTAACAAATTCATATGCCATGAATATTTTACGTATTGAGAAATTAAATCACCAATATAAGTTTATTATTTACGTTATAAACATATTTATAATTGTAATGGTGAAACCCGTACGTAGCAAATGACTCGAAGAAAGCATTTGGTTGAAGGGTCGCGGAGATTACAAAAATCAGTGAGAATGACATGACAATTTATTAACCAAGACATTTATGTTGTTAATTCTATTTTGTATTTAATTTTGGCTAGCATTTTAAGATTTGCAATATTTTTAATATCAATGTTTTTGAACTTAAAAATATTTTAAACGTATTTAAACTAGTAATAAAAGTCAAAAGTCAATATAGGTAACACAATGTACACTTATGAACGTCAAAAAAAAGAAATGTATATGAAATGCTTCTAACTTTACATTTAGTGCCAGTTCTCAAGTCAGAAGAACTGGCAATAAACTCTCCGACCTAAGAAATAAACTGATTTTATTAACGTTTGCTTACTACGGGAAACTTAAATGTTTTATTGATTGGCAATTCTATAATCAATTATAATTAATTCATTTTTTTGTATAATAAATCATTCTTGGTATTTTTTAAGTATTCGAAATTCCTAATATTTGGGCAATATATATAAATAAATTGAAATTAAAATGGCAGTTTTATAGTGTCGATAATGATGATATAATAATAATTAAATGAACTTTTTAGGCTGAAGTCTTTGTAGGGGTGTTGCAACGAACAAAAATGTGTACCGTGTTGCGTACACTTTGGCAGCGCGGCACGTTATCGCCGTGCGTAATAAATAAGTAATTACTAATTATCTTTAATTACCTCACATGCCATAAGCTAACCAAAAACCAACAAGTTACCTAAATTGGTGACCGTTATTACATTTCAAATTTTCAGCCACATACAATCCTCTTGGTATTTAAATTTCTATGCTTCACAGATCACAGCAGAACTGTAATAGCTAGAAAATATTCTATAGTCGAATTTTTAATTAGACGAAGTCAACTGACGTTTACGGTGTTGTCAGTTTTTAATGAAATAAAAATAGTGTTGTGACAAAGTAAAAACCCGAGAATTAATGATCGTTGATGGCACTAGTCGCCGCGCCGCGCTTTGTAATAAGACGTCAAAAAACTGATTGTAGTTACATAGTACTAGTACCTAACTTATATCAGAGCACTTTTATACAATTTTGAAATAGAAATAATATTATTTTATTGTTTGAAATGATTGACTATTCACACTCATTGTTCATTCATCTGATTGAACAAGAACTGAACGCATCACTATTATTTTAAATATGGCAACATTATTTTACAAAGTGACATTAGCTACTGTCAGTTGGCTTCGTCTAATTAAAAATACGACTATATATGATAATTCACAATGATAGTCAATCTATGTTTCGTATAGAAACTTGTATAAGAGTACTTGGATGATCGTGCCCCCGTACTGAGCATCCGAACCCTTCCATACAATATGATTTGCGTCAGTGGAGATGCGTTTAAAATAGATCACCCAACGGTAACCGAGTGGAAAAATCGCTTCTCATCGGGTTCCAGATAGTCCCCCAAACGTTGCGTAACGCTAAATTAAAGAAATATACAACCAAGGCACCTTTTGGTAACTCCGCCAAATTTTTACCCGGCATAATTAAAATCGGGTATTAATTATTATTTTAGAATAAAAGGTTATTGTGTTTCCAAAGGCGTCAACCGCGAGGTGGGTAATGTTATCATTCCATTAATTACAACAAGCGCCCCCCGCTTTTTAAAAGTAAATTAATCCGATTAAGGGGGGAATCGAAGAACCCGCTCCGTCCGAGTTTATTCAGCCAACTTTCTTACGAATAATTATTTTTTGTAATTAAATCCATCAACACGATTTTTTCCTAATGATTCTCCCGTGGGACGGGCCGGGGGGCGGGTGACAGGGGGTGGAACCTGAAGTTTTTGTTGTATTTGTGTTTTTCTGATAATAAAGAGGCCACCAGGAACAGCGTTATTCAGTTTTTTGTTCATATTTAAGTATATTACAAAAACAAATATGCTTTATTGGATGTTGGTGTTTGCGTGCCTAAATTATTCACAAATGGTAAAAAGTTTTTTGATTTAATTACTAATAAATAAGATATTCTTTTTTGATAAACTGTTGATATTTAAGTTCAATATCGGTAACTTACGCTATTTAGATTTAAGACACTGCCTGTTCTTAAAATAATATTTAATTGGGCAATTAAATAAGTTAATTTGCATTTTGCTTCTATATCTATGGTATTATTATAAAGATGTTTTTACGAATAAAATAAAAAAAATACTGCTTTAATATACTTGAGTATATTTCCAAAATATAACAATAAACGCCGGTACAGATCGTTAGTACGATATATAATTACTAATTTATTTTATAAACCTAAGAACGGCTGGTAGCTTGACAAAGTGGCCAGACAGATAAAAAACAAACACACCTTTATCTGTTGAAAAATTGGAATATGATTTTCTATGAACAGAGTAGCGGAATCGCCTCCCTTCGGTGTTAATGATATCTCGCTTTTAGAGGGTACATCATTTACTTTAAAGAAAATTAATTGAAATGAGTTTTGACGATGAAAAGGCTATACAAAGAGAAGGTTGCCGCTAGGTGTCGCTCCGAGATAACTTGTTCATCTTTAATTAATTATTTTGTGGCAAAGAATTTGTTCACTTTGATATTTTGTGTTCCTTTCAGTCCTGTTACGATTTCGATTAAGAAGCAATATAAATGAGCGTTAATTAATTGGAGAGGTATGATGAATATTTTGTTATTTTTAAATTAATTACGGCTAACTTGAGAGCATTTTACCTATTGGCTGAGTCCGCGACTCTCACCTGACAGTCGTGTGTTCGAATCCAAGCCTGTGGGCTGTGACAGTTACCGATAACAGTTTTATAACTTTTAAATTCCTTATTACGGGTGTAACGCTTAAAGATGACATGTTTGATTTGAGATATGTTCGTTTGGTGTTTTTAATAACTATACTGGTACATATAATATAGGTATTGCGTTATTATAAATATATAGACTAGTGTCATATTTGAAACCAAATAAAGGGATAATTTTTGAAACCAAAAAAAATAATAGTAGGATGAAAACCATTGGAAAAGGAGGAGAATATTATAAAAATTAAAGGAAAAATGATTTACAGGCGATCTGAGGTAGGGAAGGGGTAGAGAGGGGGAGTTTTAAGCTAAAAGTCTTCTTAAACTAAAAGTCATATGGAAAAAAGTCAAATCGCAAAGTTGTAGATAATAAAAGATCTACAACTTTTGTATTTACACATTTTTCACATATCCTCAAAACTTAAGTGAAAAATTAAAAAAAAAAATTTTGGTTTTTTATTTTTATCTTTTACAAAACTTATTTTTTTTCCCACTTAATTCGATGAAAACTTACCTTTCATGTCCTAAATACGCTGTAATTTATTTGATTTGAAATATTGATCTTCTCACCTTATTTTGAATTAATATCGAAAAAGCACCCTAATTTTCAATCGAATTTTCACCCGTCAAAATATCAGCTTTTTTTAAAAAGTTAGGCTAAGTTAGATCGTAATGTTAAATGATTTCTCAGTGCAGAGAAAACTAAAAGAATGGAAAACAAAAACAAATGGTTGCTTTTCGTACACACGAAATATAAATAAGGAATTTTATTGCTCTACTGGGGTATGAGTATGAATAATTAAGTTAAAATATCAAACAGCCATTCTAATTTGTTTTTTATTGGAAAAGTTTTACGAAAATACCGTTTTTAAGATCTTCAAACGTTTGTCTTCATTCTCCACAGGTTTCATAAAAGCTCGCACGGAGTTAAGAAAATATGTTACATACTTTAAGCTATACACTTCAATAATTATCATTAAAATTTTCCACAAACAAAGAAGAAAACCACGATTTCGTGATACATTCCTTTACTTCTAGAAGAAATTTGAAGAATATTTAAATTATCCTAATCCTTTGGATTGATTTGCTGTTCAAACAATTTGTATGACTCAAAACTTAGCAATTAAAAGAGTGGCGGAGAGTTTTCTTGCCAGTTCTTTTTGCCCGCTCTATTCCCTTGACTTACGAACTGGTAGATAATGTAAATTTAGAATCAATTTACAATAATTTCTGCGACGTTCATAGACGTATATAAATAAAGTAATTTATAGTTTGAGTTTCAGTTTGATGTGGGACATAGAAGATACTTACTTAGATTAGGATCTTATAAGAACGCGTAATAGTAAGACGAGAAATATAAGCCCATAAAAATGGGCAAAAGTTAGAGATAGGATCGGTTGAGAAAGTACCGCTCGGTCGGGGGTCACCGCCAGGCCGATACATTTCACACAAACACCTCCTTTGTGCCCCCTATACTTCTCCACTCACAAAAATTGTGTAATTGTTACTATATGATTTATCTTTAATGTATTTTCAACTGTTATTCTTGCGTTTTGTTATGGTGTAATATTTTGATATCATTGAAGTTATTCCTCACGTAAGAAATAAGATAACATACGAATTATAAATTAAGTATGAAAAAATCTGTCTGGAATGTTGAGAGAAGGAAGCTATAAAATGATAAATGTTTCCAATATCGATACTATGTACCAATAGAAGTGATTGTAATAATAGGTATACAATCACGATAATGTACTCTAGTTATTTCTTTCGAAGCTCCTATGGCCATACCAGTTTTTTTAAAAAATACTTAAACATTTTAAAACATTACAAAAAATAGCTTTCTTGCTTGTGTAATAAGTTAATAAATAATATTTATTTGTGTATTCAAAAATTTGGTCAACTGCGATGTCAAGGAATGACAAAGATATGTAATATATTAATTGCTCTATGTATTTTTATCAAGTTCCATTTGGAAAGAATTTAATTATGAAAGAACAATCATATTATTTCATACTTCACGTGCTGACTGATTTTATGCAGTGTAATAAAACTTAGTTACCAAACCAGTATGTCTAAGACCCATTTCGACCAAGTGTACCAGAGATACTCTATATTATACGTATATATTACTTATATTTGGTGTTCTTATTTTTTTATTTAATTACAAAATATAAACTGTTTTAAATTGTGATGCCGCAGACAAACATTTGGTAAAAACAATCTTGGCCATTTAAAAGAGTGACGGAAAGTTATTGTAGTCCGTACGCCCTTGATTTGAGAACTGGTAGTAAATGTAAATTTATAAACATAATCTTGACGTTCATAAGTGTACATTAAGTTACCTACATGAATATGATATTTTGATTAAATGTTTTTGATATATATAGCTACACGAACGAACGGTCTTATATACTTATATATCTTTGTACATATAGAGAAATGATTACAAAATGTGATGCCAAGACCAAGGGTAGTCACGCTGATTTTTACGTAGTTCCATAGTAATCCACAAAAAACTTTAATATATTTTTTACCAGCAGCTATTACCGGCTGCGCACGGCTGGACATATTTCTAGTTTTTCAAGTTTTTGAAATAAACATAGCCTATGTTATGTAGCATTCTCATATTCATGGAATTTCTGGAATCGGTCCAATAATCTTTAAAAAGATAAACCTCCTCCCACAAAGGCTGCCCACTAAAATTGGGCTGCAGTTTCTGCCTTTTATGGTTGCCCTTACTCATTTGTTCCATATATAAAAATACATACAAAAATATAATATATCCGCTTTTACTGTATCAAAAATGATTAGTACCCGCTTTAAAAAAGATTTTTCAATTCATTTGGTCTATGCCGCAGTCCTACACGGTCTCCCAAGAACTTTTAATGTAGTTTTCACAACTTTCAAATAGACGACGTTGCTGCAAGGAAAACATCTTTTTAAAAATTAATAATAATATTTTATAGAAGCTGGTGGTTTATGCGACATTTTAGACTTTGAATTTATTTAATAATAGTTAAAGTTTGTATACTAATAATACAATAAGTGTTACTAAAACTCATTCCTGACGTCGTACGACTGTCTAACGCATATAACTCACGCTCGTTCGGTGAAAGAAAACATGGTTAGGTAACCGGCATATCTCAAAGCCTGATCATCTACTTGACTATGAAATAAAAATGAATTAAAAAAAGTACACATGTCAGAAGTGAAACTTCTTAGCAAACTAATCTTCAAATCTTGTTCATATTTATACAAATCTAAAACTTTAGATTACCGAGACTTGGAGGGAAAAAGGAAGATATGTTAGTAATTTAATGAATTTAACTGTCATAAAAATATTAAAAGTGTCGAAAATTATTAATTAATGTTTTAATATATTTCTTCCATAATAAAAACACGTGGCATTTTAATTTACATTATTTTAATAAATGAATAAAAATTATTTTAGTTCATACTGCACAACTTTGCACTGTGTACATACGATGTATTAAATAAATAATCTTTCAACCATAAGATTAAGTTTTTACAGAATTTAATTAATTGTAATAGAATTATTACTATCATTTATTATATAGATATTTTTGTTATTAATGGCTTCGAATCTCTTCGAATCAACCGTGGTAGGGACAAGAAAAAGATGCGCATAACGGATAAATGTGACGGTAAATTTTTTTCCAACGCCGATAAAGAAGTTTCACTTCAAAAAACGTGTCTGTACACGCGTTAGAAGTTATACTTCTTTGGCGTAACAAGATAAATATCTTTTCAAAAATTTTATTCTACATTTGTAGAAAAAACACTAACAATAGACAAAACTAAAATGTTGACTAAAGCTTACTTCAGGGTGTAGTTTTTTGTGACAGTGACTTCTTTTGGCGCGCATTGTAAAAAATTACTCTCATAATTTTTCCGTCACGCGCCGAAAGAAGTATAACTTCAAAAATGGATGCTGGCTAATGCCAAGATTCATAATGATTATTATTATAATAAGTGTTATCCAGTTAGTTACATTCAATACTAATACTTGATTTTGAAACCATCAGCACTCACTAATGTTGAAGACGTATCTTCGCACATATAAATCTCTGGCCTATAGCAAATAAAAATAATAATAAAACACTCCAAACTATAGTGAATTTCAGTTCATTATTCGATAAAAATACCATTGTATAAAATATTGTATGACTCTATCAACGGTTTAAGGTCGTTGAACTTTAAAGCAAGAAGTTTATAAATCTATAAAATCTTAGCGATAAGCCTGCAACACCTGTGTTCCGATAACAATCCCGTATGTGCGAACGGCCGATGAAGTGCCCTTGATTATACTCTTTACTGAATCACAATGAGGTTTTCATGGCTTATGCATACTAGAAATATATGTGAAAGAATGTACTGAAAATTAAAAGTCTATTTCTCTTTAGTTTTTAAAACGTGTTTCATTAGCGCAACTATGAAATGTTGCGTCATAAATGCAAGTTCCTAATAGTGATAAATTAAAACGTAGCAATATTCGTTAGAATAAAAAATTATCTGCAAATTTCCAGTTGGGAATGCTTTTTTCGGCTATCGAAGCCTCCAACAGTGTTGTGGAGATTTTCTATTCGATGGCCGCGTTATAGTATACACCGAAGAATTATCGCTTTCCGTGCCACCTAATGTAATATGTATGTGCTATGTTGGTCTTCGAGCATATAAAATATATTTCCATTAACAAGCATATTATATTTTATTAAAAATTAAATAATCTTAACCAAAACTGCACAAAAAATAATTAAAACAAATAAAACACTAAATATATTTAATAAGCTCGGTCCTTGTGGCAGTATACCCTTAAGTATAGTACCATTTCCTTGGAACTAGAAACTTCTCGCAAAATCTATTAAATAACGTAAACAATTTGTTTGTAAGTAGTTTAAAATGTCTTAAGTGGTAACCAGCTAATCATAAAGAAATTTTTGGAAGTTTCATATCCAAGTAATTTTGGGATTCATATTGAATCCAAATTTAGCGAAGATTCCATAACTCATGCGCATAATGAAATTAATCAATCTAATATCGCAAGGTATCTTGTGTGAACAATGGTTAACGATTGGTGTCTATGTATGCGTAAGGTCGTTAATCATAATTTCAGACGTTTATGTGTATGTGTGTTCACAATATTATGTTTTGGGGATAAGAAATTAGTTAGTGGACATCAAACTTGAATCGTCTTGGATGGACACTTTTGATACTTTAGTGTGCAATAAAATTTATTACCTATGTCGCACAGTTTAACTGAAATTGAGCGTTTCTGTATGGCAAATACCTGTTAGGTGGTTTTCCCAGTCTAGATTCTGAATATTACACCAAGTAACTTTGGAGTGTCTGTTTCTTCCGCGTTGCGTGCGTTCTTATCTGTTGCCTATTTTTATATATATATAATTCTACTGTACTTGTGTATGTCTCTGATCTCTTAAACGGCTGCACCAATTTGAATGAATCTTTTTGTAAGCGTTTGTGTGGTGCCCTAGATGGTTTATATTCACAAATCATCCCGGCAGATGGCGCTGCTGTCGGTACATTCATACTTTGTTAAATATCCTAATTGCTTAAAATATGATGGAGGACAACGTCTGTCGGGTCCGCTAGTATGTATATAGAAATGAAAACGAATCGTAAAAAGTAAGTATTGTAATATTCAACTTGATGACTTTTATTTATAACGTAGTTAATAAAAATAGTAAAAAATTACTATTTGTAAAAGTGTGACAGTATTTTACCAAACATCTCTTTTTCTTTTGTTTTAATACAAAAGTGTAATTATAATCGAAAAAACTTCTCTTAAGAAAGTTATACTTTTTTAGGTACACTAAGATGATTTGAATTGATGTCTCGCATAAATAAATAACTTGCTATATTAGTGAACAATTAAACTGTCAACGTCTTGAAGTATCAAAACAATATAGCCGCGGTATATGAAACTTAGCAAGAAGCATTAAGGGCATAGCAGGGACTGACCCGTCATGAAATTTAAATCTAGATCAATAACCGCGCTTATATCATTGTCTTCATTAGAGGTAATTGGGTACGCTCCCCGGCGGCCGCAACTTTGTTTGCTTGCCGATAACTTGAGACGAATTACTTGGACATTATAGAGGTATATTACCATACTTTCTATTTATCTTTAGTGAAAATCTATTGCGATCATTTTTATTTATTTTTGCTCTCAAACATCACACTTGAAAAAATGAGGACAATTAGATACTTATGGAACTATGTTATAGAAAAGATATATATGTGTGAAAATGACATGAGAACTTAAGGCGCAGCGGTAACCAGATCCATGGAACTTCCTCATAATCGAGCCCGCAATTTTTTTTTGTAAGGAATCTCGCTGTTGGCATTACAGCTCAGCTCGGGCTGTTTTGGCGAGCGTAGCTCAGCCTGATTGGGTGTTTTTCCCGAGGCTAGCGCAAGGGCGTCTCTTGTGAGACTCGAACTTCGGCTTGGGCCGTCGCGGGGTGGTCAATTGCCAGAAGGGCAGGACGGAAGCTCACTGGAGTGAGCGAAGAACGCAGTAAAGGTCCTCGCAGAACACAACTCCCAAGAGGACGTTTTGTATCGAAGAAGTCACATGCGTCTGCCAAGCATCCGCGAATATACAATGTAAATACACACTTATGTAGAAATAAGTTTGTTTCTACTAATAATAGCAAATAATTAACACGGCAAGGTTTCTATGGAGTTGCTGAAAATGTCCACCATTAATCATCACTAGTTTTTATTTTGTGTTCGGAATCGTAGCTTTATTAAATGCACCTGAAGTATTAGGGTTGGAAAGTGTCATTTCCTAGGTGAAATATTAAACAACCAATACTAGAGATAGTAATGTCTCTCGTAGACTATATATTTATTTTTGCTTATTTACTGGCCTTTGACAGATGGCCAGATTACCTAGTGAGGGTGGAGGGAAGGCATTGGAGGCAAAGCGCGGGAAACCTGTCGTATTTAGGGAAGAGGCCTATGTCCAGCAGTGGACGTCAACAGGCTGAAACGAACGAACGAACTGGCCTATCGTTTAACATACTTATCAATTATAGGAACAAAAAACAAACATACTAGAAATATAGTTCGCACTTTGTCTTTGACTTGTCCTAATCTAAGCAGAGAATCGGCTTAAATGTGATTTACTCTTTAATTAATTCAATTAAAATTCAAGTTCAACTAAATCTAAAAGCTTTTCAAAAGTCATAAGTCTTAAATGGCCTATTAAAAACAATGGCGGCGTCTTGATCAAACCTTTTTATCTTCGATTTCTGTATCTGTTTCGATCGAGTAGGTCATCAGCCTTTTGTGCCTGACATACGCCGTCAACTTCGGATCTAAGTCATGGGTTCACGATATTTACGTGCGCACATTCGAACGAAATTTAATTATTAGTGAGTCAACGCACGCCTAGTTCTAGGCTTGTGATAACCACATTTGGTTGACCTTATAATTCTAATGCTGAAAAGTTTATAAATATTTTTTTAAACCTAATTTAAAATCATATTAGGTGTGACAGGTGGGTCGTAAAGCGTATACGAGTGTGTTTTCGCAAAGGAATACCGTCATTTACAGGAGAATATGTTTACTTGCGGCGAACAAACACGATTACCTGGAATAAGGGTAGTGCTTTATGTTGTTATTTACACGAAATACGACGGACGATGTACGTTTAGATAATTAGATATGTTTTTAATATATATTTCAAGCCGTCCTTATAACAAAAGATTCTAAGACGAGTTTATGATACCTACTGAAAAGCGGCGTATTATATATTAGCTATATTTATGTGGTGAAACTGTCATCGTAAAAATCATAAACATATGATAGGTTGAATATGAAGGTTGTTAGAAAGTAACTCTGTAGTCTGCCAGCGAATGCCTGGACGATGTGAGCCGGACCACAAAACTTTAGAAAAACTCACAGAAAAGACCTTTATCGAGCCCCATCTTACAAGGAAACGCCCCAATGAGCTGAAGTAATGAAGATCATCACTTGAGAAGTTGATCGACTTTTACTCTATAATGATGTATTGATAAAAACTTTTATACTACAGGGGGCAAACGGGCAGGAGGCTCATCTGATGTTAAGTGAGACCGCCGCGCCGCCCATGGGCTCTCAATGCCAGAGAACTCACGAGTGCGTTGCTGGCCTTTTAAGTATTGGTACGCTCTTTTCCTAAGTCGAATTGGAACTAAATCATTGATACTCAAATTAAATTTATGTAGCATAACGTGTCTAGTTATTGGGAGACAAACAAAAACGGCTCATAAAATATAAAGTTAGAATATTGTATGTATCCTTAAACAGTTGCGCACTACAAAAATAATACCTTACTGTAAACAAACAAGATAAGTAAGATAGGAAGACAATACTCATAAGAAGACAAAAAAAATATTTTTATTTAAAAACATTTACTTCCTTATTCATAAAACTCAATAAATTTTAATAAAATGCTGCCTTGCGATTCTGTAACTAACTTTTCAGGAGGGAGCTTGTAGTTTATCAGAATTCCAAATCCTAAAATGGCTACTTTATGACTGATGTGAGCGCGACCGCCGCTGCGAAAACGACTGAGAGAGTTCGAAAAGTGAGTTACAGAATCGCAAGGTTGTTATGTAATTTACATCAAAGCCTCAACCAAATTTGACAAATAAATGATAAAACGATGTTATTGCATCATATTGGATTGCCTCAGTTTTCATGATTAGTCCGCATTCAAAATATATGTACTCAAATATGAAATGTCCCCTCGCAACATCAACAGCTATCTTTGCATACCCCCGATCGATTTCCACTCGATCGTTTTCTAATCCCCATTTTCGCGATGCCATTACGATTTCGAGCGCTTACCTCACTCCATATTTCCACGCATATCGCGACGATTCACAAATACATTATTTTTTATAGCTAAAATATAAGATGCTTAGTACATGTCACCCCTGCTGGCAGAGAGGAACATTTTGGATAAAATTTCAGTTGGTAGTTAATTGTTGATACATTAAAAACATGTACGCGCATTAAATTTTATTTTTCTATATATTTTTTTAAACATTCGTTTAAAGTATTCTGTAATGAATTGACGTCGCAAATGTTAAGAAAAGATTCGCTTCGTAGCTTGGTAGACTATATTTTATTATCTAAATTAAATAAATGATATCATCATCGTTTACAGTTATAGTTATAGTTTTATAATAAATTAAAACGTGTTCGTAAATAAATATATGAAAATGTTAAAAATAAATGAGAATGAACACTTTGACAAACACTAACTTAATGTATTTCACTGCACTGTATTTTTTAGAAATACTATTCAATGAGAGTTTAATAAGTAGTAATAGACGTTTTGTAAGTATTTGTGGCTGTTTGGATTGCCTAACAGTATTATTTTAGAGAAGGATATATATTACGAAAAAAAACTGTCATGTTAATGGCTATTTATTGAGAGATAACTGACAGAAATAATAGTCCGGTAAATAGTAGGTAATAGAACTATCTATACATACCTATATATTACATTGCTTAGTGATATATGTCACTTCTTGTCATCGTATAAGCTGTCAGGCTACCTTCTGGATGGTAGACTTACTACGCAAATAGAAAATCTTAGCCACGCTCACAATATTTTTTTATAGATTTCAATAGTTACATTAATAGGGCAAGAACATAGATAACTCAAAATAACAGAATGTCAAATACACATCAACGGTGTTTAAAAAGAAGAGAGATAATCTAATACGTTTCCATAATTTACGTTTCCCCTTAAGCCAATTCCCGACAGCTCCACTCATTTTATCGACAACCGTCAACCGCTGCGTGACACTTATGTAAATATTTAAATACGATCCAGTACAAGCTATGAATATTTTAAACTTCGTTCATATCAATAAAACAAATTATTGCTCAAGTAATAAAGCTCAGAATTGCATATTGTTTTCTCTATGCATAAAATGAAAAGTGTTCGCAAATTGAGGATCGATAAGGTGACGAGTTATGCTGATTGGATTTTTTCAAGTGCTTGCCGAGGGGACGGTGAATAATTGAGTGCGATTTACTTTTATGAGTTTCTAAGTTTCTTAAAATTATGACGGAGTAAGTTTTATTTCATTGACCTCAACTTTTGCAATTTGAATATCAATGACGAATTATGGAATAAACGTTTTTGTTCTGCCCTGCGATTCTGTAACTCACTTTTCAAACTCACACAGCGGTTTTCGCATCGGCGGTCGCTCTGAAATCAGTCGTGAAGCAGTCATTTTATGATTTGGCATTCTGATAAACAATATCTAAACTACAATCTCCCACCTTTTCAGACTGCCAAATCATAAAATGGCTGCTTCACGACTGATTTCAGAGCGACCGCCGATGCAAAAACCGCTGTGTGAGTTCGAAAAGTGAGTTACAGAATCGCAGGGCTGTTCTTTAGAGGTAGGGCGGAATGAGGAATAATTCAATAATCAAATCATTGCTTTTGTAAAATGCAGTTCTGGTAGTCTCAGCAGCAACCTTGGTGCACTTACAGCTCTTCCAATACAGGATCAGTGCTCTCACTATGTTCAACAGTATGTAGATGTATAATTAGATTGGATTGCTTCCATAAAATTGTAAGGAGTTAAATATAAAACGTAGTTAATGTTTTGCCCGATTAACTAAACTTTATTAATTATTGCAATCTACTTATATATATTAATAATTCACGTACTTATAATAGTCATAGGTTTATGTGTTTAAAAACAAGAGAGTGATTACGACATAATATTCAATAGCTATTTGATTTATAGTAAATAATGAATATTCCCCAAAATTTAACGAACCCCACAATAAAAAGCGAATTACAAGGATCAAAATTACAAGTGTTACTCCGTGCCGATATCAATTGATCACGCAGATTCCTGAGATGGCACTCAGATCAAACTAGGGACCAGTCGAGTAGCTCTCTTTCCGGTTATATCTTTTGTGAGGCGCACTTTGAGTTGCCATACTTGATAACCGACACCGTCTTTGTTACATTGTCTGTGCTAAGTGATTGGATATGGCTACACTCAATCGAGAATAGAGTCTTTGAATTTTGCACTTTTCTGGACTGATTTTTCTATATAGTCAAAGTTTATTTAAAATCAACCGAATAAAACGTGGTAACCTATTTTATCTTTTAATTACTATTAATATTGGTCTTAGTAATGGTTTTATTGTATTCGATGGTGTCTTGTCAAAAATCCGTGTACTTATAAATGATTTCTGTTTACTTCTGACATATTTTTCTGAAAACGTCTACGGCAAACTAAAACACACTACTTCAAGTTAGACTTATTGCAAAACTTTGCAATTTAATTAGTTACCTCCTAGAAGTGAGTTCTGTCTAGAGGAGCCGCTGAATATAGAAATAGAGTTTATAAATAAAAAATACAACTGTGTGCTAATATAGTTTTATCAACTATCTCGTGCTTCTTGCGTCGAACTTCAAACACCTATTGTTTCGAGGTCTTTGACAACTCCAGCGAGACCTCTACCGGGTTTTCTCTTGCCACCAGTGTGGGTTCAATAAGGACCTTGGGGTTCTGTCGTCCGCGGTGCACATGTGTCAACCACTTGAGCCTGTTGCGACTATGATTCATGAGATTTTTTTTTTATAGAAATATATAGCTAGGCCAGCTATATTACTCTGGACATATATATAACCTACCTTACCTTTCTAACACTATGTTAGTATTTAGTGTGAGAAAAAAATATAATAACAATAGTGTAACACTTAATTAGGTTAGTTCTAGATAATAATAATCCAGTGGCTTTACAACCCTATATGGGCTTGGACGTCAGCCCTGCGATTCTGTAACTCACTTTTCGAACTCACACAGCGGTTTTCGCATCGGCGGTCGCTCTCAATTCAGTCGTGAAGCAGTCATTTTATGATTTGGCATGCTGAAAAGGTGGGAGCTTGTATTTTATTGTTTATCAGAATGCCAAATCATAAAATGACTGCTTCACGACTGATTTGAGAACGACCGCCGATGCGAAAACCGCTGTGTGAGTTCGAAAAGTGAGTTACAGAATCGCAGGGCTGATCGCATTCGTTTCATCGATAATTTTTATTTCATCGACATGTAGGTGATTAACCTTCTATCAGACCTTCCATCTTCTATCTACGATTTTTGAATTTGAGACGATGTTTTCCTTCACCAATAGTTAGTTTAGATATCCTTCGAATTTCGAACACTCCACTTTGCGCCGGAAAATCTTACGTCTTAACCATAAACTGGATTTTCCATTTTAGTCGTTATACGATAAAATGGTGATTTTAAAAGCCACTATTCCAGGTGGTGACTATCACAATATAAAGTATGCAATACGGCCGATTCCTATAACGAACTATTACATGTAATATGCACTGAAATAGTGTTAGTAATAAAAATCAATACATTTTGAAACTTGATTAGAATAATTGTAAAAGTTATTTAGAATACTGTGCCGTCTTTTAGTGAAATTGATATAAAAAGTAAATAGTAGGATACATATGTTTCTCTATTTTGTATGATATAAAGAGGTATGTAACCTGTATAAAGAGTTAATTATAAGTAAAATTAAACAATTTGAGATAAAAATATAAGTATTGGTAGTAACATTTATTATTCCATACCGTAAGAATGTTTTTTTTTGTTTTTTTTTTATTGAGAAAAAACTTGTCAACGCTCGGCACACTGACACATTGGTAAAAACAAACACAAAATACAATTTTTAATGTGACAAGCACTTAAAGGCAAACATGACACACATATAGAGATCATAACCTTTTATTAAACAAAACAAACATTACAAAAAAAGAACAATTACTAATCAAAGAAAAAAATCACATTACAAAAAACTAAACCAATGTTTTACTGCTTTTTAGTAGTGATTATTAACTTAGTAATAACTTTTTTGGTAGATTTTATGATATTATTTTTTTATTAATAAAGCTATTTATCATTTAATGCTAACGAAAAGTTAGAAGTAGAAATCCTTTTTTTATAGAAATGATGTGGAGTGAATACCCATGGACACTCTCAATGCCAGAGGAATCGAGAGTACGTCGTCGGCCTTCTAAATATTGTTAAGGTAACAAAAATCAACTGTGTCTATAGGAGTGGATATTCCAGTATACATGTAATAGGAACCTGGGAGGGCGAATGGAATTGATCATAATATCGACGCAGGCTTACCGAGTGATAAATGGTTGGTCACAACGTCACTGGGATGATGTGGGCGCCATATTTAAATGCGACGTCACATCCGCGTTTCCCGGAATAGGCTTCTATTACGTCCTATATTACCAATAGGTTTCTTTATTTAAGTAATATAGTTTGCCTTAAAGCCCGAAGGGAGGGATCAGTGAGTAAGGGGTATACATGTTAGGGACATTCATTAATTGTTTTTTCATGAATTGTTAATTCATTTCATTCATCAATGCAAATTATTATTGAGTTGAAGGTAATCGAAGCTAGTGCTAATGTCAATCGTTAAAAAATAGTAATTAGTGGTCTATTAATGCCAAGAATAGGTGTTCCACATAATTTATGTCTTAAAAAGTGTTGTTAAATCATGTTGATAATTGGTGATTTTAAGTTTATTCATTTCCTGTCACATTTTTTAACACGTTTTGTTTTAGTAAAAACATCATGACTCCTTTCTTAAAGGCCGACAACGCATACATTAAGCTGCATTAGTTACTTTTCTGGCCGACCCATAGACATCTAACTATAAATTGGAAGCTCTATTAAATATATACAAATATTGTTTTTAACAATATTATTTTGTATAAATACGTATTTTAATATAGATCTGAATCTTTATTTTAGGAGATTAATGTAATCTTCACAGTTACTACATATTTCAATATCGGAGAAGGAAATTAAAATCATCAATCAAACGAAAAAATACAAAAGACCGTCTCCCATTGTCGCCGATATGTTTGCGCAAAAACGAACGAACTTTGTCGCATCACAGTCAAACCCATAAAACGTCCCAACACATAGTTCTAGAAGTGACCTTAACACAAATAATATTACTTAGAAAGGTATTTTAAAACCTTCTCGGTCAATTCCCCGCCTTTTTTATTATACTATTAGACTAAAAGAATACAAAAATAAATATAAATATGAAAAATTGTAATATATTAGACGTAGAAAGAAATGTAATGTTTAAAAGCTAATAATTAGTAATCTATCATTAGAAATAAATCTTATACAATATATTTAATCTTTTTTATTTCCTAAATATTCTTACTTGAAAAGTATATAAAATAATTCAAAGTCATATTGTCTTGAACACAATAATAAAATATGAACAATTTTGAGTCCATCTACGTTATATGTTTCTATATATATGCCGTAAATTGAAATTTAGATCAATATATATCGACATCAGCCTTGCGATTCTGTAACTCACTTTACGAACTCGCACAGCGGTTGTCGCAGCGGCGGTCGCTCTCAAATCAGTCGCGAAGCAGTCATTTTACGAATGACAACAAACTACAAGCTCCCTCCTTATCAGAATGCCAAATCGTAAAATGACTGCTTCGCGACTGATATGAGAGCGACCGCCGCTGCGACAACCGCTGTGCGAGTTCGAAAAGTAAGTTACAGAATCGCAAGGCTGTTGTGGTAAAGTCGCTCAACGTATAAGTATCGCTATATATCGAGGCAACGTTACATTTAAGGGTACAACACAGATACCAAATTAGAATGTTATTTTAGTGTTTTACAAATGATCAAAAACCGATACGAGGTTTTAAAAGGTTGTAGCACCACGGCTATACCGTTGTGTGTAACGTGATATTTATGTTTTTATAAAGTTTAACGTATTTTTAACGAATTCCTTTCCAGTCAACATATATCAGTGGTGAAGCAAGTCTTTGTGATAGGACGTAATATGGTCACAATTGGTTATTGCGTTGCAATGACTCCGCGGTTTGCGAAGGCCCCGCCATGTTTCCCGATGATGAAAAGGATTAAATGTACATTATTTTTAAGCCTATTTACATGATATTGTTTATTTTCTTAGAAATAATATATGTAAACTGGGAAGTGAAAGTAAAAAAAAATGGTGCGTGTACTTATGTACGCGCGTAAAAAGTTATACTTCTTTGGCATTATTAAAAATAATTTTTTGAATGCATGCAAATAATTAATTACAATTAAATAATCAATGACTGGAAAAGGAGTCATTATAAGTCAAAATTAAATAAATAAATATTTATTATTATTCTCTTACATTAAGTGTTACATAAATTCTACTATCATTCGAATGTTGTTTTTAAATTATGTCCAATGCCGTAGCATCTTCCGGGGGCAACTTCATTCTGTTAATTTTGTGTCACGGTGCGCGCGCATCGTAAAATTTCACTCTCATCAATTTTTCATAACGCGTCTAAAGAAGTATAACTTCAAAAACAATAATAATGTTAAATATATTTGTAACACAAGTAAATTGTCTGTAAAACTTTTTGACTTTTCTGTGAATGACTCTCTCGCTGGCCGTCATTAACTTTTAATTATTAATCTGCATTAATATAATTTGCCTTAATTATAGGTTTTTGCTAAGCATATTTTTAAAACTATGTCTTCATTTAATCATTTATTTCAGGTATCAAATTTAAAGGCCGATTACTTGCCGACTCTTTAAGAGGCAATCGGCAGAGAGGATTTTTTTTAGTTTTGGAAATTAAACATACTACAATCCTGTGACTCAATATTTTAAGTTTAAATTAGGTAACTAAACTGAGTCCTTAAGGAAGGGTTATTCTCAATGATTCAACAGTTTCCATTGAAAAGTTTATTCGAAGATTACTTCGTTGTATAAATGTAATAAGCTTTGCCGAGACGAGATTAGACCCCAATTTTCACTCAGGCATTAATGACATTTTCACTTGGTACGAGGGCTTTGTCGCTACGCAATGTTGTGACAATAATTTTGAAAGTCATTTCGTGATAATCATTCAGATTTAAACTTCGCGATTTTATATAACCGTAGGAGGTTTAGAAGTATAACAGTAAATTACTAAAGAATAGTATTTCGTAAATTCGCATCTCTCCTAAGGTCGCGTCGATAGTGTTTTTGTGTGTTGATTATTTACAAATGTATTCGTATTGTTTGAGTCTTCATCTAATAAAAACCTAAGTAAAATTATGTATTATGTATTATAAACGAAACCTTTGGTGTATCTCGAAACAATTTTTTGATGTTTGATCATTGATTACAGCTTTGATATGTATTTTTTTAGTCTAATAATGATTTTTATTAAAATACCACTATTCTGACTTCTGCCAGCTTAAACTTAATAACATAAAGTTTACTTAATAAGGTATAATTGTTAACAGAAACGATAAACATAGATACATAAATATATAGATTTGGACAGTTTTTCAAATCTTATTTTTTCTGGTTCACATAATTTCAGACAACATTACGTCTTTGTATCAATGATGATCATATACTTAAATTGCCTAGTAAACAAGAGCTTATTAGAAAAAGCATTTTAAAATTATCATAAATTTTTAAAATTGGAAGCAATGATCAATTAAACTTCATTATTATAATTCCAATCAAATGTATATGCAAAAACAGAGATTCTGCGATATATTCAAGTTGTTCCATTGGTCGTGCATGAAATTTACATGGAATTTTGTACTTGTAATAAAGAATGATGAATTGGGCCCGCATTGGTAATTACGGACAGCAGTGGGCTCGCTTGCTGATATTAAATTGCAAAATTCAATAATTTTGTTATTTGTACTTTTTGTTATATCCATGGATGACGGAAATTTGATTGCAACTTATAAAAACCGACAGGTAAATAAATCGAATTAATAGCTTGATGGAATATATAAACAATTTATGGTAATTTGTGTAATTCACACTAAGAAATGTTATGTTACGTTATAACGACTTTTGAGCGTTTTCTAGACGATTTATTTAGTACATTACATACCTTTTTTAACATTAAAACATATACGATGCATTAGTAAAATCAAGAGGCTTCAATTTTACGTTTCTTCAACTTATAGAAGTGTAAAATTAAGCACATCAGAAGAAAAATCGGCGAAAGCTCGGTCTCAGGGTTGATTTTCAACCCTTAACTAGGTTGAAACTGTTCCAATCCAACTTTAACAAAACAAAACTAAATGTAACATTGTAGGACGTAGCCAAAACACATTATTAAGATAAAAATATTTTAATTAAACTCACTCTATGGACAGTAATTATTAAGAACAAATGCGATCAGAAAATTCCATAAGGAAAATGTGTGCATGTATTGTAGTGTATGGTTTTTGTGATCGTAATTGGTTTTTATTTGAGCGATGATGTACTGCGCCCGTGTGAGGTATGGGACTTTGTCACGATACCATTTCCTATACCCGTTTTGATCGCAATTTTTTCATCAAAAACATATACGTAGTTGTCGTTAGAACGTTGTATTATTTATTTATTTATGCTTTATTACCTTATTCACAAACATACACATAACAAAAATACAAAAAAAAACATGTTATAACAGTTATAAGGCAACGGGCGGCCTTATCGCTAACAAGCGATTTCTTCCAGGCAACCCTAATGTGGAACAATGAAAAAGAAACACCTACTTGTATTCGGGTTTTTAGAGAAATAGCTTTACTTTTTCTATTAAATCTGCTGGATCTATATCTAGCTTTTGAAACTAGACATTAGCGTTACAACCTTTTAGGTGCTACAGCCTCTTAGATTCTTAGATTTCCGTATGGGTTTCGTGGTCATCAGCTACGGAGAGTTTTTTACGCCGGCTTTTTCTCTCGGCCTACACCCTCTGTCTTCTTTGCCGATGAGTAGGGATGCCTACAAATTCAAATTTAATTACGTGGAATAAGTGTTACATGTATCTTATGTTCCTTAATAAACATATTTTATTTTTATGTTTTATTTATAACTGTACCTGACGCCGTCGAATGTTTTGTTCTAAGACATGTTGGTTTCTTCACGATATTTTTGTACGCTGTAGTATGTAATGAGCACATAGAAATACCATTGGTGCACAGCCGCGGAACGAACCTACGACCTAATGGATGAGAGTCGCTGAAGCCACTAGGCCAACACTGCTCTATTGTAACTATTTTATAAAGTCTTTAAATAATAATTATTTGTTATACGTATCACAATTATATATTTAGAATTAGAAAAATCATGAAAATATATTGATTCATTTTCGGTTTAGTAGGATTTTTTTACTAGCTTACATATATGTTCGTCTATGTTTCAGACTTATTAGAACGTAGGTACACGATGCATGTTTTAAAATAATCAAGTTCGGTGCTAATTCTTAATTTACTGCTTCGATGGTGGCTCGGATAATGTGATTGGACGGGGTTGAGAGACTGGGGCAAAATTTTACTGGACCATACTCTGATTTTAATTCTGAAACGAGATATGATGTAAGAGATAAATACATAGCACGACATTTAAGAATTGATGTGTCATTTCAAGTATTAGCCTTTAATAAGATAGTATTGTCTTTGATTGACATAACCTTTACACATTTAAAGAAAAACGTTTTGACCGGATTGAAGTTATGTATTCTTATAAATTTACAACTATTTAACATAATTTTAAATTTATCCGACGTTTCGCGTGCTTTACAGCGTGCGTGGTCACGGTGACTGAAGACAAAAGGTGTTGGAACCGTAAACCCTCCATCTTTTAGTCGATATCAACTCCGGGGAAACTCTCCATCTTTTAGTCGATACCAACTCCGGGGAAATAAATATAGATAATGCAACTTTCTCTACAGCTGTGATACTTTTTGACATCCAAAAATTGGATGTCAAAAAGTAACACAACAACACCTTTTGTCTTCAGTCACCGTGACCACGCACGCTGTAAAGCACGCGAAACATCGGATAAATTTAAAATTATGTTAAATAGTTGTAAATTTATAATATGTAATACATAACTTCAATCCAGTCAAAAAGTTTTTTCTTTAATAAGATGTTATATCAACAGTGTCATTATATTATTGTTAAAATAATCAATTCTTTTAACCAAGTTTTGGGTTTCACAGATAACTTTTTTATTGGTTTCACATATCTGTCTCACGATAATTTTTCTTAATAGATAAGTAGGTGATTAGCCTCATAAGTATTTTTTGCGTTTAAGGCTTGCCTTACAACGTTTTGCTTCACTGTACGATTAAGTGTTAACCGTACATAGATAGAAAAGTTGATTGATTTAAACGCACCTATGCTAAGAAAAAATAAGTTAAAATTAAAAATCTTATTTAAATTGATATTGAACATATATGCAATTCTAATTAAAATGACCGTGCGTTTATGTATATCTTTTTTATAAGTAATTGCATGTTTGTAACCAATTGACTTAGGGTCCTTCAAGAAAAGTGCGTACCTATTCCTAAAAGGACGGAAAGTCTCTGGTATTGAGAGACTCCATGGGCGGCGGACAAATATCACTTAATATATATCCTGTCCGGTTTCTCTATGTTCATTAAAAAATAATAATTAAAGTACACACCGTGAAAAATCTACGACGTATTTTTGGTTCGACTCAAATGCTAGCCGAAATATGGAAATTTAAATAAATGTTTAAAGAACTTTATTTCTCATTACAAATAATTATTTTAATTTACAAGAGAAACTTAATATGTATATACGAAAGAGATACACGTCACCATCAGCCGTCCTAATTTTAGTCTCATAGGCTCATTCTGATACGTATCTTTAATGCCCTTTTGTATTGGTTAAACGCGGTAATATTACGAATAATTTTAGACGGTAATTGATTAAATAATTTAATTGCACACCGTCACAATAAACCAGCCTATATGTAAAAATATATAGATACTTCCTATATTGACTGAAGTTTTCAGACAATACATTAAAATATAACGATATTTTCCTATTTAACATGACTAAGCTATAGGCAATTTAATTTGGAGCTATGGATGTTTTAATGAAAACGAAGCGATTTAGAGCACCTTCCTTGATGATAGCAATCTTTAATATCGTATGAGTGGGTGAAACGTTAAAATGAGAGGCGAACGGAAGTGCCCGCCCGTCAAAGGGTTAACTTACCAACTTAGATCGATTGAATTGTGTTTTGGGCAGTCATCTTCTAAGTTTTGGAATAAATGTCAGTTGGGTTAAAAATAATACGACGAATTATAATAAGGGTTACACAATGTATGGATAAAGTACCAAATAGCTATGCAACACAAAAATTATTTGGAAGATAAATTGTGCTATTTGACACTTCATCGGACTCAAACTTATGATGGACTTTATGTGACGAATAGCGCTATGTGACAGTCGTGTAACGCAACAATAGTGTTTATCCTACCAATAAGTAATAAATAGCTAATTTGGAACTTATCCGTACATTGTGAAACAGACCCTAAGGGTGAGATCTATAGTGCGCACTTGGACTTTGCTCAGACTTTACTTACGAAAAACACTAAGGTTAAACTATGATTTAGTATATTTATAGACATTTTAACGGTGAGATTAAGCTAAGCTCAAGCTAAGACAGAAATTGATGTTTCATTTCATGCAATACCTTCTTTATTATCCTTTAAAAAAGTAAAGAATGGTTGTAGTTAAGTCTGAGCAAAGTCTAAGTGCGCACTATAGATCTCACCCTTAAAGTGTTAAGTCATACAAATGTCAATGCGTAAAATGGAATGCTATCTAGCTATTAAAAAGTAACGATACATTTTTATGGACAGTATAACAAGCGTAAACAATCATACAGTGTTCGAATTGTATGAGTTATTCGAGCTGTCAAACTGACAGTTTCATAAATATACGAATTGGCGAAATAGTCAGAAAGTTCGTAAGGTTTTACTAATGACCAACAATGTAAGAATGATACGCCCAAATTGCACTTTAATACAAAGTAATAAAGGCGGTTTTACAATTGAGGAATTTAACTTGTTAATATGATTAGCAGAATACAGATTCGCTTTTAAACAATAGCTATCCATGGACCGGAACTCGGGAGGGTTCGAAACTTAGAATTCACCTACGTCAAATCTTAGTTAATAATTCTAGAAACATCATTAAACAGGATGTGGTCGTATCTTCCGTTACCCTCCATTATATGAAATTGTACTTTGGCCTATCGTTAAATCAATAAAGGGTTGGATCAGTTTATAAGAAATTCTAGGATTTTCTACGTAAATACCGTGTTATTTGTAAAAAAACAGAATAATTGGACGCTTTCTTCTATCGCAGAGTAAACACAATTTGACAGAAAAAAGACAAAGGAGCAATAACCTGATTGAGTTTTTAATAATAAATGAAAGAAAAAATTATTTATTAATATGTGTAAACACATATGAACGTTGATAATTTTAAAAATAGTTAGAAATTTACATTTACTCCCTGTTCACAAATTAAGGGCATAGAGCGGGCGAGAAGAATTGCCAAGAACTCCGTCACTCTTTCAAATGCCCAAGTTTTTGGTTTACAAGAAACTCCTATTTCAAGCTCGAACCTTTGTTATAATTCCTTCGTTCGGTATTGTAAACACGAGGAAAACCCTACTAGGTATCATAATCTAGGTAAGTGGGAGTAGACTTACCTGATTTCTAGATTATCTAGACTTAAAACGAAGTCATACAAGCGCATGAAGTCATAAAATGCAATATTGAAAACTGTATTTGTACGACTGTGACTTGCATAAAATGGTAACAATTTTCACAAAGTTAGATTGCAGTGGAGTTTATAGAAGCGATTTTGTATGTAAAAGTACGGAAATTGCCTGTTCGTATTCATAGATGCTCATACGGGAGTTAAATTAGTTTTAGCGAAGACTATCTAATAGATTTAATATATACTTGGGACTATATGTATTAAAATAGTCTTTACTGAGTGGTTCAGAGGGTCGTTTTTATTTATAAGTAATAAAAATAATGGACTGTTTGACTGTATGTTAATTATTTAGTTTTTATAAAGAATTTACATTTTTCTTTTCTATTATCTATAGTTACAATATTTGTAAATATGTGAGCACCATGTATAATGTATATACATTATAATTTTTTAAAACACCATGCATCTTTTTTATTTAAGTTTAGTATTATATGCACATTTTATTTTAGTACAGTAGTTTTTTTTGTTCTAGGTACATACATGGTCTTCACACATAACTATCAAAATACAAAATATTGTAAATCTATTTTAAAAGAGTAAGTATGAAATATCCATATGAAACTATCTTTTGGAAGGGGCTTCTAGTCATTTATTTAATATTTTTACTTTGTCATTTTGACTTTTCAAAGTGCCTTTTTAATAGGCCTAATTGAAGAAAAGTATTTGACTTTGGCGACTTCTATTTTATGCACTGTAGGCTTCAGCGTGCGACTCTTATCCCTGAGGTCATAGGTTGTGAATCAATTAAGTTCATATATATGCATTTAACACACCCACACATATATAACATCGTGAGGAAAACCGGTAATTCTTATACACAATGACGTCGGCGTGTCAGGCTGTTAGAAAAAACCCATGATCATGAAACAGATACAGAACCTTAAAAAGTTCTAGCACCACTTGCTTTTTTTATGTATAGGGCTATTATATATATTGAAACAAACGCAAATATGTGTCTGCCGTATTTGGAGTATCAAGCGACCCCATAGTTTGACCACAAAGTTTCGCAATTATTTGAAAAGTCAAATTTAGAATCACTATATTAGCTCGTACATTATTAATATTATAAAAATTATTTGTTAATTAGAATTGACTTAGAATGCAATGAATGGTGTTAATTATTTTTACCAGTTTGAGTACAGTAGTAACATTTAAAATTTTCTTCTAGAACTTCGAACCTTAAGCTTCACATAACCATCTCAGGCATGCATCATAATTTTAATTTTATACGCGTGATACTTCCTAGTTTGGCGAAGGAGAAAATGAGGAAATTGGCATGACATACATCCAAAAATCGACGGGTGTCAGGCACTTACCGTCTCCCTATCTATAACAAAAGATCATCAACACCATAGACACAATTCGCCATAGGGCAAGAGTTCATAGTGGCGCCAATAATTATTTTTTATTATTGTGCGATTCTCTGTTCCCAATCACAAATACTTAAACGACATCTAGTAAGGAAGAAGAATGACTTGTAGAGAAATGTTTCTGAGAATATGTATTTGCCAGCCTTGCGATTCTGTAACTCACTTTTCGAACTCTCACAGCGGTTTTCGCAGCGGCGGTCGCGCTCAAATCAGTCGTGAAGCAGTCATTTTACGATTTGGAATTCTGATAAGGAGGGAGCTTGTAGTTTATTGTTTATCAGAATGCCAAATCGTAAAATGACTGCTTCACGACTGATTTGAGCGACTCTATGCTACGACATGCTAGCATATATAACAGTCTGATGTACTAAATCACTTGGTTCGATGTAAATAGTTTACAAAACGCTACGCTAAGGGCAAAAGCGATAATCCCTGTCGTCTGAGACCTGAGTTAGACACCTACGTGAGACTAACGAAGTTCTTATAATCCTCCGTCGTCTTCACCCCATACCCCAGCCTCCCTAGTAATTGAGTTATTGCTCGCATCTCGCTTTACGCGTTCTTACTAATGGTGATGTTTTCAACGTTTAGCTATTTACGAATTTTAAGATATATTTTACGTAAGTAAGTCAAGAATAATTTTAAAATATTTCGGAATTCATTTTGTATTATTAAAAGATGAACAGTCTTGCAAAATGAATAATATTTTTACAATGATATGTGAAAGGTTGTAAAAAGATTCTTTATCTTTTTATAGTGCGCCGAATTTAAAATTACTCTTTGTACAAACTGTAAACAAAAAACTCATTGTGATGTAATAAATAGAATATATACAATAAATAGTTCAGACCTATTTTTGAACCTTGCTACAATAGTAGGCACACTAACCGCATAAAATTATATTGTCCCTACTGGAATCTAAAAAATAAGTTAATTGTCAAAAATCAACAAAACCTATTTGATTTTTCCCGTGCCAGCCAGTATTCGGAAAGTATAAATGCCACCAAGGAGGTCAAATATCTAAGAAGGTTATATGCGGTGCGATACAAAATATTTGCAAATCACTGGATAAAAGTCCATAGAGATTAGAATACGTAATAAGATTGGCACTTGGCCCAGAAAGGCGGGCTAATGGAAGGCAGCACGCGACTTTATCCACTCCTACAAAACGCAATTGGTCACTAACCAAGGAACTGATTTATTTTGCGCTTATCTTTCTATCACTGCAATGGCGGCGTAAAAATGTCGCATTTACATTTAAATTTTGTTCTATTAGTGGCCAGTAATTTTATTTGATTATTATTCTTATTGTTTATGGCAATCCGGATACTTTGTATTAATATTAAAACTATGTAGAAGGTAAAAAAAATACTTTTTAATTATCGAAAACTTAAACCAAGTTTAGGTTATGTCACAGGTTGTTTTAGATGTCCAAAACCATTTGATATTTAAGAGAGCGTTCAGACAGTTGTTAACTAAATTATAACCAATTTATTTTTTTCCATTGCAATCAACATTCACCTTTGAAGAAATTAAAAATAATATTAACAAAACTATGGGAAACTTTGACTATTTGTAATGTCGACAAACGATTCATAAATTCACGCGCGTCAATGTCTCAAATGCATATTAATGTCTAATTTAAAAAAGTATATTAAAGTATACTAAGAAAGGATTTAAAGTAGTATAATTATATTTGAAAGCAAAAATCGCATTCAATGGCTGATGCTATAAATTCTAATTATTCATTTGTGAATTAAAAAATCAGCTCTTTGTACCACGCACGTTGCACCTATTTTTTATGAAATTGCAAATTCGCGTGTGGCAAAATAGGACGTGTCTCTTGCTAAATAAATAACTCTATTAGCTTTCTACCTGTTTCCCTATACTTAAAGGGAATTACATATAATTATTCTATTACAATTAAGGCATGAAGGGAACGCATTTAATTAACTTAGATAATTAAAATTGCAATTAATTAATTACGTATGGGGTTTTAAGTTTTTCTAATAAGTGATGATGCAGGCCAATTTGTCGTAAATTTATAACGTAGTACTTCTGTATACTAGTTTATTTTGCATAATTAAACGATAACTAATATTTTAATATGACTTTGAATAAGGTTTAAATAATTACTTCAAGTGTGTATGCATTTCATTAAGCTGTATGATTCGCTGTGTGTGTTATTCTGAAACAGACTGCAAGTCACTTTTCGAGCGGCTTGATCCCTTGGCGTTGCGTAGAGATGTGGGATCTCTGTGCATCTTCTACCGCATTTACTATGGAGACTGTTCAGAAGAGTTGTTCGGACTAATACCTGCAGCTGAGTTTCATAATCTGACAGAATACAAAATACCATCCGTATTAGCTTGACGTCCGTCGTTCCACAACTGGGCGTTTCTTAAGGCAATTTCTGCCGCGCATCACCATTATGTGGAACCAGCTTCCCACTGAAGTATTTGCGAACCAATTCGACTTAGGGTCCTTCAAGAAAAGACAAGAAACGACCAATTCCATCCGATCAGATGAGCCTAATGCCCGTTTGCCTCCTGTAACAAAAAAATTGTTGCTAATTTATTTTTCTTTTGTATAAAACAGAGCCTCTTCACGGGTTGGCGAGTAAATGCTGCAGCTATATGCCTTCCATCGTGGACAGAAAATATACAAAGAGATGAGATGACTGCATACTACGACTAAACAAAACAAAATAAAACTTAAGCATGAGTTGTTGTGGGTGTGTGAATATGTGTAAGGATGTGTGAATTAAACGTGTGAAAGAATTTAATTAAAATTTACTTAAATGGCTATGGATACAAAATTAATAGGTATTCGTTGTTGTTGCAAAAAGGGTTTGTTTCCCGGGTGAAAATTGATAATGAAATGCTAAATCAGTCTCTCTTGCTGCTCTCTAATGTAGTAAAAAGTTATCAAAAAGCGTGTGAACTTCGTACTTAGAAAAAGTCCCAAATTTAATTAGTAACTTATATTTGTTCCCTTACGCCTCATTAAAGTAACAAATTAAACGTTTAATTATTCAATTCTGTCACAAATTGCAATGTTTATCGTGCTCAATTTGCTCTCAGCTACACAATGGACGTGCAAATATTTCCAAACGGAATAGCTAACACGTGATAAATTATAACCAACTTTTCGATGTGGTTTGAAAATTTAGTTATAATTTCTCTATTTCAGTGAGCTGGTGCGAGCACGACAAACAGAAGGGACAAACATGCCGGCATTGTGTGCCACACGAAGAGTGCTCTCTACGCTTTTCTGTTGGCTTAGTCCAAGTTAAAAGCTCGTTTATCGGGTTTATTAAGCTGATATAAAGATGCAAGAGTAGCAGTTCTGGCCATAATGCATATGTACGAGTATCATAAAGAAAAACAAACGTCTATGAACGTAATAAACTCAAAAACCAATTATATGTTCTCGTGTGTTTCAAACAGATTTGATAATATAGTCTTTAACGGGATGGGTCCTCCAAGAAGAGAAGAGAAGAGAGGGACGCACTTACGAGTCTTGCGAAAAAAATGCTACTAAAGTTTATGTCTCCTTATATTCGCAACCTTCATTCATAACATAAAATTCAACAAGGTATTTTCATTGTCTTACGCTAGTAATTTTATATAATAAATACATTAAATAAGCCTTTTGCTGTACATAGTCTAGTGTCTTTTACATTATTTACTATTACAAAGCTTTAGCTGTTCTCTCGACAAAGGTTTCCTCCGTATTTAAAGCGGTATTTTTGAATTAAATATTGAAAAGGCTTTATTCAAAAATACCGCCTTTTTATCTATGTTTACTTTTCGTTCGAGATGTTTCTCTTTACCTATTCTAACAAGACATGATGGAGGTACGCATGTATGGTCAATACGATTGTATTATTTTAAAATATAAAAAGAGTAGAAAAATCTTATAAATTAGGCCATACAAATGGAATATGTTATATTGTTAGGTTTGCTACCCGTGGTCTTTTGATTAAGTAAGTGCACCTTTATTTTGGGTAACTGAATTTAATTTTACTTGAAAATGCGTTTCACGTAATTTTATTAATCGTAAAGCAGCGTAAACACATACAAAATATTAACAAAAAAAAACAGTGCCTTCAGCGTGTGACTCTCATCCCTGAGGTCGTAGGTTCGAATCCCTATTAGTCACCAATGGACTTTTCTATGTGCTTATTTAATATACACTCTTATGTTAAAGAAAAACATCGAGAGGAAACCGTCATGCCGCGTAGGTATGACCCATATTAACAATAAAATATCAAAGTATAGGTTGAAGAGACAAGAGGTATGTCATATTAATTATCATGATTTCATTATAATAAGAATAGTTTTTTTATAATTGGTAGAAGAGAAAACATGCAGATGTCACGGTATAGATGCTTCTAGTGAAAATACGTTATACAAGCATTATATTGAGTTTTTTTTTCTTATATCTTAAATGATAGTCTTAAATGACTAAGTACAACTAATAACCGATCTGAAGTCTGAACTAGAACCGCCATGCTAATAGAAGAAAATAAATTATACAGGCAATATATAATATTTAAATATCGAAGTAGGCCGCAAGCTCTCGACTGGAATAAGTAAACATAAGGAAACGTCGCCGCCCAAATCATAGCTATGATGCTGGTGTTTTACGATTGATGCCCTCTGCCCTTTCATAGAAATATCAGTTTAGTTAAACCAGCTTAATGACACCTGATATAATCTTTATAGGTTTATAATTCATAATATGTACTTGTAAAATCTTAAAGCTACTATACCTATATACCTGTCTAGTTAGCTAATTAACTAACATAGTAAAATCATATTTATATTGATATAAAATTTAAAGTCAATATTTTAAGGTAAAATATATGATTATTACATGTTTAGATCAAACAATTTACACGCCATAGCTTTCCTATGATTGATTGGTTGAACCCATAAATTATTGAAAAGGTGAAAAGCGCTCAATTTTACGATGTGAACATTTGATGCTACAGCAATTCATTTATGGCCATAATAATCATTAAAATGTATTCCCATTTAATTCGGGCTCGAACCCAAACCTTTCCGATTATGATCTCTATCCTTTTTTTAGGGTTCCTTTAGGCTTTCATATATTTTATCCACGAAATATAGTTCTATATAAAAATGTAATATACGTAAGCTGTACTATATTTATTTATATTATTATAAATAAACATTTTGTAGTCGCATCATTCTCTAGTATTAATAATTTAACAATATATATCATTTAATGAACAACTCTGATTGCAATATTAAGTGTTATTTGACATTTAAGGATTTAATTTACAATTAAGATACAATATAGGTTTCGCAATACAGTGAGTAATGCCATCATAAAAGGTACACTACCGCAGGGACCAAGCTTTTTGAATTTGTTTTAATTTTCTTTTTTAATTATTATTATTACATAAGGTTAATAATGTAATTACTGTATATTTGTGTGTTGGAAATAAACCTTAGCTATGCACACATATATATGTATAAAAAAGTGTCACACACAAGCGACTTCTCACAGTATAAACAAAAGCTATTATTATTTTATTTAATAAGAACTATTTTGTACATTTCAGTCCGTAAATCCTTTTTTAATATTTCGTTACAAATACTTGTAAATATACGGAACCACATTTTGTTATAAAGCATTGTAGTCATCTTTTTAATTAAAATCATATTCGAATGTAGGGGAAGGGAAAACAAGAACAAGTAGTTTTGAAACATATAATTTTGGTAAATAGCCATTTGATACGAATCAAATCGTTTTAGGAACAAAAAGCTACGGTAGATTTTGTTTCAATACAGCTTTTTTGGCTTTGGAAATAATATACTGTGTTCTATACTGTTTTATTATTTACTGATAACAGATTTATAATGTAAAATATAAGTATAGATAATAAACGTAAATTTGTATACTTATATGTTTCATTGAAGAAGCTTTTGAGAGAATTGAGATATTTTTGTAGTTCCATCAACCGTAAATTCGGGAATCATAATTATATTCGGTTTGATTCCCGAATTTAACTACCCGCAGGCGCCTTGAATGGAGACTCGTCAGAACAAAAGACCACGCGGCTGTCCACTGACTAGGTGGACGGAGGACATCGTCAAGGAGGTTGACTCACAGTGGATGCAAAGAGGCCAGTGCAGGGCGTACTGGAGGAAGATGAAGAAGGCCTTCGCCCAGAAATGGACCATAAAAAGAGGCTAATGATGATGATGAACTCTTTAACTGTGTAAAGCAGTTTACCTTAGGGGCTTGAGCGTGCGACTCTCAAACTTGGGGTCATAGGTTGGATCCCCGGCGTACATCTTTGGACTGTCTATGTGCGCTTGCATGTGTCAGACGAAGGCTGGTGACCTACTTGTCTATGAAACAAAAATGACCAAAGAAACGGATGCCATCTGAGGCCCATAGGGCTGTAGCACCACTGGATTATTATTATTAACTACGAAGCCCATAAATGTTATTAAAATATTACGACTGAAATATTTGTTATATATTCAGTTATGCAACAATTGCCTTATGTATTTCAGATTATCGATTCATACCTAAGAAGTTTTTCTTATTAAGTGCACACATATGCACTAATTACTTGCATGTGTGTAAAAAGTGCACACAGGTGAGAGCGAGGTGGTTCACGGGAGGCCACACCCACAGCGACGCCTGCTCATTTTAAATTGTAATTACAATTTATTATTGTGTCTCTGTGCCGCCTTCATCGACCGACGCCATTTTATCGATGCTTTCGTATAATTCTGAAGTTTCCAATCGCAAGTTTGCGAGAGTTAACAGCTAATGACGATTACAGAAATCCTTATCGCTACAGTCAATGACGTCGGGAAAGGCTGTGTTTGCTGAAAAATATATTTTGCTGACATAACCCTATAGAACTGTTATTATCAAACAAATAAAATGATGGCGTTTCAAATGCTGTTGACATCGTTACTTTATAGGCTTTTGAAATATGTTTAACACATTAAAGAAGAAAGAAGCCTACATTTTCTGGGTATTTAAAGCCATACATTAAACATATTTCATTAGCATTTTCTATATTTAAAGTCGTCACGGTGACAGTTACTTGATACTTGTGGCAGCGTCCATGCGTCGGGTTGTCTCTCTCCCTAAAATAGGGCGAGGGGGCCGATGGCTGGCCATGCGTCATACTCGTGAACGGGCGCTACTTGTGATGACTGGTTGTACTTGAATTCGTGTATGCGGTGGTGTTAGTTATTTCGACTATGTATTTGCGTGTTGTTCCCACCAGAATGTAAGTGCGTGCTATTTATTTCACAATGGCTCCTGCTGATAGAGGACAAATCTTTGTTTTTAATTTATGTTATTATTATTTAATACTTAAGATGTCATGTGGAACATGGTCTAATGGTTGCAGCTCCTTACAAACGTAGTGTAAAACAAAAAACTTGGCGATTTAAAAGAGTGGCGGAGAGTTTATTGCTAGTTCTTCTCTTCCGTTCTACGCCCTTGATTTGAGAACTGGCATTAAAGGTAATTAATGCATTTAATGTAACATATTTCTTTTTTGACGTTTATAAGTGTACATTGTGTTACCTATATGAATAAATGATTTTGACTTTTTGACTTTTGTAGGTTTATAAATAGAATTATTTAATACTTGTATAATTCAAATGATTCGCATACGAGAATATTAGAGTCAAAAGATTACTTACACTGCTGACTTAGATACGGTACACTCAGTTGAGGACCTGGACCCACGAAATAGGAAGACTGCATTAAATTAACTGCTGGCAGACTGGAGAAGAGCAGCGTGTGACAGAAGAACGAAGCACGGTGAACTATGCGATACAAGCAAACTTTATCAAAGAACATCCTAGGTCGGTATTAAATAAATAAATCACCATAAACTCCTTTAATTAAATAATTCTCTCTTTTTATAGCAATATTATTCAATGAGAGAGCAGATGGACGTTGCCATTCCTCTTCTTGCAAAGTAAAGTTCTACTTCTAGACCTCACTATCAACTAGAAGCTTTCCATAGACAGGATGAATCCTGGTTGAGCTTAATAAATGTGTTCACTCGTACTACCACCTTTTAGATCTGGGCCTCAGATTTCTGTATCTGTTCCGTGATCATTTCTAATAGGCAAGTAGGTGATCAAAGAAAACCAAAAGCAAAGTGTTTGATACACACCGTCGACTTTTTTGGTCTAAGAGAGGTTCGGTTTCCTCACGATGTTTTCCTTCTGCTTCCGATAATTTCTAAATTCTAAATTCCTGCTTGACATAATGATCATTGGTGCACAGCCGGGGCTCGAACCTTTAACCCAGGACCACGGATGAGTCGCACGTTGAAACCATTTGGCAAACACTGCTCTGTCGCTAATGTGGTAAACGAAAATATCGTGAGAAATTTATTTATTTATTCTTTATTACCTTATTCACAAACATAACATAACAAAAATACAAAAAAAAATACCGGTTTCCTCATGATATTTTCGTTCTGTTACAACTCCTCAATGCGTTTTATATTGCTGACATACCCTGTGTGTCCTCGTCATCATTTCTTCCCATATATCAACAACCTTACATTCCCATCAAGCCAGCCGATCTCCTAACTCTTATACGAGCACACGTGCTCATATTTTGTTCTACTTTCTTCTACTTTGTTCTATATTCTAAGTCAATATACCTGTATTAAAATCATAATAATCTTTTTTTAAAAGATCCCATATAATTTGCGCGTAACAGTTCGTTCTAGGCCAAAAAGCTGACGACACGTGTCAGTTACCTATAAAAGAAAATGAGTCAAGGTCAATGTGTCATATGAAAATCTAAAACCAAACATAAAGTTGCAGCACAATTAAATTATGCCAACGATAAATTATAACACACAAATATACAGTATCAGCAATATTCTTAAACTATATAGTAATAATAATAATTTAAAAAGGATAAATAGACATTAAAACAAAGATTGTAACGTGTGTACCTTTAAAGCTGGCAGCATTTCCACGCTATTTTAAATTATATTTTTTCACAAACCACGAAGAAACCACCACCTTACGGTCAATCAACTTCTTAGTACAAAGGAATAGAGACTAAAATCAGTGTAAAACTATAACAATAATTTTCTATTGTTGTAAGTACTATAGAAATTGCATTTAATTCCACGTAGAAAGGCACCCTTACAAGAACCCTTTCCCGCAAAGTTGGTAAGTTGTTATTACAGCGGATTTTGTTGCCACCTTTCATTGTAAAGTAATCGTCTTTGGCCCGTTAAATGAAAATGAATAAAGATTATTATTTCAGAAGATGAAAGCAACGATTTATGTCTTTAGATCTTACAATGTAATTTTTAATGGCAACATGAATTCATAGAAATTATGCGATTGTAATTATTAAAGGGTATATAGGGCCATTTTTGATATAATGCCTTGTGCAACAAAGAAACGGTAGAATTAAAAATGGTTTTGTCTGAACTCGCACCCTGTTGGTAGATGACCGGAGATTCCTGATTGTCCAACTAAAGTAAATCTGGTAAGGAACTAAGATTTATTTTATGGCCAAATTTACTCTCAAATATGTCTATGCGTAATGGATTTCAACAGACAAAGGTTAGTACACATGATTATCCAAAAAGTTGACCACGACAAAAATTGTTTGCATATTATAATTATTTGTCACTGTAGATATCTTAAATTCAATAAAACTTAAACATTATAGAGAATATAATTTTGTTTATAATTAAATCCTTTGGAAATTAAAAACAAAATGGACCTACAGAATAGTTAATCGTAAATTTTATTAATTTTATTTTAGTAATTTATTTATTAAACAAAGAAGTATACAATTGAAATGGTAAAAGTATTCTGTGTTGGAAATGATAAATAAAGAATGTACCACAATCCAACTGGTTTCTTAATATAGCATTAGATATAATAAAAATGAAGAGCGAAAAACGATCTTCATTTGGCTATAATAGTAGACATTGGAAAGTATGTAAATCGTATTATGACAAGGAAATGCTGCCAGCAATAAAAAATAGTCCAGCCCTGCGATTCTGTAACTCACTTTTCTGAAAAGGTGGGAGCTTATAGTTTATTGTTTATTAGAATGCCAAATCATAAAATGACTGCTTCACGACTGATTTGAGAGCGACCGCCGATGCGAAAACCGCTGTGTGAGTTCGAAAAGTGAGTTACAGAATCGCAGGGCAGTATAGTATCTGCATTTATTGCAGTGTTTTTGTATACACTTGATCGATACCTACACAGTACACAGTTATTCAACAAACTATAGTCCGTCGTCGAGAAATAAACGAATATTCAGTTAGAACAAGTAACAGTTTATATTTCATATAACTTATAACCTGGAAACTCGGTACACGCTCGTTGCGCAATAAAACATAGCCGAGGCAATTACACAAGGCATACATCTCACCCTCTAACGAATATAGCAGTTTACAAGACAATAAACAAGCCCATACATCACGCAACGAACGTAGCTCAAAGTTATTTAATTATCGTAAGAAAAACTAATCCGTAGAGAGCGAAAATTACGCGCGTCGGCAGGTGATATGCGTGTGCGTGGATTGTAAAGGGTGCTCCTTTTAATGGAGTGTAAAGAAATGTGGGTACAGTCTCGTACGAAACTATGACACAACAAAATATGTTATGATTCGCAAATGCCTTATAGCCTAAATCGCATATATTTTACAAGTATAATTGTTGTCTATACATAAGATTTTAGATTTACAAATAAAAAACAAATACACCATAAACGCAGGTTTTCTAATCTAATTAATTATCATAGTATTTTCTTTTATTGAAATAACTTTTACACATTTAAAGAAAACACTTTTTTACCGGATTGAACCGTGACCACGCACGCAAAACGTCGGAATTATGTAAAATTGTAAATTTATAATAATACATAACTTTAATCCGGTAAAAAAGTGTTTTCTCATTATTATAATTCAAATTAAAAAAAATTTATGAACACATTACTGTGACCGCTCTAGTAAATCACTCGATGTTATTTTATTAATTAGTAAATAATAATAATAGTTATTTAGTTGTTATATAACTCAGTCACTTTCTGAAAGTAACCAACAAGTCCAATTTGTTTATTTTATGTTTTACTTTTATTTTATTTTTACTGTATAGTGATGTATCTGTTTAGTTTCCTTAATATATAAATACATAAATAAATAAACGACTTCGGAATCCAAAAAATACTGAATTTAATTTAAATTTGAAAATGAACAGCCTGTATAAGTCATACTTCAATAGAGACTAAAGGCGGCGAGGCCCTGTCGTGTGCGACAATATTTATGCCCGCAATATTAACTGCCGTGAGACAACAATTTACTTGGAATTGTTTCCAAAATTTTCTTTAAGGGATACATAATTTTAAGTAGGTTACAATATATTATTAGAAAAACGTTAATTCATTCATTAGTTATAAGCGTCAACAATATTAATTTATTAATACATTGTATCGCGTGTTTAGTCTACTAGAATCAGCTGATTGTTACACCATCCGCCACTGGTGTTAGCATAAATGACCGTTGTTAGTAGAAGAGGGTTGGTTGCCAAAAAATTATAAACGATTGCACGATAAATAAAATATGATTCCATAAGGAAAAACGGAAGTGTAATGCGTGTACAAAGTATACAATATATAAACTTATATGGTCTATGGTAAAATAATAATATATATAAAATAAAATATATCGTCCTTAATAATATTTATTTATTTATGCTTTTTATTACCTTGTTCACAAACATACACATAACAAGAATACAAAATAAAATACATAACTTTAAACAAAAGTTATAAGGCCACGGGCGGCCTTATCGCTAACAAGCGATTTCTTCCAGGCAACCATAATGTGGAACAAAAACAGAGAAACACCTACAGAGGGTAGAATACAAGAATTGCAAAAATTATTAACAAAAAAAAACTCAAAATAACCCGTTACTGTAACTAAAATAGAGTCTAAAGAAAAAATAACAATAATAATAATAAGTAAAAGTATGTATAGACAAAAATTTAAAATACAATCAATAAGAAATATTTTTTGTATTTGTACTTATAGACGTGAACATATCTATCTATACACTCCCTGTGACAGTATTTGTTTTAACCAGTTCCTTACCATTTAATAAATTTTACCCGGGTCAAATATCAAGGTCCGAAATTTAAAACATAAACATCGCCTCGGGCGTATCTAAAATACTGTAATATAACAAAACCCCATCTTTAGCATTAATCGAGCAAAAATGTGTTCGGGATAGACATATATGATTCGAGGTCCGAAATCGGAAGGGTGATCGACGCATCGAAGCGTCCGGTCGCCTCGGGGCAAATACAAAAATCATTCATATGGACAAAATAAAATTGCATCCCAAATAACCTCGTGCTCATCCACCGGAAATCTATTAGCAATAAATATGAACTTTTCCGATTTAACCGGATAGCAGTAGAACTGTGATCAAATTTAACTTTCTTATATTAGTGTTTTATGTGACGGTAGTTTTTGAGTTAGTTCTCCCCAGTACATCTATATGTCCAGTGCTAAATAGAAGATGGGGGCGCTCTCTTACCGTTCAGGTCCTCATAGAGACACACATTACGTGTGTAATTTTCACACTTTTTTTCTCCAGCGTGGACTCTAAATTGAGCTCCCTAACCGCTACCTGGATTGGATCTGTCCCATCCCGTCAAAGTTAAAGCCTTACAGAAAGCTTTGAAAAGTGTTCCAATGTTGTGTTGTGTTTTGTTTTCAGATGTCAACCCTCAACGCGAAAGAAGGCCTGGGAGACGGCGATGTTATGCGACGCCAGAACTCCACTGTAAATTTCATACTGGATCAGGCAATTGCGTGTACTAGCGCAGCAGACTCTCCTGACGGGGACGGATAAAGGGAAAGTGTTACCATGCCTCCCATCCATAGCGAGCAGATGGAGTTGTTGGGTTGTAGTGGGTGTCCACTAAAACACAACAACTCCCTAAAACCCGCGTCACTCAATAAATTGCCCGGCGCGGGGGTCTATAAATGAATTTCCCAACAATAAAAAAATATCCTTTTTGGACAAAATATTTCTGTTATTTTAAATGAAAATTAGTTTATTCATTTGACTAGTGTGTGTGCATGTGAGTGAGTGAGTGAGGGAATGAAGTGTGTTAAGTTCTACATATTAGGTCTCAGGAGCATCTCCAACACTGCGTTAGTTGTGTTCATAAGCCAGCCCTTTAAACGTAGATGATGAGATGGTGAGTGACACTGATGGTGATGGTGAAGTCAGTCCTTACGGTCTGGCCACACATCCCTATTTCTTTTTAGGAACAGCCTATATACGGGAGCGATCTGTTGATCTGCTTTTAAAATTACACTTAGGACATACAGCTTCCTAACGGAAAGTAATTGGCTGAGCTCTACCGATGGGAATCTGTATGGCCGGTATGATATGTATTCAAGTAAAGTAATTCTTAATTATCTATCTATTATCATTATTTATGTTGCTAGCATTTTATATGTAACCATGTGGTTCTACATTTGTTTCGTTGATAATTCTTAAATGGCTTTTGTCGGTTGCATGTGCCTTTACTATTATCTTGTCTATGTTGCTCTCTAGCATCAAAGACAAGATAATAGTAATAAATTCTTTATTACTAATTATGCAAGTATTATAACAAAACCGGTGTTAGTTGATTGTAAATACTATGGAATGAAGGTACTCTTCTCTATCGATGTATGATAAGAAATGAATACACAAAATAAAGAACACAGCTTTAAGAAAAACAAGTAAGGTAACAGATGTAACAATAAAAATAAAAAAAAACTTAAGAGGAAATGGATGGAGAACATGGCAAGAGGAACAAAAAAGTGGAGCAAAAAGTACTAAACTGGTGCCCAAGGTACAGTAAGTTAGAAGGTAGGAGTAAGGCTAGACCAAATTAAAGAAACAGTACATGGGAAAGAGTGGCACAGTGCAGAGAGGAAAATGCGGAATTTGGAAGAGGCATTTGCCAATAGGGGCACAAACCTAAAATAAGATTGAAATAGAACCGTGTAAAAGTATCTGAATTAAAATGCTATTATTATTAATACTATGGAATGAATGTGGCTTATATAATTGAATCTTAATGTAATGTAAAGACATGCTAAATTTTCCAGCCTTTTGTTTGCATACCAACAGTTTGGCAAATAATTGATTTGATTTGGTATATGTAGCATGCTTTTTCAATAATTTTAATAAGTTTCAAAGGCTCATATTGATCACATATTAAGGTTTTTTGTAGGATAAATCAAACACAAACTGATAGTTTTCCCTTTTAATCTTGATATTTTCTCTACGATACAAGGCACACACACAATTTAAGTAAAATATGATTACATTAAAAATAATAAATAATGCTTGCATACAAGAACAAAAGTGTGAAGCGTCCATGAATTGACAAAAATTACCACAAGTGTATGCCAAAAGAATTTAATAAAACGCACTTGTTAGAAAAAAAAGTTACCATATCGGGAACCACATTCACGCGCTGTACAACCACACAAGTTCATTCAGCTAAACATTTATAATAACAACTAGATTATCCATTACTCATTACCCATTACAGATAATATGTAAACCGACAAGTTTCGGTCCATCGGCGCCTGACTATTTCTTCAAATCCTTGAATCTTATTGAATAGTCAAACGCCGATCGATTCTATGTTCTAATGACGTTATATTCGCTTCGTAATCTATGTACCGATAATGCTATCCTTTTATCTTTCATCTATAAACCTAACTTATAATTATTCTCGTACTCTTGTAGATATGGGATGTGTTACTATTATACAATATCTACTAAGCAATTGTTGAAACGCTTTCAGTGAACAACTTTTATTCAGTCATTATTATTGTAAGTCAAAGAACTGTTTAACTGCTATCTTAACGTAATTATCGTACACTATAAGGTATTTCTAGTATCAGTTACAGCTAATCATTGCACTAAATTTTAATTAATTACATGAAGATCACATGTCCTTTTCGAATTGATAAAATTTTAAATTCTGAACAAGCTATGGTCTAAAGATAATAAAGCCAGAATGAAACATTTAAACTCAAAAAAGATAGATAAAACAGTCTTCTATCAATTCCAATGGTTTCACAAAATTGTATTCGATACGTAAGAACAGATCCTCCAGAAAACATTACTGCTGATTAAAGTCTTAAACGTAAATATGGCATTCGTAAATGTTTCAAGGTACATTAAAGATTAAAATATGTTCGTGAATAAATAACATGAATCGATCTTAACGCTAACATATAAAGAAATATTTACAAATTTCACTATGGAAGAAATGTTATCGTAACCTCGTCTTATGCAATAGCTACACGCTTACATTATTTACACTAATCTCGGATCGAGATCTTATACATTGAAATGTTAAATATTACGAATTGATTTCAATATACATGAACAATGATCGATTTTATCAGCAACATCCGTTAGGATCGACTACTTGAACTGTACCAATAACAATCTTTGGATTCATTTTTCTCTAAACTCAGGTTTGACACTAATCATAGGTTTTCTCGTATCGTCGTTATCTTTATCGCACTCTTGGTTGTCGGGGTATTCGGGGACCCCGGTGCTCGTCAGCTAAGTGGCTGAGCTGAATAGCACTGAGTTCTTGTAGTAAGCAGCACGGTCGGATAAGGGACTCTTCACATCTCTTTCGAGGGCCTGCTGCCGTGATTTGCGCTCCATTTCCAACTCCTGAGCCAAGGATTCTGTTGACAAACAAAATTCTATGTTTAATATAAATTTTCTTTTGTTTTATGTGCTGCCGCGACTTTGCTGACAGCTCCATCATATTTGCTGGCATAATTACTATAATATGATAACTTCGCAAGATATACTTCTTACGAAATATTTGTTGGTGTTGGATTTGCAATAACTACTAGAACCTTATTTACTAGATATCAATGGCAAAGTTAGTATTACTTGCCGTCTCTGCATCACAGATTACCGGATTTTAAAAATAATTATTACGGTTTGATACATACTGAATGAAAACCTTAGTATCCTCAATACATAAAAAAACGTTAATATTTCAAATATATAATTTTAATTACAGAGTTGACGATTGTCATATAACCCATACATGTACCATGGAAAATGTCATTAACGTTGGGAAAATCTGACATCAAACGGAGTCCGTATCTCCATGGCACTTCCTAATTTAATATTCGATATTCCCTTCGGTAAAAACGTACACTTGCCATATTAGAATCGTTTATTAAATTGTGAAAGGGTTGAGACTCATTTGCTCTGCGTTCGACATGATGTGAATGTAATTTTCACATACACAACAGCACTTTGATTCTATTTAATGTAAATTGAAATCGCTATTAGACCCAGAATGCTAGAAGTCTTTAAGATGTGACACATTTATGGGTCACAAAGCGAAAAGCCCGCGAATTAATAAAGTTTATTATAGATCAAGAAAAAATAAATAAATGATATTTGAAAATTCTTGGTCGATAGATATACAACAAACTTGGACCATATTGCCTTTTTCTTTTTTTTTCTTTCTTGGCCTGCACGGTTTGTGCTTCAGCCATGCACAAAGGTTAGGAAGTGTGTTATTGTATTTATTTTATTGGATTGGAAATTGGAACGGAATTTAGAAAAGGATCGGATAAATTCATATTGCCTTTTCTAACCTGTAAGGCACAAACTAAGTCAAAGTAAAACACCATCAAATTTCTTACAAGATTTTAAATAAATTGACAAAGTTTAAAAAGGCCCGAATAGGTGAGGTAAGCCAATTGTCTGAAAACATCGTATTTCACGAAATATGCTTATTCAATTTCATGCAACGCTTGTCGCCTTCTGCAATTTACGAGATATAAAAGATATAAACGGAATCTTTTTTGCTTACTTCTTAAAAGAGGAGAATATTCAATTCAAACGAAAATGATTGTTAAGTTAAGTCTTTGTGCGAGATTTATTAAATGGACTTCTGGTAAGCAAATAATCCAACGAATTTAACAATTTTGCTACATTTATGAATTTAAATAGTCTGGCTAATGAAAGAAGATAACGAAAAAGCGCGGCAAATTAAAAAAAAAATAGTATGGTATCCCTAAAAGTTTGTTTTCTGGATTAAACTTACTTGATAATTGATTTTTTTTTACATTGATAGTAACGTATTTAGTATTTTAATATTGATACTTAAAAAGAGTAATTGCATGAAGTATCAAGACAATAAATCATACTAACCTAAGAAATTCAATGACATTCTGTGTTGCCATCCGAAAGTTTTCAAATAATTCAATTATCTTCTTTCATTAGCCAGACTCTACTGCATAGGAAGTTAGCCAAAACATATCTGTTATTAATTCCTTGTAGTTTTGTATTGGTAAAAACTAAATATAAGTAAAAGATTGTCAAAACCATTTCATTGTTTCTACGTTACCGAATTAAAAGCTTAAGAAACTAACAGGCCCCAAACTTGATACTTGCTCAGTGTTTATAGCATTTGTTTTGTGCAAGATTAATTTGTCAGTTGAAAAAACTCAATTATAATCCGATTTGTTCAGTGTAGACTGGCTCCAGGGCGTCACACTCACAAGTGTCGCTCATCGAGGGTTGTCCCAAAACAGAAACCTATTATCCCGGGCGAGATTATTCGCCTAGGGCGTCACAATTAAATATTATACACTTAAAAGCTTCGGCCTTTGCCGTTTCACTTCGCTGCCACCCCTAAATGTCCCATTAGGTCTGTTTGAATACGTAATATTTTTGCATTTGCTGCTTTTAAAATAAGATTGCCGGCTCCTTTGAGTGCTATAATCTATTTGTTCTTTGAAATAACTGTTATGCTTGAGCGCTCTCGTAAAGAGTTTTCCGTGAACCGTCTGCTAAAGTTATTATATTATTTGATATACATCAAAAGTATAAGTAATTGTTTTTCATTGTTGAAAAATTATATGTTTTGTTTGATTTGCTAGAATAACCCTCTAAGTGGTAAAAAGTTCAATCTATGCAGAGTATCGAATCGATTATGTAATTAAATAGATTTCCGAGCAATAAATTGCGTCACCGATGTTTTATCGATTCTAAAGATAATAATTTTCTCGCTTTGTTCTCACAAAAACTTGCCTTTTTCAGTTGTTTAATTTTAAACATAAATGTCATTGTTCGAAACTTTTTCGAAGGCTTTGAAACTTTTTGTAACTCAATCGCTTTGTAAAAAACGTAACACGGTATTCGACACGGGTGTATTAATTATTGTTAGAAAAATAATTATATTTGTTACAAAGGGTATTTTTCACAAACTTGAAGCTTCAAAGCTTTGAAATATTAAATTTTTTGGACAAAACAGAAAGTAAATACGGTTGACTACGCGTTATACTTTAAATTACCATATTAATAGATTCCTATTGTCAAAAGTTACGTGAGAGAAGTATTGATAAGTTACATATTTCAGAGAACTGCCGTAGGATTTACCTGCCGTCTTAGGATTTAGAGGAAAAATATAAAGAGATAAATTAATAATTATATCTAAAGCTCACCTAAGAAACGAATTGAATTTTTGACTACGAAATGACTTAAGTAACTGTGAACGAGAGCAATGGCCTAGTGGCGTGCGAATGTCATCCCGTATGTTCAATCCCCGGCTGTGCACCAATGGACATTCTATGTGCGCATTTAACACTACCTTGTACGCTGAATTAAAATACAGCGTGTGTCAGGCACAACAGGCCCATCACTTGCCTATTTGAAAAACATATGATTACGAAACAGATACAGAAATTTGAGGCCCAGATCTAAAAGGTCGTAACGCCACTAGTTGATAGCGCGATGGCTTTGTAATAAGTCAAGGACAAAGGTCAAATTTAGTCATAAGTTACAGTTAAAAACTAAATAGTTTTAACGCTTTCTTTGGATCTAAAGTTTCAACAATATGAATGCATTGTATGAGTCTAAAAGGATTTATATCGAGTTGGCCCTACTAGTACTGAAGCGTATCAAATTAAACTGATTGAATTCCTATTATCGTATCAAGATTTTTTCAAAGAATCAATTTCATGACAATTAAAATACGTTACGTAATAAATGTTTCTTGTTCACAAATTGAATTAGTATATATATTGCATATTTTACATTATGAACAAAAAGTTAATATCGTCAAAGGTTTCGGCGCACCTGTGCGGTACATTTTATTTCCATTCATTTTACAAGCGCACCTAAAAAGTTGCCTCTTTATTAATTTTTCAACTTTGTATTACTTAACATCCGTTGCTTCATTCGTATTATACACAATGTTAAAAATGTAATGTATGGTATACAAAATTTCCATAGCTTGATGATGGAATATGGAACCCAGTATGGTTTTGTTTTCGTAATTCTTATATTATGTTTATTCATTCATTTTCATCTCAGTAAAAAGTAAAAAACAACTTAGTAAAACTGGATCAAATACTATTTCTCTATTTATTTCAAATGTTAACTCTTAATTTGTTGTTGAAAAAAATAAAAAAAACAGGTTTTATATGGAATCAAAAATGTTAAGTCGTTTCTTATTTTCTAATAACATTCACTTTTTAATAGAAACACATTTCAAAATTATAATTTTTTTTGGTATTTTTTAATTGAACTTCAACGAGTAATGTCAATTATCTTGAATTTTATGCTTTTAATTGTTGTATTTTTCTCCGTACCGAATACCAAAAAAAAATATAAGAAAATTTACGATAAAATTAATTCTCGGTTTAAATATCCTATTAGGCTGTACGAAGTTATCCAAGTCAGCTTGTTACGAATAAATAATTAATCCAAATATTTAAAACTTTCCTTAATGTAGAATCACACTTGCAAAATACTTTGATTCGCGTGTTAGCGTGTATCAGACACTGGGGCAGCACTTAAATTAGTTGCAATTTCAACTCGGAAAGCACTCGTTTCAATGGGGGAAATCGTTTGTTGTATACACGTAAACCTTTTGACTCCATAAATATGCAAATGTCAAATGGCAAAATACAATTGATATTAAGTTAATTAGCATCGCCCTATTTTGATTAAAGTAGATGATGAGTGGAAATCTATTAAATCAAATATACGTTTAAAATATTGCATATTAAATTATTTTTGTAGATAAACATTTTATTATTAGTATATATATAAGGAACACAGTTACTCGACCGGTTCCTTTTAATGTTAAGCGCTGATGTCACAGATATTGTGAGTACATAGAAATTTCATACATATATAAAATCGCTCATAAATAAAATCGGTATCAATATAGGTAGTTACAGAGTACAGACGCAGGTTTAAGATAACTAATCTAGGGAATTTAGGACAGCGAAAATCCACTTCTGACCCATATTTAAAGATGTTATTGATATCTTTACTACAAATTCTCACAGTGGTTGCCTGGAAGAGATCGCTCGAAAGCGAAAAGGCCGCCAGTTGCCTTCCTTTACATTTAATTATGTTAAATTTTTATATTGTAATACAACGAAGTGTAAATAAATAAATTAAAAATAAATAAATGGTTGTTTAACTATGAACAATTCTGAGAACGTTTTCTTTCATCAAATATAGGAAGGCATCATCAAAAGCTTTGAAAATTCATGTAAAAATACTAATACTTGAAAAAAAAAACTTAAACTATCCACGATTAAATTTTCAAGAAATAAATTAAAGTTATTGTATGGGTTTTATGAATTTTCTTTCCAGCCATCAATGCCCAAAAACCAATAACAGCATTCCAGGGGTTTTCAATTCACAATTCGAATCAAAACGCCCCAATAAAATTACATTGTGCATGTATCGTTCATTTTGTGCTTTTAAAATACTTGACATATTCAATTCTGTATGGTATGAGTATAAAATTTTGATGTCGAATTTCCTTTTACAACCCTCTTGCTATGATTTCCTTTAGAAACGCATTTTTTATTATTGTTTATTCGTTCAAAGAGTACTAAACCGATTATTTATATTAGCAATCGTTTGATTTATATATAAGCTACGTACCTATAACAATTATTTCATGTTCTAATAGAATTCATAAAATTTGTGAAGTGATATTTTCTTCATTTGGACTTTTAAATAGTTAGAACTCAAATACTGTATCAAAATATTAGAGTTAATAAGAAAGAGTAATATTTATATAAAACACAAAAGAGATAGTGTGAGATGTTGATACTCTGAACATAGAATTATGGATTAAAACATATTATATTTCCCATAAACTATAGTTATCAGAATCAATAGTGGGACATATTCTCACCAGAGTAATTCTGCCAGAAAGCGGCTCCCCCGCTCATAATGTCCACTGGTGGTGGGGGATAATTCCATTGCGGCTTGTCTGGTGTTCTTGGTGGCTCCCGCTGGAATGGTGGTGAGGTGGTTGGCGGTTCAGTGCTTGGCGGCTTACTCTCTGTGCCGTTCTCTCTCTCCGGCCGATTCTCTTGCGTCTGCGGCGTTAGGTTCTCTGAAAGATATATACGATTTTATTTACAAACTTAAATGTTCCTAAATGTTAATGTTAAAAACTTTAGAGGTGTCAAGGGACGCCCGGATGGAACGCAATTCCTTTCGATTAATTTATATGTTAATTGGTATCATAACAGTATGATAGATTTTCTCGACACCAATCTTACGACGAAAAAAAAAGTCAACATCACGAGGTGTTCCCAGGCGGTCACCCATCCAAGTACTGACCTCGCCCGACGTTGCTTAACTTCGGTGATCGGACGAGAACCTGTGTATTACAATAGCAAATAGCAAAAAAGTGTCGTGACAACTTTTCGTAAGAATTTTTTCCGTCTAGCCCCCATTCACAACGCGCGATAAGGTACTTCGTTCCAATAATATCAAAAGTAAAGTTCATAGGTAATCCTTTGATTGACAATCACTACTAGACACTTTATATGAACATCGTGAGAGGGGTCTTAATTTAATTGAAGGTTTTGTGTAGCAAAATGAAATCAAGATTATGCAATCCAACTCAAATGCGTGTTAGGTTATACGTTTCAAAATCTACGAAACGATTTCCTGACACGGAGATTAGTACACACCATCACTAGCGTTTACCACCCTTCTTACGTCACGCACTCATCAAACTGCGAATGTTAGAACGCAAATATACTGAAATAGTTCTAATCAAACAATCAATATAGTTGAAATTTGTTTGCCGCTGTCAGAATCGCCTGCAGATACTTTGACAGACGGTAAGTTAACATGTCAGGAGCACTCGACGTTACTTGTTGAATAGCTACGGGTGATTTGACAAGGAAATACGGCTAATACGAGCAACATTTCAAGGAAGACAACGGCCTGCCATTTAGACACGATAGGTTTACGATTAGGTAATGTTTGTTCCTAGTGTACAATAACTATTCATGAGGGAAAAATTCTTAACAAAGTTCCAAATTCAAATAACATTTCATAGACAAAAGGTGGCCGTAATGAGACCTTGTTGGATTATAAGAGGCAATGTGTAATTATTTAAAATACTGTTTCAACTAATGTAATTCTTAATGTAGCTAACAGCGCAAGAGCAGTGTTGGTCTAGTGGCTTCAGCATGCGATTCTCATCCCTGAGGTCGTACATTCGATCCCCGGCTGTGCACCAATGGACTTTTTTTCTATGTATATTTAACATTTGCTCGAACGGTGAAGGAAAACATCGTAAGGAAACCGACGGCGTGCGTGCACAGAAGGCTGATCACCTAATTGCCTATTAGATACGGAAATCTGAGGCCCAGACCTAAAAAAGTTGTAGCGCCATTGATTTTTATTTAACTTCAGTTCACTCGATGCACGCGAGAGAGGCGGCACTCGTCAATTAATTAAAGCATTTAACAAGCGAATATTATATTTTTCGGCTATTTGTTTTTGTTTGTTCATCTAGAAAAATAAAAATATGTTATTTTACGATCAACTCAACATCGTAAACTTGTCCATGTATAGTGTTTATGCAAAAATCAATTACTAAAATTAAATAAAACAAAAGACTACATTTCGTTGAAATAATATCGTTATACTAACCAGTAACTATTCTAAGTATTTCGGAAGGCGCCCCAGATTGTTTGAGTGCCTCTTCTATCTTCTGCCGCCTCTTGAATTCCAACTCTAGTTGTTCTTGTATTTGTTGTCGTTGCTTCCGTTCTTTTTTCAATCGTTTCTGGTACATTACTAGAAAGAAAAATATTTAATTTAGATTTGGTATTTTAAATATAATATTAAGTTAAAGCGCAATTAGAGTTAGTTTTTCTGTACTTAATTCAATATGTTTCTAATTTCAAATTATTAGGATCATCGACTAGGAGATTAACAAAATTTAAATAATATTTCTGTATAATAATGGTTTTGTAAAAACACAATTTTAAAGTAAATCATAAACTAGAAAGCATAATTTCTCATTAGCATTCGCTAGTAATTAATGTTGTTGCTAATGAATCGGTCGGGGTTCAATAGTGATCGACTCCTACGCATCATTTGTCTCACGACCCCTGACATGGTACATAATAATCTACCCATCACCTAGAGTTTTTATTCTCATTCCCTTACGTCTCTCCCTACTACATAATTAAGTTATTTTCTACTTAAAAGGTTACAAAGTAGGAGTACAAATAGATATTAGGGACGGTGTTAAGGTTAATTTCCAGATATGAGCTTCATATATGAAAAGGTTCGGTCTATACGAATGTGTTCATCCAAACGTCCAGTCAGTGGAAAATTCAACGGGCCGGTACAGACTAACACCTCTGAAAAACAGTTTCTCACTTCGATGACGTTTATTTTTGGACCTTTTTATCTCACCTCATTTGTTTATTAACGCATTAAGAACTAATGGCCCAAGCAACGCTTTGTTTGCCTCTTTTGACTAAAAATGTAATTATACGGTTTAAATATTAATATCCAGCTCTAGAAGTATTAACCATTCATTGAATTCAATAAGGCGGAGTAGCAATATGGGTCTATTGTTTTTATAAGTCAATATTTGGTTACGGATCGGCGGCGTCGCTTTGTGATGCGGCGCTTGCTTCAACATAAATTCATGAGCAAAGATGAATCGTAATAATTCTTCAATAGATTATTTCTTTTCGGCACCAAAGAGGTTTTTAATAAAAAGTTCTTATCCTTTGTTCTCGACAATAATGCCTGAATCAAAGCGAATAGTTCTTTGTGTTAATAATTTAATTGAATATTAGTGATGTTTTATTTCTTTTATTGGTAACATCGCAAGCACGCAATATGTAACGAAACAATTCGACGAACGAGTGTATGAATAAAAACAAAGCAGCGAAATATTGAAGGAATCCGTTCAAAGGGGAAAAAATGCAATAAAAAGTCCATCTCGATACAGAATGGGAGTGTGGTTAAAAAGCAACGAACGAATATGGTTGCGAACATCCGTTGCAGACAAAAGTTCGGCTACTTGACTATGCAAATTATATTTGCGGACCGCCGCGGTTGAGACCCGATCTCCGACGTTTCGTTTCTATGTATAGGTGAACTCTATTCATATTTTCATCCGATTTCCTTCCCCTCGTTCATTTTGTTTCGTTTTTAAAAGTCGCGGAACAATGCTGCCTTCCGCGGGGCTCATTCGCCGCGAGCGATTTTCTTGCACGCTTTTCTTACTTATTTCGTATCTATCTCTTTATTCATATCCGGTTTTTCTTTAATACTTTCGACTCATAAATGCTTGAAACGGTCCCCTTGGGTGCTTTGTTCAAATAATATGTAAATGAGTAGGATCTTTGAGCGAAATTAGATATATATAATAAATTTGTTTTCTTAAACGAAATATGAAGTATTAAGTGAAGTTTTTTTTAAAGATTTATGTACATTAAGTTAATACAATTATAATTACAAATAGTTACATTTACCTTAACTTCTCACACTCACCAAGTATGATGAAAAGTAAATATGAATCTATTTTTATGACAGCCTCCCCTCTCAGTCGCACGAAGCCATTTAGATAAGTCTTTTTTATAGTTCTTTATTGAAAATAAATTGCCTAGAATAAAATCAGACACAGTCGGAATGGCTTTCCGATAGATGTGTATGAAATAATGTTTGTCAGATAAGATGAGTCACTTATCGTGGCGTATGCTCGGTTCAATGACGGTATTGATTGGAATGACTTACGTTTTATATTCCATATTTGAAATATAATATTTATATATCGATACTATTTGAATATAGAATATTTCAGTAAATTGTTCAATGTTCATGTCAATTACAGGTTTTGAACTGTCATGTTATTGACATTTAGGCCTATTTAAATTGAGATATACACAGACTGAAATCAAAAAGTAAAAAATCATTTATTTATATAGATAACTAAATGTACACTTATGAACGTCAAAAAAAAAATACTTTAGTGTATACAAATAAATTATTGTTATAATTAATATTCAGACTTGTTTAATTTTTTTATCGGTATTTGATTTTGACGTTTTTATATAGGTTGGCTGGAAGCGATTGCTTATTAGCAACAGCCCCCTGCACATACAATTTTTACGTATTTTTTAATTGTATTATGAGCAATAGAGTGTAAATAAATAACTGTATGTCTGTTTGTGAATATGTAAAGAAAGTAGTTGTATAAAAAGGCAACGATCGTACATCACCAGTGTCCTCCCAAAGTGTCCGCGACAATATCCGTAAACTATTTGCTGACAGCAGTTTAGCTTTTTATCTGTTTCCTCTGTTTTATTTGGACAAAATTTATGAGGCGAGTGGCTCTCGCGATAACAATTTTCCTCAAAATTGCGCGGATTATTGTTCTTGTCGGCGAAGTGGGGACTCTGAGTTATGTGCTACGAATGACCTTAACTACACAGATATCTTTTATCTTTTCACTTATGTCTTAAAAAACACCCTAACTAAATTCAAAGATACGCGCGAACCGAATATTAGAAAAACTTCGAAATTCGAATGTTAATGGCCATTCGAATTTCGTTTTTTATTTAGATGTGTAATCTGTGTAGCGTTTTTAGCTGTCAAATGTCAATACGCGTATTATGACTTATAATATTCCATAACGTTACATTCCATATTTACAATAAAGGTAAGGGAAATTTGTTATGAAAAAGGAGAGAAAATTGAAAGCACTTTTATCAAACCGATCAAAGGGCCGGTCGGACATTCCAACTTCTTACGACGTTAGTAAAAAATACAATCTCTCTTTATAGTTACCATTCCACTGGTTATTATATCCGTGTCGATACAGCCGAATTACGGACCGTGAAATGTACGATATTGCAGCCCCCGGCGAAACGCCATTTGAGTGTTAAGATAATCTTTATTTCCCTAATTATAAAAAAAATATTCTGGTTTAAATTTTTTATACAAATGTGATATAAGCTTGATACGGAGTTTTTTTTGGGAGCTTTAGTTACGACAAATTTAATAAATATGCTTTTTATCGCACTATTTTCTAACTTTTCGGAGGATATTATAAAAAATATCTAAATATAGATATAATTGTAATTTGAGTACCTAGTTAGAAAGATCTTACGATAAAGCTGAAAGTGCAAGAAATACTATGTTGTAATAACTCAAAGCTGTCCAATCCATTTGAATATATATTTTTATTTACAATTTGTTTGTATGATTAATTATTTACTTCTAAGCTCCTAGGAGATTGGCTTGTTTCTGATACTGGAGTTTTTAATGTAATTCCTTAATGTTAAATATTTATAAAATGATTTTTATCTTAACTCAAATATATGAATTATTAATGATGATTGTTTTTCATAAATTTGTCCCATAACATAAGGGTGTTCGGCCATAAATTTTATGCTCCGTAAAAATTGTGATTACTCGAACATTTAGAACTATTACGACTTCACAGTTATAAAATAATAATTAATAGGCATACATAGTCTTTCTGGAGATAGTTTAGAATACACAAAAGTATAAATACGAAAATAGAATTGGTTTGTATTTTATAATGATGTAACATAAATTATTCTTGTTAAAATTACCTTTAATTAAATACAGTTATGTAATGTGGTTATATAACATTGTATTGTAAAAACAAATGAAAATCTAGAAAGAGACAGGTAGAAAGGGCAATAGAATCAGAATGAACACTGTTTTCGTTGGAATGGCTCATCGGGCCATGCTTCCTGCGAAGTGAGTGTGGTCGAAACACGACACCTTTATTAATATGCCTGACTTAATAATATTGTAGATATTCGTCGGAGGGCCATATCGCGTGCAAATGAAATCATGAGGCTTCGCTGCATACAAAATATTAATTTACGTGTAATGAAATTGTCTCTCACATAACAAAACAAAAATGGCGCTTTTGTCAATTGTCAAAAAACATATGACATAACAGACTCATACTGTCATACAAGACGTGCCGTCACTTATTGGCGATTGTCTTATCACTAATGTATTGGTTTTATGGCCTTATACTGAATACAAACCTTTTGTGTCCCTTCTTCTGGCTTCTGACTTGAGGGCTAAACGCTTTAAATAAATGAAGACGCCATAGATTGAACTACGATTGCCAAAGTACATGTTTTTCCATAAGTATATTTATGATACATAACTGAAATCGTCGACGTCGTTAAGGCAAAAAACCTTAATCATTATTTATGACGGACGTTAATTTATGACAATAATGACATAAGTATGACGTACGTAAAGGTTATGTGTTATGTATCTTTGGTCGTGTTAAAATCAATTTGTACGAAGACTAATGGTATCGATCAGCTAATAATGTATAGTGCAAGAAAATTGCATTTAATGACGCTTTGCAACACATGAACTTAAATAGAATTCTATTATAAGGTATGAAAGACGTACTTAATACGATATATTTTTTACTATAATAGAATTTGCGTTAAAAGCTTTTCAATTGACAGTAGAGTCTAGCTCAACTTGTGTAATATCATGAACAAGGCGCAGGTAAATTTTAACAAATATTTACAGTGGATGATTGCAGCCGTCCAGCCAGATCCCCTTGGCAAACTGCGAATTAAAATGGGGACGAGAAAAATTAATCCTAATGCGATTTTAATGAACCCGAAATGAACGAATGTAATAATGAATTGTTAAGTCTCAGATAGCTTTTGTGTAGGCAATATGGAAAGAAGAATAAGATTTGTACCTTTACAAGTTTTTATACGCTTTCCGTTAGATGGTAAATTATTAAATTTATCTCCTGAAATACACGTTATTACTATCTCTTAATTAAACGCAAAACACAAGTACGTGTAACGAAGATAAGAGCTTTTATGAAATTGCTTTCTCGAAGCATATTACTGAAGACGTGTACAAGATAAAATGTAATAATAATTAAGGTTTAACATTGCACAAAGTCGTCAGCCTTAGAATCGAGTATAAAGCATACAAGCGCTGAAAATGTACACCTGAAGTCTGTGCTCGCTTTTGCATTAACGAATGCGGAAGCGGCACTGTGCATACAGGACGCGTTGCATCCCCCCTTTCCACTCCTCGATGCCCCCCCATCCTCCTCGCGGTGAGAGGGCACCTAGACGCCTCCAGCATCCATGTCCCACCCGCACGTTCATTACCTCCACGCGACCCAACAATTCAAGTTTGCTTTCCGCCACACAATCTACGCTACCAGACTACACTACACCGGCCACTCGAATAATAAAGATGCAGAAATTAACCCGAGCACTGAAAAAGAGGAAACTAAGTGAAGCTATCTCGAGATGAATAGAGGTAATGTAACGCGAGCACTTGTACGCGAATGAAAGAAACTCGAAGTGAAATAGGATGAGTTTGTTGAAACAGAGGGTAAATGTCAACTGCGGAATAAAAACAGTCAACAGATAAATGCAAACGATAAACACATGAGAGTTGAGGAGAAACGAGACATCAATGTTGACTTTTCAATAGTAAGAGCTCTAGTTGTTTCTAAGAATATAAATCGCCAAGAGAAATCAATAACTACAGTTTTCCCTCACTAAATTTGCGTCACTCCATAAAATATTCAATTACGCACAGGCACACATTTGCTAAGGCCAACAGCGACCACGCGGCACCCCCATTAAAGATGCCTAAAGGTTATTTAATCGGTCAGTGGATGTAAATTTATCGGCCCCAAAACAAATATCCCGAAACTAATAAGGAAACGAAATATGTAAATCGTTAGCCATATTGTTTCACAAGTGAAATCTTCCTTTAATCTTATAACAAATCCGTGTCCAAATGGCCGGTCGGGGCTGAATTTGAATATAAAGGGTATCAAGGAAGGGTCACGTTGAGACACCTAGTGGTTAGGAAGTAATATATGCAAGACACGCACTGAGCAGATAGCGCTCATAATGTTGTCCTATGCACATATTGCAACAAATTAGTTGTCTACTTGTAAACACGGAGGAGGAAAGTAACGCCGCTAAGACATCGGCGGGTAGTTTGCATGGATATGAGAGAGGCAATATGGAGCTTCGCAGCTGCTGTACTCATTAAGATGTTTTATGGTCGACCCATCGGACCGTGTTGCCAATTTAAGATATTTCTATGCGGGACGGCATCGCGTTAGTTTGGCTTCCGATTAGGGGATTAAGGTGAGTCCTTTTAGGGTATTAGTGTATTAATTGCGGGTTCCATTATGTGGTTAGTATTCCCTTAGAAACTATTGAGTAATGCCAATCGGTACAAAGGATTATTTGAGAGGTGTTGGAAGAGCGTAAACACAAATCTAATAAAAACAAATGCGACGCGAATAAATCGTTCGATTTCTCGCATACAAATTCCCCGCTTTGCAAGTAAATCAAAGGGTGTTGAAACTTTACACCCACTTAAAGCCGGACACAGTAATAAAGCGTTCGAACTTCGCCAACCCTGGACATCAAATAGACCCCTTAAACGATTTGTGCAGAAAATTAAAAGTTTACGGATGTTGGGCTCAATAAGAATAATGTTTAAAGTAGAATTTATATCGAAACTAAATCGAAGTGTCCGAAATCAAAAATGCAACAAGCGTTATTTTAGACAATCATTGCGATCTCTGAGTAGTAAGTAGGTAATGCTCAAGTAAGTGTGTAACGGGACACGATTTGCTCATGAGTTACGAAGTGCCTTAGCAATAACCCGATACCGGTCGACGCCGGTCACTCGGGATGAATAATTACAGATGAGTTCTGCACAGCTTTGTAACACGAAGCGAACGAATTAGAGAAACTTTCGAGGACCACTCAAGTGTTTAGCTACAATATTCAAAGCTTAAACGCTTAATTATTTTGGTGCATGAAACAGTCGATATTAGCCGATATATATGTTTTAATTTACGCTAAACTTCAACCCATCATGAGCAGTGTTGGCCTCGTGGCTTCAGCGTGCGACTCTCATCCCTGAGGTCGTAGGTTCGATCCCAGGCTATGCACCAATGTACTTTCTTTCTATGTACGCATTTAACAGTCGCTCAAACGGTGAAGGAAAACATCATGAGGAAACCTTGCTTAGACCCAAAAAGTCGTGCGTCAGGCACAGAAGGCTGATCACCTACTTGCCTATTAGATTACCAAATAATCATGAAACAGAAATCTGAGGCTCAGACCTAAAAAGGTTGAGTTTTAAGGTATTCTTTCTTATTATAAATTAAAGGGTAATTGGTGAGGTATTGTTCGCAACAAGGCCGTGTCCATTATGAGCGGCTCAAAGACATCTAAGTGCAAGGGTCCTAATCAAGACGGAATTAATTGTTTCTAAAGAGGTGATTCCGTCGAATATATTCCTTGATTAAGTGTACAGGTCGGGTCCACGACCGAGGGGTTATTAAATAATTTATTGTCTAACAACTATTCGAGAGGGGCGCAGTTAGTGTGTACCGCTAAGATTCTGTTAAGTTTTGTTGCGGTATAAAGCTGGTGTAAACTTTGTCTATGAAAGTTAAATGAATTCGCACGGCGATTGTATCGAGGTGGACGCCGAGCGCCGTCAAACTAATTACATTTGAGATTCACTTCAAGCAATACTGTCCGTTTGCGAAGTGATACGTTTTGAGCGAATTGCAATGTTTTTATCTTACAATAAGAGCTGTAATTGAGTTTCATCCGGTCCTTTATAGCTTTTAATGTACATTTCGCCCTGTCAGTGGCAAATTACACTGGCTGCCCATTCACGCTCAAAAATCACTCTCAATCGAGTCAAGTGGGACAAAATAAAAGGTAAATTCATCATGGGGGTGCGAATCGGCGCCCCTAGTCGGGAAACCAAGGCGGGAAACGTATGTCCGGTCCATTTGAACTAACGGGTGTTGACAGTTTAATAAATGCTTTATATGATTTCAAAGAAGCTAAAAAGTTTTGCAGCGAATATTTTTAAATTTTCGAAAATTCACCGTTTCAATTAAATAAAAAGCATTTTGTAGTTTAATTTTTTATGAAACAATTGAGCGAATGGGGTGCTCATATTGAGAGGTATCTTTTTATAAATATACTGTTACAAAAAGTATTAATTAAAAAAAATTGCCACCGTCCAACCCTTTGTCTCGGCGCCAAATTTCTGTATCTGTTTGAAGAGCAGTTTTTCTTTATAGACAAGTATGTGATCGGACTTCTGTGCCTGACACGCAACGTCTAAGACATGATAGTCTCCTAACTACGTTTTAGATGGAAAAATCTATTGGCGAACAATCAAACGAACACATGAGATTTAATTCATGATTCTTGAACGACTTATACCGTTACAGTCTTCAGATCCAGTCTTCTATAACATAAATACGTTAGAGAACAGCTTTACATTTTTTACAACCTGTTTAGGTCTAGGCCTCAGATATCTGTTTCATGATCTTTTTTCAATCTTATAGGCAAGTAGGTGATCAGCATCCTGTGCCTGACAAGCCGGTTTCCTCACGATGTTTTCCTTCACCATTTGAGCGAATGTTAAATGCGCACAAAAAAAGAAAATCCATTGGCACAACCGGGGATCGAACCTACGACCTCAGGGATGAGAGTCACACGCTTTATGCTACAAGGCCAACACTACTTACAATTTAAACTAAACATTTACTATACAATTCATACTAAACATTTCAACTGGGCAATGATTAGGTATAATAGCTATGGGTAAACAATTCTCGTAGCAATAAGTCGATAAACCGTTATAGCGTAAACGTCTCGCTACCGGGTATTTAACGATTTTAACGGAATCGCCTTTCACGACTCGCTACTAGAACACGATATCGATTTTATTGACTGTCAAGTGTCGACTTTCTTGTAACGATTCCAAGTTTACAGTGTAACATTAAAAGCCATAGACATCACGCTTATACTGAGTGGGCGAACCTCGGGGTATAGCCTGTGTAATAGGTGTAAGTTAATGTTAATGTTAAAGAAGGAATTTATAAAATGACCAGATGATAAGTGATTCCGCCGCCTGTGGACACTCTCAATAACAGAGGGCTCGCCGCCTTTTTAAGAATTGGAACGCTCTTTTCTTGAAGGACCCTAAGTCGAATTGGTTTGGAATTACTTCAGTGGGCAGCTGGTTCCACATAGTGGTGGTGCAAAAACTGTCTTAAAAACGCTCAGCTGTGGAACGACGGACGTCGAGGTGATACGGGTGGAATTTCGTATTCTGCCTCGACGTCCGATGATGAAACTCAAAGAATGCACTAATTAATTTAAAAAAAAAACTACACGGTCCATTTGATGTGATTGTCTTGAACTGACCACGACTGTTGTAATATATGAGACATTCAATATAATCAATTCATTCAAAAATGGATAATTGTAAGTAAGATAAAATGTAAGTAGAATTTTACATTGTAATAAATTAAAAAATATTTTTATGTTTGCTATACTTAAATCTTTTAATTTGAAACGCATCAATATAATTATTAAGTACTTTACAATTACAGCATAAACCACAAATGGAAACTGTAAACCTAAACGCATCCTGTCATAATGCAAAATTGATCTGAGAGCTAAATATGATATTTGAAACATAAATACGATATCCTGCAATCAATTCAGTATGGCTTCACCAAGTCTGTTGATCGTGTGTGGTCCCGTAAACACAATTTTAACGTCTAACAACATTTATTGGTTCGCAAACTGTTATATTCGTCTAGAAATGTTTAAACTTGACTTGATTTTTTATTATGGCAATAGTTTTAACTTTATGTAACTTGGCTTAATTCATGAGAGCCAAAAAGGATAGAAATTTTGAAATTCGAATCACGATGTCACACATTTCTGACGTTCCAAAATTAAAATTATGGAATAGTCGTGTCCATTATGAATTCGAAATTCGAAATTTCAGATGAATATAATGTTTTACTGAAGCTAATAGTTATATCTATCCAGAAACAACTATAATAATACTTTTTACGCTTTATATCTTGTTTCATACGTGTTTAAGCTAAATAACCATTTTTACGTTTGGTATTACGTTTAATTGGGTGCGTTGGATACAATTATATTTTTTTTACTTGGACAATTGTATAAGTATTAGTGTAGTATAGTAATCCGTCAATATATGAACGTATAATTAATATATTCATAAAAATTTAAATCCGCTGTGTCTATTACTTCAATAGAAATAACTGTTTTGAATTGTTTCATGATTTCAGAGGTCTTTGTTTTGGATCTATAATGATGTGACAAAATTGTTAATAGCATAAACTTTACAATACAATAAGCAGCTTTTACTTAAAAACTAGGTTATCAAATTTAAAGGCGATATTTTAATTATTAAGTGCATGCCGTTGAGATCAATAAGTAATCTCACCGAGACACCGGATGCGGTCTAGCGGACACAAGTTCAATTATTATTGAATTTCCTATGCCCGGCTGGGAGGAGGCAAAAACAGGGCGTAATTCCTTTAAAATTATGGATTTATCACGTATGTGCTTAATACTTTGTTTATTAGAGCCGCGTTTCCGTAAATATGCGCTTTTTCTTTAAATGAGAATAACAAAACAATTATCTTTTAAAAAAACTTAATATTGATGTTAGACGAATAAAATTTATTGTTTATCAGAATGCCAAATCATAAAATGACTGCTTCACGACTGATTTCAGAGCGACCGCCGATGCGAAAACCGCTGTGTTAGTTCGAAAAGTGAGTTACAGAATCGCAGGGCAGCTCTGTGGAACAGTCTACTCCTCAGCATAATGCTGAGCCAGGGGCAATTACAGCCACAGCACACACGCATTACTCACTTGAGACGAACCGAAAGAGAAAAAGAAAAAAGACATGTTTTTGTGTGTTTCTTTGATTATTGTTATTCTGTGTGTTTATGTGTGTGTTTTTGTTAGTAATAATGTTATTTCTATGTGTTAAGTGTCAAAGAGCAAATCGCACTTCCATATAATGTGAAAAAATAGAACAAATTTGCTAACAAAACTTTTTGTAAGAAGTCCGTTCAAATAGCATTTAAGTTGTAAATTGATTTTAACTTCCAAAAGCCATGACACTAATTCCGTGCTTCGTTTGTTTCTATAATTAATTGGTAAAACTTCTTCAATAATAATTATACCAGTCCTTGTTGTTCTTGCGCTTTACAAATTAAAAGGGTTTTCGGGTCGTCTGTCATTGTCAAAGTTTTTTAATGAGATTGAAAGAAACGAATGTTTTTAAGATTGAAATATGTATAATAGTTTTAGTGGTGTGTCATAAAATCGTATCCCGACTTACTTTTTGACTTGTTGTAGCGACGGACTACATATTTTGCTTAACAAATGGCTTACTTCCCAGAGACGTAAGCATGACTTATCACGTTATATAATTAAAATAATATAGGTAAAGACACTCTTGGCAGTGTTGGCCTAGTGGCTTCAGCGTGCGACTCTCATACCTGAGGTCGTAGGTTCTATCCCCGGCTGTGCACCAATGGACTTTCTTTCTATGAGCGCATTTAACATTTGCTCGAACGGTGAAGGAAAACATCGTGAGGAAACCGACATGTCTTAGACCCAAAAAGTCGACTGCGTGTGTCAGGCACTGGAGGCTAATCACCTACTTGCCTATTACATTGACAAATGATCATAAAACAGATACAGAAATCTGAGGCCCATACCTTAAAAAGGTTGTAGCGCCAATGTTTTTTTTTAAAGACTTGGGCCGTGGGGTGCACAAGCGCTAATTAAAGATTTAAGTTGGCGCCTGGTAGATAGTACCAGTGACCACAGAGCTGGTGCTTTCCTCAACTAATAAGTATCGCAATACAGCGAGGAAATGCTGCCAGCGTTAAAGGGACCAAACTTTTTAATTATTTTTATTATTACTATGTATTTTAAGTATATTTGATTGTTATGTTTAGGTTTTAATAAAAAAAATTTAGTAGCCATATAAGCTGTCCCTTTGGCCTGAAAAATGCTCTCAACCATTTCTACTTTATCAAGAGATCATTGGTCGTCTAAATATGATAGATCAAAACTATGCCACCAGCCATCCATCTATACATATATAAATGTCCATAAACGTTTTGACGTAACCTCGGTGGCACTATTTCCTAAACGTGATAAGCAAATAGGAGCAAAAGACAAGTTTATTTATTTATTTTATTTAAGTTGTTTTTAAATACGCTGCGTTTAAATAACGACTAGTAGAGTTCATGTGAAATAATGTCAGACGTACTCAATAGATCGAAAGAATAGGCTTTACCAGTTGTTGACTCATTTAGTTAAGACACTGAACACGCAATACGCTTACACACTCTATTGAACAAATTATAGAGCTGGTACTGTGTTTTGTCATGGCACTTTAGATATTAAATCTTTTTACTTGAAGATTCTGAAATATAACGTGCAAAGAACTATATCAACAAAATATCTATACTTATGAATATTTCGAATTCTTTTAGCATCTCGGACAGGTACATGATAATACATGTGGACAATACGAAACTGAAGAAAATCGAAAATAAAAACTAATAAACTGTAAACCGAAGCTATATATAATCTTAATATATATAAATTACGTGTCACGTTGTTTGTCCGCTATGGACTCCTAAACTACCGAACCGATATCAATCAAATTTGCACACCGTGTGTAGTTTGATCCAACTTAAAAGATAGGATAGCTTACATCTTAATTTATACGCAATATTATTTTATTGCAAAATATTTGTTTATTATTTAACAGTCACAATTCTAACAGATGGCGCTGTGTTGAAAGTACCAACGTTTCACATAAGCTACAATTTAATGGCATAACCACCAAAAAAAGCATGGTGGTCCCCATGACTGGTGTTCTCCTACCGTTTCCCTTGAATAGTTTGCTACTATGTAATATAACAAAAACCTTAGCCACAGCAACGCTTGGCCAAGTCTGCTAGTATATATATAAATATATCAACAGATATTTATAAAATGTGGCCAAATTAAGCACGTGACTGCCCGTCACGGTGGTTGCCTGGTCCATTGGTAGAATTAATTTCTCTATGATATTATGTAAAGCAAATTAAGATATCAGATTACAAATATGATACGTTGAACACATGGCGCGCTCATTCGGTTGGACACAAATCGACAATTCGGTCGTAGCAAAATCGACACGACTATTCTATTAATAAAGAATAAAAAGTCTAAACACTTTTGAAAGTTTTTACCATATTTCGATCACCTTACTTGTAATTAATGAAATAACACAATCATAGCAACATATTATATCTGTGATGTTTATGTAGCACCAACCCAATACAAAATATTATTACGCGCATAAAACCACGGAGAATAGATCTAGATTTTATTCTGTGAATTTGCGTAAATACAGAAGACATATAACTTTATGAAAGGCGAAGATTATTTGCCATTTAATAATTATTTTAGCAAAGAAAATTAACAAGAAGCCCCATGAATAGACAAATCGATTTCAAAAATTCTTCCAAAATTAATTTTCTTCCCACGCAGACGTAACATAATTTGCGTATTTTAACAATATCCCATACATTCATAAATTCTAATTTAGCGTACTTGTAGATCAAGTTACCACGATCTCATTGTATGTTACTCCCAAGACATTGCAGCCCCGCGTATACAAAATTAATTAGACATAGGGTCTTGTAATATTTATTTCCGCTACTGAGATTTTATTATGCTTTATTGCTATGAATAGGGATTTGATTAGCGTATGTAATCTTGGCTACAAGTTCGTAATTACAGAAGTTGTAATTACAAGGTAAGGTACATTGTGAGTACTCGACTGATGCCTGGTTAAATTAAACTTAATCTTAATTATTATTCTAGTTAAAATAGAGTTAATGTTAAATAATATATGCGTTGATTTGATTTTCGTACCATTCATTCATAGTTAAGTCAAGTTTGTAATATGTCTTTGTTACACTAATGTTATTTTAAATATAATTTTGTTTTCCTCATAGGCTAGGCCCCTAGACTGATGTTCAAGCTTAAAAGACCGGAGTTTTATATCCGGCAAAAATCACTACAAAAGTGATGTGATCTAAATGAAAAGCGATTTATAGATAAGATAATGTTTAAAAACCATTATTCGTATAAGGTAGTCCATTTGTGTTCAGAGGTTAAACAGGGTATTCTACTTAGCTGTGAATTGTGTAATGCGAGATTCATTCGGATCCGTTTTCTTGCCGCCCCTAACACGGCTTGATTTTTAATTCAACAAGTGGTCGGTAGTTATTTACTGCCCATTTTAAATCGCAAAGAATTTTACGTTCTTCTATATATTTTTTTAGAATTAGGTCACAATTATCTGTTAAAAACGAAAAGCAACAAAAACAGTTCGAAATTCAAATGAGACTATCATTATTTGAAAAACGAACAATTATTGATTCAGCTGTTGCCATAATATAAAAAAAAAAAAAAAAAAATTATTGATTCAAAAGTTTTCTAAAGAGGTTTTAAGGACAAGCGTGTATCAACAATTCAAATAAAGAACGAATTCGAATAAACACTTTTCATCTATATAATAGTGATGCATTGTCAATTGTCATATTACCGAATAATCTATGTATAATACACTAAATTTAGGCATTAGGGCTCTGACCAGTCGGTTAAATCTAATCATTTGCATTAGTGATGCGCCACCGAAGCTCATACTGCGCTTCATTTCACGAGAACATCCGACATTGATCCGATTTGTGCGTTTGTTGCTTTCCTTTTATTGAAATTTTCTTTTAGCAGGAAATTGGACGATGGATTTCGCTCGAACGAGATGCTCATAATGGTTACGGTAAAATGCAATTAGAATCTGTGGTTTCCTAAATTTAAGTTAGAAGGCTTGTAAAATATAACTATCAGTCTTATATTTGATGTGAATAATTTTAATGTTTGCTCATAGAGCAAGATCCCAGGGCCGCCAGACGTCACGTATTTTCTGACGGATGAAATGTGGACGATTGGGTAGTGTTAGTATGTACTATGATCGTATGCCTACCTGCTAGCTTGGTCAAACGGCCAATTTCCAGGTATCAGGTAATCAAGGTACACAAAAACATTACTTACTTCACGTAAATTCTCATGGCTGATTTTTATATATGTTTTCGAGTGTATAGTTAAAAATAAATTGTCAATACTCCCAGACACTTTCCGTCGGCCATATTGCTTAACAGACGCTTTAAGGGTCTCAAAATAATTAGTCAACTTCACGTAAATTCTGACGCTCCATTTTTATATATGTTCATCCGACAACTATTTTAAAAGCTTTGACAAGAAGACAGACCGATCCAAGGGGCCAATCATCCCCTAAACTAAATTTTAATATATCTATGAGTGAGAGAGCATTATCTACGCGCATGAGACTGAGTGAGACCGACTGCGCTGTTAAAGCCATGAAAATTACTTGAACAGATATTTTATAATTTTTAGAACTTTTGTTGACAAGTAAATTATAGCAACAAAAATAAGAAAAAAATTGACACATAATAAATAATACTAAAGTTAGCCGAGATTTTTTTTTTTTTCAATTTATTAATTAGAACTAAAAAATATTTTTTAAAAATACCACTTATATTTAAATAGCAGCAATTTTTTTAATTAATTATTTATTGGAAATTTGGAAACAAAGTGGAAAAATATTAATTCTTCAATATTTCTTAACAGTGGCTTTTAATCTTCATTATCATCATCATCAAATATCAATCTTGAAATTGAATATCTAAATCGTGATCGTCATCATCAGCATTATCCTTATTTTCTTCCTCTGTAAAAAACAAGTTAAACAATGAAGGTCTGAAAAAACTAAAAAGATACAAATAATATGAGAAACGAAAATAATTTACCTGTTTGTTCTTCCAGCGACACACTGACAAAACCCGGTAATTGATCTCCATCGAACCAATGAAAATCATATTTACCATCTTGTAGTGTCCAGCCATTGTTTTCGGGGTTGAAAATATTTATCATCTTCATACTTGCATTGTTCCAAAGCTAGCCCGTCGAAACTGTTGTCAAAGCTCACTTTTACAAGGTGGTAAGTTACTGGCATCGAAGTTTCTTAAATTCTTTCAATTGAATTCTTCATTTATATCAGATACCATGTATGTAAATGATAAACAACTGTAGTCTGGCAGCATCTACATCAATTATTCCAGGAAAATTGTAAACATCACAGATAAATTTTTGTATTATGTTGAATACACGTTCTTCTTCATCTACATCACCAACAAAATCCAACGTACCAAAACGGTGAAATGCTTTGTTGGTACTCTTCATTTTTCTTCAAAATATTAAACGGCTTTTGCTTGCCCTTTTTGAATAATAATAATTTTTCAAGTAATTTTCATGGCTTTAACAGCGCAGTCGGTCTCACTCAGTCTCATGCGCGTAGATAATGCTCTCTCACTCATAGAGATATTAAAATTTAGTTTAGGGGATGATTGGCCCCTTGGATCGGTCTGTCTTCTTGTCAAAGCTTTTAAAATAGTTGTCGGATGAACATATATAAAAATGGAGCGTCAGAATTTACGTGAAGTTGACTAATTATTTTGAGACCCTTAAAGCGTCTGTTAAGCAATATGGCCGACGGAAAGTGTCTGGGAGTATTGACAATTTATTTTTAACTATACACTCGAAAACATATATAAAAATCAGCCATGAGAATTTACGTGAAGTAAGTAATGTTTTTGTGTACCTTGATTACCTGATACCTGGAAATTGGCCGTTTGACCAAGCTAGCAGGTAGGCATACGATCATAGTACATACTTACACTACCCAATCGTCCACATTTCATCCGTCAGAAAATACGTGATGTCTGGCGGCCCTGGGATCTTGGACCATCATGTATTTATTTATGTGTACGTACCAAATTTATTTATAAATAATTACAGACTACAATTTTGAAATAATTTGGTCTTAAATCTATATTATTCAACTCACTGGAATCTAGTAAAACTAACAAACACTCGTATGGTCCGTCTAAGACAGATCTATCTCTTTCTAACATTACATGAAAACTTTGTGACAGAAAGCGACGAAAGATAAGCATGTATTCTACTGATATAGATTTTAATGAAAGGCGTATCTACATTAATATGTATGATTGTTATTAAGAAAATATGATAAGAAAGCAATATAAATTTAAAAGCAACAATCGTGTTAAACCGACAAAAGGAGAAACCGCTAATGCAACGTTCAGGCGCAAATATTTACCAGACTTTTGCAAATTCACCTCAACAAGTTATGCCACAAAAAAGTTAACGATTTAATTACTTTATTTATTGCAACGCTCAACAAGTCTTAATATTTTTATTTAATAAACAATATCGCAATTTTATTTTTGCCTAAACTTTCATGGTCATTGTCGCGATATCATAATCGGTATACGACAAACAAAATCCATAAAATGTTTTCGTTTTATTTATTACTTAGGTTTTTATTCCGAAAAAGCGTAAAAAGTCTCTATGGGGTTAGAATAGCTAAATGTTCTATATGTTGGTATGTAGCTACTGAAAAGGTAGGCTAAGTAAGTATTATATATTGTAACTGCACCGTTTTACTGTAAAGTGCTGTCTATTTTCATCATATTGTAAAAATAATTTGACAGAAAGAGACGAAAAATTACTTTACATAAAACAGCTACTAACGATTTAATATCGACAGTAATATTTTACAAATAAGGTCGCTTGTCTTGATACAACAAAGCTTCATAATAATATTCACACGCAGACGAAGCATAAGGCCACAGATAAATCAGCACAACCATAAATCATAGAGGACACAGTGTCAACGATATTTATTTTGCCAAAAGTACAAAAGAGGTTATCATCTATAATTGGATTCTGTACACGGCGCTCGTCCGAAATTCACCGCACGAACATGGCGCGGTCAGGATTTAGCAAGTATCCGAAATATTTTTTGATATCTCCTCACGAGTTTGAGGAATCGTTGGTATTTTTGTAAACGATTTACAGATCCCAAATTTTGGGTATTAGGGTTATTTATTTGATAGATTACAACGGATTTGGGGCAGGTTCTTTTTTGTTTCAAGCACTCAGCATCTACAAAGTCAAAACAATTACTATATCACCTAGGATCAAACTCAGGGTTCAATGGAATAAAAGATAGACCACTGAAGCCACCAGCTGGAGGGGACCTCCAGGTAAAAGAAATGTGGGATGACCACAAAAGCGATGGGCCCTAGTTTAGGCTTCTGGGGAGAATTGAATGAAAGAAGTTTACAACAGATCCAACTGGAAAGTTCTAGAGGAGGCCTTTAATAGGGGTCCATACTTCAGAACACAATGAAACGGAAATAACAATAACTAAAGTAGACTAAGAATATAATAACAAAACTAGCATCCATTTGATGATATGTAATTTTTTTAACAGTATGGAATTAAAGTGGCTTTATTATTATTATTTGTTCAATGGGCCCAGAAGTTAATATTTTGATTTCTCTAGGTGTTGGAACGTTGGCACAATACGAGGTTGTTTTAGTGGGTATTGCCCACCCAGGTATCTGACTAGGAGAGATTCATCGATATCAAATTGTAGTGTTTTAAATATAACTTTCAGTTATACAGACCAGTATTTAACTTCGCATTAAAGTTCAAAATCATAGCCGAAACTAATAGAAATGAACTAATCCTGGGGCATTGTTTTTGCAATTGTTCATTTGATGCAGTGGGCTGTGCAAATGAAGATAAAATTTGACCAAATTCAATTTGGTTGAATCCAATCTAATAATAGTCAGTGATTGAATTTATCTATGGGGCTTACTTTTGTTTAGCTTACCCATTCAAATAGTGTTCTATAGTTATTCAAATTGAAAGTTATTTCGTTAAACAGTGTATTTATTTATTTGCTCAACGGCATTCCTACAGCTACTTACTAAACAATATTCAAACAATTACACTGTACACAAAAGCCAAAAACGGAATACACATTTAAACAAAAAGAAAACAAAGAATATATGTATTTATAATAAATTCTAAGTTCTAAGATTCATTGTTCATTATAATATATACTTAATACAAAGGAAGAATTTTTAAATGATTTAAGTTTTTTAAATTATTTTTTAAACATCTTTTAGTTACATTAAATATATTTGCTGGTAATTTGTGTTATAATCTGAAGGTATACGATACATGACTGAGTTACGTAAATAGTTTGTATTAGACCGATGAATTTTAAATAGTTGGGTTTGCCTTGTATTGTAAGAAGAAGGGGTGTGAAATAGTAAAAGCGACAATAAGTCAGGACAATCAATTAAACCGTTGCAAATAGCGTGTAAAAACATTAGGTCGTATTGTTTACTATCACTTAGTAATCCCTATTCTTTAATTTCTAAAAAAATATCTTATTACTCAAATCTCAGTTGGATTATTAACCAGTATTAACTTTAACATGTGAGGAAGAGCATGATGGCTGCAGGTGCTTAAAACATTTTGTAAAAAACCTTGGTGATTTAAAAGAATGCCGGAGAGTTTATGGCCAGTTCTCGTCCGTTCTACGCCCTTGATTTGAGAACTGGCAGTAAATTTAGAAGCATATTTTTTTTACTGAAGTTCACAAGCGTACATTAAGTTACCTAGATGAATGAATGATATTGAATTTAACCTCTCATTGACTGATTAAAGAAAGCTCTAAGTTTGGTTAGATATGGTAAATTTAAATGAAGTATTTCTTCAAGCAGACGGCTCATTGGTCTAGTGGTTAGTACCCCTGACTGCGAATCCATGGGTCCCGGGTTCGATCCCCGGCTGAGACAAACATCGATGTGATGAGCATTTATTTGGTGTTGTGCTTAGGTCTTGGGTGTTTAAATATGTATTTATATGTCTATCTATCTATAATATGTATGTATATCCGTTGGCTACTACCCATAACACAAGCTTCACCAGCTTAGCATGGGACTAGGTCAATTGGTGTGAATTGTCCAATCATATTATTATTTTATATTTAACGTGATAGCGTACGTTGAATAATGTTATAAATTAACTTAAATTAAATAAGCCAAAGATACCAACTTATTAAAAAATATATTCCTTAATAATAAACCATAGTGGATGCCATACAATGACACAATTATTTCTTGATATATCTTCAATAGTACATCAATAACCCTCCATTCCTAACATTATGCTCGCATAATTGGCGTTACATTTCCCCAACCCTTTCAAGACAGTAATGTTGCCTACATGTTATTTAATTACGGATTCTCAAGTACAATGAGAATACTCCACTCCTATTAAATATAGAATCATAAGGAAAATTTAATCAAAATTACAGTCTCGCGAATGATATATGAAAATTTAACGTTAATTTATATTTGATAATCATTTTTAATGTGTTAATTTCATGTTATACTCATAAGGCTCAGTGTATACATGGTTTGTTTTTAATGCGGTTTTTTTTTGGTAAAATTTGTTTTGAAAGTATAACAGTTTTGAATATCGAATAGTAGAGCTTTATTAGGATAGAGAAATACTTGATAAATAAGTGTTCTTTTTTCAAAAATTCCGATGAAGTGTCGAAAGATGGAGAAGTGACAGCCTTAAAAATATATCTAAAATTTGTCTGGGCATTTATTCAAAAATAGAGGCAACTACACAAGTTTTGCCGAAATTCGAAAATAGAACTCCGAATGAACTATTCATGGGAGATGCGGATTTTCGTAGCCCTACAATCTCAAAGTACTGACCTATGACATCCTGGTCCCTTGTCCCGTAAGATTCTGTAACCCTTGTAAGTCATCCCTTACAGGGAAGGTCTGTCTCAATTATAAGCGAATAAATCAAAATGATCGAGTTATTTCGTATAATTAAGATATATCTACTATGAATTTGGTTAGCAAAACTAATTACACTGTATAGTTGTGTTCCAAATTTAAATTTAAAAGTTCCTTTACGCTTAGGATCACTGGCCTAAAGCTCGTTATGACCTGTATATATAAAACAACTAGCAGACTCGGCCATGCGTTGCTGTGGCTAAGGTTTTTGTTATGCTACATAGTAGTAATCTACATGCTGTTTTGGTGGTTATGCCATTAAATTGTAGCTTATTTGAAACGTTGGTACTTTCAACACAGCGCCATCTGTTAGAATTGTGACTATCAAATAATAAACAAATATTTTGCAATAAAATAATATTGCCGGTATAAATTAAGTAAGCTATCCTATGTTTTAAGTTGGATCAAACTACACACGGTGTGCAAATTTGATTTGATATCGGTTCGGTAGTTTAGGAGTCCATAGCGGACAAACAACGTGACACGTAATTTATATATATTAAGATTATCAACAATATAGACGTAGATATATGGCCCATGCCTCATTTGAAGTATTTGACACCTATTGTGTTATATTTGTATATTTATGTATACAATATAGCAAGTACCCAATTTAGTTAAATGATTAGATACATACATTAAACCTATTCCAATTTCATGGCAGCCCTGATTGATTGTTGGGCCGAGTATAACGCGGGATAAACTTATGTTACAACTACCCAATAACAATCCTATTTTCCCTTATTTAAATTAAAATATATATTGTAAAACGTATTTATCAGCATCTATACATCATATGGAATAAGTGAAAAACATATAATGTTGGCTATCTAAATTATTAGGGTGACGTTTTATATTTCCACAGAAAATAAATATTAAACGCAATTGTACCTAAGAATTTTAATTATGACAAGCTATGTTACCTGGCATATTCTGTATAAACAGCAGTTCCTCTTAAAAGCTTCTAAAAATGTTTAAAGAACTTTATTTTCTCATTACATAAAAATGTATTTTTATTACTAAACTGAATATAACAAATATACGAACGAGATACGCGTCGCCATCAGCTATCCCAATTTTAATCTATTAGGCTCATTCTAATATGTATAGTAAATGCCCTTTTGAATTGATTAAACACTTCTTTAAATAATTTGTGCGCGGCTTCGGGAAGATAAGCAAACTCGCTCGTCGAGTATTACGAGTTTCCGATTGTGTGTTGTGTATCCGATTTTTTTAAATGACAAGCCACTATGGAGAGAGCCATTCCATTTTTTTTAAATTAAGATACAGGTGCTATAAACATGTTATAGTTGTTTGATCGTCATAATTTTGGTTTCTTGATAGATTTTATTAGTAGGTGTTCAAAAATTGTATCTAAATAGTGCTTTTATTTTGTAGCGTTTGTGTCTTAGAAATTTTGTTTTTGCATGTCTGTCAAAAGTAATAATCTTCTATTCAATTAAAGCGATTCAAAACATATGCAATTGTTTGTTGATTGAGTTAAAATTTCACGGGCACAATGCAGTTGAAAGCTTTTGTGTAAAGGCGTATTTCATAGTGTCCACAGAGCGCTATCTGATGATTGGTTTTTGGCAATTAACAGTATTGCTCACGTCGCAATCGGGTTCATTCACCGTGTGAAATATGTATGGGATCTGCATTTCCCTCTTTGTTGCATACTGCATTCATATAGAAATGTATGCAAATTTCAAAGGTTTCAAATGTCTAACGTAGCAGGTTTAAACGTTATATTACATGGCAACATTGTTGTACCAAACTGAAGTTGTGTTATTTTGAACGGTGACACTGTTCACGTTTTATTATATTAAGTACGCGGTTTTAATATTACTAAGAATATTTTTCTTTAATAACATTACAAAAATAAATTGACTTTAAATATCACAAAACTATTCATATAAGATATAAAACCATTATTTTAAAAACCAAAATATCGGTATGTTATAACTAATAAGTTAGAACGTATTTTTAATTTATTAATTTTAACTTTATAGAACAAGGGACTTACCCGATGCTAAGTGATACCGCCCATGGACACTCTCAATGCCAGAGGGAACGCGAGTGCGTTGCTGGCCTTTTAGTTATGATGGTCATACGTCAATGAATTACGTAATTTATTTGTTAAACAACTTTCTATATAAAAACTGTTCAACGCATCTAAGTACATGAAACCCCCGATAAGTTCATAGGGAAGTGTAAGAGCTTTTACCTTCCAATTGTTAATGTATTGTTACTTTTATTTTACGATATTACAAGCAAAGAGAAGCAAAAATAACCAACTTGTATGTACACTAAAACCTCACGCCAAACTTTTAATCAAATCAAAACTTACTTAGGGGTATTAAAAGGTTAAACCAATATCTGTTTCAAAAGACATAAACCCTTTGTCTTAGGTCGATATGGTGTCACTTGACATTTACAAAGGTTACCTTTCCGTTCTTGCTTTCTTTGCTAACACTTTTACAAAAGGGGTGGTATTCTATTGTGGCCTTTGTATTTGTCAGGGAAATAAATGCGAATGATTTATATACATTATTAATGTTAGTATTTTGTGTTATATAATATATTACAATAATATTAATGGCTGTGAATACTATGAATTTCGATTGTTAATATAAATTTAATAGTCTTATAAATCAAGGGAAACTGAAAAATATGAACACAGTTGAATGATTGGACTGTGAACTGTGCATTTAATATTATAGCTATATTTTCTATAATATAAATCATTATCTAAACAGATTGATTATAAACAAATACCAGTTAGTACATTTAAATTAAATATACGTAATAACATTAAATAAAAAATGTTTCTTCTCAAAAACCGCCAACAACAACTGTTTTTACATTACAATAATATTACCTTTTTAATCGGAAGAAAATACGATAAACAAGATGTTTCTTCGTAGTTAGAAACAATTGTGGTAATTGTAGAAACGCAATCGTAATGTGTTAGTGTGAACATATCAATAAATCGATGAAAACATTAAACAATGCTTGAGAAATCAGCAGGATTTATGTGCGCGCGCTGACAATAAGACCTACATCATAACGTGTGAAGGAGCGAAGTTGCGTGAAAATAACAACGATTAATAAATGGCAGATAACTCTTGTTTTATTGATTTATGACGCCATATCAAGCGAAATCAATTAAATGTTTTATTTATTTCTTTAAGTCACGCAGTGATCAGATTTTGGTAACGCGAACAATGTACATTAAAAATTTATACAAGAATTAGGTCAGCTACTAAAGTACAGAGGCTGGTATTAGTAGAATAGAATATTGTGCTCCTACGTTATCAAGTAATTTGTAAGAAAAAGTGCAAAACATAATTCGAACATAAATCGCGTATAAATGTATTTAAGAGGTCCAATAAAATTAACCTTTATTAACAGATTTAAGTTATGGTATTGCCTTAATAGTGTTAATGTAAAAACATAAGAGAATCCCCTACGGTAATTAACATTGCTGCAAAAACTTCGGAACTACTAAATTACTTATTGAATAACACAATATACACCGGATATAAATGATATTGCAAACAATAGGTGTGTAATATGATCTATAGTTAATTATTGTGGCGAATATGGAGTCTTATCGAGGGTAATGTTACGTATTTATGATGCTTTACGATACTTTTGGTTATGTATAGCAATGAAATTAAGGTTTATTCTTTAGGGTGATTCTTAGAATATATAGTCTGGGCTTAAATGGAATTGAATATATCGTATTAATTGACGGCTCATTGGTCTAGTGGCTAGTACCCCTGACTGCGAATCCATGGGTCCCGGGTTCGATCCCCGGCTGAGACAAACATCGATGTGATGAGCATTTGGTGTTGTGCTTAGGTCTTGGGTGTTAAAATATGTATTTATATGTCTATCTATCTTTAATATGTATGTATATCCGTTGCCTCGAACCCATAACACAGGCTTCACCAGCTTAGCATGGGACTAGGTCAATTGGTGTGTAGTGTCAAAAAAAAATGTACTTACCTCTCATTTTCTGCTCATCCACTAATTGTCTCTCTAAATTATCTTTCACCTCCCGCTCCCTCAAAACGTCCATCTTCAATTCAGCTGAAACAAAAGAGTTGAGTGTTAATTAAAGCCGTTCCGTAACCACTGGGGCATTGGGATAAATAAACTTCTTCGTCTATTTCATTGGTTATTTTTAAACAAAGTAGATTAGTAGCCTTCGGTATTTATTATGAAAAAGTTCTTGTTACTGGAACAATACGTGTTTTTTTTATAGTTCAAGGGGCAAACGGGCTGGAGGCTCACCTGATGATGAGTGATACCGCCGCCCATGGACACTCTCCATGCCAAAATTTTAAGAATTTCAAGAATCAGTACGCTCTTTTCTTGAAGGACCCTAAGTCGAATTGGTTTGGAAATACTTCAGTGGGCAGCTGGTTCCACATAGTGGTGATGCGCGGTAACAACAGCCTTAAAAAACGCTCAGTTGAGGAACGACGGAAGTCATTTCTTCCCTAATTATATAACTGTACCATGCTTTTAGCTCCGACAATGTTTGCAGTAGCGCCTATACCTGATAAATTTACATTTTCTGTCAATAATTTTTAAATAAATAGATTATGATTAGATACAATTAAATCCGATTGCAATCCTATTATTTCTATTAAATTCAGAATAAACAACATTTAAACTTATAAATGTTTCTCGGTACACAAAAGGCTTTGTATAAATTTAACAGTGAGTTAAACCGGCAACAAGGCCGTTAGCGAGGGGCCGATTAGGAACATAAACAGAGATTAACTCATTCGGAATCCCGGTACTATTGTTAAGGAGAATCGAGAGATTTGCATAACTTTCAATTAACCTAACCTGCCGGAAGTGATTGGGGAGCCTCGAGACGTTACTGAGTTTGTGGTAGACATGTGAAGTTCCACAGATTATAAAAGTACTACGTTAACATATTATACGGCCTTTTTCGGCATTTAATACAATAAAAGTGTATTAGTTTGTTGTTCTGTTTCAATTGAAAAGTGATTCGAGAGTCATAAGAACAAATTCAAAATCAATTATTCGTTTAGGTAACACAATGTACACTTATGAACTTCTATAACGAAATACACATTAAATTATAATAATAAACGGACAAGAAGAATGAGAAGAACTCTCCGCCACTCTTTTTAATCGCCAAGGTTTTTATTTTGTCACATTACACCATTACACCATGTTCAGTCCAAAGCAGTCAATAGCTAATAGCACCTTATATCACCTTAATGAAGGGCATTAGTTTCATGCGAAAATATTGTAATTTAAAGATTCCTACTAAAATACCCGTAGGATAAAATTGTTAAAAACAAACACATCAGACACACACTCGAAATCTTTCTTTTGGATTTAATTAGTTTGTTTGTGTATTATCAATATCTTCTGAAATGATTTTAAAGGTTTTAAGTTAAATAAAATAAAATTACAGTCTATGTGTAACAAATAAAAAAATAATTTTGAAAGAAGAATTTAATAAAAACCAAAATAAAAAAGAACAAATGTTCTAGCTTTAAAGTTCTTGAGCAATCGAGAATAATTTTAGTACGTACACAAATAACTTGTCTACCTTGCATACAGTTTCACTAAAGTTTGCGAGTTGGCATCTATAATTACGGTCTGGGAGTATTGATTGTACTATCGAGTGTCGGTTGAAATAATTACAATGTTATCGAAAACACAATGAACACGATTATTGTGGAGTCAAATTGTCAAATGATTTATTATGATCTAAGTCATAAACATAATAACGAATAGTACTAATTACGGACGGTTTCAATAAAAATATAACATCATTAGTAGCGCATTATTAGCGCTACAACCTTTTAGATTTCCGTATTTGTTTCGTTCATTTGTTTTTTTTCTAATAGGGTGTCTGACACACGCCGTCAACTTTTTGGGTCTAAAGAATGTCGGTTTCTTCACGTTTTGCTTTACTGTACAAGCGAGTTAAACACGTACATAGATTGAAACTCAATTCGTGCACAGCCGGGGATCGAACCTAGGTGAACCTAGGAACGAAGGTGCTCTGCACTCACTATGCCAATATCACAAAGATTTTGTTTTACTAGTTGCTTGACCACTACACTATACTCCACGCGCCATTACATTGAAGTAATTAATCGTAAAGATAAAACCGTTTAGCTTTCTATCAGCAGCACTAGGGATGTCGAAATAGACGTACATATTAAAGTTAGATAAAACTTGTAGAAATAGAGAGAAGAAAAGAGAAATTAATTATAAGAAATTTTATTATACTTGACTAGACCAGGTTATAGATTACTATTAAAATTCTTCATGCGATAATGAGGGCAAAATGTATAAAGATTTAACAATGTAAAGAAGACTGGACCATATCGTTGTTCATCTCCAAGATAATACAGATACAAGCTAACTTGCTTTTATTATGCCATGTGATAAGCCTTGAGAATAAGGCTTGCACGGGCTATCTACACTTTGGATCTTGTAAATTGAAATGTTGGCTTGTTATTGTTTGTTTTTCATATATCACTTAAATAACTCACTAATAATCCTTATAAGAAAATATTATTTTTAAAGGAATAAGATGATATCATATTTTTGTATAATATTATTCAATTAATTTCTACGGACACAAGTGCATAGATAATTCAAGCTGAAGTACATAAATTTGCCGAAAAGTAATGCAATAATAGTAAGGATCATTCAAATGCGAAATATTAATTTATTACATAGAAAAGGACGGCAACTGGCAGCCATATCGCTTTCGAGTGATCTCTTCCAGGCAACCAATGTGAGAAAAGAAAAAAAATACGTGAGGCAAGCGCAAGAACTGCAAAAATACATAACACAAGTTATTTAGACAGAACAAATGGAACTAAACAAAGTAATTAAATCATATGTAACCAGAGAACAGACAAAATTAAAAAAAATAATTTAAATTTAAATTGCTAACTGTTTTAGTAATTCTCATCACATCTCTTTACGTTTTATAATAGATACGGAGTGTGACACAAGCGTTATACTCATAACACTTGTCATTGTAAAAAAATTTTTAGGCGTCGAACTTTGGACCTCTAACCATCAAACGCATTCCCATATGCTGAGACAACTTTTGGCCGTGTAAATAAATTTCGTTAGAATTGAAAAATCCAACATGAGCCCTTATAGATAAAGGTAAAAATATAAACGGCAATTTGCAAGATTGCACTAATTTCAAGAAAGCGCTCTGATCGAGATTAATTTCAAATCAATCGATGTATGCTATAATTTAAAAGGCTTTTAGTTAAGAAAGGTTTCGCACATGAGACTTAAATTACCAAGGGACGCCCATTAAGACCCGGTATGCGGCATATCTCCACATCTCGCGAGTTGCGTCGCAACAAAAGATGCTCCTGGTGGTCTTTGAGTATTAAGTGGCGATCTATCTCTTTACTGTTTGATCTGTTCGAAATCTAATCCGGGTTTTAAGGCCAAAAGGCCGTCTGATTGAACAAATTTGAACAAATCTTTCATTATTTCAGTACTGCTGAGCTGCTAGCCTCACGGCATTGTACTCAAATCTATTGACGTCGACCCCGCGGTGTACTAAACCATATTTTCTAAAAGTGCCGCTTATGGAAAAATCATGCTCGTACGGCGAAGGCAAACGTAAGGTTCTTCTTCTTATAGTGCCATCTCTCTTCGAAGGTTGGCGATCATCATAGCTACTTTAATTTTGGATGCTGCGCTTCTTAACAATGACTTAGTGCTTTGACCAAACCATTGTCTAAGATTCTTCAACCAAAGGCAAAGAAGTACATATAAGTAGCATTAAAATAAATAAATATATTTTTACATTTAAACAGCAAGGTGCCTTTATAGCACTGAAGAGTATATAGACCATAAGTTAAGACAACCATTACATATAACTTGACTGTTCTTATTATTATGGCATTATGATAATTAATATGATATTTGCAAGCCTATTATTATTGTGCGGGTATTTTATAATAAATCAGTCTGAATGTACCAACGTTCCTTGTAAATAAAGTATTTATTTATTTTTAGTTAGTAACATTAGTTCGCGTTTACTGAACAGGACTTCATCAATTCATCAAACCTACAATTTAGTTTACATATAAACGCGTCCGTTTATGCATAAAAAAGTTGTTACCGAACTGAAATTACTCACAAATTTATCACCGCATTAAATGATTGTTATCAAGCATTAAATTCGATTATAACTAAATCGATGTATCGAATTAAATTTGAAGAATATTACTTTATAAATAAAATAACAATAAAAGTGATGCGCCGTTCAGGGAATGTGTAATTATGGACAATTATTATGATACCGCTCAATGGTCGATAGATGATTGAAAGGATCGAAACCCATAAACAAAAGAATCGATTTTGGTTACGCAATTTAGTGATGGCCTCGAATAATTAACTGATATCGCTTCTCGAACCGATGATCGGGACTTTAGGAAAAAATTGTAAGCTTTTTGTTTTTAGGAGTCACTTTAAAGCGTTTTTCAATATTGACTTAACTAAATTGTTTAAATTTTTGTTTGTACCTATCATAGAGCTTTCATATTTTTTGTGATTTAAACATCATAACCCGTAACTACTGAATAAAAATACATTTTTTATAACGATTTTATTACATACAAATTTTGACCGTGGTATTTCAGGCACACGGTACTGACCATCAATTGAATTGATCTACTAATTTATATTACGAGGAAACAAACATATGTATAAAAAAGTTTATGTCAAAATTTTATACATATACATATACGTTTTAAGAAACCTTTCACAGATATTACGAATTTCACTATGTTGAAAATGTAAAGATTTAAAAATAAAAATGAAAAAACTCAGCTAAAACAAAGTTAGGATGAGCTCTCGACTGTTAAAGTCATTCTATTTGTTATTTTTGGAAGGAATACGATTTGACTCCCTGAGGGTCGCGAGAAAATTTTATTTCTCTTCAATTTCACGCACTCAATAAAAGCAACAATATTTAAATTTATCCGTCACACCCTACATCTCTTGTTCGGGTGCACTTTTTATATTATTCAGAGACTATATTTCATTTAAAAGACATTGTTTGCATAGGTACGAAGGTAATATACGTTATTTCATATATTTAATATATAAATTTAGTATTGATCATAGATACGGATGTGCTAATTACAAAAACAACTGATGAAAGTACATCTGTAAAGGAATGTTCTTAACGTCACTACGATTGGATCAACGCGGAGCAAACGAAGTGATATAAAAAGGTAATAAATTGAGTGTTTATTTTTAGCAGCAAAGCTTATTATGTAGTGTATAAGTTTGTATCTATAATCTAAAAGACCTATAAAAGCTACAGCTTATTAGGGGTCTAGGCCTCAGATTTCTGTATGACACACGCCGTCGACGAGTCCAAGGAATGCTGGTTTCCTTACGGTTTTCCTTAACAGTACGAGCGATTACGCACAGAAAGTCCATTGGAGCACAGCCGGGGATCGATCCTACGACCTCAGGCACGAGAGTTACGTACTGAAGCTGCTAGGCCAACACTACCGCTTTTTTACTAATAAAGGATTTATTGTATAGCCTGTTCGTATATTTATTATCGCATTTATTACTTTGACATACATACTAATAATGGCGGCATACGATATTTCTTTGAGTAGCAATGTTAAGGAATAAATTAATTTAAGGCAATAACTGTAGCCAAGACATTTTACATTAAAAAGCTATAAACAATAACAATCCCCCAGATATGCACATTGAACATAAGTCACTGGCGAATTAAGACATATTTTCCCGCCTGTAAGTTGAGCAGTTAAAATTACAATTAAAGTCTGCCTAAAATTTACGACTCAAAACTGACAAAATAATTTAAGCGCGTTAAGGTGAATGCGACCATTTGAAATTGAAAACAATAGTATCCCCTCGGTTTCTGTTGAGACGTTTAAAATGCGGATAAGGAAGTTATGGGCGATGTGAATTTAATTAGTAAAAATATTATATTGTATAACTTATAGTTTCCTTTAAAGTTTGGCTTGAACAAATAAAAATATCCAAGAGGTTTTTGTGACTTATAATATGGCGTATTGTGTTCGATTGGTGATTTATATATTTCGTGTTCGAAGGTACTTTATAATAAATGAATTACTGTTTAGTAAAACACATAACGACTTGTATTAACATACATAAGAACACAATTTTAACACAGTTTTATGGCTTTCAATAATAATAGAACTTCAATAATACAGTGAATGTTTTTTAATTTTCATCTCGCAATTATTCAAAATTTACTGGTAAAAATACTTTAATATTTTTTATACATAATTTATTCCTGTATTAGATTGACGACAAGCGACAAAATTCACAATATCTACAATAAAATAAACATAATTGTATATTGTAAATCCATCAAGTTAATTCACGTGCTTGTGAGGGAAATTCAAAGTAACGATAATGGCTGTCATGGCACGGAAAAACGAATTTTCTTCCCTTTGCTTTTAAATTTACAAACTGGCAATTTTATTTTATTGTTATTAGATTTTTCCGGCTTATGTCACATGATGTCACTGCGGAGGATTATTCCCGCAGTCTCTACGCTAATAATCATAAGAATTGCTCCACTTTATTATGTGTGAAATTTAGAACGTTCTTCGCATACATTGTATGGAGATTTCATCTCTCTGTGGAAAGTGGTTGTAAGGTAAAAATATGTTGTTTATTATCTACGCTACAATTTGCGTTATCTGTATAATGTCGATGCCTATATAGAATATATTAACACTGTTTAATTTATATGCATGTCATTGTTTATGTGCAGATCCTGATAAATATATAGAATAGACATATAACAATAGTATATTACGCCTAGACACTATTTTATCACAAGTAGAAGAAAGTCTTCAAACTTTTTAAAATTATTCGTAAAAGATAAATACAATCTTTACGGCCATACTTTAAGAACAAATAATGAAGATGTCGCCAAGAATTCGAATATAAAAATAAACGCGAGCGCGCAACGAAATAACTCTATGTTATCGACGCACGCGCACCCAATCTGCGATCGAAACACAGTGGATAAGATTATCCGGTAGCCGTGTATTATTTTAATGAGACTACACGACTCCTTCAGATTCGATACGATACGAAAAAGCATAGCTACAAAAGAGATATCAAAGCCTGCAATGCGAGCCATTTAGCTGTTTAAATCTAAGCCTAATATATCCAAGACCATAGATTACAAATAATCCATAGACTACAACCCTGCATGGGTATTGACCACAGACTGCATCCTTTTAGTAGGTGAGCCTTCTATATCTGACATATGTCGTATTTTTTTGGGTTTCAAAGCTTTTCTTATGATGTATCCCTTCAGCGTATTCATTGGTAGATAGTAGTGCTTTGAACGAACTAGACCAACAACTCCAGTACCATAGATAATACAAAAATATCAACAGACCCGCATTCAAATAAGATCTGTGTCGTTTCATTTTTCCCCTCGGATATTGGTATTAAAAATGTAAAAGAGATTTATGTGAATGCTTCTAAGCTTTCATTAGTTGTTCCTTGTGTTATATTCTGCGGTTCTGGTATTTTTTTCTCTTATTAGCTTAAAATTTAACTGCATATAAAACAGATTTATATTCCCACGGTGGTCCAGCTGCATGCTATGACTTATATTACGATTTTTCCCTCTGTATTGAAATTAGGAATACGGTTTAATGAAAAATAATGGGAGGTGGTGTTTTAATGGTTATATCTTGTATTTGAACAAGAGAATCTTTAAGGGGGGTTTGAAATATAGACGGTAATTTTTAGGATAGAAAGTATTTGGAATAACGGTTTTTTTATTGTACTTAGATATTATTGGTGATTAATAAATGGTCGCCATCTATGGACAGCTATAATCTTATTTAACTCGCGGGTTTGTTATCGGTCTTTTAAAATAAGGTTCAATCGTATATAAACTTAGTCTGAAACATAGAAGGTTAACCACTGAACCACTACGGACAAAATTCGGTACGAAAGTGATCACTTACAAAAAACAAGCACATATAAAGGCGCGGGTTATATTTATTATATAATTTCATAATATAATAAACACATGTAACAAGCATATCACTGGGGATAGTAATTCCGTATGTAAATTACAAGGGTCTTGTTTCACCCCAAAGAGACGTATAAAACCATACTAAAAGACCTCTTCCGGAATACAAGTATTTTGCATTCATAGGCCTGGTTAAGTTTGCCTTGAAATAACTCCTTAACCGAGGTTTATGTCGCTTAAATATTAACGATGATCAAATCCATGGAAATATTCGTGATAAGTACAAGGAGATACAATAAACTGGGAGTACAATATTATATCGTCAAGTAAAACGCAGGCCACAAGAAGTTATTCTCTAGTTTAAAAAAAGCTGTCATATTAGAACTTTTAGGGGCCCATAGACCTGGCAAATCTAGAATGGATCAACGAGGAAGTGCTGCTAGCGAAAAAGGTACACACAGGGCCAATTTTTTTTAAACGTAGTGTTAATATTCTAATTTATAGTTTTAAACCCTATATTTAAATATTTCATGGCGTCTGGTAGGCAATACCGGTAACCCCAGAGCTGGTGCTTTCCTCTCTTAACGAATAAGTATCACAATACACCGTGGAAATCCTGCCAGCATTAAATACACATGGTCCTTTTAAAAATTAATTTTAGTTTTCTATATTTTTATTACTGTGTAGGTTGGGAATATCGTTTTATTATTAAAAATTGATTACTTTTTTCTAATCTTATTCCTTCAATAATTGTTAGTAAGTATATGTATATTTCAATTATTTTATAAATCTCAGTCGCTATTCAATAAAGACATTTCACCTTACGAGTAATTCGGCGTACGTCACATTGAATTATTTCGACTAAGTAATTCCGAGCGGTTAATTATTGTGCACAAACTGGGAGGAGAGTTGAGAATGTAATTATTATTAAACTTTACGATTGTCTCACTTTACCCCTTTGTTATAATCGGAATTTGATAACGACGTAACTCGCGATGACGCAATGAATATGTAGCCTTGATACCGCACAGGAGAGTGCAAAATCAAAATTTCGGTGTTTCGCACATCTGACACTTCTCTTGGTGTTCACTCCGAGATCCTTAGGGAGTTTCTTAGGTTGTTGCTCACAGGATTCATATTTGAGCTACCTTAGAAAATTTATGTGTAACGAGAGATCTGAATACGTTGATCGCATTTCATAGAACATTTCAATAATTATTTTAGCATTGTTTATGAAATTAGACTCAAACTCAAAACCGATTATTTAAATAAGGGCTGTCGACATATACACGGTATGTCATGTTCGGTGTTCATACCGAGGCCACTAGATGGCGTGGCATGCGTGTGGTCGAGTCGCGTGCGCACTGTAACCGGAGCAACACGCGCAAGTAATCCAATATGGCCGTCTGATGTCGCCTATCTACTTTGCAGGAATGGCATTTTAATATCCTTACGCTAATGGTGGTTAATGTCACTTATTGTTTACGTATGAACAAGTGGTACGTAAACCACACATCAGTTATAGCCTATTGAAAAGACATGATGTCGTCTTGAATATTCATCACATTGTATTTATAGAATACACCTTTTCAATAGAGCTATATTTCTGATAGCACGTAAAAGCAATAATTCATCTCGTCGACTTGAGGTAAACAAACAGAGATTGAATAAAGTGATTTTTGTGGAACACCTAAAGCACAATGGTGCGAAAGCTAGCGCGGCGCGGCAACAATGCATCGTTCGGTCTATCTGCGCACGGGCATCTTCAGTGAGCGCAGTGGCTCGTTAGTTCCCTGGAGGCGGTTGTTTGCATTGCTCGCCTAACTTACGATATAGCAAAGCATTACAATAGAACTATTCCTTTACTTACTTCGAAGCTACGCATAATTTATGCAATAAAGATAGGAAGAGGAAGTCTTTAATCATATTAACTCATGAAGAGTCCGCAGTACCGTTGTATGTTAAATAAAAAGGGAATCGCAAATTGTCACTAATTTGATTTCACCACAACGTAATAGCGTCTGTCCCGTCAGTATTGTAAAAGCTTTCATATCAATTGAATCCATTAGCTGAGTACACAAGTCCTGTCTGTTTATTTGCTCATCAGTTTTTATCATTGACCAGTTCGTGTTTGTTCGATCGGTCACTTCCATATTATTGATGGGTTGTTTCCCCCACAACATTGCGATTCTCTAGAATCATAACAGTGCTGTATCATACATATTTATACAAACGCTATTATTAATCACGCGCAAATACTAAAGGTGAAAAGTCTAAATCGGTTGAACTAAAATTAGCTTCTATTTGTATTTAATGCACTAAAAGGAAACTAACGTAGTAATATCGCGTCTGCCTACTACGAGCTACGCTAGCTATCTCTTGATATGGAAGTGGAATTCCCTTTATTACCGAACCCCATAAAATACTGCCGTATCTACTTGCGCATGTGCCATTTGTCCATTGAACAGCACTTAGCTTAACAAAAACTGATAGTTGTAAAACAAAAGAGGTGTATAAAAGCGCGGTAACAAGACCAGAACGGTTCAGAAATAAACTAAGCGGTAAGAGTTAACAGGGATAAAGGATTAAAGAGTAGCCGAAGCAGATTTATGTCGCGATGATTGCAATCGGAACGATTCTGCGTGTTACCTGTGTTTACTTTTTTCATGGAGGGGTGAACATTTTAAGTCGAAGAAATGCATCGTATCGCACGAGATATCGATGCTTTAAGACCATTACCAATCAGACTTCAAGGTTGTTTAGTGGAATGCAGCTTAAGTTTATAAATGTAAGATAGTTGATCTTTTTCAAATATTCTAAAGTCTAGTCGAAATGGGCACAATTTACAGTTCATTGTGACTCTGTTGACACTTTCAAATCGACAAGTTTTATCATAGAATGCCTTTCAAACAACCCTCCTCGTGGTTATCTGATAACGCAGTGAATGCGAGACACATTTGTCTGTGCGACACCCACTCTGCATGTCTAGTGTAAAAATTGCCAGCGAATGTGTCTAGATAGCGATCTCCTATTTGCTAGCAACAGGAGGGCGATGATATGATGTTTGTTCATACAAACGTAACCTATTCAGTTCGGCAGTTAGAAAAAAAGAGTTGACATCGTGCCAATGACCTTGCCATATGTCTGACTGACGTGAGCGCCAATAAAAATGCAAACCTTACTACACCTATCAATTCAGCTAAGCGAACCACAAGAGTGATTGCTGTAATTTCTATAAAAATCAACGGTAAGGAACAGCAGATACATGAATTTAAAAAAATGTTTCATCAATGATTTTATTATCGTAATAACAAAATTACGGGTTTTGTCTAGACAGGCAATTTACAATCTTAAAGCAGTATGCTTAGGGAGTTATTCGTTTAGCACTCGCTAACATGTCAGGGGAGAAATGGAACCTTTTGTTGGCCTATAGCATTATTATTTCCCATTTTGTTTTGTTTATTAATACAATTGGCTCGCGGCGCAATATTGATATTCAAGTTTTGATGATGACTCCAGCCGCGAGTTTTCTCCTCTGTATTTTTATGAATTTTTGTTACAATTGTGTTTCGTTTTTCTTTGGGCGTGTTTGAATTCGTGCAGGTGTTATTTTAATATTGGGATATTATAAGCTGCGAGGTTTTAACAATGGTTTAGATTACAGGTAACAATCATAGCCGTTGTGTTGAGATAGTAATAGGCTCTCAACGAGGTTCAGTTTCGACAGGCATAGCGCACGAAGATATTTCTCGTGGGGAAAACGGAATGACGTGTATAAATAACTCGCAGAAATATCAATTAAACAATTATGCTGTCCGAATGGAATCGTATGTAATGATAGTGGGCTGGGCTATAACTCAAACGCATCTGTTCTACGGCTATTTGCAAAAGGCACGAAGCTGTGCTGTGCTTATTTGAATTCATACTGTCTCCGTACTTTATATTGTTAGCTATCAAATATACTAAATAGACGACTCATTGGTCCAGTGGTTAGTACCTATGACTGCGAAGCCATGGGTCCCGGATTCGATCCCCGGCTGAGACGAACATCAATGTGATGAGCATTTGGTGCTGTGCTTAGGTCTTGGGTGTTTAAATATGTATTTATATGTCTATCTATAATATGTATGTATATCCGTTGCCTAGTACCCATAACACAAGCTTCACCAGCTTAGCATGGGACTAGGTCAATCGGTGTGAATTGTCTTTTAAAAAAAATAAAAAAATACAAGGTAACCAATGTGTTCAGCGTAGGTAAACAGATAATATCAATGTATGTATTTATAATATAAGATCTGACGACAGTCTATAAACAATATATGCAAAATATAGCTGTAGGCCTATGATTTTGTATCATTTATGATTTAACTGTTAATTTATTCGAAAGTTGTTTCTTTGGTGTATTAATTAAAAATAATTTAAGAAAATACAACACTTATACCATTTTTTTCAGGAATTAATTAATACTGTACATACTCGCATACATTTACTTTGACAGCGTTTATTCATAAGATAAATTATTAAATATTTGATCAAATTTGGAGCTTACCTTTCTCATAACTTATTTGTCTCTCCTGTTGGCGGGCATTATCAGCTGCAACTTTAAGAAGCCCTTGTATGTTCCTTAGGAGGGTTTCTGTGGATGAGACCAGGGTGTCTGCTGATGGGTCTACTGGCACTGAAGGTGGGGTGCCTGACTGAGGTGCATAGCTCACTGGGGCTGGTGAATTCGCCGATTGGAGATCTCTTTCTCCGTCGCTCATATCGCCTCCTGGATAAAAGATTTTCATTTTCAAAGAATGTTTGATTCACGAGAAAAATCTGTGAAACAGAAATATAGATAGACATCACAGATAGTTAAGACATCAGTAATCTTTCTTAAACGAAATTATACTTCCCCAACCTTAAACGATACCTTAATACTTAAATTACTTTCACTAGATTAAAGATAAAATATGTGTATATACTGTGTTTGAAAGTGTCCCTTAAGATTAATAAAACTATATCATTTTTCATAAGATAATATGGTCTGCTAATGAACCATCGTGGGATCTGCTACTATGCAAAATAAGGTTTTTTATGTTGACAACATTGTTACATTTGACAGTAAACATCTTAATATGAGACAAAAAATTGTGACAATAACTGCCACAGACTAGCCTCGTCCAGTTAGTTTTTTTTTTAATTCTAAGTGGCGTTTGTGTTTTGGATAAGCTTATTAAATTAATAAACAAACAATTATGTTACACAGAAGGATATAGAAGAGAAATAAGATGTGGACATCCAGTTAGTTTAAGTCACAATAAAAAATACAACTTAAGACATTCTTCGTATCAACATTGTAGGAATCTTGTATTATAATAGAAATGTGCACAACCATTAGGAGCTCGTTGCATACATTCATATTGCAATTATAACTGCACTGAACATGGTAATCGCGTGGCTCTAGGCTTTGATGTGAGCCCATTTGCATGTACCATCAGCAAAATCAATGGCAAGGTATGTCTTTCTTTTATCCCTACTTATCGTACAAGTCCATACGATGACAAATATTATCTCGTTTCTTTAGATTCAAAATGATAAAGACATTCAATACATAATTTAGATGTTAAGATTAATTTATTAATAACTTGTAAATTGTTTACTATATTCCGAAAGAGTATGAAACAATATATTTAATAAAAGCGGTAAAAAGAATAAATTATAGTTTTAACTAAAAATTTGTTTAGTTTTAGTTAATTTTTTAATAGTTAAATTAGTGTTTGCTGATAGTACATTATTCCAATATAATGAATGATCTATGATAAAGAAATTGTTTCCAACATGTTCGATTAAATATATTTACACTGATTCCATATGAAAAATTCTTAGAAATAAGCAGTAAATTTAAATCTGCTTGTACATTTTAATAAGGCGTAGTTTCCATTGAATATATTAGCAAAAGTTAATCAAATAGTAACTCTTGTATACTATAGAAATAAATAGAACCGCGTCTGAGAAGTGTAAATACAAAGCATACAAAAAACCAATTGAATTCTCTCACGGTCAAAAAGTAATCTATCGATACATTTAATTTAACTGACAAGATAGTGAACGCTCATCATATAATGAAGACAACATCGTTTCGTCATTGTCGATGTTCACGATAGCACTTTCCCAGTTGTCACAACATATTCTGCCTAATAAGACCAATTAACAAAATTCCGACTAACCCAATCCTTGGAAAACGAACTCTATTGTGAATGACATTGAGTTGAAATTGAATTTTACGCCTTTATAGTCTTAGGTGTGATTAAGTTTGGAAAGGTGTGATTGAAAGAAGGAGGTAATATACGTCCAGACAGAGATCAAAGTTGAATGACACGGTCAAAGAGCTTTTTTATTCTACATCGTGATCATCGCGCACGTATTGAAATTAATTATAAATAAATATGGTTTCAGCATTTTACACATCTTTAATTATTATTATGCCGAATTTTTTAATTAGCTTTTCGAAATAACCAACGTCGAAAGGTTCTTATATGACCGAGACCTTGCTTAAACGATGATTTTTATAATCATATATTTAAAGTAAATAAAATTCACGAATTCTTCTACTACCTTAGTAAATTAAAAGTTAAGTCGCTCTCACTCTCTCTCGCATAACTTCACACATGAAAAATGTAACCAACTTAAATAAATATAGTAGCCAAGATTCAAGTCAGATTAAAAAATTAAACATAGAATTTATCCTTGTTTCATTAATGATTTATTTAATTGATATTTAATAATAAAAACTATCATTAATATTTTTTCAATAACAATCAAAAAATTTTGTCAACAAAAGAATTCCTCCACAATATAATTATTGATATTTCAATGATCATTAAATCTAATGAATGCGTTTTTTTAAAAAGGAATCTTACCTTAAAATTTATATAAAATTGATGCACAATTTCATCAATTACATTTTGTTTATAAAAATCAGTGGCGCTACAACCTCTTTTAGGTCTTGGCCTCAGATTTCTGAATCTGTTTCATGATCATTTTTAAATTTAATAGGCAAGTAGGTGATCAGCCTCCAGTGCCTGACACACGCCGTCGACTTTTTGGGTCTAAGACATGTCGGTTTCCTCACGATGTTTTCCTTCACCGTTCGAGCGAATGTTAAATGCGCACAGAGAAAGAAAGTCCATTGGTGCACAGCTGGGGATCGAACCTACGACCTCACGTATGAGAGTCGCTCGCTGAAGCCACTAGGCCAACACTCCTCACATTTTGTTTATATTGAATAGTTTTTAAAATAAGAATCTAACCCCCGTGACCGTTAAGTAGTTCCCACGTTTTCAAGTATTTTGTGTACAATCTGCAATAACTTGAGTACACAAACGTTATTGTTACACTTAATTTACCTATTGTACTCTTCGAGTATTTACATTCATCGATCATTGTTTTGCTCTACGACGGTATATTCCGTAATTTATTATTAAAATAGATAACTATTAAAACGCGTTTAATACAACATTTAATTTATGAAAGTAGCAACGGAGGGACGAGCTTTTAATATTAGTTAGATTGTTTAACATATATATAATAATAAATAAATATATATAAGATATCAATAATAATTAGAAAAAAAAATGGTATAGTCATGCAACATTTAGGGTTATAATATTGTACTTTTGTACTGATAACTTCTTATGGAAGGGTAAACCGCCTCGTTACGTAACGCGTAACGGCACCAGTCTGTCTATCTATATCATTAAAACCTTTTAAACATAAATGTTATTAGTTTTTTATAGAACATGGTGAATTAGGAAGTCGAATTGGTTCGGAAATACTTCAGTGAGCAGCTGGTTCCACATAGTGGTGGTGCGCGGCAAAAGCTGCCTTAAAAAAACACTTAGTTGAGGAACGTCCGGTGAATATTTAATTTATATATCTCTTGGGATCTGGGTGAGATTCAAAAACGAGATTTATCGCTAAATCTGATTGTCGTACGTCAAATGTATCGGATTTTGACATACGGAAGACACAAAACGCGCAAAGTCTAGAGAAGGTAGGAAATATTTGTTTTAGGACGGTAGTTCTTGATATTTTTTAATTGTTAAAAGTGAATTTTTGATGATACCCGCGATCTTATTGCTTTCTATAATCATAATAGTTTACATTAATAGCACTTTAAATTACTATCTGATGAATTCGTGACGTTGCATTAAATCTTTTGATTGATGATCTAAGTGATAACTAGTATTTAAGTCTAAATCTGCAAAAACTTATAGAAAGCTAAATGTTTTAGTAATGTATGTAATTTAATATAATGTTCGATGATTTTGCTTGATGGGTAAGGATAATAACGTTGGTCATGTCTGCCTAACCAATTTCTAACTACAATTGCAGCATTTAACTGAAAAAAGATAAAAAGGGATGTGAAATAAAAAAAATGATATTCTATGTAAAAAAAATTAGTGTCAGTATGGTTAAACTTTCTGTGTCAGTTTTATCAATTATCTTGTAAATTAACCGTCAGTCAAATTTCAACTTTTGGCTATGGTAACTCTGGGTCATGATTGAAAGAAGCATTTCATTTTAATATTTTCCTTGTTTACTATAGTTTATACTCTGTGCTAGTAAAAGTTGACAGTGTCATCTCTACGGACCAATTTGCGTCAAAAAACCATAGATGAAGTAGATAATAGAGCTGGGTCTAAGTCATTGGAGCCATTAAAATATACCTGAAGTGTATAAATAGAAGTCATGGGAATATTTTTATTACTCTATAATCACGATTGTTTCTTTCATTTCCCATATTATGCTTGAGTAGCTTTTTAACAGAGAAACGGAACGATCAGTCACCGTTTTAATTGAACGATAGACATAAACTTATATTGCAATGTTGCGTTCTAAAATAAAAGAGAGAGAAGGTTTATGGTTGATAATTTTCTTACTACAATTGCTTGAGAATTTAAAAGATATTACACAGTAATTTCACTTACATGTAATTGAAAGCTTGATGAGATTTTATACTATACATTGACTTTGTAATCTAGCATGTTTTTATTAAAAAATAAAAAAAAAACAGGTGCTACAACCTATAATCTTGGATTTAAATTGCTGTATGTGTCATGTTCATTTTTTTTTCTTAATAGGTATACGATCAGCCTTCTTTGCCTATCAACGCTCGAATTTTGGATGAATACTGATTTCTGTAAGGTTTTTTTTTCACCGTACGAGGAAGAATCAAATTAGCACATAGTAAGAATAACCTATTGGTACACCCGGGGATCAAACCTACAACCTCAGGGATGTTATGACACTGATCAAAAGTGTGAACAATAAAATCCATTGTTATTATTCGAAATATAATTTAAAAGCTAAATAATGTTCGATGTAAACCGATATTAAATATTTCTGACCAAATAAACATAAGAGATAACTTAGAATGGTAATTGTTGTCTTACAAAGACAGTGAAAACGTACCTTCGTCTTCGTCCTTAACGTTATGGTCATCCTGGTCAGAGAGGGCAGCATCGCTCTCGTCCGTATGTGATCTTGGAGATGGTGCTGTAGCTGCAGAAGAGAGCCGGGGAGGCTGAGGCGTCCGGCGGGAGGCAGCTGAGCTCCGGCCACTGGCTGAGCCTTCGCCCCTCTCACCCCGTTCACGGTCAGACCTTTCCCGATCTCCGGAGCCTGACTTTGATAGGTTGAGAACAGGACTATGGCCTGGCGATGAACCTGTAACAATTGATGGCCTATTTAAGAAGTCTTGTCTAGGAATAGGAAGTAAATTCTTCTTTCCTTCCCTCTTCCCGTCTTTATAATTTATTATTTGCTGAACTGAGCAGTAAATCCAGGAGTAAATTATATTTTTTTATGTTTTATGAATAATAATTAGAACAACAAACAGTGTAGTCATGCGACATTTAGTGATATAACATTGTATGTACTTTTAAAGTGATAACTTCTTATGGGAGGGTAAAACACTTCGTTACGTAACGCGTTACGGCGCCAGTCTGTCTATTTATATCATTAAAACCTTTTAGAACTCTTTTAAACATAAATTGTTACAATCATAAATGTTATTATTATTTTTATAGTAGGTACTGGGGGAATCAGGAACTCGAATTGGTTCGGAAATACTTCAGTGGGCAGCTGGTTCTACATAGTGGTGGTGCGCGGCAAAAACAGCCTTAAAAAAACTCAGTTGCGGAACGACGGACGTCGAGGTGATACGGGCGAAATTTCGTATTTTACCTCGACGTCCGGTTAAAATTGTTGTATACCTTAAAAAAATATGATGTATATGACTTCCATAGCTTGATGTAATTACTCACCATTATGTGAACCTTCGCGAGCTTTGTCCATCGCAATAACGCGTTCAATGTCGCCTCGTTCGTCTCGTAGCCTGCAACAAAAGAGAGTTAAATATTATTAAAACTTTATATGATTATAATAAAATATGTCAACTCATTAACCGTTTTTAAAGCGATCTTTGGTTGGTCCATGCCAAGTAAGTGTCAGCGTTATAATTACCAAATCATAATCATATATATTTTGTATGCATGTACTTTAAGGGTCTAATGATAAAAATTACACGATCTTACGGAAATTTTTGGTTACTGGTCCTAAAGTTTATTTTATGATGCACAAAAACGAAAAGAGATCTTTTTGTATATTTTGTTTTTAATTCTTTCAAAAATTCCGCGCGATATGAACGGAGTTTCTACATAAGCGTCGGTAGATGGCACTCTAGTAATAAAAACGATCAGGTATAAATAAACATATTATTTACTTGAATTGTTTCATCTTCAATTAAAAATTATCGTTCAATCGGTCTCCAAAACAAAGCCAACTTTTTGTAATTTTTTTGCCTATTTACTATCTAAAATATCGAAATTCTATGCCTCTTTGTCAAAGATAAACTTTGTGTTGACCCGTGTTATCTCTAAAAAATAATAATGACAAAAGTCAACAACAAAACACTAGTTACAAGTATATTATAATTTCAACAAGATCTCAACATTCATAACATAACTTTCCACATTTAAAGTGAAACTCATAAATTAAACATACTCGCCACATTTCAACAATAATTTTTAATCAATAAACACCCGCCGATCAACGAATAAAAAACTATGAAACACGCAAGCATTAATTGATATTATTAATGAATGGATATGTCAGGATCTCGTTATGTTGCATCGGCAATAAATCGGTCACGCTACCACGCAAATCTCAATGCTAACAGTATCATTTGAAACCATAAAGCATACTGCCTACTGTGCAAGTCAAAGGAAAAAGTATAATATCATAGAACCCCGCTGAGTTTCTTTGTTGAAGACGCTGCATGTAATTTTGTTCGGATGCGTACCCTAATTCTTTTGATTATGAATTATTAGCTACCGTATCATATCGTAGGAAAATATGTTTTCGGTCCATTAATAAATGACTTAAGTTTAGTAAGAATTTGATACATATAAAGAACTTTAAGTCACATTTTAAAATGATTTTTTTTACGTGACAAATTCAATTAAATACGAACGAGATGTATGTCGCAATCAGACAGCGGAGCTTATTTTTGTCTTCTAGGCTCATTCGTATTAATAATTCCATTTTAAATTAAACACGCTAATATATTAACTTAACAATATAATATAAAAAAAGGGTGCGCGTACTTATGTACGCGCGTAAGAAGTTATACTTCTTTGGCATTATTAAAAATAGTTTTTGATTGCATGCAAATAATTAATTACAATTAAATAATCAAAGACTGGAAAAGGAGTCATTATAGTCAATAAAGTTCAGTTTACATTTGAAAAATTAAATAAATAAATATTAATTATTATTCTCTTACATTAAGTGTAACATAAATTATATTATTATCCGAATGTTGTTTTTAAATTATGTCCAATGCCGTAGCATCTTCCGTTGGCAACTTCATTCTGTTAATTTTCTGTCACGGTGCGCGCGCATCGCAAAATTTCACTCTCATCAATTTTTCATAACGCGCCTAAAGAAGTATAACTTCAAAAAAACTTTAATAGAGCGGTAATTGATTACGTAATGTTTTATAAATTATATTTCAGTCCAATAAAAATAAAACTCCTTGTCTTATTATTAAAGCCTTTTTGTTTCTGTGACCAAAAGTCTTGGGTACAGTGTGTCCTGGGACATGTAGGCCTATACTAGCTTTCTTCTCTGTATACCGTCGTCAATTATAAAACTACTATTTTTAATAATATAATATGTGAAATTTCTAATTCGAAATTGTCTTCTAAGTGCATAATAAGTAATTCATTATTACACGAGAAAAACAAAGCTATATATGAAAAATTTTCCGCAACCAATTTCGCTCTTTTCAAAGGGGTTAATTCTACAATTTTTGCCCAGTAATGCCTTTTGAGCATTTGAATATAAATGACGTCTGAAAGTGAAATGTAACATACATAATAAGTGGCTGTTTTAAGCCTTGGAACCCTTTTGTGGATTACAGAGTAATGCGACAAACAGAGAGTCAAGAGTTATTCTACTTCTGGTAGTGGTATTTGATATCGCAATGAAAATTTTATCTTTAACCTAATGATATGAAATGTAATAAATTAAATTAGTGTATTTTAATGGCAAAGATAATTTTTAAACGTTAGTTATATACCTAAGTATGTATAACAAAAAAAATATATTTTTGTACATATATTATGATAAAAATAATATGTAAGATTTGTTATAAATTATTCAAAAGAGCCTATAACTTACCTTTATATCAGAAACCTTATTATTAATAATCTATAAAAACAATATATTAAATAAATTATTTTTATTTGTATTTTAAGTCTAGAGTAGAATTAAATACAAAAAAAATAAAAATAATATAAACATAATAAAATAAATAAAATATTATAAACAGAAGAAAAATTTTAATACTGTAAATTTGATTGTTATGTTTAGGTTTTATAAACATTACATTATTGTATATGGTATAAATTTTTATTTTATACCTATGTTAAAATAATTATCATAAATACCACCTGTATTTTCATATAATTAAAAGCTCTACTTTAAAATTACTCTACATTTGAACCCTCAAAATGGAGTCGTTTCGTACTTTGACGAGTCACGGAGCTCCGACTGAATTTAATATATTTTTCATTTCCGTCGCTATTAATATGTTAATAATTCTTTATATCTTTGATATCTTTCCCACAAATTGGCAAGATCAAAGCGTCAAAGTAAAAAAGTTTAAATTATATATTTGACAAATCAATTCGTTTTGAATCGAATTTTAATGAGCTCTGGCATTCAAAAGAAACTAAATCATTACGATCGGACAAAAGATAACGCCTATATCAATAAAGCAATAAATTATTTCCACTTCCTTTTATTTTTATCATTATACTGTTAATGTGATGGATGACATTCACAATGTGTTATATTAAAAATGAAGATGGCTTCAAAGATTAATCATTATAATTGTTTCTTGTTTTTATTTCACTCATTTCCTATTTTATAATAAAAGATAAGCTATTAGTTTATCTGGATAAATAGAAGATAATAATAGTTTGTGTTGAATGAATCAGTGGCGCTGCAACTATTTTTTTTTAGTTCTGGGCCTCAGATTTCTGTATCTGTTTCATGATCATTTTGTCAAGCTAATAGGCAAGAAGGTGATCAGCCTCCTGTGCCTGACACAAGTCGTCGACTTTTGGGCATGCCAGTTTCCTCACGATGTTCGCCTAAACCGTTCGAGAGAATGTTGCGCACTACAAAAATGCGCACATAGAAAGTCCATTGCACAGCCGAGGATCGAACCAACGACCTCAGGGATGAGAGTCGCACGCTGAAGCCACTAGGCCAACTGCTCTCGCAGCTTTGCGTTGAGATGTAATCATTTTAGTTGCTTTTAATATGCGCTGGAAATTTAGTTTAAATTACGGTATTAAAAGTTTTTTCCCGTAAAATGAACCTAGGATTTAAACGAAATCACACGATATACGTAAACGGTTTCGGTTTATTAGATGTAGGTTAATTAATGGAAATGATACAGTGATTTTCCTGGAAAATTAATGAATATTCTCCCCAACTGCCAGGAGCAGCAGTCAGAAATCGGGAAATATTATTCATTTACTTGTCAAATTGTAAATAATTGGTGTAGAAACGTCGCTTGATGGAGAAAAAATCGCGACGGACAGTTGGGGAAAGCGGCTCTTTATGTAAATCCGTCCGAGCTTTATGAATCTTACATTCTTTAATAATTATCTAATTTTATCGTCCTTAGAACGAAAGCAATGAATGCAATACAATCATTATAACCAGTAATATGCTAAATGACAACACCTTTTACACGCTTTATATTAGCTTCATCTGTATGTATGTATGTATGTAACCGACTCCTTCGGACTCGATTTTGACCCACTTTTAACGGACAGATTTCATTCAAACTTTGCGCACCTGTCAAAGATCGATGACAATGCAATAATCCGAAAAAATTTTTTTTAAAAATTTAAAAAAATTTAACTAAAAAATAAAAAATTAATAATAGTTTTAAAAAATTAGAACACACACTTTTAAAGCACATCAAAAAAGTGAAAAATAATTCCAAATTTAGGCTGAAAATGGTAATGAACAAAAAATACTTGTATTATTGTAAAAAAGCGTGGGTTGCTCTATAGACGAAAAATATGGCACAGAGCAATAATACCAGTATTTTTTGTTCATAGTTCAAAGCGTGTGTTCTAGTTTTTAAAACTATTATTTATTTTTTATGTATCTAAACACTTAGCAATTCCATTTTCAAATTATAAAAGCCATAACGAATCGATATTATTAACTATCAACATGAATGTCCGTGTGGATAATGAAAGTTAAGTTAGTTAACGTAAACCACTGCCATTACAGGACGAGCAGTGGCCTAAACAGATATTCCGGGGCCACGAGCGCGGACAATACGATGCAATCTACCATCGAGCCAATGTACGCTGATTAGTTAATTCTGAACCGCTCATACAGCCTAATACCGCACTAACGTTACGAACCATTCTTGTATGCATAATCTGATTAGAGGAAGTATTAAACGAAGCTTTTGATAGCACTGCATTATGTACCAAAACGCGTATAAAGAAAATGAAATCCTCGCCGAGTAAAACATTTGCTTGACACCCAAATCAAAAATCGCTTTAGCTCACCCTCCCGGGGGTGATGGGGACGTCGACGCCTCAACATTTATTATTTCAGACATATCACTCACATGCAAAACAAACTCCGTCCGATCCATCAAAAAGTTCTTCCCCCGCCACCTTTACGAACAAATCGAGTGTGTAAGTAGCGGTTTGAGGATTCGATCTCATCCCAATTTATGTTTCTCCCTAAGAAATCTAATATTGCTTACGAGTGAAACATTCATTAATTTTAATTATAACTTTTGCTGTTTTCTGATTTTAGGTTTTAGGTATTTTTAATTTACTATTTGATAATCAGTAATACAGAACAGAACAAAAATAAATAAATCAATCAGTGGCGCTACAACCTTTAGGTCTTGGCCTCAGATTTCTGAATCTGTATGATGATCATTTTTAAATCTAATAGGCAAGTAGGTGATAAGCCAGTGCCTGACACACGCCGTCGACTTTTTAGGTCTAAGACATGTCGGTTTCCTCACGATGTTTTCTTTCACCGTTCGAGCAAATATAATGCGCACATAGAAAGAAAGTCCATTGGTGCACAGCCGGGGATCGAACCTACGACCTCAGGTATGAGAGTGAATGAAATTTAAGAAAATTAAACCTACAATCAAAAAAGGTACCAAACAGTTTAATGAAACATGAGTAATAAGAAAGGTTGAGACTGCCGAAAAATATGCAATATCAAAAACAAATAAGCTTTCTCATCCACAGTAAGAATAGTAACCCCCGAATAGTCAACAAAGCTTCGAAGAAAATCGAGCGAAAAAAGGCTAAAAACACCTTAGGGGTTTACTAATCGAATAAAAAATATCAGCGGCCGATGTGTAGGGGAGGAATGGAATAAATTATAAAGAAAACAACATGGTAAGGGGATTTCGCAAACAACAAGTTTCTTACTTTATGTTTTGTCTTAATTCGAATACATCTAAAGGGGACTGAGGATTTCTAGACACCAGTGGTTTCAACAAAATATGCATATTATAATTTATTGCTGAGTTTCTTGCCCGTTCTTCTCAGAACAAGGCCTCCTGGTAGTTTTGCGAACGGATGGCGTAGTCCTGCTCTTTCGTGAATTTTGTAAACGTTGTTGACATTCATAAGCATGCTCTAAGAAGCATCTAAATTGAATAAACGTATTTTGATTTGATTGATTGATTGATTTGATAACTGCGAAATGGATCCAATATATAATATATGGTAGATTTTTAAAATACATATTAAAAAAGCAGTCCCTCAAGATGTTAAATTTGTAAAAGTTTTGTCTCGATTTAAGTAGCATCAAAAATAAAATCGCGGAATAATGGGAAAAAAGTAACATGATGACTTGTTGGGCGCACCCTTCGCATAAACGTCACGATGTCATTTGTAAAAATTGCGGCCTACTAACTTCTTCAGTTTCAGAATAATAAATACAAGGAGTCGTCATGAAATTGTTATTATGGTTTTGTACGGCTTTCCATCGTTTAAATATTATTATTAAGAGTTTACTTTATTTATCTAAATAAAGTTATACTAATATAAAGGTTGGAGTCTAAATATAACAAAGGACTCTTCGGTTACAACATTATTAATTCATATTTAAAAAAATAGAAAAATCCTTGAAATGTTTCTGATTTTCAAATTTAATGACGTGGAATAAGTGATACATGTATCTTAAGTTCCATAATAAACATATTTTATTTTATTTTATTTTTTTATAATCTATTATTTCATAATCATGACAGATTCTTATAAGATACCTCAATAAGAAGACTCTATAGACATTTTGTTCTGGAACAAAAGAGAAACCGTAAACAACCAAATTCAGGGGCGACAAAGAAATCGGCAGCGGGACCTCGCGGGGGAAACCGGAGACAGTTATTTAAATTTGAATAATATAATATGGAAAAATTACGTCACTTAATACCGTAATAAAAGTGCACTAAGCGACCGAGGCATTACGCTTGCCAAATGCAAAGAGGGACACGCAAATTTCGCTTATGAAACGTGAAATGAAATATAAAATCTGTCGGGAAGAAAATAAAATATGTCTCCGAAGCTTTCCAGCTCATTACGATATTAGAAGTACGTGAGGAGATTTAAGTTGTCGCTGGTGAATCTGTGAAGATGAACGGCTCTGCATGTTCATTTTGTTACAATAGCTACAAAGTTTAGGTCAGCCCTGCGATTCTGTAACTCACTTTTCGAACTCACACAGCGGTTTTCGCATCGGCGGTCGCTCTCAAATCAGTCGTGAAGCAGTCATTTTATGATTTGGCATTCTGAAAAGGTGGGAGCTTATAGTTTATTGTTTATCAGGGCTGGTTTCCCGAAAAGTGTTTGATACAAAGGGAATTAATTATAGCGAAGTAGTTCTAAAATTTAATGAAATAACGTCGTATTTGTTGAAAGCAGATTACAGTACGGTAACGAGATTCCGATCGGGCCCGTACGATGTTATTAGGATTTAAGCGCCAGCGCGTCGCCTGTCTCCCGGCGCAATGTTGGATAATTATGCAAAATTGCTTCTACGATTCGTAGCCCCGGACTTTTAGGGACATAACCATTAAGTGTAATGGGAATGTTTTTTGATAATGTTTAATTTCACTGATACCTGGGGAGTAGATTTTTTGCGCTGTAACACTAGAACGATTCAGTGACCATAGATTGCATAAATACGGCTTCGGTATGTGATAACCACAGAGAATTTACATGCATCAGTAGACTTCCAGTCCAATTCCTTCGATAATGCAAAGAGACAAACCCTTCCTGATCCTTAAGCTGCATGAGTGGTGCGCGTCAAAGTAAATCAAATTTCTTTTGTTTAGCGGTTTCTTTCGAGTCACATTATTCTAGTGGATGTCATTTGTAACCACAATCTTTGCGTAGAAATTGCTTTTCCATTAATAAATAGAACTATTTTATTTACGGCTTAGAAAAAGGCTTTAATAAATTTTGACGTTGAACTTTGACGCGTAAGGGAAAAATGATGAGAGTACATCACATTACAAAAAAACTAAAATATTGACTATAGCTAACTTCAGGGTGTCGGTTTTTTGTGACGCGCGCATCGTATAAATTTACTCTTATCATTTTTCCCCAACGTGCCAAAAGAAGTATAACTTCAACAATTTTTAAAATAAAACTCACCTAACAAAAATGTAATTGAATTATTTTAAATATTCAAAATAATTAAAACAAAAAAACAAGAAAAAAGATAACTCTCAGATGTCCCATCATTATCTCAGAGTCCCGCAGCCCATCCATCATAGTATTGTTCAATGCATTGATAAAACTAACACCTATTGATAACATCGGATCAGCTATAAATGTCTTTAACAATGACTTTAATGAATATACTCGTTGATATCATTAGTTTTATAAAATTTTAAGCCCTTTTACACATACCGCTTCTTACGAACGAAAGATAACCTATGATTTTCGATGTTTTTACATAATAAAAATTTCCTTTTAATTAATTAAAATTAATGATTCAACTGTTTGATTATTTAGATGACAGATCCCAATTTAAGTTAGTTCCGGATCCCAGTTTGTAAGAACAAATTTTCAAATTTCGAACGTCGATGACGCAAAGATGCTTTTGATTTAAAAATACGACAATATGGATAAATTTTGTTTATCTAAATTTATATTGTTTATTCTAATTACGTAGTTCACTTCACAAAATGTAGATAATATTTGAATGCAACATCAGCTCATCCATTTTTTTTTCTCTATACTCTGTGACTTTATAGTGACCAGTACATTTTGTATGAGTTTTCTAGTTATTTATGCCTAGAGCTTGGTGTTGCAAGTCGTAGATATAATCGACATTTAACACCTTTCCTTTCCACTAATGATACGTCAAAATCTATTCCTTTAATATATTTGTATACACAATGAATAAATATATCGATTTTGACAATTAACGTTGTGAACATCATGTCTGTATCATCGGGTTTGGCAGAAAGTAAACAGAAAATATAATTTAGAAGCAATTTGCCGCGGATATGTCCGCAATCAAATTGTCTCGTTAATACTGCGCTATCAAAACATTTGATTTGTGGTTGTAGGGTTGAATGGTTATTTAACCCGTACGATGCCAATATGACCCTTATTTATCTACGATCAATTATTTATTTCAATTTTCAACTTTTTTACTCGTATAACCTTTTACGCTGACGAGCGAATCACAATTGAGATTATGTACGTAAATATTTGGACTATACAGTATTCATTTAAACTTCGATACATTAAAATAAAAAAAATAACATTAATTATTAGAAATGCAACGGGCCGTATCGCTTCCTAGTAAGGAATATTACTTCAATACTAAGGGTTAAAGTGCATAACCAAATCAAAATAAATACAATTACAAGTGATAAATTATACAATTACCAAATTTAATCTTAAAAAATAAAAATAAAAGTAATAAAGTATTGACCACTTTTATACTCTAGAGGTATCTATGGTAAATACAAATATTACGGCGGTCTGATGGAGACGTGTATCTCGTTCATATATTAAGTTTCCCATGTAAAAAAAATATTTTTTTTGGAATGAGAAAGAAATAAAGTTCTTTATACATATTTATTTTTATTTTTGTACGTCTCTTGTCACGTTTATGTGATTTAAAGTTCATTTGAGTACTTAATGGCAAATTTAAACGAACCTTATATATTACAGCAATTGTAGTGTCATAAATTTAATAACGTAATCACAAAAAGGAACCACGATACTGAAAAGATATTTGGTAAACTATCCAAGCGTAGCGAGCAGTGTTGGCCAAGTGGTTTCAGCGTGCAACTCTCGTCCCTGAGGTCGTAGGTTCGATACCGGTGATTTGCGCGAACGGTGAAGCAAAACTTCGTGAGAAAACCGGCTTGTTTTAAACCCAAAAAGGCAACGGCGCGTGTACTTGCCTATTACATTGACAAATGATCATGATACAGAAATCTGAGGCCTAGATATAAAAAGGTTGTATCAAAGTGAATCATGAAATATATTGCATTTTCTTTAATATTTTTATGTTGCCTTACTATACGTTCATACAAAGATAGCTAAATCTAGTTATACAAGAAAATATTAGAGGAATATTTCTATTTAAAACCATTAACCCTTATTAGCCTGTTCTAGTTTTTCCATAATGCGATTTCGTCTTACTTACGCAAAGAAGTGGCATTTGTAAGCATAGTTACAATGAAGTCTGTGGATGTGACTTACAAGTATGAAAATTAGCTTAATTCAATTATACAGATTATATGAGCTTCAATCGCAAATCCATTTAATTATCTATACCTAGTCTGTTGTCTGTAGCCTTGTCAAGAATACAGGCCAAATTACCTGTCTCCAGATAATTTTACAAAAAAAATTGCTTTGAACATATGCAAATATGAACTAAGCTAACTTCTGCAGCATGGATTTTTTTATGACATCGACAGTAGTAATTGTTTTGTTCCAGTCCAATTTATATAAAAGTATAATAAACTACCTGTTCCCTACTACGCTTCGCTGCGGCACATTGTGATTGAATGGTTGAGAAATGAGCAACAAAACAAAGAATACATTTCATATTAGTTTAATTTTATACCTGTAGAAAAAATATATAAAAACATTCCTTGATGCGGATTATATATCGTGCTAAAATTTCAGCTCGATCGGTGCAGAACTTTTTGAGTTTTTGAAGCGTACACAAACCAGCATATTATTTTTGTATATATATATATATATTATACACCTAAACCTTTCTCAGTAATCCCACTTCTACAAGTGAAACTGTACAAATATCCGTTCGGTAGTTTTTGAGATTATCACATTCAAATAGATACGACTGGGATATTTGTTTACTAGTAGATCATGCTTCCTCAATTTTGTTCTTTCATTTAATTGTGTATGATAATATGGTTGATCACTTAGCTAACAGACTTTTTATTTTTTTGCTACTAAATAAATACAAAGGAGGTTTATAATTTGTGTGAGTTCTTAATTATATATAATGGTCACACTACAACAAATAAACCAATTTTTGTGGGCTAACTTTAAATTTTCACGTCTAATAATTCTAAAAGCGAATTTATGCGCGCTCACACTCGACTCACAACTGGCGCAAAGTCAGCGAGTAAACACAGAGTAATACTTTTTATTCGCGTTTAATTCCCGCCGAGATTTGCATAACAAACCGGGGAAAGGTCAGAAAGCGAATACAAGTGTCCGGTGTGCGCAGTCAGCGATTGATATACGACCGCTTACACCTACTGGAATGTAGATCTATCTAATTAATTATTAGATATGTTAAAGATACGAAGTTAAATGGTAATATCTGTCACATATTATTGTAATTGGTATAAAAGTTCAGTATTAGCCCAGACTTGAGCGTGTGACTCTCAGCGCAGGTTCGATCCCCGGCTGTGCACCAATGGACTTTCTGTCTATGTTCGCGTTTATCATTCGCTCGAACGGTGAAGGAAATCATAATAAGGAAACCCGCTTGCCTTAGACCCAAAAATCGACGGCTTGTGTCGAGCACAGGAGGATGACCACCTTCTTGCCTATTAGATTGATACATGATCATGAAACAGAAACAGAAATCTTAGGCTCAGACCGAAAAAGGTTGTAGCGCCTTAATTTAATTTTGGAATTACAATATTTATCGTTACCTTACAAAAATAACAAATCTTCAAGACCATTTAAATTTACGTCTATAGATTATAACATGCAAATATACCATTAAGAAAATATATAACATAAGTAGGTTTCTTAACAGCCTCTTTGACTGGGTCTTCTATCATCATTCCTTCAATTATTTCGTCCATATAATAAACTCCCCCCAGAAAACATAGATTAAAAAATATAGAAATTGTGGTGGATATTCACCCTTTTTTCCAAACTACAGATTGTTCATCCGTTCGAGTGCACTGTTCGCAGTAAACAAGGCACTGAATGTTCAAACTCGAGCTTAAAATGCATATTCATGATATGCGCCACATGCAAATTGTGATTTACACATTGTAATGAATTCTTTTGATCTGTACATTCACATATTTGATTTACCCCATCGATGTTCAGTATTATGACGTGCTGATTTCATATTCATAGTTTTGCGGTTTCGGTAATCAAATGAATCTAAATTATATTAAAATATTGTACCTATCTGTTATGAAGTAATTTATGTACTGTCACTAATAAAATAGCTATCAAGAAAGGTAAAGGTAATGTTTAAATGAAAATTTATGTAGCAAAGGACTCGGGCATTATTTTTGGGTAAAATATAATTCATTTAGGGAAATCTTAATACACAGATTAACTGTAATGAAAGTCATAAAAACCTAAGATAATTAATATGGTGGAATGTAATCACCAAATAAAAAGCATCCAAGTTGATCAATATACCGAAGAGTTCTCAAGCAAATGTAAAAAGCCGGCTAAAAACTTACATAATTACTTTAGCGATACGACTGTTCAAAAGAAATGCATAAATGACAAGACGATGACAAATGAGTATCGCCCGCGTCCAACGCAGTCGGGTGGCAGACCTCATCAAATTATTCCCCACTTAAAAAATCTCCGTAAACAAAAAGGCAAGGGAAAAACACTCGAGCCGGGGTAAAAAATAGGTATTGGCAACATTGATTGATGCGTACTAATAGGGCGCGAAGGAATGAGGCCAGTGTGTAATTAAAGGAGAGGTGACACCTTCTGTCAACCACTTTTGTGGACTTCTAGAAATAGCCTAGTCACGCCTATTGGAGAGGAAGTAATTAGTTTTACGAACTTATTAAAAATTATTGAGTGAAGGATCCTAATTGATTACCCAATTTGTGGATCGCATGTGCTTTGTATACCTGATTGACAAGTTCTAATAAGATGAGCTTATAATTTGACGATTATTTAAACCTACTACTGACTAATCTAGTTACAGGATAAAAGGTATTGTTTATGATTAAGTACTGTATTGGAAGAATAATTAAAATCGATAAAAATAATTTTATCAATTACGATGAACACTTATTTTTTTGTAAGTTAATTCTGACCACTAACGTAGACATAATTATAATTCAATTCACAGTAGTAAATGACAGTGTTACGTTATTCATTTAATTAAACTAGTAATACAATAAACACGTTATACGAGTTTCAAAAATCACAAAAAAGACCTCATTACAAGCGCAGTGTAAGACATAAAATCGATGGAGATAAGCGATACATCGTGAGTTTTTATAAAGCATCCCTTATCGTTGTGTACATATCATTAGTAATGCAAAATAATGGGATACAGACACCTCGTGCCGTTTGCGAGCTAATGATTAATGCTGTTCACCATTAATTCTTATTTTTGATGAGAAATTTGACTTGTGCTGTCAGGCGCCGGATCCAGATTAATATAGGCTGACTCTGCAACTTGTATAACAATGTTAGACGCCGCCCTATCCAGAAAGCAATCACATTGTGCGGATTTTGAATTTGGAACAAAACTTTTATAATTCAAAAATGGATCTTACATTTGAGGCCGTATTTTAAAACTAAAACCAAATTCCAACCAGACAAAGCGAATGCAATAAATAGTTCGGTTCACCAACGGAACTATCCGAATAGTTTCAACCGTAAAAGGGCAACGTACAAAGAGCTTCATAAAATGCCAGTACGACCACATCGGTGACAAACTCGGGAGGTATTCCGAGGGCCGGCTACGGCACCCTTTAACAACGCCCTTCGCATATTAGCCTGAAAATCAAAAGTCGCCATTATTAATGGCATTGCGCGATGACAATCAAAATATCTCAAAGCGTCAACAGAGAAGCGAACAGAAGCTGCTCAGTAAATGTAGAGTCACCAGATGCGATCAACGCAATCATATTTCAAATAGGAAGCAAGAAAAATTATAGAAGCATTCAGCATCTTTATCTCGCGGATACAAGAGTTCATTTTATGACCATTAATTTTGCCGTTTGCTCGGGTGTTTTATCACAGCGAGAAGCTCTGTCGCGCGTCTCATTAATCAAAAGCATTTGTTTACAACGGAGGGAATTTGATTTGATTAAAATAATTCGCAATATCCTTGATAAATATCACCCTCGGTCTTCGTTTGATCTTCACTGAAATTAATGGTGGAAGATTCAATCACACAAATGTTCTTAAGGCATTTTCTTATGTAAATATTGAATTTTTATCTCGTCTTACTGTCGTTAATGAAACCTAGTCAGAATGCCTGCATTGGCAAACGGCAATATGCCAGAAGAACGGGGATGTTTTTAATGTGGCAGGTTACATACGATTTTGCCAGGTTTCACACCTAAAGCCAGTGGAACTGCGGGTAAGTTGCCGGCCATATAAAAAATTCATTTAATTATAGCTTTATCTTCTTTTTTTCAGCAGTTTTAGCCTAGTGGCTTTAGCACGCAAATCTCATCCCTATGGTCGTAGGTTCGATCCCCGGCTGCGTACATAGACAGAATAGACATTCTATGTGCGCATTTAACATTCGCTCGTACGGTGAAAAAAACAACAAGGAAACCGACATGCCTTAGACCCAAAAAGTCGACGGTGTTTGTCGGCATAAAGGAAACCTGAGGCCCAGACCTAAAAGGTTGTAACGCCATTGGTATATACATAGCTTTTCACTAAATAACTATAAAAGCCTTACTGTCTGAGTAGTCTTCTTGCTTAGATTAAAATGCCTGATAAAGAGATACATAAGGGTTAGTAGACTGAAGATCTCCGGTAGTAGAAACAGTGGAATGAATAACGATTGATGTCAAAGCGATGTGTGCTGGAGTCTGCCCTCCTGGCTTAACCCGCCGCACGCCGATTAATCGCTGCTAATTCGATCCGAAACGGAATTAAACCGGACGAATGCATAGATCCCAACGATTTGTTGACTGCTAATTGAGTCGACGTTTGATTTACTGCCAATTGTCAACGTTCAATCCGTATAAAGCAGTGTATTTGTGCTGCATGTGATGGCATTTCTTTTGATAAGTATTTAAAATATGTCCAATATTTTGTCTAGGTATTTTTGTTTACAGAAATAAAGGTATGTAAGATATCTTTATATAAATATACCTTTTGATTTAGTGGCGCTACAACCTCTTTAGGTCTTGGCCTCAGATTTCTGAATCTGTTTCATGATCATTTTGCCAATCTAATAGGCAAGTAAGTGATCAGCCTCCAGTGCCTGACACATGCCGTCGACTTTTTGGGTCCAAGATATCGGTTTCCTCACGATGTTTTCCTTCACCGTTCGAGCAAATGTTAAATGCGCACATAGAAAGAAAGTCCATTGGTGCACAGCCGGGGATCAAACCTACGACCTCAGGTATGAGAGTCTTCTGCTCTTATATCTTTTGATTAATTAAGCGCAAAATGTGTACTTTTTTAATTTGCATTATTTTTAGTCTTCAGTAATTGAAAGTAAAAAAAACGTTTGTAAAACATTTTTTATTACTAAAGTCTTGTATGGGGAAAATCGTAATAGTTGCGACTATTATTAAACCACGTTTAATTATGAAAATACCCAAGATAATCGTCATTAAATCAAATAAGCACGGTTGGATGCATAAAGGAAACAAAACAAACATTACAAATTATATTAAAACAGAGATAATCCTGTCAATTAATTGGAGTTAAGATGAAAACCGGTCTCGACGCATGCGCGAATCAAACCGACCGAGATAATGTGCTCACAAGGAAACTCAAGGATTTACAATTAATAGGTATTCAAATCATTTAAAATAAACGAACCTTTGAAGACTGAAAGAAAAAAATCTGATTTATTTGAGTTTGAGTTAATGAACATTAGAAGTGAGAGAATGGTTACGATTATTGAATCATATGAAGTCCTTTGTTTTTATTACAATGTATATTTAGTATAAACTAAGCGTTGTCCTTAGATGTGCCACGTCAGATAAAAAAAGGGTGCGTGTACTTACGTACGCGCGTAAGAAGTTATACTTCTTTGACATTATTAAAAATAGTTTTTGATTGCATGCAAATAATTCATTACAATTAAATAATCAAAGACTGGAAAAGGAGTCATTATAGTCAATAAAGTTCAGTTTACATTTGAAAAATACAATAAATAAATATTTATTATTATCCTCTTACATTAAGTGTAACATAAATTCTATTATTATTCGAATGTTGTTTTTAAATTATGTCCAATGCCGTAGCATCTTCCGTGGGCAACTTCATTCTGTTAATTTTGTGTCATCGTAAAATTTCACTCACATCAATTTTTCATAACGCGCCTAAAGAAGTATAACTTCAAAAATAGTCTTTTGTTTTTCAATTTGCCTCGTAGTTTCTGTTTTGTAATACAAAATATTTGGCGACAAATAGAATGGCAGAGATCTTGACAGTATATTTTAATTAAGTCAGATTTAAGTTTTTGTTGTTAAAAAGTTTTATATTATTTAAGATTAGTTAGATATTGCATAATAATTAGGAAGATTGTAATAATTTAACAAACATAATATCTTTAATTAGAATATTTACTTTTTATTAAAGGATTTTCTAGTGGATATTTGCAAAGTAAATTTAAAATCCTTTAAAAAAACAGCCTTAATCCGGGTCCCCGAGTGACAGTGACACATCGGTACACGGCGCGCTGTCCGACTGTAATTCTACCCAACACTGGTCGAGAGGGACGTGTTTTATTTTCAATCTACTAAATTAATTAAGAGGAATTAATAAAATTGCCCTTTATTAAGTATATAGTAGCATAACGGCCTTATTTCATATAAAAAAACGAGTTGCACTCCGGGAGTGCCGGCAGAAGTAAAAACTTGAATATTAACGTTGTGCATTTTTGATATTTTGGAATGGTTAGGGAATAATTTTTCACGAATTGCTTTAATTATCAGTATAAAAGTACTATGATTTATGTAGTAATATTCATTTAATGCGCTATCGTACATATACATGACAATTTATATTACATTCCATACGCCGCGCCAGCTGTCTACTCCCCATCCATCTTACGAATTTTCGACCAGGTCACGTGTCCTGACGCGAGTTTAACATTTTTTACCCATTCCAAAATAAGTGTACAACGCCGCTAAAGAAGTTCATAAATGTTACCATGGTAACAAGTGCAGTACTACGTCGTTAGGAATAGTTATATTGAATAAATAGAAGGCAGAAATGATAAGGCGAGGAATTGGTGCCACATCTACACACTACCACAGCGCCCAAACTTTTTAAATTTGTTTTAATTTTCTATTTATCCATTGTAATTATTAATACTATGTCGGGCATATCGTACAATAGTTAACATTTTAAAGATAGAATATTCAAATTGTAAGAAGCTTTTTATATTAGCAACTATTAGAAGTATTTATTTTTGTAATCAATTAAAACAGCGGTGTTATGAAAAACACACTTACATCTCAATTTAAATACATTATCCCGTAAACCTCTCATAAATCTCTTCAATCAACATCAGATTGCAACATTCAATTGAAGCATTTGAAAATGAAGTCGAAACCGCGAGTATCGTTCAAGCGAACCGCCGATCAATCACCATCCATTAAACAAGAAAAGAAAAGCGCTTTCCCCCAAACATTGGCCCTCGAATCGGCCCAATTTACATGAGAGCCGCTTTTTCCTCGCATCGAGATTAGCTCTGAATGAGTTTGATGAATTGTTTTTACCCCCGCGTCCCTACAACCGGTCATTTGTTAAAAATACACCCGATCTGGCTAATTGTCTCCTCTTATTTCACACTCCCTATCATTTAAATTACGGATTTGTTGTTTGATTTATACAATGTTTTTGTTTTAATTAAATCTTTGTTGTCAAACGCGGGTGACCATTGTTTTATTCTTCTATGTATGATGGTTTAAGATGTGGTCTAAGATCCCGCTATACAACGACCTTCACCGAGATGCTTATTTAATGAAACTTATTTTATATTTAATTTAATATGTCAATAAATATAATCCATATGGGTTGCCTAGCAAATTTCAGTCCAGAGTATGTTTAATTAATTTAAAAAAAATATATTTTTTTAAACATTTCTCCGGTGTGATTATTAGATAAATTCTATACCAATCGAAAGTATGAAGCCCATAGAATATGCAAACGTTAGGTTGTTTTTAATCAATTAATTATTTATGTGTATATTTTTTATGTGACACTAAAGTATATATACATCTTTAGTAAAAAAGTAAGTTATAGTGATACATATATAATACTACCCTGATTAAAAATATTGATTGAAAAAAGTTCAAAAAATTTACTACATGCAAATTATATATTTTTTTTTTTTTAATATTAATTAAACATACTCTGGACTGAAATTTGCTAGGCAACCTATATGGATTATATTTATTGACATATTAGTTTAAATATAAAATAAGTTTCATTAAATAAGCATCTCGGTGAAGGTCGTTGTATAGCGGGATCTTATACTAATGGTGTAATTGATTAAGAAAGAGAAAATAAACCAAAATAAAAATAATCTTACCTCTCAAGATGTTTGACGATATCTTCGTATGCGGCTCTACAATTTTCCCATATGCCCGATCTGTTGACAGAAAGTAAAATAAGAAAAACGGGAAATAAAACAGTAAGAGTCATATTAGCAGAAGAAAGCGGTTTGTAAAAGGAAATCCAAAAACTCAGCGCTATTTAAGAACAGGAGGCAAACTGGTATCTCATCTGATGTTAAGTACCAGAAGGCTCGCAAGTGCGTTGCCGGCCTTTTAAGAATTCCTACGCTCTTTTCTAGAAGGACTCAACGTCAAATTGTTTCGGAAATACTGACTATATTGGCAGTAAAAGATGTTTAAATAATGTAGAAAAAATTTCAGAAAATTTTCCAGGTAGACAAATTGTCAATAAAACAAACAAAAAACAAACGTAGAAATGTGTCTGCCCCATGGTCCAATGCGGGGCTATGTGACTGACTATACGAGTTTACTCTTAAATAAATGAATCACGAAAATGACCGCTTTATTCTCCTAGTGAGACTATAAAAGAACCGAAATTGAACATTTAAAATGTAAAGAATCTTAATAAGCGCGAAAGACAAAAACTTGCAACAAAGTATTGAAAATAAAAGTTTGCAAATGAAAAGGGTTTGAATGTGAAAGGAATAATTATGAGCACTCAATATTAAATGTTCCGTTAGACTGGTCGAGGGGTCGAAATTAATTATGTTTTTAAAACAATCGCTTATATTTGTGTTGGAACAACTCATGCGTGATCGTTGAAATTGTTTCTGAATTACTTGAACACTTTGTTTGTAAACTTCTCAAATATTTCTTACAATATTGAAGGGTTAAATGCCATCCTTAAGTGAAACTTATAAGTAGGGTAATACTTAAAATTATTTAAATTTTCAACTATACAGCATTGGAGCAAAAATTGGTATAGATTTGGTAATAGCACTAAAACCTCTATGGGCTTTTTTGGATCGAAAGAAGATGTACTTATTTTAAATGAAATTAAATCATAGTTGGATACAACGTATAGAAAAAGAGTAAAATAAGTCTAGAGCCCGAGAGCAAAAATTGTTTTGATGTTCTGTCAAATTTGACAGAAAGAAACAAATGAGTTAGTAAAAAACAATTCAGTAGCGATTTACTTTCTATGCAAATCTATGGCATTTATTTAAGTTCTAGCAATATTTTCTAAAGTAAAACAAATCTAGTTTTTATTTAACATGCTTGTTCATTAAGATATATAATTATTATGTTCGTTATAAATACGTTGTTAACAAGCGTAACACTGGAGGCTTTGTCAATAATTAGTTAATTTCACAGTTCAGTAACTGAAGATAGAACAAGTAGCTTTTTAAGTACACACTATATCTTGATGCTAATTTAAATAAAGCACAGTAGCATGTATCATGGTTGATTAAGGTTATTTATTCACTCAAGCAATTGTCTTGGTACGTTTGTATAATACTGCTTCCAGAGTAATGCTGCATACGTGAGGCCTAAATGCAATGTACGTGCGAAAAAGGGACCCAATTTCTTTTTAATTTAATGAAAATCATTATAATCCAATTTTTAATTAATATATAAATATAATATAATTTTTAATTACAAGGAATTATAAATAAAGCAAATTTAATCGCCGAAATGTATAACCGAACAACTGCACAAAATTGGATTATTTTTGTTTGTGTTCAGAACAAGATTTCTATAAAAGAAAATTTCGAACTAATTTTTTAACGGAAGTTAGAGTGAGTGAATAAGACCGAAGATTATTTCTCAGTAGATATTTCATGTACTTCTAAAGGCTTAATACCATCACGCTATGACCGAATTATCGCGCCTGATATTGAAGACAAAGTTTTTATGGATAATCATTTGATTAATACCGGTTTCAGGTCTAATAAGCAAACTAGTATAAAATATTGAAAGTAAAGCAGCTATATAGGCACAAAAAATCTATATTTTTTTTCGTTTCCTCCCTTTTCCAACGCATTATGTGAAGGGATATATGTCGGTAAGTTAATCACGAAAGTGGCAGTAAGACACTGGGGTAAGTCGAGTCAAGTGGCGTTGCGGGTCTTCCCCGGAAGTGAGGGCATTCGATGTTTGTACTTTTCTTATTAGCTTAACTCGCTTAGACATTTAACCTGTATCACTTGTGACCCGGTAGGTTTCTTTGGACTCATTTACAAGTAATCTGATTACGCACTAATTATACTACATTTAACGGATTTCTTTGTTTACCGCGTATAAGATACAGAAGAACGAAGATACAAAATTATAACAAGTTCTCTCCACACTAGTCTAGCTTTCTCTAAACCGCCACGTGTGACTCATAGAAGTATGCGTCGAACGAGTTATCTTGCATTACCTAAAGTACGTACGAACTACGGCAAAAAAATGTTTACCTACGGAGGCGCACAGCTGTATGTAATAAACTACCCACAGATATAAAAAATATTACTTCTATCAATTCATTTAAATCGAAGCTAAGTGAATATGTTAAACAAAATTCCTTTTAAATTCACATCTTATAATTACTTTTAATTCATATTTCTTTGGTTACTTTTATTTTTAAGTTTATTGCATGTTCGGCTATCTTTTATTGTGATTATTTTAAGAAAGACTACAATGTTATGTTAATCTAGAATATTATTCTCATGTAAGTGACATTTTTTGTCTTTTTGAGAAAATAAAGTCTTTAAACTTAAATAATTGCTGTGTGATAAGTTCCATAAGGATAAAACTTTTTTAACATAGATACGGAAAAGTAACGTCATTCTTTAGTTGAGAAAATTTTAAATTTATTAAGATGCATTTTTAAACTACGTTGCGGTCATTCATAGTTGTTATGAAGACAAAAATAACGTCACCCCTGCCATGTACATTTTATTATAAATAAAATATTACTTCTATACCATGTTAGGGAAGCCACAGTTTTACGTCACCAATATCCGGACAAAGCATTTATGACATTTTTTCTATATCATGTAAATAGACTTATAACTAAACAACTGAATGTTAAATTAAAAAGATTATAAAGTACGGAGCTTCATGGTAGTTAAGAATTAAAATTTTAGTCAATAGTAAACATTAGTAACTTTATTTAGTCTGTGCCAAGTTTGACATTTGACATATAAAATTTATGCAGTCAATATTGCTGACGCTTATTCCTTTTAAAATTATAGTTTTGATTCTAGTTTCTAGATGGCGTTAAAAGCAATTTCAACTTCAAATTACATCGTATTATGAGGACTTGAGCGTTTGCAGCTTAGAAATGTGGCTAGACTCATGCTAAGCTTATCCGACTAATCTTAGACGTAGCTGGATAAGCCATAGTAGCTTGCTTTTGTTTCGAGAGCTGTTACAATTTCCTTGAATTTGTAACTTACGCTGGTTTTTGTTATTTTATAAGTTTTCCCCTCCTAATGGTTTTTCAGAGACGGACATTCATTTTAAGTTAGCGCTTATCACATAGTAATACTGCTGTCCCTTTTTTATGTTAATTATTTTAATTAATACCTGGATATTTTTTGACATTTAAGACTTTCACATTGGATGTATGGAGGTTTACTTTGGACTAAATTACCTACGATTTTGGTGTGCACGATATATTTTTATTACTGTTGAACGGTCAACAAAAATTGCCCTCGATTCCCTGACTGAGTCCCACCAGGCTTAAGTAAGCATTGTTCCAAGGCCGCATACAAACTATTTACTCACCTAGCCAGTGCTTCCATGTTGTGCATTGGTTGTCCCTTGATGATGGACCCGTCAGGCCGCGGTACACCATGGTGGGGCATACCCGGTGACATCAGAGCATGTTGGTGCATAAAGCCCATAGGACCAAGGTGAGTGGGGGGTGCATTATACCCGTTTGCGAGTAGTGGAGACTTCTCCATTCTGGCCATTTCTGTAAAAAAAACAATGCATCGTTACTTCTTTTGTTTTCTGTTAGTTGCCTATTCTTGAGAATATACGTCATTTTTGCCTTTTTAGTTATAAAAAGGTTTAGTTTTTAAGTTTTTACTTGTTTTGTTTATATTGTTTTTAATTTAATTTCTATAATAATAGTTTTCTATTGTACCTATTAGTATTAAGTAACTGTAAAAATAGGAAATAAGGAAATAAATAAGTATACGTTTAACAAAATTTTCAGTGCCTTAAGTAATCGATGCAAGATTAAAGGTGTAATGCAAGGGAAACCAATAATTATTTCGGTATTGTATAGACCAACACTAAAATTATTACGCAGAAATGTCCCTATTCCGTATGCCGTATTGGTGAGCTAGCAACAGCGTTTGAAATAAATACCACCCATGGACCAAACTTCATACGCAAAAAATTTAAACTTTGTAACAAAAGTAGTAACGGGTTTGGAGTTCAGTGAACTAGTATATAATTGTATAAACAGCATTTATAAATTAAACATTTAAATCACAACTGGCTTAAACAATTTGTTCCCCATAAATATTCCTGAATAATTCAACGACATTCATAAATAGCGGGCCACTCGAAAGTAATCACGTACCTACTCAGGTAAAATCCAATTAATACCCAGTATTATCATTTAATTACTCGTTCCAATAATCGAATCGCCCGTAAAACGGTGTATCAACAATAATAAAATGAGCAATGAATTTCGAGACTATTGTTTTCTGTACCACAAACATCCCGTGTAAACATTGGGGGTAACGCAAATATTCTTAAAATGACCCCCTGTACCCCACAGGGTGTCTTTTGGACACAGTCACCCCGAGGTCACCAAGCAGGGTGTAGGAAACAATTAACATGGTGTCGAATTAAACACGAATTAACGTTTGGGTAAAGGAAAACCTTTTCCATTGAACAAAGGATTTTGGGATTGCTGAGTATTAAATATGTGTTCCGCTTTGTTTTCCAATTAGAAAGGTATTTCTGATAATATTGAATTTCGAACGTCTAGTTCTGCTCTATTTTCGAATAAGAAAGGTGTTTTAAATAAATATTTGAATTTCGAACGTCTAGTTCTGCTTTATTTTCGAATAAGAAAGGTGTTTGAAATAAATATTTGAATTTCGAACGTCTAGTTCCACTTTGTTTTCGAATAAGAAAAGTGTTTGAAATAAATATTTGAATTTGGAACATTTATAGAATTTGTATGACTCTGTTTGTTTAAGCTGCAGATAAGTTCATTCATAAGTGACTTAAGAGCTCCGCGATGCAGGCTTTGATAACATTAAGATAATATTGTCTTTTATTCACACGAGCAGTAGTCTATTGGTTAAGCGTGGGATTATTAAGCCTGAAATCGTAAGTTCGAACCTTGACTGTGGCTATCAATCCTACCGATTTTTGCAAGGAAAAAATAAGTGTTCACTTAACATACCTACAACGGAATTGACTTATGTAGTTGATAATGTTCTTTAGTAGGAAAATTACCAATATTATTTATTTATTCATTTAATACTTTGTTAAAAAAATCAGTGCAAATTATAATAATTAAAAAAGAATAAAATGGGCGGCCTTATCGCTTTCCAGTGAACGCTTCCGAAACCATTTATAGAAAATTAAAACAAAATACGGTGAACGCAAAAACACATACATAAGATATACAATAAATTAACAAACAATTAAAACATGTTGGCACATCTACATAATTTGTCAGGGATTACTAATTATATTACTCAATGATTTAAATTACAGCTGAAGTAACGTGGTAAGCTCGCAGGATTTTACAAGCTTCAAGTTTCTGACCGAAACCTTTAAACCAAAATAGTAATAACAAAACTACGTAACTCAAACAAATACATTTTACGGCGTATGGTTGAGGAGATAACCACTCGGTTAACTAAGTAAACAAACCTGCCCAATTAATTCAGGGTCTACTAGACATAATGTTTGTTTCTCTATAATCCGTTAAAACTTATTTCCATATTTAAGTATTTTATCTATGGCTAACTATTTTCCTAATAAAGTAATGGCCCTGTAGCCATTTGGCCACAGATTACATTAATTTTTTTAGATAGTAAATGTCATTCATATGTAGTAAATGTCATTAATATGTAGTAAATGTCATTCATGTGTCAGTCAGACAATGAGCAGATGACCTTGACACAGCGCGACTTTGGGTCTAAGACGATGAACACAGTAGGAGCAAGTATTAAATGCCCAGCTGTGACTTCAACAATTGAATCGCCTCAGTTTCTGGACCAACACTGTTTTAAGAATACTATCTATCTATACACTCACGCCTTTGACTAAAATGGTACAGACTGCTTGCTACGGTCCTGACATGCCTCTCTCACTTCATCCTCAGTTACTGGACCAACACTGTTTTAAGAATACTATCTATCTATACACTCACGCCTTTGACTAAAATGGTACAGACTGCTTGCTACGGTCCTGACATGCCTCTCTCACTTCATCCACATCTCATGAAATTTTACCTAAAGAGTAATGTTGGCCTAGTGGCTTCAACGTGCGACGCACATTCCTGAGGTCGTAGGTTCGATCCCCTGCTATATACCAATGGACTTTCTTTATATGTGCGCGTTTTACGGTGTACGGTGAAGGAAAACATCGTGAGGAAACCGGCTTGTCTTAGACCCAAAACGTCGACGGCGTGTGTCAGGCTGATCACCTACTTGCCTATTAGATTGACAAATGATCATGAAACAGACACAGAAATCTGAGGCCCAAACATAAAAAGGCTGTATCGCCACTGTTTTTTTTTAAATACAACATATTTTATTTCGTCTGGAATTGGACCTTCAAGTTTCACTAAGCTTAAAGAAGCGGTAATGTGTCGCGAAAATAAATATAACTTTTGTCGGCAACAAGTTATTCCCAGGGCTCAAAGTATAACCCAACAACCGCATCGGTCAACCGCACTTACTAATTAACTAAATACGTGTTAAATCTCATAATAACCTGCGGTTAGCAACCCTTACCTTTCATCTCTTTCTATATTTCCTTTTTTATATCCCTATCCTTGTCTAATTGAGCCCGTCCGGCATTCGTAGAAAATTAGGTCATAATTGTGATTGCCATTGAATAATTTTTTTTTAAATATATATTTAATATTAAACATTAATTACTTATACCTTACTATACTTATATGAATATTTTTATAATTATTACTACGAGTAGGTAACTATTATTTCACTTAAATTCAATTACTAAGCTTTTATCCAGGATTGTAATTATTTCAGTTATAAATTAAAAACAACATTTCTATTTCGTAATCCGAAACTTTTATTAGATTGTAATGAGGTTATTTATAATAAGGTACTTAGCAATATTATGCATTAGGGAAGCAAACAAAACCCCAAAACATTTTATATAAAATTAAAATTTCGCATTCTCCAAGTAATTTCTCCACCAAAATTAAACCAAAAAGGCCAACGCCCCGGGCCCCAAAATGCCCCTTGATATCATAACTATGATTAAGCTCATCCACTGATCGGACATTTAAAGAAATAAAACGTCGATTAAATACCCCATTATTATATCGATTGGTCGAATATCGATTGTCCTCAACAATCGCACCAAATTACGGGCCATTATTTTGAACTAGATTCGATAGAATTCAACTTAATGATATCACTTATGTGTTTAAAAGAGGATGGATATAATCCGAAAATTAGACGATAAATGAACTTCCTTTTGTTTATTATAAAGACGAATTTATATTTTTTGGCTCGATCTGTTGAAGCTAGAAGCTCGGAAGGTTTGGACTCCATGTGCCTGAACGCAGTGATAGTTCTGGAGTTTATCAACTTGATGATATCACTTAAAAGAGGATGGATACCAAATATGATCCGAAAATTAGACGAAAAATAAACCTCCTTTTGTTTATTATAAAGACGAAATTATATTTTTTAGGCTCGATCTGTAAAAGCTAGAAGCTCGGAAGGTTTGGACTCCATGTGCCTGAACGCTGTGATAGTTCTGGAGTTTATCAACTTAATGATATCACTTAAAAGAGGATGTATACCGAAAATTAGACGAAAAATTAACATTCTTTTGTTTATTAAAAAGTCGAAATTATATTTTTTAGGTTCGATCTGTAGCTTTGGATAGTTACGAAGAGATAGTTCTGGAGTTTATTCCAATATCCTTATACTTTATTACAATAATAAGTAATGTTTTTAGGAGAAGATTCTTAGTTAATTTTCTTCGGGATTGTCTGTAAGAAACTGGTCTAAGCAGTAAAACCGATTTAATGTTTTTGACGTCCATTGTTTTACCTGTTTTTTTATGTAAATATTTCTTAACAAATTTCCTACATACCTTTGACTTCTTATAGATCACATATTTATACATACATCTGCTAGTAAATATATATTATATACTTACTAGCAGACCGGCCAAGCGTTGCTGTGGCTAAGGTTTTTGTTATATTACATAGTAGTAAACTATTCAAGGGAAACGGTAGGAGAACACCAGTCATGGGGACCACCATGCTTTATTGGTGGTTATGCCATTAAATTATAGCTTATGTGAAACGTTGGTACTTTCAACACAGCGCCATCTGTTAGAATAATGACTATCAAATAATAAACAAATATTTTGCAATAAAATAATATTGCAGGTATAAATTCAGATGTAAGCTATAATATCTTTTAGGTTAGATCGAACTGCACACGGTGTGCAAATTTGATTGATATCGGTTAAGTAGTTTAGGAGTCCTTAGCGGACAAACAACGTGACACGTAATTTATATATATTAAGATTTATCAAATGTTTATTTTGGATCCTATTTTGGATCCTACCTTGTTATTTATTATCTATAACTTATAGGCCTAATGCCATAAATAGCACATTTATTATGACGTATAAAGTTTTAAGGCTTGTAAATCAAGAAAAATATATTCATAAAACTAGGGAATAAAGGGTTATAAAATACAATGTTGGAGGTAATTGCACTGATACAAGCTGCGCGAAAACTGGTTTTAGTCATAATTATAAGTAAACAAACAACGAAATACAAAGAGTCGCATTTAATCCATTAAAAATCTCTCGGAACACTGTTCTCAGTAGACATAGCTATCAGCACCGATGAACTCATTAGCGATAGCGATTTTGATCGCAACTCTAATAATGGGAGAACTGCATCCGAATTGCATACAATTTATCTTCTAACGTAAAAGTCTTCTTGGTTATAAGGAGTCATAGTAATATGAGTATTAGGTGAGGAGACTGAAACTATATATCGATTGGTTGAATATTGTAATGTATGCAATATCTATTGAATATGTTTAATCACAGTATGTTTCATAATTCATATTTTCCTTCTGTCTATTTTCATTTACATTATAATTGGTAAGCTCTTTTCTTGAAGGACCCTTAGTCGAGTCGGAAATACTTCAGTAGGCAGCTGGTTCCACATAGTGGTGGTGCGAGACAAAAAGTTTGGTACCAGAACCAAAGAAATACGTACAATATCTAGTAAGTGTGTATAATAACAGCAGGTTTCACAACTGACAAGCATTTTCATTTATGCCATGAGAAAGGTGTTATACAATATCAAAGTATTCGAATTTTAAAGCAATAAACGGTGTAAATTTTAAAAATGGAATTACAAATGAAACAAAAATCTTGAAAATGATACAAAACAAGGCGAATTAAATGAAAATTACAGTCAGCCGGCAATCGTAGCATTTACAATAAACACATAATTGTACGGTCAGATCACCAATGGCATATACGATTGGCTAAAATAACTGACTGTAATTTAGTGAATAAATCGCTCGTTGTCGCTCGCAAGCGCAGCGATTATGGTGTAAATATTATATTTAACTGGGAACTGCTACTTTTCGCTATCGAGGGCACCCGTTACTGAATCAATTTCATATGCAAATTCGCTGAACTATTTGCGAACCTATTCCACTTAGATTCCTTCAAGAAAGAGAAACAAAAAAGAGAACAAAACTTAAAAGGCCGACCACGCACTCGCGATGGTATAGGCCGGCAACGCACCCGCGATTGTATTATTTAACATCGGGTGAGCTTACTGCCAGTTTGCGGGCTGTTTTAAAAAAAAGATGTGATTACATACATTTTTTTTTTTTTTTATAAAACAGGGGGCAAACGGGCAGGAGGCTCACCTGATGTTAAGTGATACCGCCGCCCATGGACACTCTCAATGCCAGAGGGCTCGCGAGTGCGTTGCCGGCCTTTCAGGAATCGGTACGCTCTTTTCTTGAAGGACCCTAAGTCGAATTGGTTCGGAAATACCTCAGTGGGCAGCTGGTTCCACATAGTGGTGGTGCGCGGCAAAAACTGCCTAGAAAAACGCTCAGTTGTGGAACGGCGGACGTCGAGGTGATACGGGTGGAATTTCGTATTCTGTCTCGACGTCCGATGATGAAATTCAGCTGCAGGTATTAATCCGAACAACTCCTCTGAACACTCTCCATGGTAAATGCGGTAGAAGATGCAGAGTGACCCCACATCTCTACGCAACGCCAAAGGATCAAGCCGCTCGGAGAGGGATTGGTCGTCGACGATTCGAACCGCTCTGCGTTGTATACGGTCAAGTGGAAGGAGCTGGTACTGGGGAGCCCCCGTGCAGAGGTGAGAGCAGTACTCCATGTGGGGCCGAATTTGCGCTTTATATAGTTGCATGCGGTGGCCCGGAGTGAAGTACCGCCTCGCCTTGCTGAGCACACCAAGCTTTTTGGAGGCTAATTTAGCCTTTTCCTCCAAGTGACCGCGAAACTGAACGTCGTTCGATATGTCAACGCCAAGTATTCCAATGCTGGCTGTGGCTTTAAGAAGAGTGTTTTCGAAAAGAGGAGTGGCGACAAAGGGTGTTTTTTTAGCGGAAAACGCGCAAACTTGTGTCTTCTTGGGGTTAAATTGGACTAGGTTTAGTCTGCCCCAGTCTGAGACTCCACGTAGTAGAGTTTCGACTTCAGACACAAGTTTGTTCCGGTACTCATCGACAACTGCCCGAGAAATACCTGCCCGGCCAGTGTAAAAAGTATCCCCAGTGCTGTCATCCGCATAGCAATGAATGTTGCTAAGTTGCAACATATCATTGATATGCAGAAGAAACAGGGTCGGGGATAGAACACAGCCTTGTGGGACCCCAGCGTTCACGGGTTTAAGGTCGGAACATGCTCCGTCGATGACGACCTTGATGCTCCGATCGGCCAGAAAGCTGGAGATCCAATCGCATAATTTCTCGGGTAGCCCATAGGCTGGAAGCTTCGAGAGCAGTGCTCTGTGCCACACCCGATCGAAGGCTTTCGCTATGTCCAAACTTACCGCCAGCGCCTCCCCCTTGGACTCAATTGCCTCTGCCCACATATGTGTAAGGTATACAAGGAGGTCACCAGCTGAGCGACCACGACGAAAGCCGTACTGAGAATCGCTAATCAACTGGTGGCCCTCTAGATACCTCAAGAGCTGGCTATTAATAATGGTTTCCATTATTTTGGAGAACAAGGAGGTTATAGCTATTGGGCGATAGTTGGACGGATCAGAGCGATCGCCTTTTTTTGGGATCGGATGTATCGAAGCGGTCTTCCAGCACTTCGGGACAGTGCCGAGCAAGTACAGGTACCGGAAAAGGCGAGTTAAGACCGGAGCCAACTCAGGAGCACAAGTACGCAGCACAATTGGGGGGATACCATCCGGCCCGCTCGACTTATGAATGTCCAAGGAAGATAGTGCTTTGCGCACGGCACGTTGCTGGAATGTGATTTCCGGCATCGAAGAATCACACCGCGAAATGGTCGGTGGTGATCTCCCTCTGTCATCCAAGTCGAGTCGAGTCGAGTTGGACGCGAAGAGACAGCCCAAAAGGTCGGCCTTCTCCTTCGCAGTGTTATCCAGGGAGTCATCCTCCCTCTGCAGTTGCGGAATAGCGGGCTGACAAAAATTCCCTTGGACAGCTTTGGCGAGAGACCAGAAGGCTCGAGTCCCTGAAGGGAGTTGGGCCAATCTCTCGCCAAATCTGGCAATGTGCTCTGACTTTGCCTTAGTGATTTCCCGTTTGAAGGACCTGGAGGCTGAGTTATATGCTGTTTTGAGTTCGCTGGTATTGGCATCACGAGATTTCGCCGCTTCCGCCCATGCCTTAAAGCATTCTCGCTTTCGACGCGAGGCCGCCTTGCAAGAACGTTTAAACCAGGGCTGAGACTTGCCACCGATCGGCACCGCAGAAAATGGAATAAAGAGTTCCATGCCCTGCAGAACCACTTCGGCGACAGAGGCGGCGACGGAATCTGGAGCTTCCGGCGAAAAGCACATAGGCCCCCAAGGGTAGGACGCAAAGAAAGACCGCATCCCGTCCCAATCTGCTGACTTGTAGTGCCAGATACGGCGACCACCCATAGAGCGGGGCCGTGAAGGGCGCATAGATGGCACAGTACTCCGGACCACACAATGATCTGATGAACCCTATGGCGGGTCAACAGAGACTTGATAATTCTCCGGATGTTAAGTCAGCAGAAGATTTCCTTATCTCGCAGAAAAGATTCTAACAAGACAAATGTGATATCCAATCTCTTTGTCAAATAAGGGAATATGTTAACAAAAGATCAATCCATCAAACATCTACACAAATATATTTGCCGACAAAGCACTATTACTCTCGGCGACGGTCACGTGCGAACTACAATCAATAATACACAATCGTGAAAATGCGAGCGGTCAATAAAGTGAGTCAACAGTAAAGCCTGTATGACATTTCAAAGACAAAATATTCTATGGAGCTGTTTTATCTTGATTGGCTTACGACTGCCAGAAAAGTAAAGTATATTGTTTCTATGTTTACACTATTCGTATGAGACTTGTTTTCGGTTTAGAATTTAATAGATATTAATTAATTGTTGTACGCGTTGAATTTACTTTCTTTAATCCATTTTAATCTAATGTTATTAATACTAGACACAGCTGCATTGCATTTCTAATTTTAAATTTAGAACACCTCAAATCAAATATGGCAAGTTATTTTAAAATTAAATTTTAAATATAGAACACAATTACTAAAACCACCAATGAGGTTTTATTGAGTGTCATTCTTAAGTCAAATACCTAGAACACCAACTTTAAAACACGATACAAATTTTAAATTTAGAACACAATTTCTTGTTGAGTGTTGATTTCCAAATCAAGAAGCAATTTATCCATATCTTCTAAACGGTACGCAGTGTCTGTATCTCAGCTATAAAGTCTTTCATTTGGCTCGGACGAGCCTTATGAACAATAAAACGTTGAGGGCTGGAGATTTCGTCTGTAATAAAATATTTGCCCTAGCACTCGCTAATCCATGTCCCTTACTTACGAAGGCAATTTGAGAAGTTATAGTCTCAAGAACGTTGCGATATATCTTTATTAAACTGTACGTGTACTTTCGTAAGCGCACAGGTCCGAACAATCATTGTGTAAACATAATAAAACAAACGAACGGAAATTATCAACTATTAAAAATACGTTTCATGGAAAATCACTAAATAATTTATTGTGATCTTTTTATAATGCGTCTGCGCAATTAGGCTTCTGTGTTTATTATAGTGATTAATGTATATTGTCAACTATTGATGTTTTCCTATAGAGCCTAGCGATCTCTATACTATTGACGAAACGATGCGAATCCAGTCTTTGTTTACTAACCTAATACGACAGGAATAAGTCTCACACTCAACAAATAAAGTACTCATTTGTCTCTTTCTGACATATTATATCTACCCTGTGATAGACAGGGACAAATCAGTGTAACAAATAAAATATCATACTCAGAATGAAGTATAAGATAGTAGGGTTACAGCGGTTTACTATTATTTACGAAAGTATTGTTTTGTCTCTTTCATTCAAATTATGTTTTGCTGTGACGATATGAGACAGGTGAGTTACTGTGTAAGTACACTAAGTTTTTATGACTTGAGAATCAGTCATACAAAAAGTTCCTATTACGTAAATTGTTCTTCTATGTCTAAATTATAAATCAAAGATAAAACCCTCAAAAGATTGACATCAAAACGTTTATCTAAACACGATATTAGGCAATGTTAAATGAGTTTAGCAGACTATTCCAACCAAATAAAACTCCCTCAATGTGCGAAAGAGGGTCAGGCTTAATTACTCGTAAATTGACCGGGATACAGTTTTATCCCTGATAAATATAAATGTGTGGATTAGTATGTGTCATGCTCGTTATTATACGTATTTAATTAAAGACGTTAAACGCCGGAGGTTTAATGATATGTTCCGAGAATTATATTTTGCGATAAAATATTATTACTTGCTTTTTAACTTAAATTTGTTTTGAAAATCTTTTTTTGTATTAGTTTTAAATATTTATTGCATTTGTTTAACAGTCTTTATCTAAAGATCTTATCAGCTTTGGTACAAGTTGATTTTGATTTTTGTAAAAGTTTAGGAGTGTTGGTTGGTAATAGCCTCAGCGAGCGATTTTCATCCCTGAGGTCATAGGTTTGATTCCCTGTACATCAATGGAATCTTTCTATGTACGCATTTAACATTCGCTCTAACGGTGAAGGAAAACACCGTGAGGATTGGCTTGCCTTAGACCCAAAAAAGTCGACAGTGTGTGTCAGGCACAGGAGGCTGATCACCTACTTGATGACCTACTACTACCATGATCATGAAATAGATACAGAAATCTGAGGCCTACCTAAAAAGGTTGTAGCGCCACTGATGATGTAAAAGTTGATTATTTCAGTTTAAACGGTTTACTATGTGTTTACCGGGCCTAAACATTCCACGAAGTACATTAAATATTACAATTACACATGTATCACTTGTTAAGAAGTCATGCGTAAATTTTCACAAAGGGATCGATGCCATTGTTGCATATCAAAGATACAGTAATATTGAACCATATTTTTATTAATATCTTTGCACAAAAGAGAGATTATCTGTCGGGAGTTTTTACCGGCAGCTGCGGCTATTCAATTTTTCAATGTTGCTTTTTGATGATGCCTCTTATTTGATTTGGCCACAGTAGTTATCTTTCGAATTTCGAATATGCAAAACAACTTACGTTATAGATAATCCTTAAATATAATATAGAGTATTTTCTTGCATGTGCTCTATGCACCTAATTAATTTCAGATTAAAAAGGTTTATATTCCAAAGACAAATTTAGATAGTCGACTTAAAAGTTTTGAATTTAGAATATGCAAAACAACAGACTCTCGTTATAGATAATATTCGATAGTTCTTAAACATAATAAAGAGTATTTTTTTTGCATCGACTCTATGCTCTATGCACCAAAGACAATAATTAATTCCAGATAATAGATGTCTATATTCCAAAGACAAATTGATATAATCGACCTAAAACTTTTAAATTTAGAATATAAAACGAGCCCGCAGAAAGAAAACCTATAAAATACGCTAGGTTAGTTTGTATTATAAAAAGTGACGTAACGTTAATTTGACGATTAACTTAATTAATTCAATAATTCAATTTTATAGAGCAATTACGGTTCGAGTTGTAGACGTGTTTTTGTAAATTCTAAAAGCAACTGTGTAATTGTAGTTTGCGTGAACTTATCGCACAATTATACACATTATACATGTATTATGTAGAGGTAATAATTCCGTGTCATTACTTGTTGATGCCAACTGCACTGGAGCAAAGAAATGCATTATTAACTCGAACTATCCATTTGTTTTATAAAATAACATTACGTTGTTATAATGATTGATGGTATAAATAAATTATAACTAAAACTCATTACGTTATAAAATTGTCCTCTATATATTAATACTAGACGGGACTATTTTTTTATCCTAAATAAATCATTAGCCATGTAGTTATTGCCGAATACATGTATGTTCGCGAGTTGCACAATTACCAGCCAGTACAAAACAATTATTTTCAATGGGAATCGAACTCAAGATATTCAGGTGTTACGTAATGTGCAATGGCACATAACCAAGACAAATATATTTTAAATGTAGTGTTCATAAGAAATACAATCTCATTTGTTCTAACAATTATTATAATAATTAAAATTCTTCATCAATAATAAATACCAAGTGAACGGTGAATGCACAACACAAAGTTGTCGAATAAATATCATTAGGATCTAAGCTTACATTAGGAGAAGAAAGGTAATAGCATTAGCCCGTGAACTGAGATCGCTATCTTCACACTTGAACATGCGCTACAGAGTCTCGTTAGTCTTACTTTATGGTCAAGACAAGTAGTACTGGCTGAATGTATTCGAATGGCAGAAATGCGAAATGTTCGAAATTCAAATGAATATTTAACAGACCCAATTTGATTTATTATTCTATCGACTCTGTGGTATTATGGCGCCAAATTTCAAATTTCGAACTGAGAGTATACAAGGCAGAGATATCAAAGCTAATTGTATTTTAACAAAATAAAAAGATAACTCTCAAAACAATATCAATTATTAACCATAATAATGTAAACAGATAAGAAAATAGAAGCAAGTTCATTGCATTAGTTTTTTTAATAATTTGAATTAAGAACTGGGTCGTTTTATTAAACGCGCCTTGTAAGGTACTAAAAATATATTACCTTGTTTAAAAATTACAAACAATTACATACCAAAAATGTCGAGGGTGTTGGCATTCAAATGCGCCGGTATTGCTAATTAAAAGAAATTCCTCTGTTATGCTTGAACATCGCAAAAAATAAAATGAATGTCTCGTCCCTGAAGTGCAAAGGTGTGAGTAATATGTTAAGGCAAAGCAATTTTATTGTAATTTTTACACTAGACATGATAATCATTACATACGGGAAATGGCCTTAAATTGCCCTCTTCTGACATACGCAGCTCAACTATAGATTCCTTAAAAAAATTGCACCGTGTCGACTCATCTGTCTCTTTTCCTCGCGGTGAAAAACAATCTGAGAGAAAGAGATAAAAGGGTACTTTTTTTAAGAGTGAAATATTTGTATTTAATGCATTGTTTTTTTAATCTTGTCTAGTACGTATCGATACATTTATAAAAGCAATTAAAAAAATCGTTGTCTACACAAATGATTTGGTTCTGAGGTTTTTAGTTTAAGAGCTAACATATTTACACGTCACATTTTGACGTCATCTGTTGTCAGTATCAAGAATACATTAAAATCATAGTTACATTTCTGCCTTGATAGACATTTGAGATTAACTAAATGCAATTGTTTGCTTGTATACAATGTAACAATAATGCATCCATAATGAAATAAAATAAATAAATAGTAATAATCCAGTGTGAGAGATATTTTGTTTAGATACGACGATATTTTATAGTGTTGACACTATTGCTTTTATTTTATTCAACATTATCAAATTAATAACAGTATATTTGCGACGCTAATATAAATAAATGCATGGTGCCGCAGTGTTAGCCTAGTGGCTCCAGCGTACGACTCTCATTCCTGAGGTCGTAGGTTCGATCCCCAATGGACTTTATTTCTATATGTTAAATATATTTGCTTGAACGATGAAAGAAAACTTCGCGAGGAAACCAGCTTGTCTTAGACCCAAATACTCGACGGGGTGTTTCAGGCACAGAATGCTGATGAGATTTACATGAGATCATGAAACCGATACAGAAACAGGTCCAGACCTAAAAAGGTTGTAAATAAATTGTAAATGCTATCTAATCAAAATTAACAAAGACAATGTGACATATAGTGAACGAATGTCAAATTCTGTAATTTTATAAGTGATACAATTGTCGATCAGCTCTTGGACTATACGTCGTTCCAAATCACTTGGGCGTTTAATTATTGTTGCCACCACGCTCATTGTTGCCGTTTCCTCATATGGTATTTAGTAATTTGTTTGATTACCAGCAATTGCTTGATGTTTAAATCATTGTATGCTGACTTCAATATGTATTATTTCGTTCACGAATAAAAACTATTTCGATACAATGACTACCCTCACGAACACGGATGTCTTGTTTAATTATATCTTAGGTTATGGAAAATTTACAATGTAGTAGGTTACTGACAAGTAACGCCGATTTTCTTTAGTACTTTTACTGTCAAGTGACGAAGACTATTTTTTTCTAAAATGAGGGTATGACTTTTTTTTTCATTTTTCAAGTTGAACTTTGTATACTATTTTGAGTTGAATTAAATACAAATAAAATGACATAGGAAAAACAGGAACAAATATTATATTAATTAACACAAGTTCCTTAGGTATTTTTCGAATAATTAAATATTTGTCAATACCTTCATATTTATATTTTTTCTATTAGGGATTTTTTGAGTAACAATCTGGACTAAAATTTACTGTGTTACATTAATTTTTTATTCTTAAAATATCCTATCCTAATCAACCTGATTTTTGTAATTCATGTTTTTTCTTATTCTTTTGTTTTTAGTTTATTTATATTTTATTTTAGTTGAAGTTTGGTAATTGTATAACATTTTCATGTTACTTTTCCTTACTGGGGTTATCTGGTTACGCTTGTTAGGCCCATCCCTAATAATTTATGTTACTTGTTTTTTGTAATGTAAATAAATTTTCCACAATTTTTTCAATTCATTGTCTCCAGTTGAACGAAATGTCAAGTTATTGAAAGAAATCACGTCGTCTCTAACAAACGGAGTGAATCTCAAATTGACTGATCCATCACCCCTAACAAACAGGCAAATCCTTACATCAGTAGCAGAATTCAATAACCCCCGTTAATGTTATAATGCGTACATTATCCCCCGTTGTGTAACGGAAAATAATGTTCCAGCCTTTAATTATAATCAACACGTCATTTCCATTGATTCGTCTGCAAGACATCAATACTAACTGTACAAATGTATGTAACTTAGACTGTTTTCACTATCTAAATGTAGAATTAGATTTTTCTTTAAGTTATTTTTTTATTTAAATTTTAAATTTAATTTTTATGAAAACTAAAATAATTAAAGTTTGAAAGTCGAAGAAACGAAAAAGCGATAGTAGAAAGAGATAGACACATAAATTAAAATGTGGGAGAAAATGACATAGGAAGCATTATACAGTGTATAAACTTAAAATTAGTGTAGTAAGAAGTTTTCACTTCAAAAAGGTTTTTTAACTAATGATATGTAAATAAAATTGATAAATTGCATATAATTTTGTAATTGAATTAAATTAATCTCTTTTTTTTATACATCTATGTTTTTTTTAATTCAGAAAATGATCAAATATACACAGTTGCACACGTGAACACCGTTTTAATTATTTTATTTACTGTCTTTTTTTATTATTTATAAAGTATTTAGTATAACATAGTAATGTTCTAACAATCAAATGTCAACAAATCCGCGTAAATGTGTTCCCAAAGCTCTCATTAACATTTATTCGATCTTATCGAAACGGAATGAACAATTTTGATTTAACATCTACAGATAACCCTTTCAACGCACGTGGGCTGACGCGTCCCTTTCATATTCCGCTCAACCTTCGAAGGATTATATTCTCCGATGTTTTCCTATCCTATTATTTCACGGGGTGAAAATGGGCCACCCACACGCGCACCGCCTACGCGTGTGTGCTGTGCGTACACGGATTTTCTTGGCGTGTTTGTTCCATGTGTTTCATCAACTGTAAACCACTGTCAACGACTCGTCAAAATAATATTGGCTTAACGTCAGCTCCGTAAAGTAGGAATTTGAATCGAGCACGAATTTAATTATAAATTAATATTATAAGCTACGTTATTGTTTTTTTAATTGTATTCATATGAAATTTCTTATATGTTATATATATATATATAAGTCAGGGAACATTTTTATATAAATTTTTAATTAATAATTTATTTCTTCTAAACCGGTTCGACCGATCTAGTGTTAGTTGTTGATAATAATTAGAACTTTCTGGAATTATATGAAAAACCAGTGGTAAACAACCTTTTAGATTTGGGCCTCAAATGTATCCGTTTAGAGACCATTTGTTTTTTTTCTAAGCAAGAAGTTGATCAGCCGTCTATGTCTGACATACGTCAAAAGGCTAAGGCCGGGTATCTCCGATATTTTCTTTAACCGTACAAGAGTGCTAAATGCGCAATCTGTTTTTGATTGAATTTATATAGAAACCATCAAAACTTCGAAGGTCATATGAGAGTAAGTAAAAGTAAAAGAATGAGAGTCAGACAAGCTTGCCAACCCTGTTTAAACAAAACCTGTACAAAATTACATTCACACTTGAAATGCATGGAACAGGGAAAAATCATTTTTTCACTTGCGAGAGTGTTTCGAATTGCAAATTTTAGGGAAAAAAGCGATACTCAAAGTCAAATGCGGCAGAGCGTGATAAGCAAGTGCCGCTTATGCAAGATCACGAATGTAATTGCTCCCTTGTCTGGCACGACACTTCAGTAGAGGGAGATGGCACAATTGTAACCCATAGGAGAAAACGAGATATAAACAAATGATAAACAAAGCATGAGCGACAAAAATGATTGATTGCCAGCCGTCTTGCGCTGAGCTCTATTTAATCACTTTATTCCCTTTTCTGCGTTTGGGATAATTTTGTATTTGTGTAATTTGTATACGGGATCAGGGTTTCGGCCTACGGTGATCCAACGCCTATCCGGGGCGTGTTGAAACGCGATGTTATCTTATAGACGACAGGCTTCATTAAAGTAAAAAAAATGCGTTTGTTAATGACAGGTCCATAGGAAGAATTAATTTTAATTAAATTAAAGTGACAGGTCCATAGTTATGTTGGTAGGAATTAATTTCAAGTAATACATTTAACTATGAGAGGTGGTTACTACGATGTTTTTGTTTATTAAGTCCTACCGCGGGTATTTTTTCACAGATAATAACGAATTTTTTTTTTGTTTGGAACACTCAAAACTGACAATAGTTAATTTGCGATTAGGTATCTGGTCGATGTGAGTACACGTCACTCTTGAAAGAGTGTATTTAAATTTTTGAAGTTATACTTCTTTAGGCGCGTTATGAAAAATTGATGAGAGTGAAATTTTACGATGCGCGCGCACCGTGACACAAAATTAACAGAATGAAGTTGCCCACGGAAGATGCTACGGCATTGGACATAATTTAAAAACAACATTCGAATAATAATAGAATTTATGTTACACTTAATGTAAGAGAATAATAATAAATACATATTTATTTATTTAATTTTTCAAATGTAAACTGAACTTTATTGACTCCTTTTCCAGGCTTTGATTATTTAATTGTAATTAATTATTTGCATGCAATGAAAAACTACCTTTAATAATGCCAAAGAAGTTATACTTCTTTGGCATTATTAAAAATAGTTTACGCTCGTACATAAGTACACGCACCCTTTTTTTTATCTATGTTCCAAATTTAAAAAATGTTATATTTATATATTTTTTATCGACTTACCACTCATATGACCATTTTCATAAGGCGAATAGTCTCCATTCTCTAGACGGTGCTTCTTGAAGGGGTGTCCTGGGAAGGGCGAAGCGGCCAGTGAAAGACCAACTCCGGAGGCTCGTTTCGGTGGTCGACCCGGTCTGGAGCTGCGGACATAGTAGCACGTTACTGCCGTTTAAGACGGTACACTTTTCATACATACTAACATACACATGCAAAACGCAGTACGAAAATTTTACTAAGATTATTTTGAGTTTTGAAAGTTAATAATTATATATGTCGCTAAATCCGTATTCTCAAACGTGAATACGACACAAGTCTTATATCATCTGTCAAACTGTCAAGTTTAACATTTTTGTGCAAAAGACATGATCGTGACTTGAGATACGTTCAAGAATACGAGCCAAGCTTAAACAATAAATAATAGCAAAAGCTACAGTCCAATAAAATTATCATTTAAAACATAACGTTAATTAATAACATAAATTGCATTTTACAGTATCTCAGGCATTTCTTAACGGACTTATCTAATAAATCAAGTTCTCGCGAGGGTAGCATCAGATTTATTTTTATTTATTTCACTCCCCTAAGATTTAATGCATCCTCCGTTTCCACAATTTCACGCTTATTGTTTTCCCATCCGTGATTTACGGACATGTAATAGTCTATGGTCAACGCAATATATGACCACCTAAATCTTTGCGCTTAAGCCTATTGTGCCTAGCAAGGCTCCTTTGTGACAATTAACTACGTATATAGAGGTATCCCTTTGCCAATGAGACACTATTTTTTTAAATTTCGAAGTTCTATGCAATATAGATATACACGACGCGCAAAGCGTTTTAAATTTCGAACGATTTTTTCAAAATTTTATGAATGGAAGTTCTGTGGTAGACGCAAAATTCAGGGATTTTTGAATTTAGAATAAAAAAAATGTTTTTGTGTACGAATATTACATTTTTGAATTTCGAACTAGAATTTTGAATGATTACGTTCAGTTACATAAATAACGGGGAAAATGATGCAGAAAAATAATGTTCAAATTTATTTACTATTACAAATATTGTCTATGCCAAAAGTACACAAACACCACAGATTATGTCTATTATTGTATCTTTAAAACGAAATTTGTTCGAAATTCAAATACGATAAAACAGCTACATGATCAATTACATTGGTATCCCGTAATGACATATCGAAGTTAACGCGTGTACAGAGGAACAAGTTCGGCAATTATCGAGGGAGCGATGCTGTTATCATAGTATCGGCTTACGCAGAAACTGACTCTCGGCTATTTATTTTTATGTCAGCAACCGTCATTATGAGACACTCCATTAGCTTGGATTGCGGTGCGACTCGTTTTCGGTTACGCTTAGGGCGTGTCTGCTTTTGACGATTCTTTTTCCGTTGCAAGTGATAAGAGGCTTATCAGAAATGTTATATTGGTAATAGTGGACAATAGCTTCCAAGGACGCTTAGCTATATTATAGTTAACATCACTATTGAAGTTTTGATAATGTATTAAAATTAATTTCGTTACTATAAATAATTTCTTTGGAAATTTTGGATACCTATAAGTGCGAGTATTTAACGTCTTTCTAATAAATAACATTATACTAATAATTATTATATAGAAAATAACTGCGAAGTTTTAGTATTAACTCCAATACAGCCGTCCCCTACAGACTATGCAATTGGAAAGTTTTTCTATTCACACCAGCTCCTGTACTCTAACTTTTGATGATTTCATGAAAGCAATTTCTATGTAATTCTCTCAGTATCCATAGAGCTGATGTCGCTACCATAAACTCAACCGCTACCGGAAGTTACACGGGCACAGATTAGCGCCTTCATACAAAAGAGTTTATATATACTTGCTCCGTCATGAAACAATGCCACATACCATAATAAACAGAGGAAAAAAAAACAAAACAGAAAGTGTCAACGATAACGCGTGCCTCCCGACATCGCCTGTCGCCACTTAGCCGTAATCGGAACACCGAAGCTCATTCAGATAAATTGCCATTAAAAAGTCGATTTATTACTGAACGATTTCAAACGATTTATTCGCATACTATCGAAATTTAACACGCAAACCTTCCATTATGTTCCTGTTCGCCATTTACTTAAAGACAATGTGGAATTATTGATAAGATGCGTCCCACTTTGAAGGTGCTTTTAATATATGACTATTTATAATTTATGGTTACTATTTTATATGAAAGCGGTTTCACCTTTATTTTTAAACTTGATAGTTAATAATACAGCAACAAATATATTTATTAATAAAAAAAACTTGTAATAGAAATAAAGTGCAAAATTAAACGAGAATACTGTAACAAAATAACTATTAATTACTTTTTAACTTTAGGGGTTATTTAACAAAATTAACTAATTTAATAAAAACCGTAGTCTACTTAGTAGCTGAACGTCGTGGTCAACAAGAAAACTTCGGAAGTGGACTATCTGTTTCCACCGGTTTCTGTCCAGCGTATAGTACATTATTAACATAGTACTAAATTTATATTTATTTCACCAAACAAAATTTTCAAAGACACAATAACATTAAATCGCACCCAAAATAGTATTGGCATATCAAACCCAACCCTAGTGAAATAGACACCGCCGATAGTTTTGCTTTTTGTTATATTTGCTAAGCAATATTCATCATTCATGTCACAGATCGAATCACAAAAGATTTCGGATATTTCCCCACAGAATTTACTACCAAGCGGTAAAGCCATGCCAAGCGTTTCCATAATTATTAAACACATGCCTGTAAAAGTCCAAACACGAGGTGTTGACAGCCTATCTACCTAATAGTCATAATATGTTTATAAATTTTTTGTTCCCGTTTCATGTAATTATTTACGGTGCACTACCGTCTGGGAATGTTTACGCATTAAATTAGACTTTAAATCAGTTAGTGAAGTACATCCTGTCTATGGACACGATGTTAATAAAGCTGAAAGATGAGACAAATATTAAGGTGTTCTATTTTCAAATTCATTTACGATTGTTTACTGTATCGATTTTAATGATAGCTTTCATTTCGGGACAGTATTTTTAACAATAACACGGCGACAGGAAACCGTTGTGAAGGATTTAAATATGAATTTCGGTGGAGTAGGAAGCACGTCAAACAATAGAGCTCTGTCTTAAAAATGGCTCAGGATTCGGTAGACAAGGTAAAACAAACGGACCTAATCTTATCTATGGTAAACTCATACGCAGTAGCAGTTTGTCTTGGGTTCACTACAAACATGATAAATGAATTCGGTTATAAAAAGCGTTGCTCTATTTTCTAAACGAGTTCCGGTTCAAGCGGGTTTCATTCCTCGATTAATACAATACCTACTTAGAGAAGTACCTGAGGAAGAAAGAGAGATACGTTAATTTAGTTTGAACATTTAGAACACAGAATCATTAAAAACAATGTTCTAATAAAGCGAAACAAAAATTTAATTGAAGCCAAAAATTAGAGGGCACAATAACAATAAAACGAGAAAGCAAAGCCGCGTAAGCATGTCGTAAAAATAAAAATTAAATAAAAAATTCTTTGGGGTGGAAAAGTTTTGCGACCGTAATTTGGCTTTACAATTATTTCTTGTTCTGATGGAGCAAGATGTTCTCCTAATGTTACCTGTCCCTCGGGTAACTCAGAATATTTTCAGTACTGTGCAGCTCTATACGTTTCGTTTCACGCAAATAAATTATGAATATTCATCACTGTTAATCCTATTTCAACGAGGAATTGTAAATGTGAGGTGTATGGATTCTATATCAATAATGAATCCTTATAAAGGAGCTTTCGTCTGCATACAACTTAAAGAAAATCATTATTATCCAAAGCCGATTAATATGATGCATATGTTAATATTTACCGATTTATAATTATTACTATGTAGGTTAAGAATAAATAGTGTACATTTGTATGTTCGGAAAATATATTTCTACTAGCTGATCCGGCAAACGTCGTTTTGCCATGTATATTTAAAAAAAATAGGGGTTGATCGTAGAGGGGTGAAAAAAGTAGGGGTTGTATGTATTTTTTAATGCTGTATCATAAAAAAATAGAAATTAAAAATTTTGTCAAAAAAATAAATAAAAAAATTTAGGGGTGGACTACCCCTAACATTTAGGGGGATGAAAAATAGATGTTGGCCGATTCTCATAGATACCGGATAAGCACAAAAAATTTCATCAAAATCGGTCAAGCCGTTTCGGAGGAGTATGGCAACGAAAACTGTGACACGAGAATTTTATATATGTATTAGATAAAGCACATCAATATTTTGAATGAACACAAGATGCGGCTCTAAAAGCTCGGGCTGTTTTGGCGAGCATAGCTCAGCCGGAATGAGCTTTTTTACATCCATTGTACACATCGGTAGCAACATTTCAATTTATCCGAAGCACTTTATAAAACTAATTATATTTGATATTAAACTCATTTGATTCGAGACAGTTAATACAGACATTTTGAGATCAGCTTATTACATCTTCGAATTACAATAGCTTTTTATCATCGATTGTATCGAGTGGAGTCTTTTACTATATAAGATGAAATGGGCGATAATTATTTTTTAACATTTTTATTACTGCTGGCACGAACGTGAACACGCCACGTGATAATTGAAATGTCCAAATATTGGATTTATGTGGCCTCTATGGTGAGTACATTTTTATTGCTTCTACCCATACCTAGAGTAAATTTCATGTCAAACTTTTTAATTTTAAAGGAAATATACCTACGTTACGTATATTTAATATTTCACTTACATAATACAATATACATAAGTAATTTACGTTATATTATAGTTGTTTAAAAAAGTAGTCTAGATTTGTTTTTTTATTTATAGAACGAAGGGCAAACGGGCTTGAGAGTGCGTTGCCGGCCTTTTAAGAAATCGTACGGTCTTTATTTGAAGCACCTTAAGTCAGATTGGTTTGAAAATACTTGAGTAGCAAAAACTGCCTTAAAAAACGCTCAGTTGTGGAAATACGGAGGTTGAGGTGATACGGGTGAAATTTCGTATACTTCGTACAGTGGAATTAAAAAACATACAAATTAGCCTTAACCTTTATATGCAATGTCTTCCAGGCAATTTGAATTAGAACGAAAATCATAAAGTATTTTGTTAGATAACATATTATAATGCATGTATTAATAGGTATATTAATTTAAATTCTTTTGTAGGAACATTTCCTAAATCGTATAAAATATTTTAAAACATAGAAATGTAACAAGCATAACCTATTAATATAATATTACAAGGGAGCCCTTTCTACGAATGGTGGGGCAAAATAATCAGCCCCCAAGGGACAAGCTCTTGTAATTAGCGGCTGTTCATTTCTTAATTTCAATATTTAATTACAAAGGAAACTCGACTAAAAGACGTCACCGTCAGAAAGAGTGGATTTTACGTTTGGTTGTTTCGATACTTCATTGTTTTGTATCAAAGGTTTGATATCAAAGAGTTATAAATTGCATTTTGGCTTCTTAAGTCTTTTACGTACCTTCGATATGTATCTGTTTATGTACATTGCTTTGGGTTACCGAGAAACATTTTATTTGTTTTTAGCCTATACATACTAAATATTTTGCATTTATTAATTTTACAGAATAATACAATCTAAATCATTGAAAGTTAACATTAACACTGTTGTTTGTAGTACTGTAATTATATTGTTTTTAATGTTGGTTAACGTTAAACTATTAATTTATGTTATAAAAGTAATCATATACATTATCTACTAGCTGACCTGGCAAACGTCGTTTTGCCATGTATATCATTTATAATAAAAAATAGGGGTTGATCGTAGAGGGGTGAAAAGTAGGGGTTGTATGTATTTTTTAATGCTGTATCATAAAAAAATAAAAAATGAAATTTGTATCTGAAATATAGAAATAAAAATTTAGGGGTGGACTACCCTTAACATTTAGGGGGATGAAAAATAGATGTTTTCCGATTTTCATACATACCCAATATGCACACAAAAATTCATAAGAATCGGTCAAGCCGTTTCGGAGGAGTTTAACTACAAACACCGCGACACGAGAATTGTATATATTAGATATAATAGATATCGTTGACTACATTGAAACTGACAACAAAAACAATTGGCAATCGAATTAAAACCGCGGATTTTTTTTAAATTAAGAACTATGGAATGCCTGAAACCAAAATATATTAAAACAATGTTAGGACCTCTTCTATTACGTAAAAATTATGTGAAACATTACTTGTACTTATTACTTTTAACAGAATTGGTGTTTAAACTTCTATTAGCGTAATATCAATGTAACATTATCCTCTGCCAAAGAGCCATCTCCCAATTTTCCTTTGTCGTTATCCCATTGTTGTCGGTAATAGGGTCTGACATATTCTTTTTATCTGGGTTTCAAAATTCGAAGATTTTAAAATAAATACTAGATTATACATGTCTCTGTACTACGACTGCGTAATAATACGATGTAAAAAAATATATTTATTAATTTAATTAAGCCTTTCAATTTTTTTTTAACTATCCATATTTACAAAAGATACACGTACGAGGAAAAAAAATACTATACCTACTTTAATCAGATAAAACTAATATAAAACAAAGGCCAACAACGCAATCGCGAGCCTGGAAATGTGAGTGTCCATGGGTGGTATCCCAGATGAGCCTCCTGCCCGTTTGCTTTGATAAATAAAAAATCTAATACAATTTCCAATGTGATACCTGTTAAGAAAGGCACCATTAAGGCTGATTCACGCTACACCGTGTCTCGACCGGGCCGTGCCCCGGCCGGGGCACGGTCTAACAATAATGATATACTTTTGTATGAAGTAATTCATGCCTGACCGGGGCACGGCGTTGTAATGTCGGTGGGTATTGTTTCCCGGCTCCGGCACGGTCCGGCCCCGGCACGTCGTAACATGAACGTAGGCGCCCGGGCACCCGCAGAGCAGTCAACGACAAATCTTAGTGAGGTTAAATTTTTTTTTTTTTTTTTTGACAAAAACAGATATAGTCGTCCAAACACGTACGTGCGTTCACCCAAACAGCCCGGTGTAACATGAACCACTGTCCCGGCCGGCGCACGGTGGACGTGTCCCGGCCGGGGCACGGCCCGGTCGAGACACGGTGTAGCGTGAATCAGCCTTTACAATATTATTTCAAACAAAGTTAAAACAAATGCGAATGTTATTATCGTTGTAAAAGAAATCATTCAATACAAGTTTTTTTAATTCCCTTAATTTTTGCGTAAATTTTTATTAATAAATTTGCACATTTCAAATTGTATCGGCAAAAATATTAATTTCTCTTTGTGACGTTTCATTTTCCACTTTTCGTTTGCGTTTGGCACGTTTTGTTCACTTTGACGACCGTGGTTCGGACGTCGCCATTGTAAATCGACGCACTGTTTTGTTAAATGAAATTGTACAATTTCTGGACGACTGACCGTTACGCCCCTATGCGCCCTTAATTTCGAATTGAAAAGAAATTACTTTTCAACAGTATCGGGAATTTTATGTCAGTCCAGAAAAGCAAGGTTTTTGAATTAGATTTAGCATGAAACCTTTATTAATGTACCTTAAAATAAGTGCTAATATATTTGGCATAATAGGCAGTAAGGCATATTTTATTTTATTTTTATGCCTTACTGCCTATTTTACGGCAAAATAAACATAGTTTGGCTTAATGACCTATAACCCCTAGATGGGGCAGAGGGCGTCCACAGTGAGTCTTCACCGCGTTTGGTCTTGGGATTTCAAAAACATTGAAATACGGAAATATAGTTTAGTCAGCTACAAACCTTAGTCTTCAGATCACATGAGATGTGGTTATATATCGATTGCGTTGCTGGCCTTTTAAGATTTAGTACGCTCTTTTCTTGAAGAACCCTAAGTGAAATTGGTTCAAAATAACTTTATAGACTAATTTCACATAGTGGTGGTGCGCGGCAGAAACTGCCTTAAAAAACGCTCAGTTGTGGAACCAAAATTAAATTCAATCATCTATAAGGTTAAAGGCATAAATAAAACATCCACCCAAATAGTTTGTTAATAATTAGAAAAAAAATTAATCGTCCCAACATATGACAATAGCTCAAAGCGAAAACTAATCATTCCGCAAATTGGTGTAAAAATTGCAGATGGCGCCACCAAGCTCCACAGCCTCACAATTGTATATTTGTTACGGTATTTGGGCTTTGCTACCGTTTTGAAGCCGTTTTTGGGTTTAAAAATTACCTGCCATAGTCGATTTCAAAATTAATTCTAATACCGCTGAGTCACAACACAAAAAAGTCCTGTTTTTCATCACCAACCATTAACACGTGAAACTTAAATTGTAAATTTAAAAGGTTATTTGTATATTCAAAATAGTTATTCACATATGGCTAATACTTCATCGGTTTCATTCAAAATAAATATTCTTTTAGTTCAAACTACAAACCACTTATGAACATAAATAATAAACAATACATTAGGAGAAGAATTTGTTGTAAACAGTTTAAAAACAAATGAAAGTTGTAATTTAAAAAATATATTAACTTGGGTTATGGAAGAGCTGGGAGCCCTGACACAGGTATTTTTTTAATAAAACCTTTCAGATTGTATACAAATTTTTAAATGCTAATTGTGGAATTAATGCCCATTACAAATCAGGTACCGCTGGATCGATAGACTAGAAAAGGACCTGCTGCAGCTCAAAATCAGCAATTGGTGGGAAATCATACAGTACAGGGAGCGGTAAAAGTTTCATGTTTCGGATGAAAGAAACATTTTCCCTCTGTGCGAGTGCGATACTGTCTCCAAAACGAAGGATATTTTTAAGAAAAAAAAAACAAAATTTGGTTCTCAGATCAAGTGTGACTGTTAACGAATTGATTTACTAGTAAATAGTTAAAATCTAATATATAAAATTCTCGTGTTGCGGTGTTTGTAGTTAAACTCCTCCGAAACGGCTTGACCGATTCTTATGAAATTTTGTGTGCATATTGAGTATGTCTATTGTCTGAGAATCGGACTGGAAATCGGACATAGATTATGATACAGCATTAAAAAATACATACAACCCCTAATTTTCTTCCCTCTCCGATACATCCCTATTTTTTATTATAAATTATATACATAGCAAAACGACGTTTGCCAGGTTAGCTAGTAAAATATATAATAAGTACTAGTACACAATATTTCTGTATATTTGCTATAATTATGTTGTATTTAGTACATGAATGAACGCAAAATAAAATCTCAAAGACAAAAAATATTATCGAATTCAAAACCTATATCGTCACCAATAAAAATAGAATATTGTAGAATATCAAATCTAAAGAATCTTAAAGTAAACAGCCATTATTCATAAATCAAACACGTAATAGTTACAATCTGACACGACGTAATGAAAAATCTTTTGTTTGATCAGACTCAAACATCTGGATGTTGAACAGAAGTTCATAATAAAATATCTAGAAAAAACACGCTAAGTCCTTTTGTATCGAGTATATTTGTGTTATACGCCGATTGAATAGTTTTGATATTTTAATACTTTTTTGGTAAACGTGTAGCTTTATTAGAGCCTCAAAGGTTTTTGACAAGTGTCACTACTTATTGATATTTTTATTAAAAACTTATTTCATATATTTTAGTCTCACACTTGTATAAATTTGTGATGACGTCATACCGAATATAAATTTGTGAAACGCGCTACCGAAGTTATTCCAACCGCATAGAATAAACAACTTCTCGACCTAAGCCACCTTCGGGCTGGCCAGGAGTTTTCTGTTCACAATCTGATATTCCGTTAATCCTATTAATGCACGTTCTCATGTTACCCACAAAGCCTCTCAGATGCTTACCAACCCTTTAGTGAGACTCTACCTCACATACAGCCCAAACACTAACGCTCATCTGATGTTAAGTGATGCCACCACCCATGGACTCTCTCAATGCCAGAGTGCGTTGCCGGCCTTTTAAGAATTGGTACGCCTATTTTCTTGAAGGATCCCAAGTCGAATTGGTTTGCAAATACTTCAGTACAATTACAAAGCTTGTGTAAAAGTACACCGGATTAAAAAAGCTACGTAAAGTATTATGACTTTAAAGCGTAAAGTATCAAAACCGTGTATTCAACAACTGCATCCGAAATGTACTTCGGTAACAGAGATTTGTTTTGATAATACATCATAAAACTATTAAATATTAGATCGTTGAGTGAAACTATCCGGACTTATATCCGTCCAAGGGATAGACGATGAGCGGACACGTCTTTCTAAACATAAAACTCCACTTAAACAATAAACAAAGCATCTATTAATATATAAAATGTTTTTTGTTGTATTAAAATTACTCTGAACTAACATCACGGCTCTTGGGCGAGTTAAAACTCCATAGCGTATTACTTGTACCGTTATCATCGTTTCATAATCGATTTGTTATTTCAGTGTTCTAGCTTTGTTTTGTTTTGTTAAAACATGTGGGAATCAATTGTTCTACATCCACATCCGGGTATGATCACCTATTTCTTTTAATTTAAACAAACTATATGGGTTTAATATAAATATTAAAATTAAAAAAAAAAAGTCTTTTCGCGGCCATTTGAATCTCAAAATCTCTTGTGAACACAAATTTCAGAAAAATAATTGATGATGATTGTCATATCTAAGGTAAGTGTTGGCCTAGTGGCTTCAGCGTGTCACTCTCATTCCTGAGGTCGTAGGTTCGATCCCCGGCTGCGCACCAATGGACTTTCTATGTGCGCATTTAACACTCCCTCGCACGGTGAAGGAAAACATCGTGAGGAAACCGGCTTGCTAGACTCAAAAGGTCGACGGCGTGTGTCAGGCACTTGGCTATTAGATTGACAAATGATCTAGAAACAGATACAGAAATCTGAGGGCCAGACCTAAAAAGGTTATAGCGCCACAGATTTTTTTTTGTCATACGAAACCAGTGCGATGAAATTCGTATAAACATAAAACAATTGTATTACAATTAAAAAACAAGGTTAGATCAAAAGTATGCCTTAATTTGAATAAAATTTTGAATGACAAAGGTTTATTCATATAATTTTGTAATAGATTAGTCTACAGGATATTTTAAGTAATTAAATACACCCTTATCGAAACTACTGTATTCACTATTATCTCGTCACGCCATCAACTTCCGTTCCCAGCATCAGAGCACCTTATCTTCAGCAAATATAACAAATTAAACGTCTTTTTACGTAAATAAACCTGACAATGTTCGGACATGGAATGTTTGGGAAAACAAAATCTCAGTTAAATCGTATGTATTTCGTCTATATTCTATAGTGATCTTTATGTGGGGGGACTGAGTCTATGGTTCTAGAACTAAGTAAAAAATATGATTAAAGCAACATAGGCAAAAATGAAATACAAAATCACTCTGTGGGCCCTCACATGACAATGTCAATACATTTTTTTATACATGTAGACAATATAGAGTAATAGCAAAGAGGTCGCCAGTAATGTGTCAGCTGTCATCAGCTACCAACAGTCATACGTCATAATATTTAAGCACTAATCTAAGGTGACGTCATGCTCAGTAAATAGTTGGTAATAATTAAATTGTTTATAATTTTGGTAAACGCAATATTACACACTCCCGTTCTAATTAAAGTATTTATAAGTGTATTTGTAATAATATTCGAAGTCATAAATAAATAGAGCAATAACAGTTTAATAGAAATAACCAATTTATTTGAAATTAAAGGTGAAAAAAGCTAATTAGGCAGACTAGTCACGCAATAGCTGTCAAAACTAAGAATTGTTTGTTATATTTAACACGTAAGTTTGACAACATTAGGTATATTTTCTGTTTGTACCACTGTTCCGTATTAAATGAAAGTATTATTTGTAGATATTTTAACCGATTTCTAAACTCCATTTTAAGAATAAAAAGTTAAATTTGCTGCACCATCCTTATAACTAATTAATGCGATTAACCATTTAAAAAAAAAGAACACACAAATTTAAAAAAAAAATCTTTACGTCATTTAAAATTACGCCATCTATTGACGCAGATGTTGTAACATTAGACAATCTCTAGTTTTAAATGTAGACTGATAATATTTATGTACATTGATGTGATAGGAGACGACACAGCCAGACCTCAAGTCGCGTGCCGCGGTCTGCGGTCGCTCGTGTTGCCCATCATTCTGTTTTATCGTCTCATTAACTAGAAATCGACACTATAGTCTAGATTTTGTTTCAGGGATTACGTAGCAAATGTACATTTTTACTTAATGTACGTAAGTACGTATTTACGCCTAGCAGTCTTATTAAATGGCAGCTAGGTGAGGGGTACCGGGTTCGATTCCTGGTTCGAGGGCAAGTTTTAATTTAATTTAAATTTGTTCTCGGCCTTTGGGAGGGTTGTGCGGTACCGGGCGAGTGATTAAATCGTACATGGAGGACATGGTCGAATTTCTAAGGCAAAAAGCACGAATTATAAAAATCTCATACTTGACGCTGGCTAATGCACAAACCGTGCCAGAGCCATAAAAAAAATCGGTTCAATTTAGCGCTACTTAAATTATGAAAATTTGTTAGTTCTGAGCCTCAGATTTCTGTGTCTGTGTCATGATCATTTGTCCATCCAATAGGCAATAAGATCAGCCTTCTACCACGTCGGTTTCCTCGCGATGTTTCACCGTCCGAATGTTAAATGCGTACATAAATAGTCCATTGGTGCACAGCCGGTGATCGAACCTACGACCTCAGGGTATTACGCTGAAGCCAATATGCCATCTCATCAGTCATTGCTCTATAATTAAGAACGCCAATAATAAATAATATTTCCATTATTACGTTCATTCGAATGGCTGCAAATCAAAGCGCACCCCTTTAATTAAATTGCGGCACTGTGTCAACTTTAACTATAGACAAAACTATGTCCATTAGACGACAAATGAATGGATCAAATTGGCGGTTTAAGTTGTTTTGTCTTTTTACGAATTAGTCATACTACTGTGGGAACTTTTAGTTTTTTATTTCGCTAAGTTTTAGTATTGTTTTATTTACGCCGAATTTAGAATTTTACTATTTTTAAATTTGCTTTCCAGCTAACTGGTATGAGTGTTATAATTATTAATTAAAATTACTTTTTTTATATATAAAAGAAACGGGCAGGAGGCTCACCGGATATTAAGTGATACATATATACTTAAAAGTACTACTAAAATATAAAGTGACTACTATAGTTACGTCATACCCATAGACACCAAATCTAGGTATCAAATGAAATAATAATAATCAGGGCTGCGCAACGTCCATTCAATTATCCCTGAAAATTGAGTCTCATTAAAATAATAAAGCAGCCAGCGGCGAAATCAAATTGAACAATAACAAAAGCGTGTGTTAAATCGAGGCGACAGTGAGTTTCGCTCATACATATGTTAAACATACACAAGGTGACAAATAAGTCATAGTCGAACAATTTCTTGTATAAGGTAAATAAAACTTCTTATAAAGGTGAGTTTGAAGACACGATACAGGTACTAGGGTAAGATAAAAACTTTAGAGGTGTCAAGGGACACCCGGATGGAACGAAATTCCTTTCGATTAATTTATATGTTAATTGGTATCATAGCAGTATGATAGATTTTCTCGACACCAATCTTACGACGAAAAAAAAAGCCAACATCAGGAGGTGTTCCCAGGCGGTCATCCATCCAAGTACTGACCTCGCCCGACGTTGCTTAACTTTGGTGATCGGACGAGAACCGGTGTATTACAATAGCAAATAGCAAAAAAGTGTCGTGACAACTTTTCGTAAGAATTTTTTCCGTCTAGTCCCCTTTCGCGCGATAAGGAACTTCGTTCCAAAAGTCGAGACATAGCATGTATGGCTTATGTATGCCAAAAGGTTTTTGACATGAAGGAATCTGAATGTAGCTAAGCACAAACTTTACGTTAGCTTAAGTTTTAAAAGTGCCGACGCGTTATTCCTAATACAATTTTTATAGAAGACAATATTGTATTTGTTCTATACGGCCTAGTGGCTTTAGCGTGCGACTCTCATTCCTTAGGTCGTAGGTTCGGTCCCCGGCTGTGCACCAATTTTCTTTCTATGTGCGCATTTAACATTTGAACATTGAAACATCGTGCGGAAACCGGCTTGCCTTAGACCCAAAATGTCGACGGCGTGCGTCAGGCACAGGAGGCTGATCACCTACTTGCCTATTACATTAACAAATGATCATGAAACAGAGACAGAAACCTGAGGCCTAGACATAAAAAGTTTGTATCGCCACTGATTTATTTGATTTCTTCTATACAATTCTTAATGGATTAAAAACAAGTATAATAAAAAGTCTCGAATATATAAACATATCTAATATCGTCTTAACAACTAATGTTTATTATTTTTCTCGTCACTTCTACGCGCTTGGATTTGGAACGATTATGATTTTATTTTTAAACAAAGCCAATTTTTTTGCACGCAAATAAGTAAAAGAAATTCGCCTCTTATCTTAGATGGAGCAAGAAAATAAATAAGTGATGATATCACCAAATGATTCATCGTTATCATAAGTCTATAATATTTCAAAACACGCGAAGTGAACTAGTCGATAGTGCTCCATTAGGCCACTAAATTACCTAAGTTAATAAGCGTATATGTATACGCCATAGATCATAGAGGCACAGAGGCCCCTGTTTGCACAATAGTTCTCAATGCAACCCCAAATGCAATTGTGTACATTCGTGCGACTATTGAGTTACAGTAATGCGATGGAAACATTTGCATCTACTGACAGCCGATAGAGCAGTTAACTATTGTCTTACTCAATTTATGGAGCTTAATTGATTTTAGTATGGTTATGAAGGGATACACGTTCGTGGTTGGTGTCTAGTTGTATTAGGAACATCGTTCCAACCGTGATAAATATAATATCTTTAATCTACGTCTTATAAAAAATCCCCATTTACGCAATAGTGTATTTTAAGGAGTGGTAAGAAGCAAAATAGGTATGTATGGAAATGATGCTGAAGAAAATAATCCTATCGTCTTTATCTCTCTAATATATAAAATTCTCGTGTCACAATGTTCGTTCCCATACCCCTCCGAAACGGCTCAACCGATTCTTATGAATTTTTTTATGCATAATCAGTAAGTCTGACAATCGGCTACTATCTTTTCTTTCTAAAGGGGTGTTTTGTTTTATGGATATTTTTCATTTTTTTATTTTTTATGTGGCATTAAAAAATACATACAACCCTTAATTTTCACCCCTTTACGATCCTTTACCTTTACTCTTTATTTGTTAATTAAAATATTATGACTTGAACTCTAGGTTAACTCTAGGAAGGTTTATATTGAGAAAAATTCACAGAAAACCCTAAAAAGTTTTCATTCCGGGAAACCTAACATAGCAAAATGTTCCATGTTGGTATGTACTAAAAAGGTAGGCTAAGTAAAATCACATTAAGGAAAAACGAAGTTCGCGGGGGTAGCTAGTTATACTATAGAAATAATCACCGATTCCATATTTGCAAAAATATTGTAAATGAAAATAAAAATATATATGTCACCGTAAAATTGTAAACACCGTTAGATTGTAATCTATCTCGCGAGATTATAAACTGTCGAAAGATTGTGAACCTCAACGAACTGCTTACAATTTAACGTATTATTATTCGGTAGTTATATGAAATTGTTGGAAAGTAAAATTAATCTGTAATTGACCAAAGAAGTTTGAATGATAACTAAGTTAGTGTAGTACAATCTACCGAATAATAATATGTTAAATTGTAAGCAGTAAGCTGAGGTTCACAATCTTTCGACAGTTTATAATCTCGCGAGATAGATTACAATCTAACGGTGTTTACAATTTTACGTTAACATATACAAATCAATACTGGGTTGTATATGTAAATTGTACTCATATGAAAAACTTTGATTAATTAAAGCTAATTCAAATTGTTAACAGTTTAGTCTCCCCCATAGCGACCTCTCGCGGCCACTCGCTGCCCATTCCGCAAATTGCACTTTCCCAACAAATTGTCAATAAAACTCATCTGATTCGCAGTTAAACAAGCGAACGACATTATTAATTTATGCGATGTAATATGGCGCAAATGTTCGCTGGATGCTCGGTAAAATATTAATAGTGCTGGGGTAAAAATTAAGCTTAAATCGAATGGGTAGTTTGTATAGTAATGTCCGTTTTATGTATCTATGTGCGGATCAATTTGGAGAGTCATAACATTCAACGAAATTACTACTTTAATTAGACCTATCGAATAACGCCTGGTTATAGCATTCCTGCTTATAATGTTTTTATGTGGATTTTATATTTAATGTAGCTAGTTTACAATCCTAAGAGTAGACAATTCTAGATATGAAAAGGTACAGATTTCCTTGTATTCATTCGGATTTTAAGCGTTGAAGATGAAAAGTAATTTACGATGCAATTCTTTTGAAGTTATACTTCTTTAGGCGCGTTATGAAAAATTGATGAGAGTGAAATTTTACGATGCGCGCGCACCGTGACACAAAATTAACAGAATGAAGTTGCCCACGGAAGATGCTACGGCATTGGACATAATTTAAAAACAACATTCGAATAATAATAGAATTTATGTTACACTTAATGTAAGAGAATAATAATAAATATTTATTTATTTAATTTTTCAAATGTAAACTGAACTTTATTGACTATAATGACTCCTCTTCCAGTCTTTGATTATTTAATTGTAATTAATTATTTGCATGCAATCAAAAACTATTTTTAATAATGCCAAAGAAGTATAACTTCTTACGCGCGTACATCAAGTACACGCACCCTTTTTTTGGTGAGATACGGTAAACGCGTGTATTATGTTCCTTTTTACTGACATTCGAATTTTTAAGTATTTTACGAATGACCAGTACTTTTTCCAGGTCAGAGTTATCCTTCTATCTATATCTTTAGTATGTATGCCTTTTATTGAGATTAAATTACCTAAATCAATAAATGTATAAACTTTTTTGGTACTGTAACATAGTACGGGGACCTATTATGCTACAGTTGACGAATGAACTACAAGATTATAATCTCACATTTGTTGCTGTAAGATTTTCATGTTCTTGAAATGATTATGTTGCTCTTGGTAAAGTGGCTTAGCAAATATCAATAAAATTTAATCCCAATTGAGAATTTAATTAAGTATGAAACAATCGCATTTACTAAGAAGGTTAACTGAACAACAAATAGATCCCTCGCGTCTTGATCTTATCTAAGGAGAAAGCGATTACACAAATCTGAGAAGCTATTAATCCGCTTCGCTGCCCTCCAATGGCATCATGGTTTGTTTAATAAAATCGCGAATTTACATATCAAAACCTACAAAGGGGCATAATTGGAGCCGATGACTTAGAAAACGTAGTGGGTGAGGTGGAGGCGCCACCCCGAGAACAAACAAAGGAATTATACCCGCCTCAAGAAACTTTTAGCAATGGAAAACGCCTTAACAAACAGACGCGTGTGTATCTAATGAAATTCCTATGGTTGCATAACATACCCGCGCGAGCGCTGAGCGTTATTAACGGAATTATTTCTTAGGGTAAAATCTTTGAAGGCGACTGTTCTCTCGGAAAAGTTGTTAAGAAAACGGGTTGAGATCTTTTCGAGATTTCATTAGTTTGTACTTTGTAACTATGCGTTCTACGCGAGGCATCTAATTTATTGGGTAGGCGTAGCCGAGGGAACGAATGGGCAGCGAGCATTTGAAAATGGAACGGAATCGCCGAATCATCCCGCTTTGAGTAGACGCCGCCGCGACACGATTCGTTAAGAGACAAATGTTTAGATTCAATTTCAACAGTTTTTTAAGGATAAATAATTAGTTACGGCGAATATTCTCGTCTGCGACTTCGGTAGCTACCACTTTCCAAAATAAATTAGTTCTGTTGTTCGCATTGTCCCTAAAAAGGGCACTTTTGAGTTCAAGGCGATTAAGCTCCAAACGGTCGATGATTTGACGCCACGTTATCAACCACAAGCGTAAATAATGGTTCGCAAAAACCAAAAAGACTTCGTTGGTTTTGTAAAAAATCAATCTTGATTTGACTTGTTAAATCGTAGTCAGTGGAGCGATCAAAGGAATTCCCAATAGATAATTCTCATAAAATTTGTCACTTACAATTCCAAGGCGAATCGAATCAACGAAATCTGTAACTCGTTTTTGATTGCGAGTGGCGTAAAAAATCGGGCCATCTAATAAATCAAACGGTATTCAGTGGAATGTTAAAAGTAAACATACAGTTACTTTTGTGATATTTAACTGTGAAAAGCATAGACTCTTTGTTAGGTGAAATCGATATTCAGCAGAGACAACTCCGAGATTGCTATAATTAGTGTTTGCGATGTCGTAAATTTCTCCTGACTCGATACAAGTGCCATCAATCGTCCTATCTATTGCTTTTCGCATCTCGATGAATTATTGAATCTATTAACTCTCACGGCTCCACCATTCCGGCAAGGATTACGAGATATAAAACGGATAGAGTACCTGTGAAAGTATTTATAGTCACATTTGAATGTGAAAAATAGCAACTAAGCAGTTGGTGTAAACAGGTGTAAAATTTGTGTATATTTTCTATTTATTAATTGTTATTATTACTACGTAGCGATATAATTAATAATTTGTAGGCTTTTGTTTTTTTAATATTTAACTATTGTATCTAAATCATAGATTTGTGTGTAATTTGATAATTTTCATCTATTTATTATTCATTGTTGTTGTTTTTATCTTGTTTTATTTTTAATTTAATTATTAGTTTAATTATAATTGCAGTTTATCTAATAAGTCTTCCGTTTCTTTCCTGCTGCTGTACTTTCTTTACTATTGTAATATATAATTAATAAATAACTGTAATCTATTATTGTATATTAGTTGTAAAGTTCTTAATGAGAATTATATATCTTAAACAATATTAAACCAATTTTAGTAATCCATTCAACTGGAACTTTCCATAATATTTTTTGTAAGATACTCTATTCTCAATGGTTTTTTTTACCTTCCGTCATAAATTTTTAGAAATTACATATTCCGTAGCCTATGTTCATTAGGGATGTAGGAATGGTGAGTTATTTAAATTTTATTGTTATATGCTAAGCCACAGAGCAACACAATCATTTCATAACACGAACATCTTACAACAAGTATGAGATCATAATCATGTAATTAGTCGTGCACTATAGCATAATACGTCCCAATGCTATGTTACAAAGGTACATGATACAGTACCAACATTTTTGAGTAGGTATGTAATTTTGGAGAGTATTCAATGCAACAAATCTTTCCTCTTTATAACATTGTGGATGAAGAATCGTAACAAAAATTACCAGTCTATAAGATTCATAAGTCTACATCGCGTTGGAAGCAGACGATTTGTACTAATTATAACGCGCGAACGACGCTAGATGCGATTATCTTTCACTTAGAATATCTGCAATAGCTAATCTATGTAACTGTATTCGTAATTACGAAAACAAAAAACTTTTAAAACAACCATTTATAACAGCTATCAATCTTTGACAATTGACATCTTGTGATGTTTAAAGAGTGCATAATACATTAATTCCCCATTTTTATTCATTTGAATTATTCCATTTATAGCAATAACTTGTAAACTTGAACGCATTGACTTACAAAATGGAGCTATTAAAATGACTTATATAAATGAAGTTGAATGAAATTGATAAAAAACGAACCAACAATATAGAAACTTTTTTGATACCAACAGAATATGGTGAATTAAAAAGAAGAAGTATCATAGTACATGCTACTGACAGATACGAATCCGAAGTAGATCCATATATTTATATGCAGTCACAAAACACCATACCCCCAGAACTTGCGATATTTCTAGACTCGTGGGTAATCTAGTATAAGCATAAAAAAAATCTCTTCATTTAATTGTAGAAGCTCCAACACGTGTACGTTTGTATTCATGTAACCTAACACGTGATAGAACAAAAGCTGATGACAGAACAAGTGTCAATATCCTGAAGTATAAGATGCCCCTATAGCCCATTCATACCGCATAATGGCACTTATCTGTGGGAATGTTAGACGCAAATTTTATAGGCTATGCCTGTGACTTCATCACTAAGCGAGATAATTATAGATTCCCTAAATTCTATTCGATTTTCAAAATTCTATGTATGTGCGCTGTAGCATTGTGCGGATGACCGTTGCTTTTTTTTTCGTTTCACCCTTGAAAGTTGCCGCGATTTACAAATTATGACTTAGTATTTCAGCTGTACCACATTCGTAATATATTAAATCATTAATAACTGTAGTTACTTTAATTTAACCCAGCGAGAATGTTCTAGTCTACAAAAAAAATCAAATTGAAAGAAAAGTTAAGCAACTGTCACACGCACCATACTACAGCGCACATAGTATAGATGTTTGTATGAGGAAAGCGTTGAAAACAAAATTATCAAAGGTTACATATTTATAAAAAAATTATTATTAGTATGTTAAATTGTAAATGAAATACTAAAATGTGACTTTAGGCAGTTATATTAATATTAACACATCTATAAATCCACAGATATAACACGACATTTAATACAGTCCATAATCAAAGACAAACTTGGTGAAATTCAAATTTGGAACCTTTTACTGTGCTTTTATTCTATTAATACCTTAAAGAGTTGGAAACACGAAATGGAATTATACGTTCCCCTGGAAGTCGTAATAAGTATTTGAGGTGCAAGTTATGCCGCAGTAGGGTTGAACTTTTGCCTAATTCCAAGCCATGATCGTTTCCAATTGGAATTTGCTAATAATTGCCAAAGGGAGAGGAATTTTTAAGACTTTTTAACTTATATTGTATCTTAAAAGTGAAAGTAGTGACCAATGTTTTTCATCATTTGATACCGTTAGCGCGATAATACGGACAGACGAATCGTTAATAAAGTCGAAAACAATTATTAAATTAACTTTTACGTAAATGAAAATGCGTAATTATTATAAAACAAAAATGTGTGCGTGTACTAGGTGTACACACGTAAGAAGTGAAACTTCTTTATGACCTTATTTTTCGAAAAATGCTCTATATGCAACTTAACGAAATTGGATAAATTAAGTTTAACAAAAGGCTTTTATTATCATAGACATGAATACAAATACAATTATTTCATTTTACCTTATTACTACTAAGATTATTACAGAATTTCATTAATTGTAATAGAATTATTACTATCATTGTTATCGTTATTATATATTTTAGTTATTAATGGCTTCGAATCTCTTCGGATCAACCGTGGTAGGGACAAGAAAAAGATGGCGCGTAACCGAAAAACGTGACGATTTGCTACAAATGTTTTTCCCATACGTCGAATAAAAAATTCATTCTAACGCCGATAAAGAAGTTTGACTTCAAAAAGCAACATGGCGCGTAACGGAAAAATGTGACGCGTAACGAAAAAATGTTACACAAAATTTTTTTCCAACCCCGATAAAGAAGTTTCACTTCAATAAAAACTCTTATTGTTTGAAATGATCTTACCGAAGACAACACATTAATTTATAGCAACCCAAACAAACTCGTAAGTCCATAACGCTTCGTAACTTTTACATTAGCGGGGGCGAAGGAGGCTATTACGATCACACTTTATTATTGATACAATTCTTTACTTTCGCGTAAATATATATTTATACTCCTATTAAAACATTGTAATATTTAAAAAAAGAGAACGTTTTAAAAAAGGAATCTTTATTTTCCGTATTTGATACATGGCAAATAATTTTTCTAAAATAAATAAATCAGTGGCGCTACAACCTGTTTTTTTAGTTCTGGGCCTCATATTTCTGTATCTGTTTCATGATCATTTGGTAACCTAATAGGCAAGTAGGTGATCAGCCTTCTGTGCCTGACGTTGAGTTTTTGGGTCTAAGGCAAGCCGGTTTCCTCACAATGTTTTCCTTCACCGTTCGAGCGAATGTTAAATGCGCACATAGAAAGAAAGTCCATTGGTGCACAGCCGGTGATCGAACCTACGACCTCAGAGATGAGAGTCGCACGCTGAAGCCACTAGGCCTTTTTAGGATTTTTTATAAAAAGAAGATGTATTTCCCGTCTGTCCAGAAGATTATTGTTGGGTACCAGTCTTCTTTAAATACACAAATGTTTTAAGCAGGTGATTTTGCCCGCCTCGTGGTTTAAAGCTTGCATTTAGAAGATTAAAAAAATACCAAAGAGCACTAATTAGGTCAATCGTCGCGGCTCCAATTTAATTTTTACAGCCCAATACATTCCGCAACAATGTATTGAAACAAAAACATTCTACTGAACGTCTTTATTGGTAGCATAAAGTTAGCGCTAAAATAAATCTAGGAAAGTTGCGCTATTCCGCAAGTTATGGGTTAATGTTTTTTTTTAATTTGGTCATTGATCTGATATATTTTTAATGTGCTGCCTTATTAAAAAATACTTATCATTTTAAAAACAGTGTTTACTCTTTATAACGTCATTTGTTTATAACGTTAACCTCTCTATAACGTAAGAATAAGTTAAATTTATTTGGATTAACCCAATACCCACTCATAAATCTTTACTCCCTATAACGACAGCTCTATAACGAAAAAAATACTCGATCCCTCGAAATTCGTTATATAGAGTTAACACTGTATATACGTATACATTTTCATAATATGCTGGTAATGTATATTTAACAATACTAGGGCATAACATGAGCTATTACTGATGTTATAGTAAATAGTCTTATTTATCTGTGACATTGAAAAAACCACATCATTAATGCATGAAAAAAATTTCACATCCTTAAGACCTCGTCAATGCAATTTTTTTAATCCTTAAGTATTAGACAGTAATTTTTTTAATCGGATTAAAATACGACTATTTATAACAAGTATTTTCTAAACTCGCAAACCTACACCACATCTAACTAATTCGACTTAGTCCTTCGAGAAAAGAGGAATTCCTAAAAGGCCGGCAACGCACTTGCAAGGCCTCTGGCATTGAGTGTCCATATCATTTAACATCAGGTTTGCCTCTTGCCCGTCGTTCTATAAAAAAATCATTAACAAACCAAAAAAAACTGGTTTTATTTTAGTCTACATTTAAAAATTCTTTTTCACGAGGAGTCCTTCTATCATACTCTCATACTCAGAGTCACAATCAGAACTCATTTCTATCATAATAGGCCTTAGCATTTTATTTCATCAATAAAGAATTCCCACGCGAACTTGCTGTTAGTACAACAAAATTATATATTCAAGGTGTTGTGTTCTACGCGGTCCGAGTAATGCAAATTGCGGGGGGTTGCGATGCCCTCTAACTGCGAGTAAAGATGGCCGCCGTAATGGTGAAATGAAATTATTAAGCATTGTCTTGTGAAATCGGCCGCAGTCGACACCTGAGTCTCCGGATGTGAAAGTTTTATATGGATATTCCGTTGTTAATTTTTTTTTATTATTTGACGGTGATAATAACAGAGTGCCTTACCTTTAATAGAGGCTGTAAGTTATTGGACACTTATGTTTAATCCTTTTTAGTAAACCAGATTAGTTTTAAATTACTTATTAGTTTTAAGTTAGATCGTATTTTTAAATTGTGTCTTTGTGCAGAGAAGGTTGGGATATACCATCAGTCTGTATTTCTATACATAGTGCTTATATTGCTTTATTTTGTCAACTATTTATTAATTATTTTGAAGCATTAAAATAAAAGGTATGGAAAGGATGGATTCTCTTCCTGACTGTTTTGTACGCTCTAGTGGAAGTAAAAATAACCAAACCTTTTTTTTTTTAAATTTAGTATTAACAAAAACCATTTAAGAAAACAAAAGTATATGCGATGAAAATGTATAAATATATTTTAATTTTTATTTATAAATAGTAAATGTGGGTAGATGCGTGGCGTATCCACACATTTCCATCGCGTCTACAACCCTCAACTGAAAGCTTTGTATTAAAATTTAAATCTACTTTGCAAAGTGTATTTTATACACGTGCCCATGCAATTTTGATCGTTCATAAAGCTCGAAACAGCTACTATAATTACGTATCACCATAGACATTGTTACTTCCCCATCTCCTATTCCGTAACTCCTTAGGTATTAACGCTTTTGGTTTAAGAATATTAATGTTGCTAAATCGATAAGTTTTTATTTAAATTTAGTTTAAATTTCAGTTTTTTGTTTTTTCCTTACTTGTATGTAATTTCTATGCTCTAGTGTAGTTGATGCATGTGTGTAAAATTTGTAACGTCATATTTTTTTGCACTTTTATAATAAAATAAATATCATATATATATCGCGAATCCGTGAGTTTAGCTTTTTACTTTTACATTTGTTTTATTAATATTTTTTGTATTATTTTAGATTACGGTTCTACCATTTTTCATAAGATTTGGATATAGACTTTGCAATTTACTCATCAAAATTTTTTTTAAATGTTTTTTCCTTACTAGTTGCCTGGAGGAGATCGCTTGTTATCGATAAGGCCGCCTATTGCATCCCTTTTATATTTTTGTATTATGTTATTTATTTGTGTATAAATGTAACGAAGTGTGAACAAATAGAATTCAATAAAATTACACGAGTATCGAACATTAAAACTTTTAGCAGATTAAAATACGACTATTTCCAATAATTTTACAGATACAGTGTAAACTCTTTATATAACGAATAACGTTCTCCATAACGTAAAAATGAATTAAAAGTTATTTGGTTTAACCCAATACCCATACATAATTATTCACTCCCAATAACGAACCCTCTCTATAACGAATAAAAATGCTCGGTCCGTTGAAATTCGTTATAAAGAGTTTATACTGTATTTATTAAAAACTATCTCGTCACCAATCTAAGCGCCTCATCTTACCCATTCGACTAAATAATTAATTCTAGAATCACCGTTGAACTGAATATGCATTATTTAAATAACATCATAACCGTCACCGTGAACTCTCAAATAGCGTTAATTTCTCATAAATAGAAAATTACGGTAATAAATGTGCTATTACCGAAATTCGAACAAACGAACAAATCAAACAATAAACAAAATGCACAAAAACAATTAAAACAACACATTCCCTCGGAAATTCCTTAACGCGTCGAGTCGTGTTTTTAATTTCACGCAAAAAATCAACTTGGTGATCAATCATATTTCTCGTTTCTTTTTTCTAACTTCACTGCAGTACTTTCAGTAACCGATGTGAATGTGCCTTTATTTTGTTTGCAAAAAGGAAATGGATACATTTTGAATTAAATTAGTTTGATGGATTTTTGTTCGGGATGATTTATTACGGTAATTATTTTATGGATTAATTTGGAAAGTCACAAATACGAGACCTTGGAATAAACTTTTTATAGATAATGCTTGTTGCGTTTTACTACTGCGAGTATATTAATAATTATAAATTAAATCATTTAATGTCCTTCCTTCAAGGAAAGAGCTTACCAATTCTTAAATGGGCAAGGGACTTGCGAGCCTTTTGGCCATGTGAGCGTCCATGGGCGGCGGTATCACTTAACATCAGATGAGCCTCCTGCCCGTTTGCCCCTTGATATAAAAAAAATATTCATGTAAATAATTCCTATGGTGTGATTAATAAACTTCAACTTTTTTTGCTTGCGACTCTTATCAGCCCTGCGATTCTGTAACTCACTTTTCGAACTCACACAGCGGTTTTCGCATCGGCGGTCGCTCTCAAATCAGTAGTGAAGCAGTCATTTTATGATTTGGCATTCTGATAAACAATAAACTACAAGCTCCCACCTTTTCAGTATTAGATTAAGTTAGGTTATGTAACTTCAACAACTGTATATATATATGTACTAGGTGTCAGCAATAAATGCTTAATAGTAATAATAATAATCACACGAGTATATTCTTTTACTAACGTATTTTCATAGATTTTTGATTGTCTTCATTTTAATATGTGTAATGTTTGAACGATAAATAAAATAAAAATTTGTTCGACGTCCTGTTGGACAGGACACCCAGAAAAAAAAACTCATTTTTTAAACACAAAATATTGGTTACAGAGTACCGACGCTCCCATAGATAACATACAAAAAAATCACCGGGGATAGAATGATATGATTAAAATCCATCTTTCTATAATTTCCTATACGGCCTATTTCCTATGACACAAAAAGTTGATTAATAAATCAGTCATATTAAACTTTTACTAAGATAGCGTGATCATGTTGATATGACGCAAATAGTGATTACACTTTCATTTCACTGTCTTTACGTTAATCTCTAATTGAATTAGCTTAATAAACATTTAATCAGTGGCGCTACAACCTTTTGAAGTATTTTCATGATCATGATATCAATCTAATAGGCAAGTTGGTGATCAACCTGTGCCTCACAGTCGCCTTCGACTTTAAGGTCTAAGGCAAGCAGGTTTCCTCACGATGTTTTCCTTCACTGTTCGAATGTTAAATGCCAACATAAACAGATAGTCCATTGGTGCTCAGCCGAGGATCGAACTTACGACCTCAGAGATGAGAGCCGCACGCTGAAGCCACTAGGCTAATACTGCTCTGAATTTTTTTCGCTTTTCAATTAGCTTGACAACAACAAAAAATTTTTTTAACGTATGATACTAGTGAATAAATGACAAACAAATGAAGAAGAAGAAGAAAAAAAAACAAAGGAAGAAGGCGCAGGAGTTTCATCAGATGTTAGGTGACAGTGGACACTTAATGCTAGAGGGATCAAGAGTGCGTTGCTTAAATCAGAAAACATATTTTACTAATCGTATTTTGTCACATTCACAAGTAGAAATTTAAATTTAGAACGTACACAGTATTTTTGAAGCTCACCTTTTAATTGATAAAGCGAATGGACACTAAACGCCAGAGGGCTCACGAGTGCGTCGCCGTAATAAGAAAAATTATTTTAATAAAAACATTTTGCCACATTCGCAAGTAGAAATTTAAATTTCGAACATATTTTAAAGTGGAGTGATGCTTTAAAAACTTCAGCACATGTTAATATTAAAAAATTCTTTACAAGATAAGATGCTCGGATAGCAATCTCTAAATCCTATTAAAAAACACGCAACATCGGTTTCGAAAAGCATACTTTTAAATACTTAAGACACTCCCACACTCACAAAAGATTCGGATGACACTCGTAATGCATTTGGCCTTTTTTATGCTTTGGCGCCCAAATTCAAAACTAATCTTGAATTGAGGAAACCATCTTAGTAAGATTAGCAGCATCTGTGTATGAGGATTTAGGAACATGTTTTGTATTGCATTTATATTTTTTGTATCACCAAGTACCTACCACTAAGTACCACTCCGAAAGCTTAAATTGAAATAAGACCATAATATATCGTAATTTTTTTTATATGTAAAATATGTTTCTAATTTTAAGGGTTCATCAAATTACTCCTGTTTGTACTCGGCCCTTTAATCAAAAGAGAAAATTTCAAATAATTTAAGTAGCAACTGCTCGGTACTGAACAAACAAAGAAACACATTACAAAGCCATAAACCAAGCAACAAAGAGACCGGCATATAGATACGTGTTGAAACTGATCCATCATGTCTCTTTTTAAAATAACAAAAATCATTCGTCGTACACAACAGATGTTTTCGTAAAAAACCCGACCCCAACGACCCTCGTTCACTATCCATAATTTCTATTAAAATAACCGTAATTTTCTAAATTGTCTGATGTCGTAAGCGTTTAAATGCAAATTTGGCATTCTGATATATTAATTCGGTCATAATTATGACAAATTGGTGCACCTTCTTGATAATTAATTTCCTACCTTTTATATTCATACAAGAAACTAAGCAGGTGATTACTATATATGATAAATGTTTATCAACACGTCGATATTGGGAACGATATATTATTTTATATCAATTAACACCTGAATTTATCATTTGAGTTGTAACCGCTCACTCAATCGAATAACAAACATTGATAACGGATAGCAAACACAATATCAACTAATAAAGAGTCCACATATCAAGCAAAATTCAAATTAGATTCCAAAAGTACGGACTTGATAAAAGCGCCGTTATTGAAGTTGCTTATCATTGTAATTACAAACGTACTAAGCTCTAACAATTTACGTTTATAATGGGAACCTTGGAGTGCCGTACAGTTGTTGATAACAAATCAAAAATATACAGTCGTTATATGTAGTTAATTAATTAATTAATTTTATTTATTTACACTTCGTTGCAAATAAAAGAAACACAATACATAAAAATTATAAGGGATGCAACGGGCGGCCTTATCGCTAATAAGCGATCTCTTCCAGGCAACCCTAGTTAAGAGAAAAACTAAAAAAAAAAAGAGTAATTTATGTCCTACAACCCGTTCTTGAGCCTCATATTTCACCTCGTTCCAAGTCTTTCCGGCTCTCTTTGCCTCATCTGCAACTGTGCAACGCCAGGTTTGCTTGAGACGGCCACGCTTCCACTTTCCTTGCAGGTTCCAATCAAGCGCATGCTTAGGAATATAATTGGATTCCACTTGCATCGTTTGATCTTCTTGATCCAGTAGATACCCAGAACACGACGAAGACAGCGGTATACGAAGACTTGGACGATAACTCGCACCAGGTCCAAGTTTTTGTCGTTATAAATATTATAAATAATAAAAACCTATGCATCAACCTGTATCATTCAATATAAAAGAAATATAACAACGACCCACTGTTCTTGTAATTGATGCCATCGTTATGAAAAGATATTATCTCATACAGAATTGGCCCACTCACCGCGAACACGTCATAAGGGAGAGAGATCATCAAATATTCAATTTTAAAACAGCCGCTAAAAGCGAAGTGTCATCGTCGGCAGACACAGATGGGCCGCGACAATTTAAAAATTTTGCTACAGATGGGACACATACTTCGCGGGAACAAGAGAGATAAAGCAAGAAATCGCATTAACAAAAGTGAAAAATTTAAATAGCATCAACCCGAGGCTCAGCTGTACTGAAATTGCCTTCAATAACAGTTTATAGGGTGTGTTGATGACAACATAAGATTTGTCGGGTCTCTTGAAATTAGTCTGTCAGGAACAAGGAAACGGTGGAGTAGGAAAAATTTCATTAGCGCCAATCAAAATGACGAAAATGAAGCTGGCAAAGAGAGTCGTAATCACGGACTTCAGTAGGACCCCCTCGACGTGAGGTCTTATTAAAGGAATAATATTTACAAAACGAGGCGCCTCAGAAATCCCCAAATTAAGAACTCGCCGAAACCCGCCCAACTTCCACAAAGTGGAATCATTAAATTAAAAATGTAAACTTTTCTCTTAGCAAGGTAATGGGCATCCCGATGTAGATAAATAGATGGAATAGCTGCAAAAGGAGCATTTTCCTGTTCATTAAATTTTTCCTTCGCTTTTTTATTTCGACCCCTGGTGCTAATTTTGTTGGAATTCACGCCCCTCAACTCCACCCGCTGGGACTCAATCACAGAAATTTTATATCCGGAATTAAATAAGTAGCCTGTACTGGCCAAATTTAATATCAGCTCATGAAACGAACCGACTTAATTAATCAAAAATGAAGTTACCCTTATTATATCCGGAATTTATCTTGAACCGTTGACGTTACGAGTCTTAAACTTATTTCAAGTTTAAGACTTTAATCAATAAGTAAAATACTCCCATCAGCGGTAAGTCATTCCGGAGGGTGGTTTGTGTAACTCAATTGTCTATAAGATCGGGTCGCAAGTTGCAATCCTGTTGTAGGAAACGTCAGGAGGTCGGTAGCAAATGCAATTATATCTACTAATATGCCGTCTGCGACCGACGCCGCCTTCCTCAAGCGATACCACCCTTTAACCATTACGAGGGGATCATTCGAGAGTTAATTATTATACTGTTGCACCTGAGTTTACAATTAGATATCTTATGATACATTACTATGATTAAACCTATCAAATTCTATGTAGATGAAGTATTTAATAACAACGGTGAGATTGTTTGCGTCATGTCTGGTATAGCTGTATGAAAAATGTTTTAGATTCTTCATACAATGTCAATAAATTATTACTTGTTCAAAGATATCGGATTCCCTTATAAGATATTGATTGGTGTAAATAAGGAAATCGAATTATTCAATGTCCGCCCCTCATTTGTTTCCCGCTCCCCTATCAGAGAGATGAAGAAATTCTTTCTGAGTTTTCGATTACTTGTCCAATTAATTTTATAGATTCATTTGTTATGTAACATGTTTTCAGTGAGTTTTCGATTGTCTCCATTTATTATTCTGCGATACAAATTGTTTGATATTAATTTTATCAGGTCATTTACAAATTGACTCGCGGATTTTTTTCATAAATTAATAAATTGATAGTAGTCTACCATATGTCGACAGCGGATTATATCATATTTCGGCAGTAAAATGCGCAAAAGCGAAATGAAGTTGGAGAAACTGATCGTGGTTGCTAACCAGATGGAAAAAGACTCATCGTCCTCAAAACTATACACTGTTATAAGAGAGGCGCTGGACAGGAACCGGTGGAAACAGATCGTCCGCTCCAGCTGTTTCCTTGCTGACCACGCCACTCAGACATGAGCTACAGACGCAAGAGAGAGAGAGAAAGTAGCTTCTCGAAGGTGCCTACGTATATAGACAAGTCGAAATTCAATTTTTTTTTTCAGTTTTGCGTTTTATCTCGTCTATAACTTTATGTGTATGTAAGTTTTTTTTAATATTTTGTGGTTTAGATAAACTTATCGTATAAGAGAACAAGTAGATTGTATTGGAACAATACGCTCTCCTTAATACCTCTATTTTTGTACGTAAGAATCGTCGATCTGTTTAAAAAGTCATTGTATTTTAAACCAATGTCTACATAGAGTTAACCTTGAAAACATACCTCTTTTCCAAAAATCTTATAAAAATACACTAATATCATTCAAAGTTTAACAACGATACGCAAGTTTAGTTTACTTGAGTTAAATTGTTATGGTGTTTTATTACTGATAATGTAGCCCTTATCAGTGAGGGGATAACGAGAGGGAAAGTTCCGTGGTCCTCACGCTTCTACGCGCAACTAGGTGAGTGCGGTGAGTGAAGACCAACGCACCGGCCATTCGTGACATAATTCGCACAACCCCCTGAGGTGTACGGAATTTTCACCTTTACTTTATTTATAGCAGTAAGAAGGCAAGGCAAGTAATAAGGCTGTTAGGGTATTAGGTCAGTTTAGGGTCAAATATGGTAAGCCCTTCTTCGAAAAATCGGTTTCGAATACGCCTGCGAAGTTTTTTGGCAGACTCCAATGCGATAACTGCGTACGATGGTGTGATATATTTAATTTTTTTTTTCTTTTTTTTTTCTCATGTATGGTCACATTAATCGCAGAACCGAACACCACTTAACATATTTCAAGACAAGACGAGGTTCAAATGACCTTGTTTGATAAACGCTTTAAATAGGTTTTAGATATATTATTATAGGTTCAACAAGAGTTCATATAAGGTTCACTGTCTTCTCAGCTGCTAATCCGTCTTACAAGCTCTTTGCGGTATCATTGTACACGAGAAATACTCGAATAACTGAGCACTTAATTCAAGCAATGCCTGGGAAAGTTTATATAGAAATTATGTGTAATTTATTTGTGAAATTTCTCAATCCTTTATTATGAACCCACAATTGTACAATTAAAGGGCGGTAATCTTAACTGACGAAATTAAGGACTAATAGGTCACATTAGGATCTTAATATATAAAATTCTCGTGTCACAGTTTTCGTTGGCATACTCCTCCGAAACGGCTTGACCGATTTTGATGAAATTTTTTGTGCTTATCCGGTATCTATGAGAATCGGCCAACAACGGCCATGTGCAACAGTATTTTTTAGACAAAATTTTTAATTTCTACTTTTTTTATGATACAACATACAAAAATACATACAACCCCTAACTTTCACCCCTCTACGATCAACCCCTATTTTTTATTATAAATGATATACATGGCAAAACGACGTTTGCCCGGTCAGCTAGTAATATATAAATTAAAGTTGATATGTTATACAATTTATTAAAGTATCGCAATATCTTTGTAATATAGGAGAAAGATTGTGCAGAACTCAGTTATTCAAATAGAAATGTGTGAACGCCCGAAGGGTGACAACTGTTAACCCTTTATAAAATCATTTCCATTCCGTTTTCCAAAGTGAAAATTACCTTCCGCCGGTCAAAGGGGAGTTGTGTTTATTCCAAATCGGCCTTTGTTAGTAAAGGTGTTAAAATGTAAACGGATCTTTTGTTGTGATTTCCCTGTTAATTTTGCTATTTTGTTTCATAATTTGGTTTCAAAAACAAAAGTCATCATATGGGTTAAATAATTTAAAGATTAGACACGTAAGAAAAGGTTGGGGTTTATATATGTTATGTATCTCATTATGTATCTCCTATTTCACCATGCCAACTGCTGATAGAGGACAAATATTTGATTTGTATTAATATTTAACTATTAATTACTTAAAGATGTCATGTGGAACATGGTGTAATGGTTGCAGCTCCTTACAAATAAAACAAAAACTTGGCGATTAAAAAGAGTGGCGGAGAGTTTGTTGCCAGTTCTTCTCTTCCGTTCTACGACCTTGATTTGAGAACTAGCAGTAAATGTAAAATTAAAAGCAAATATGTATTTCTTTTTTGACGTTCATAAGTATACAGTGTTACCGAAATGAATATATGATTTTGAATTTAACAAAAAACAATTATTTAATTGAAGCGATAATGTGAGTACTATACGTTTTAAATGTTGAGACTAAAACAACAATTCTTGCTTATATTATCCAGTTAAAAAATTATTTTAATATTCTATTTAATTTTTATATATTTTCCTTTATTTAAAATTAATAAAATAAAGTTGTCTTTGAATCTAATAAATTACTATTGCGTAATAATAAAACATAACTTCCTCTTATCCTTTTTTACTCAATTAATATAGACCTTGCCCTTATCCTAATTCTCATTCCATCATAGGATTATATTATTGACATTTGATTCCAATTCCATTAGACAGATAAAAAATATCCTCCTTTGAAATAAGCGACTGTTAATGGGATTTAAATATAAATCTGTATTGATATGAAGAACTTGAATATACTTATTATGAATATTAAAGTATGTCTTCAAGTTATCTGGAATTGTGTATAGTTCAAACTTAAAAACGTCCTTTTTTATAATTCTCAATGCCCCAAACTAACTTCTAAATAATCACGAATAATTGACAGTAGTTTTAAATATTTCCCACGAAGCCTCATTAAAAAACAGCAATGTAAGCATGCAAGTATTAAAGTTTGAATTTAGAACCACTCATCATCCACAATGAACAATAATATAACATGCATCTTTGTGTTCGCATTGTGCTCCACGGTATAACATCCTACCTCAATGAGATGTCTCAGTGGGGAGTCCACGGTAGCTGTACGGTCTTTTTTGTGCGGCCAGCATTTTATCAAACATGTTAATGGCTGGCTTTATGATGCCAACAAAAGAAGCGTGCCAACGGAGGCGTTAAATCCCTTACGATTTGATGATTATCGTCATCGTTTGTCATCGGATAAATTTCGTATGTTGCAATCGGCGCGTAAAACCTTAAAATTACATACAAATCTTCTAAACTTACCAGTTCAAGCAGCTGTTTCTAGTACGCCAAAACAAAACACAACCATGCTTAAACAAACAGGCAATACTCTACAATTGGTAAATTTATCTGTGTTCAGGAATTAAAAACCTATCAAATTACAAGGGTGTAACCTGGAAGCATTACAACGACAACTAATTAAACCACAATTTGATCGACATTTAAAATAAATCACACCACCGATACATAAAGGGTCTGTACTAGAATTCCAAGAGCCAATCAAGCATTCAATGATACCAAATTCCAATAGATGAGAGATGGGAAATGGAATTCTTAAAAAAATAAACACATTTAATTTAACACACATTAAAGCAATTTGGGTGGAAAAATAATACTGTTATCCCGCGTCGTGGTTGTGTCATCTGTGGTCCAAGCTACACCGGGGCCCGAGAGACCAGTCGAGGGACAAGCCTGCCCGAACGTTTTCAAACGGAACCGAACGCGCGACCAACTTAGACACATACCTGTCTGGCGCTTTCATTGACAGGCACCTGAAATGAAGAAAAAATTCGATCCAATTCGTTGAAAATTTCAAATTTAAAAAACAATTCTTTTCCTCGAATACACAGATAAATTTACATGCACGTAAATTGTAGTATATAGTGACAGCTATACGCTACCATGAATCAATATAGGCAACAAAAAATATGATACAAAAATTAAAAGTAAACATTCAAAAAGATCAAACAATAATGTGGCAAAAACATTTAAAAACAACATTGCAAGATGTATTAGGACAGTTGTTAAAATATGGGGTAGCGTAAAGCGGCTTGACTCCGATGATATTGTGCGCTCGCACGCGATGCCGGCATGTTTGCAATACCGCCATAGTGCTCTAGTCTCTGGCCGATAGTCTATGCTTTAGAGTAGCCAATAGACCTAGACGCCAGCCGATCTTATCAGCTGTTAGCCGCTACCCACGACTTCTAAATCGCTAGACTAATTCGCGGATTTGTTCGTGTCGCCAATCGCTCCACACTACACCCACGGTTTCATCGCGTTTGTTATAACGAGTTATTAATTGATTACATCTTATAATTGGCTTTATATAAGCTAGTTACTCAATGTTCATTACAATCGGAACCGACATGTATGAAATCGTTAAATACATAAATGTGGAAATATAATTCCAATAAATGAAACCTAATACACCGATTAATATTGAGTCATTACGATATTGACTGCCCTATCCCAATGGACGAATTTATTAGATTATTACTGGACGAGATCACGCAAACGAAATCGTAAATTCGTAGGAAGTCAATTTGGTTAAATTGAATCTAATTCCATCAAATTTCCTTTCTATTCGATTGTATTACTTTTGGCTTAATAACTAAAAGACGTAAGACACGAAGTGCACAAAAACATAGATAATATTTCCATAGATAATATTTGAATACCACAGAATATTAGAATAGCCTTGACAATTAACTCAATAAATACTTTTTATGTGTGAATATGCTTGGATTAAATAAATAACCGATTGTTATTGTTATTTTCATTCGATTAATTACAATGACTGCGATATTTCTAGTCACCCATAAGCTATAAGTGTGTGGATAAAATCTACACTTACCACTGCCAGCTCATAACAATTCAAAATCCGACTAAAAAAGCCAATCTATCAATATTATAACACAAAAAATAATGCAAGTCAGTTAATAATCCCGAATCGACATTCGACAATGGAAATAAAGTCACAGTCACTTTTTTAATAATGGCAATTCAGTTTTTCTTTTTTTACCGCCACCCTAGGTTTGACATTTGAACCGCCTGATGACTTGGCCGCCATGATTGATCGTCGCAACGCTGTAAATAAGTGCAATTTAGCATTAATTTTTCCCTTCTATTCAAGGAGTATTGTTAGTATACAGTTTAGTATAGACAAGCTAACATCTTCGAACTTATCTTTACAATAGATTTGTTTCAATTCACGAAATAACTGGTATACATTTGTCAGTATGCAATCGTGGATATGCAGTGTCATTGGCGACAAGAATCCGAAAGATGAAAGAAACCATCTGTGATGAGAAATAGATAATGCGAAGGTAGACATTTTTTTAAGGATAATAAGGTTCAAATTTCTTTAATTGTTTTGAGCGACTGCAATTTATCATCGAAGCAAGTATCCGCCCAAAGCGTAACAAATCACTAGTAAACAAATTGACCGACATATCTTCCTTTGATCGTTGATTGTTTTCGAATGAATTTCGAATATTTTAAACTTAGAAGTCATTAGTAGAAACAAATTTGAAAAACCTTCGAAAGAAAAAAGTATTAACAAAACACTATGGAATGTTCTAAACTCAAAATTTGCTGGCATATGTAGGTAGGTGTTGCTGTGCATGGTTCCACAACAAAGTTCGTTTATTTAAAAAAACGTGCATAGTCTATATTTAAGCAGGTTGGAGCATAGACAACAAATTCTATATTTAAACGATACAAGTGAAGTGAGATCATAGCAAATTATATTTGATAGGTTCAAATTAGATTGACATGTTTTAGGTATCAATTGATTGTGATGTGTCGGGATGTGGGGGTCTAGCAGCCTATTTAAGGCATACCTACATATACTACATGCAGCATACGATTGTTAGAAGCTGGTATCTATGTATATAATAGATTATTATTTCTCATAAAGAAATTCACTCATGAAAAATTGATACGATTCTGTATCCACATTAATTTAGCCTAGTTGGCGTGATTTATCAACATACACTTGTTTAAGACTGGTTTTAATAATAAATATAATACAACAGTTAATTTAATATCAGTAAAATTTATACAAGTACTCTTTCAAATTAATATCCTAATTTTTGAAGTATAATAAAGAAGGATACGCAGAAAGTAAACACTCTTCATGAGAAACTCAAGGGGCTAGAATTTCTAAGCTCTCAATTAAACGGTGCCTTATTATTTTCCGCCCCTTTTGTAAATCAAACAAATTATTACGTTGATCTGTTTTATATTATTTGCTTTGTTAATCTGAGTAATCAAAATGTACAATTTCAATTATAGACTCAAAGCTTTTCCTTACGAATCGTACATAGACATTAAATATACGAGCTTCTAGGTTTTATTTTGTAATCCGAATGTTATCGAAATGGCATTATTACAATGTAATAATTAAGGGAAGGCTTAAGACTTTCGACCTTACATATTCTTTTTTCAAATTTCAATAGACAATTATTATTATTATCTTATTTTATTTTTTATTGCCAGTATCAACTAATTCAAAATTCGAACAGAAATTTTGTAGAGGTTTTGTTTTGAAAGCAATAAAAAAAGATAAACAATAGATATAAAACCAAGGGAGAACTCTTTAGCACACCTGCCCTAAGGAAAAAGTTTTGACGTAACAAACATTTTTAAGAAAAATAATTGCTCGTTTATTCACCGGAGGGCATTAATTTCCCTTCATCCGCAATTCGGATTAAAACCAACCCAATTAGTACATTATTTCGTCTTAGAAATCTGATTAAGCAAAGGATTTTACAATGAAAGTATTTATTTCTTGATACGCTTTAGAAATATACAACTCAGGTGGAAATATAGTGCAATAAACTTATTTATAAATCAATATTAATCTTATTGATTTAAGTTTAGTAAATATATTGTTGCAAAATTACTGTATCCATCTATGACTTATTTGTGATGCCCTCAGTTCGATTTCCGTCGAAGGAAAGTTTAATTCGTATCGTACAGAAGCTGAATCAATAAAAAATGCACAGATCACAACCAACCAAAGAGTATAGACGTATTCAACAACATATCGCATAATTTAAATGTTAATTAGTCGTAGTACTATTTTAAATTCATATTTAGTAATCCCACAATACCTACACTTTAAATATCTCCCTCTTTGCAAACAAAATACAATGTCTTCATAATTTATTGCACTCAGAAGAAATATTATATCTGAATCATTTAAGTCTCTGCTTGTAATTCAAACACGGCTAATTAAAAGGGTTACTTCGGAAACAATTAATTGAAAAAAATATTTTCTTAGACATTTTTTATGGTTTACTGTGAACAAATTTATAATTGACTATACAAGTAATATAAAAATATTTAATCCTCCATTCTGTGAATAACATCTGAGTCAATTGTCAATGTCAAAATCATCGTGGACAGTTAACAACAAAGTAATTGTTGAGTAAAATAAATCATTAAAAATTAGCTATATTACAAACTAACATATAAACATAGATAATACTCGTAGATATCTAATTAAATTATTCAGTTATAGTTAACACCTATTACTATAACAATAAAATATTCGAAAACAACATTTCGTAGTATAAAAGTTGTAAAACAAAACACGGCGATACAACTTTCACTTGTTTTTGTTGTCATAAAAATCTTTCTTAGTTCTATATATCCACAGAAGTCTGTATAATACCTAGACCAGAAAGCAAAGAGCCAACAGGAGCGATTACCCGCAGGCGACTGACATTCACGATTTATGCCATACAATGTTACAATAGTAGTGCTGCTTCTCTATTACCACTACGTAAGGTTACTTAGCGAAAGATCGCAGTCAAAACAGTTGAAGCTTAAACCTGTTCCTTGTATGAGCTTGGAATATCTCGCTTTTATCGCATCATGTTGTATTCGACAAATTCACTGAATAATGCGACTGGAAAGAGGTAGGTATGACGATACAATCAATATACCAACGGGAATTTGTTAGCATTTATAAATAATAAAAAAAGGGTGCGTGTACTTATGTAGGCGCGTAAGAAGTTATACTTCTTTGGCATTATTAAAAATAGTTTTTGATTGTATGCAAATACTTAATTACAATTAAATAACCAAAGACTGGAAAAGGAGTCATTATAGTCAATAAAGTTCAGTTTACATTTGAAAAATTAAATAAATAAATATTTATAATTATTATCTTACATTAAGTGTAACATAAATTCTATTATTATTCGAATGATGTTTTTAAATTATGTCCAATGCCGTAGCATCTTCCGTGGGCAACTTCATTCTGTTAATTTTGTGTCACGGTGCGCGCGCATCATAAAATTCCACTCTCACCAATTTTTCATAACGCGCCTAAAGAAGTATAACTTCAAAAACCCTAAACTAAATGATTAATATTATAATTCTTAATTGTAGCCCATTTAACTTTGTTAAACTTTTAAACGTTGTATTTGAAGTTTCAAATTTGCATCTGGTAACACTGCCGACATTGCTGGGGGTTTGACAGTGAAAATGACAGTTCGTGTCGATAAATTTTCATACAAATTTATTTTTCAACTTTCTACATACACAACTGTTAAGGCATCTTGACTAAACCCTATGCACTTGCCTGATTTCTGACATAATGCAAAAGTGAAATAAAAACAGAGTAAAAATCACTTATTTTCTACCTATTTATTATCTTTGACGTCTGTTTTAAATAGAGTTTAAAATTATTGGTGACGGCATTATTTTTATTTGATTCTTGCGTTTATTGAGGACATAACGTTGTATTACAAAGTGGGTATAAAATTTACGTAGTAATTGTCTGGCAAATATTTCTTTAGTACACACGGTACAACGATCATAAAGGAGTATTATGTTGTTATACTGACAACAATAATTCATAAACCTCACGGCATGCAACCAATTTTAAATAAGATACCATCATTTCTAACAATTTCAATAGCCAATAAACATTATACTTTACTGTACTACGATATCCTCAGACCTAAAAATGCTAGACCTGAAAATTGAAAGGAAATTATCACCAAAACCTCTTTGTTAAAAAATATCTGAAGGCTACATCTTATAGACAAAGAATATAGATGTGGCGAAATTTCGAGCCTAAAGAAAGCATCGTCAAAGAAATTTAAAATCGAAGGATTCTTGACCAAACATGTCAGGCCGCCTATCCACGCTAGTATAGATTCAAAAAGTGTAGTTTATATAGTATTTATATTTTTAGTACAAAAAGTAGAATATATATCTTTTCAAATCTACAGAACTGAATCTTATAGCTATATTTTACTAAAACTAAAAGGGTGAGGCATTTAAACGAGAACAAATCGTTTCCGTCTATTTCCACATTTCCATACAATCCCCATATTTTCCACCATAACCTCTCTCATTTCCGGCGAGCATACATCATTCGGACATATTAAGACATAGCAGGCGCCTTCCGGAAATCGTTTTTACGTAAAATCACACAAATGGAGCATGCCACTAATCTTCTAGATTATCTTATGTGTAATAGCACGCTAGGATTATTGCTTAACTATTTTCATAACTTAGTAATTTCGTTACGAGTTAATCAATCACTCGAATCAATTAACAACTGTTAAATACAGACACGAAGATACACTCACACTTTGATCTTTTTTAATTCAATCTATATTAATATTGTAAAGTGGTAACATTTAACATTTATAATCTCTGGATATACTAATCCGATTTTGAAAATTCTTTACCGATAGACGAAACACGTTACTTGTGAGTGCCATAGACTATATATACCGGAAATATAAAAAAGAATGACAGACGGAATTGCAAGTCGAAGGAAAACGTTTTTACGAACGCTGCCTTTACGATTGATAATGCTTGATAATGCCTACAGCATATGTCTAAGTTTTATATTATTCAAAAACAAGTCCTCCACCGCGTCTGTCTCTTCGGGAGAAATTGAAAATCTACTGCGCGAAATTGCGTCCACAAATATCTAGAATGATTCATGAAGATGGTGATTGTTCAAGGTTGCCCGTGCAAAGCCGGGGCGTGTCGATAGTTCGACGTATCGTACACCGATGGTATGCAGATAATACAATTTATCTATCGTCATATGTTGATGTTCGATTGACACGAAGCTAGTTATGAAACTCAATTAAAACCGTTAACGAATGTGAAAAACTTGAGAATTCTGATTGTCGGATAAGCACGATTGTCGGGATTGCATATTGAAAAAACATGCAACGGCGATAAGAGTTACATGCTTGAGCGAAGCGGTTTAATTGAAGATAGCATTTCCTACTATATTTGTGTATATTCCTTCTAGGTATACCTATAATATACTAGCTGACCCGGCAAACGTTGTTCTGCCATGTATATTATTGCTAGGAAATTTTTTTTTAGTTTATAAAAATAACTATATACAATATTAAAAAATAGGGGTTGATCGTAGAGGGGTGAAAATTACGGGTTGTATGTATTTTTGGATGTTGTATAAAAAATAAAATCTATTAAAAAAAATTGTGGTGGGCACCCCTTATCATATAGGGGTTTTATAGATAGATAGTAGAAGATTCTCAGACTTACTGAATATGAATATAAAATTTCATAAGAATCGGTCGGGCCGTTTCGGAGGAAACGAACATTGTGACACGAGAATTTTATATATTAGATTACTAAAAAGCTCATGAACATCCTACAAGCAGAAACATAGTATGCTATTAAATTGTACTCTTATGTGCTTTTTTTAGTATTAACTTCTAGAACTGCAGAAATCGTGATTGTAATCTTTTGAAGTTAATAACTTGTCACTTCCGTTCCTATATTTCTTACTATCACTTCCCTTTTTAATCGTAACATAAAAAAAATTACCAATAAAATATTGTATACACGTGTATTCATAACAGGTATCAAATAATTTATTACCGTTATCCCTTTTAAAAATATGAATCATGACTTAAACATTATCTAAGGAACATTTTGAAAAGCGAACGAACAAGGCTGTCTATAATAATAATCATAGAGTATATATCTGAAATAGCCATAAACGAAATCAATATAGCACATTAGTATAGTCTGTGGTCAGTGCAGTATGAAGGTTATTGCGACCACAGAGAAGCGTAGTTGTTATTGCTCTACCAATCGTGATCAACAAAAACCACAATTCAGTTAATACTTAAGCCTTATTTATTGTTTTAAATGTCTAAACGTTAAATTTTACTTTTTTTATGATTTGATATCGCTAATTTTTTAAATGAGAATCTCTATAGTTATTAATTTGAGAATAATAACAACAGGCTATTAAATATCGCATTGTCTTTGATTTATGAAATGTAAAACATGTATGTTTTTATATGCGTTATCTGTTCTATAAAAAGTAATAAACAATTTTATATGAACATAGATTCTTCCATAGATAAAGCGATAGTAAAATGCTCAAAGGAGCTTTTGTCTCCTACAAACAATTACACAGGTTCTATTCATAAATTTCCGTGATAACAGATTGGGCCACCGGGTAGCAGGATGCGTTTAATCTTGTTTACCGAATTGAGTAAGTATATGAACGTTATTAAAGTTCTATTACTGATAAAATTGTAGCTTATCAGTGCCGTGAAATAATTTCTAACCACACAAGCGACCTCAGCCATGAAAAATAGGTGAAATTAGAGCTCAAAATGTTAACATAGATACAAAATCTCTCAGCTCGAACATTTCTTTTATATTTATTATTATTATTATTATTATTATTATAGCCTCTATTCGGACATGCCAGTATTTTTCTTTATTTTTCGTATATTGTACTTTTCTTCCACTTTTGCTTGTCCGTTTGCCAGATGGCAAAGGCCTCCTCCAACCTTCTCCATTCTGGCCTTTCTATGGCCACTCTACCCCATGTTGTTCCCGCGACTTGTATAATGTCGTCGTCCCACCTTTTTTGTGGTCTACCTCTCTTTCTCTTTCCATCTCTTGGGTACCATTGTGTGATTATTTTACTCCATTTGTCCTTTCCCCTGATCATGTGGCCTGCCCATTTCCACTTTTGTCTTCTTATTTTCAAAGTTATGTCCTGTACCTTAGTCTTTCCTCTGATGTTGCTACTCCTTACTTTGTCTTTTCTTTTGATCCCAGTCATGCTCCTTTCCATGGCATGTTGACATACGGAGAGTTTATTTGTTACGTTTTTTGTTAAAGCCCATGTTTCGCTCCCGTAAGCCAGCACTGGCAGGATGCATGTGTTAAATAATTTGCTTTTCGTTGAATTGTGTAGGGTCTTGTCTTTCATCACTTCTTTTAGGCTCCAATATTTTTTCCAGCTGTTTGCAACTCTTCTTTCGACTTCTTTGTTTCCGTTATCGTCTGGAGACATCAGTTGACCGAGGTATAAATATTCTTCCACGTAGGAGATTTGGTTCTGCTCCACTATTACAGGGTCTTTGTTGCCATTGGTCATGATTTTTGTTTTTTCCGGGTTTAGCTTCAATCCGGCCTTTGCACTTTCCGATGCTAGATCATTTATCATCTTGTTTAGATCAGCTGGTGTTTTTGCAAATAATACGATATCATCAGCGAATCGTAGGTGCGTTAGCGCGCGGCCATTAATAGTTATACCCATGTCCCTCCATTCCAGATTCCTGAAGATCATTTCTATTACGGCCAGAAAGAGTGTTGGTGAAAGGGGGTCACCCTGTCTCACGCCTTTTTGTATTTGAAATTTATTTCCTTCTTTTTCTAGGCGGATACAAGCCGAACTGTGTTTATAAATGTTTTTTATAATTCTTATATATTTGTGCTCTATACCCAGTTCCTTTAAGGCTTCCCAGATTTTTGAGTGTATCAAAGAATCGAAAGCCTTACTGTAATCAATAAAAGCTATTTCGAACATTTCTTTTATATATCGGAAATAAATAAAGGTACTCAGGGATATCGTGAATATATTCGTAATCAAAATTCCTCTTTATTTTAAAGACCTCGCGTCATTTTGTTTTGTTTATATGAGCACTGTTCGTGCTATTTAGATTGCAGATCGTGGACCGTGGTTAAAGAAATGTAGAAATAGTATCCCTGAATTATACGCTTAATATTGAAGAGCAGTAGTAGTAGTAGCTAGCATTATAATAATAGCTAGCTACAAATATTTGTCGGTCTACAGATAAAAGTTCAAAATCCTCATACGTCCATACAGAAATAGTTCAGGCATTAATACCTAAGGTAATATAAGCCACAATTCAATGAACTTTGCTGAAATCCGATAGATCACATTCTATGATGTTTACACCTAACAATCGCTAGAATAGGATAATGAACTCAATAACAATAGTGCCATCGGATTAGTAGGAATGTTAATATGAAATGTGATCGTTTCGAACATTCATACAGAACATAAAACAGGCTTTAATCGCTACGTATGTTATTCCAGATATAGCAAATATTATAACAGTGGTTGCGTCATTGAGAATACTAAGTTTGTTTATCAGCCAACAATTAATAAATTACCATCATAGAAACTATCAAATTTTTTACATGAAAAGTTTTTATCATAATAATCCCAAATGTTCATACTTCCTTGAATATATCTAAGTAATGTCCTTAACCGATTCGGCCACTAATCTCTATTGAGACTGGCAATTTCCTATTACTATCTATCTATATATTATAGCGCTCAGTTATGTGCGCCAACACGTGCACTCTCTTTTCTCACAGCTCGATGAGACGGATATCCGATTTCAGAGCAGACTCTCGACTGCCTTTTAAACATGCTGGCCTTCCATTGATTATATAAAAATCTCAAGGTGCTGCCCCATTCGGGGTTATAGGCGAGATCTATCTGCACTGACTACTAGACTTAACCAATGCGTCTACCTCTTTAAATGCCCCTAAATGTAATTTTGAATAACTTCAATTGAATAATTGATCAAAATGGAATTTCTGATAAAAAACAAGGCCAAGGGTTGTCGAATTTCTTTCGCTTACATTTATTTAATTAATCACATTCTTATGATTGGGGTCTGTCCGAATGTTGGAATACTCCGAATAATACGAGGGATATTAATGTCCATACTGAATAAAAAACATTAAAATGAGAAGCAAAATTCTGTTGACCTGTATTGTGCAAGAAATTCGATTCATTTTATTCTCTTCACTTATGAACACAGTAGTACGTAGTTCTATTGTGACATTTCGCTATTCTAATTCAAAATATTATCAGGTTTAAGAAATATATAAAGCAATAATATATGTACCTAGTATACAAATTTGGACGTGTAAAAATTATATACAAATCGATTTTGCACCAAATTTCGTTGGAAAAATTTAAAAATTCGAAGAATTAAAGATGCGGGGCAACGCTAGGACATCTAAATAATCGTGTTATGAAAATAGTGATACCAGTTAAATTTAAGAATGTAATAGTTATAACTTTTTTACTATACCTAAAAACAGGGGTTAAAATTACAAGTCACTTTGGTACAATCTTGCTTATAATTATGTTAAAAATAATTATTAGGGAGGTACCCCAATTGCATTTTAAATCGTCGGAACCGAATCAAAAATATTGATACTAAATTGTTACGTAATCCACTATAAAATATAGTTTGATCAATGTCAACAGATGTCGCTTTATCAATGAACAATACCGACTTTTGAAATCTTAAACGATTGTTAAAAAATCTACTTTTTCTAAAAGCTGTGTATTCCATGTATTTTAAATTTATGTTCCATATAAAACCATACTATAATCAGTGTAATTTTCATAGTTTTCAAACCTTAAACATTTATATTTACCGTAATAAAAATTAAATCATGTATCATAACTGAATGATGTATCTAAAATGATAGTCATAAAGATTTAATTAAACATTACACTAGTTTTTAGGCTATTTGTGTTCGAATTGAATGAGTGTTGAGTGGAATAAAAAATGCCAAATCATATCGCTGTTACATCTCGAATGCTTTTTTATTTCAATATTCGAGGGTGCGTTAAACGCTACGTACTCTATTGAGCCTCTGACGGGGCACTTTTGACGTTTGTTATTAAACCTAATAATGTATATCATAACGCATTCATATCTACAATCTGAATGGATATGCCAATTTCATTATTTTCTTTGTAACATGTTTTTCTTTCGTGCAATTTGTGTTATAATTTATTCAATGACAAAGCATGTACACAAACTTTTTCTCATCCCTGAGTTTGTGCGTTTGGATTCCGGACGACATGGTGATGTCTTATTGGATTTAATCTTAATACATATATATAAATTACGTGTCACGTTTTTTGTCCGCTATGGACTACTAAACTACCGAACCGATATCAATCAAATTCAACACCGTGTGTAGTTTGATCCAACTTAAAAGATAGGATAGCTTACATCTCAATTTATACCCGCAATTTAATTTAATTGCAAATTATTTGTTTACTATTTGACACAATTCTAACAGATGGCGCTGTGTTGAAAGTAGCAACGTTTCACATAAGCTACAATTTAATGGCATAGCCACCAAAAAAGCATGGTGATCCCCATGACTGTTGTTTTCCTGCCGTTTCCTTTGAATAGTTTACTACTATGTAATATAACAAAAACCTTAGCCACAGCAACGCTTGACCGAGTCTGCTAGTAATATAATAAAAAAAAACATTGTAAAGTGCCTATCAGATATCTAATTCGCTGTTTTTTAAATCTAAAACTGGAAGTGTAATTTTTTTGTGTAACATTTATGTTTACCATAATCATAAGTTTTAGAAAAGATAGCTTGTAACATATACAGTAGATATAGCATTATACATGTGGTGAAGAGACCCTAATAGATCTTGGTTTTTATATATCACTTGCGGGAAGGAAATCATTGTCTGGTTATGCTTGTACAAAGAGATAGTCGCTGGTATGTGTCTGCCCCATTATGCACTTAATACACAGTAACGTTAGATTTGACTATTGTGTTAGTAGTAGTAGTAAATCCTCTAGTAGCGCGTTGATACGCGACAAAATATTATTTAGAGATTTGACTTATGTGTTTTAGTAGCAAATCCTTTAGTTCCGGTTAGCGCGTTGATACGTACAAATTTATGTTTTCCATAGAAACGATAAAAGTCACTCACTATTTGCCTAAAAATGTTTCATTTGCATAATTGCTTTTTTCCGCCATAACTATTTACTAATTCCAAATGTTTGAGCGGGGGTCGCACGCACAACAAACATAAAGACAATCTGTACGTACGCCATTTATGTAAATATCTACGGTATGGAATTATGAAAATTGTACGAAAGGTGTGGCCCTGTGTTTACGTAAATCTCTGGGTGGAGTTTGATGAATAACTATTAGTCACCCAGTGTTCGAAATTCAATTTTAAAAATTTATGATTTATCTATTACGCATCTGTGGATTCATAGATATTTTAAATCTAAATAAAATTTGTTTTTTATTCTACTTCTCTTTGGTTATTACCATAGAGTTTTAAACAGCAGTCAGAGACAATAAAAAAAAACGATTGTCTCGTTCGAAAATTGAACTATTCGGTGATATAGTGCTTTTCATGAAAGAAGTCCCGCGGTGATTTTTGGAACTAAAATTGACAGGTCGGCAATGTTGTCATTCGTCGATGTTATCAAGTTCGTTTGTTGTGGTAGATTTTTGTGAATTTTTAACTAGCTTAGAGCATGTTAAAGATTGATTACAATGCCAAAAGTTGTAAAAAGTTCGGCTCGAGAACTGATATTAAAGGTGAAAGAGTTCTGTGAAGCGAAACATAAGAATCAAGGTGTTTTAATACCACTAAACAATGTTCGGAAGAGAGTTGCCGCCATAACAGGTACTTTTTAGAGTTGCCATTTAATATTTTTTTGCTGTATTGATGGGACTTTTATGATATAAATTCGTTTTTGCGACAAAATTGAACAAATACATAACGTGATGAAACTAGGTAACTGAAATTAAAACATATATTACATAAGCATTATAAACTTAAAGTTATTATTATTTTTATTTGTTCATAATTTAATTGCAGGTGTGTCAGAGAAAACTGTAACAAGAATTACAAACGAAGGTATAACAGCGGCGTGTACTTCGAAAAAAATTGTAACCCAACAATTATGCAATAAAACTCTGAATAAAAAATTGTATTGCTTTTCTTTACCCTATTTTCTCATCTTTTCCCTGTAAGTAGGTAGAACACCACTAATATAAGTAAATAAAAATATACTTTTTACATAACAGAAATATGGTATCATCGAAGTATGCAGAAAATAATATTATTTGATAAATTACATCTGCTAAATGTAAATAAAATAGGTAATTTTTTTACTCATATATGGCAACATTACGTCATGCGATTGCAGCGCCGCGTCTGGGGGACTTCTTTCATGAAAAGGACTATACCAATTATTTCACTAATTTAATAATAAAACAATGCTATTATAAGTTACATTTATACAGCGGTTTTCTAATGTAACAAATTAAGATTTAAATATATTGTTCTGTAAAATAAATTAAAAAAAAGTAAAGACCAGACCAAAACACTGCATTTCCTTAATTAAAATGAGAAATTAAAACGCGAATTCGTTAATCAAGTCTATTAAGAGTCCGATAAAGTTTCTCATTCGTCTTAAGTCATCAGAAAGCTGTGTTATTAACGTGTCTAAATAATTACAGGGCACATCAATCAAGGATATGCAGAACGTTTTGTGCGAGTCAGCACTCGGCCCACTGTGCAACCCTTTTGATATCTATGAAATTAAATGAGATAAAATGCTTTTAAGCGCTATTTCCTTTTTAAATGTATATTATTTATAAACATACTATCGTAATTTAAATAGATTATCACGGCGATCTGGTCTTACTCTTACCTACTACTACTACAGCAAGATAATTAGACTATTTTTTTGAGGATTTATTTAATGATGCCTTTTTTTTATAGCACGCGCAGGCATCAACTGATGTTAAGTGATACCGCCGCTCATGGACACTCAAGAGCCAGAGGACTCGCGAGTGCGTTGCCGGCCTTTTAAAAATTGGTACGCTCTTTTCCTGAAGGACCCTTAGAGGCATTGTGACACATACTTCGACCGAACAAGACTTGTGTGTTTTTGTATAAAAATGTTTCGAAAATGTTCAATTTGTTTACGCTTCTAAAGAAGTTTTAGAAACAGTTTTTGAGCCTGCTAAGTGATTCGGCATACCATGGAGTAAAGTCCCAGTAAATCAAGGGCTAATACGGCTAAAGCTACATATATAGGTAATCTATAATAAAGTCTCTTCCGTGTTTAAATAAATATATATATTAGAAAATTTAAAATTAAAATCAACGATTGTTTAAATATATATTGCCTTGATAATTAAATTTCCTTTAAGTTGAATAAAGAAAATGTAAGATGACCAGCGTATTTCGTCTAGAACGCGACGAATGACCCCAATTAAAAGAACAATGAATGCTATCAATCCGAAAACTTAATTTTCGATAGAAACGTGTCCGTCGGTAACACCTTTGTATACAAAAACTGTACTGACCGGTAAAATAAATTCAAATTAAATAAATTTGGGTAAAAGATCTTTGAAATGAATAATAATATAGCCCGTTTATTATATTCTTATTATTTAGATATTATATTATAAATAGATTGGAAAACTTTACAAATGTAGGGTAGAGCGGGGCTAGTTGAGCATAGGGGCAAGTTGGGCAATCGAAATATCTCGGAAACTATTCACCTTACGCGGAAGTATCAAATAGCGAAAAGAAGGAGTCGTAGGAGGGGTAATCATCGCACGATAGTTAGTGGCAGCTCGACGAGTGAGTGAAGTGTCACGGCGTTTTGTTTATTTTGTGACCAAAAAGTAAAAATATTGTTTATCGCAAGTTTTCGTCTGTCTTTGTCTAATGTTCTCTGTTTTCAATCAGGACAGTGTTAATCTTCCAGAAGATTATTGTATTTTTGATTTGTAAATAGGATTTGGGTCTAATTCTAGGCATTTTTTTACAATCCCACTTTTCTTTTAAAATTCCGGGTCGGGGTAAGTTGAGCAATTATAGCTCAACTAACTCCACGACTAAAACAACTGATGAGTAATGAATCTTTTATTTTTGTTTGGATGCTTACAAGAGGAGGAGATGTTCTTACACTACTGAATACTTAAATAATGCTGCAAAGGCTGTCCACGATGAGGGAAAAAGTGTGAATACCGCCGCTAAAGAATTCGGTATGGGTTGACTTTTAAATAAATTAAATGAAGGTGATGGTTCATTTATGGGCTATACAACACCGAGGGAAGTATATCCTCCCTCACAGGAGGACTGTTTGAAAATATACTTGCTACAAATGGTATTTTTCTCCAAAAGACGACCATCGCCTTGCCTAAGAGTGTGCTGCTAAATTTGGCATTGAAATTCCACCCAGCTGAATTGCAAATAAGATGGCCGGAAAATAATGGTTGATGATGTTTATAAAACAAAAAAATACAAAAACCCGAACCCACCAGCCTTGGTAATCTTTTTTAGAAATTATCGGAAGTAATGGATAGATATGGATGCTCATGTTTTGTTGATTCTAGTTTCAGGTAATTATACAAAGAAAATTTCTTTAAGTTTTGTTGTTCTGTCAATAGAAGTCTATAAATAAAAAGCTGACTGTCTAACACATATTTTATTTCATCTCAAGTTAACATAGAACCCATGGTTTGGCCTAGACATTCTTAGTGCTCAACTTGCCCCATACCCTTGCTCAACTTACCCCACCTATGGGGTACATTGAGCATACTTGACTTTCTGCATTTAAACATCTGTAGCTATTATATTGGACTTGTTACAAAAAAATACTATGGACACTTTTGTTAAGGGATAAATTACTAATCCATCAGGACACATAACAACTCATTGAGACTTATCATTGAGGAGCTATATCCAAGCAAGTGAAAAATTGCTCAACTAGCCCCGCCCTACCCTACAGTAGATTTGTTGTATAATTTATTTCTTGTTATATTTGTAAGGAAAACATAATATTTTTTCCTATACAAACTCTTGTCTATATTATATTTTGTATAAACTCTTTTGTAATGTTGTCTTGGCCGTCTGATCGACGATGTTTAATTTATGTCACTTGACATAATATATAGAAACGCAGTTGCGCCTTATTTATTCCCAGTAAAAGCGATTGATACTATTATATATTTAATATCCTAACTTCCTTCAGTACCATTGATCGGAACCCTTCGCGTTTAAAGGCCAGCTTTTTCCAAATATCTCTACCCACGGCTTTCTTTCTCCATTCGCTTCCTGCTAACGCTTCAATATCTTCTATCCGCCTTTTTTTAAGGCGCCCTATTTTCCTTCTACTACTCGGTCCTTTTCATATCTATTTAAAATTAATATCCTATTTTTTAAAGATCAAAACAGCTTTTTAAGAGACTTCCCAACCCGAGGAAATTTTCAAGTCGCTGCGTACCTACCTATAAAGGTACTTCTTCAAGAATTCTACGCAATCGAAGTCCCAGACGATTCTAGTAGATACTAAAACCAAATAGAGCCGTTTCTCGGAATCGCTTGTAAGCAAAAAATGTAAATTGTAACAATATGTAGTTGATGTATGCGTGACCTTTAGCGAAATGGCACGGAGTAATTGTTTAAAAATAGTCCCATCAGCTGTTTTATAACGACTAAAATAATAATTAGCCATTTGGCCCTGACAGTATATTGTGATCGGGATCGCGCACGCGTCAATATTTGATGGACATCTTCACTCGTCATCACTACATTATATTGTCATGACTAAACCAATCTGACATTGACGGCAGCAACTTCGACTCTATACCCACGGCACAAGGTCACAAATCTAAAAGCATGTCCCTCCAGACGTCAATGCTCTGTCTTTGAAAGTAGACTAATTAAGTTTTTTAGAATATTTAACTCTTGTTGATTGGCAGATGGCGCTAGCGGCAATTTAAAATGAATACGTCACTTAGAATAAATGGTGCATGTTAACAGAACTTATTTGAATTTTAATGAATTTATTAATGCATATCTACGACTGGACGAAACGCTCGAAGCTCTCGTGAGACTAATTTGTGATGTAAAGAAGAGATGTTTTGCGGGATCACGAACTAGATTTATATGCGAAACCACGCTTTCACGTTCTAACTTGACGTTACCCCGCATTTTTTCACCCGATCCGCAACGTACACACACGTACGTAATCTATTTGCACTTGCAAATTTAATCACAGCATTCGGGTCCCACACACGATCGCACGAGCAGGAATCATAAAGAATCCATCAACATCAGAGCAACGCCGATCGCGAAATCCGTCATCAATCATAAAACATCAGAAAGGATTAAAATCCACGTTGCACCTTCCGAAGCTCGAGTACCCTTGTTTTTCTCTAACCCGTAAATACTGAGGGGCGTAAGTATGGCCCGGGGGCGGCAAATATTATAGAGGGGGGCAGGGTGTACCCCCGCCCCTGTAGGGGGGCACTATCCCTTATCGCGAGCGTTACCCCCGACGGCGCGGTCGCTAGACCGCCAAAATGTGGGACAAATCGATTCCTGTGCCCCATTTTTGTACATCTGGACCACTATTGATTTTACACTTTTACAAACTATCGATTTTTAGACTCGTAAACAAAGTTAAAATCACCGAACAGTTTTTAACACCGAAAAAGTTGTACATACGTTTTCTTTTATGTTAAACTAATGAAATTTAAATACTTTAAAACACACACTTTACAGGCAATGTAATTCGTGCAATACGTTACTTTGTGTGCATTCGTTATCTCAATATAATCAAGCGAAGTCAATTAATACAAATCAAGGATCGCATAAACAAAACTCGTAAAAACTGAAAGTGCGAAGTATGAATACGCACCGGGGGTCGGCGCGGTTGTAAAATAGAAACAAAGTTATTCCACGTGAGGCGACTATAATTATTTTAAATGTGTCTCTTGTAGATATAAAAATAAATTTATATCGATCGTAAATTCTCTAGATTAAACAGAAATTCCGATGTCTTCGCTCCTTTACTTTGTAAGCGTTCTGAAAAAAGTATTTTATATCACAAGATATTATATCTAATATAGAAAAATTCTCGTTAACTATAGGCTTCTAAAACTATTTTATTTTAGATATTAAGCTATTATTTTTTTTTTTAATTCACTCGTTTTTTTATAAAACACGGCAGACAGGAGGCCCGCCTGATAGTGATATGCCCATGGAAAGTCTCAATGCCAAAGGGCCCGCGAGTGCGTTGCCGGATTTTTAAGAATTGATGCGCTCTCGATATTCGCTCAGCCATCGAGATTCGGGTGGATTTTAGTACCTACTCTATACCTTGAGTTTCAGCAGCAGGTATAAATGTTATACTACTCTTTACGGCCCGTTTATATTTACTCATGATTTTATTTTCTAATTATCTTCCTACATTGTAAGACTATAACAATAAAAGCAGTGTAACAGACACAATATTGAAGCTATAAATGGCAATTTACTATCTCCGACTGGAAGATTTGATATAACTTTTTATCGATTCTCTTTTAAATTGTTGCGAATGTTTTATTACTTTTTATAGATCGTATATCAGAGTTTAACGAGGCTTAGTTGTATTTTTCAGTTTGTGCTCCTTGTTAGCTTGGAGTAACAAAAATAAGTGGTTCGTAATAATGTCTATGACAGTATAATAACTTTAGTTATCCAGTAGGATCGTCATTTTTTACCCAAGTGATTGTAGGTACATAAAAGCAGTGATTTGTAGGTTCTATTCTCGGCTTCCATGTGCGCAAATAACATTCTCTCGAACGGTGAAGGAAAAGATCGAGGAAACCGCCTTGTCTTAGAGCCAAAAAGTCAGCGTGTGTGACACCTACTTGACTATTAGATTCACAATTGATCATGAAACAGATACAGCGCCACTGAATTTTATTGCCAAAGAATTAATTGTTAACTATTAAAATACGCGCTGTCAAGAAACACCGATTAGCCAACAGATTGACGGTGGAAATGGATAGGCCATATAATCCAGAGATACCATATATCTGGATAGCAGGCGGTTGATTGGAACCCGCAAGGAAAGCGGAAGCGTGGCCGTCCCAAACCTGGTGTCATACATTAGAGGGGCAAAGACAGCTGGAAAGACTTGGGACGAAGTAATACAAGGCTCAAACCGAACGCGACGGAGACTCACTGTGAACCTTGGGGTTACATGACATTACGTAAAGGAAGTGGTTTAAATACATATGAGAAGCATATATATTATATGAGAAGTTTTTAAGCAAAATAATATGTTAAATATCTTGAATAAATCTAAAATCCGACTATGAAATCAAATTTGACTATGAACCATATAGCCTAATTTTCCATTTATTTATGGAACCGATAGATGCAGACAAGAATGGCGAGATTTGGATGAGGCCACAAATACCTAAAAAATAATTAGTTATTAGATGAAAATATAAATGTGTTTAAGTGTATGTATCTGAAATAAAAGGCTATTATTATTATTTATAAGTAGACAGCTTTTATAAAAGGTATAAAACCAAATGTTAAATTGCCATGCCACCTTAGTAATTAATAGATACTTATAAATATTGGTGTGCATGTTTGGGTGTGTGAGTAACTATTTACTTAATATATTATTTTATACACAATTCAAATCACTTAATACGAAGCCTCTAATGCAAAGATTATCCATAGAAATCTATCATCCAATTAACGAAGAAAGTTACTCTAGGTTACCGTACAACTAACTGTATGCAATTAATGATTTTTACGGTCAAAAGATAAGCTTATTCTCACAAAGGTGAACGGAGCGCATCGGGCAAAAACGTCATTGCGCTGCATTTCCTCAACTATTGTTTTGATATGCATCTCTCTTAATAACTGTGTATCTTCTGTGGATCAAAACAATCTATTAACATGCAATTCATTTATGCCAGACGATTCATGTAATTGTATTTCATGTAATCTGTAGTCTATGCACGTAATTGTTATAGAAAAAGCCTAAAAACTTGACTAAGGTCAGAGAGTTTTAGTTTAAAAACTTGTAGTATCTGCTGTATGATGAAATGGTGACAAATGAAACGGCGTTTGGGTAAATAATAGGCGTTTTTGCCATTGCCAGAGGACTTGTTTGTTGCCGGGATTTTAAGAATCGGTACGCCCATTTCTTTCAGCGTTTAGCGTTTTGAAGGCTTGGAGTGAAACGTCTCAACTTTATGTAGAAATAACAAAAGCTGTCATACTTAAAGTGTTTTAAATAAATGTACGAATAAATCCCTAAGTTAACCTTGAAATAAATCCGCCACGGCCTTGTCCCAGCTATAAAACATCTGCAAATTAAGAGTCAGAAAAATCTAATTATAGCAAGATCTGCTTTACTATAATTAACAAAGCATCAACGAGATTGCTCTTAAACTGTACGTGAATGTAAAAATATATATGAAGTTATGTGAATGAACAGATTAAATAAATAAACAGATAACATACCTAATACTTTGATCAATAGTAATCATTTGTAATCATTTTAAAATTGTCCCAAGAAAGCGTGCAAAAAGGTTATAACAGTTTTATTGTTAAAATAAAAATGATTGTATTTAAATATTTAATTATAAGAGAATAAAAAAAAACTAATTTTCAGCATGAGATTTGTGTGTTCTTCGTGTATATGTACACTTTTTCCTTATAAATTGCAACGTTTCACACTTAGCCTTCGAAATGCTTCCTTCAAGAAAAGAGCGTACCAATTCTTAAAAAGCCGCCAACGAACGAGTACTCTGGCAATGTGAGTGTCTATGGGCTGTAATGTCACTTAACATCAGATGAGCCTATAACTTTTTACCCAAAAACCGTAATTTGTCACCATTTCGTCTTATAGCAAATACAACTAATTACTAACACAAACTTTTTGATAAAAATGTGCATTATGTTTGAGTCAAGATAATATTTTCACGAACTTTATTAATTAATTTACGCGATTACCTACTAGGTACACATTTACAGCAACACACAGAGGCCTGTCCTGTCCATAAACAAGTTTTTATACTATAAATAAGTTTTATTTAATGCATTTTCATGTTTGATGAGAGAAACCGCGGCTCAGTGTCTTTGGTCTCAGAACGGGTGCGTTCTTCAACACGTCAGCAAATTGACAATTGATCAATGGAGAAGTTGTGTCAAACGGGACGACAGATCGCGCATCTGTGGACTAATGAGTTGACAAATCAGAGACAAACGAAACGCGCGATCGTCTTTTGTTTTTCACATAGGTATCCTCAATACGAATCCGTATCTATTCAATCAATTCTCTAGTCTGTGAAACCGTTCATCTCATGATAACCAGCAATGACTCTATAATTAAACATGATTAGAGCTCAACACAGTGCAATTATATGGCTACCGAGTTACATGCGATATTCAATATCACGGCAGAGAATTTTTACATAGATTATCTTTTCATACTTGTTTAAAAACATTTTGAACATTAGAAGCGTTTCTTTATTTGTTAATCAAATATTTTTGAATCTTATGATAAACTTGAACATTATCGAACGGATTATTATGGATTTCACTGATAGTTAGCTCGAAACCTATATGTTATGTAAATTAACTGACATTTAACAATGTATTAGATCGCAAAAATAGAGAAAACTAACGCAGGCGAAGATGTCCGATGGCGATGTTCCTTTTTGTTACTTTTATAAGCAAATTCGATGATAGCAAGATTTAATCTACGCATACTTTTATGGATTTTTAATGAAACGCGATTCCCCAATACAAATATTGTAGTCCCTAACCAATATTCAGTGACAAGAAACTACTTAGTATGAACCAAACAAAATGCGAGCTATTACGCAGTTTCGCGACAAATAAACCGAATAAACGCAATTTCCTCAAACGCAGTAAAGCGACAAACTGTTCCACAATGGGAATGGAGGCAATTTATTACGATTGATCAACAAGTAGCTGGGGAGGAAAGAAGCCGGAAACTCGGGAAAATAACAGTCGTAACGCACACTCGAAAAGCGTAATTCGAAAAACGCACACAAATGACACGAGGGAATCCCTCCGGCTAGACGGAGTTATCATTCTCTATTTCCGTAACGTACTATTGAAATTCCATCCCGCTCGCGCGTGTACTGAAAGCTATCTCCGTCCCTTTTTCATTCATTCATGGTTAGATTTGAATGGATTTCGAACGCTTTCATGGAAATGTATGAAACGATTTTTGTAAACACACACGTACGCGAGAATTTGAATTTAGAACGTCAGTATTTTTAAATAAATTGAATATTCGATGAATTACAAGGTAGATTTGTAGATTTAATATTTATTCTAGGTATATATAAGAAATAAATAATTTATGTATTGTTGACGCTAAATGTAAAGTAAATAAAGTCAGTACTAATTAATTAGAATTGTTCGTGATCTTGTATTCTCTTTTAATCTCGTAATCATGAAGTAAAAAGCGTTGGGTATTTGATGCCTTCAGGGCCTTCTAGCCTTCTATACTTTGTTTCACCAGAAATGGAGCCCAGGACTAAACATTTACTTAAGTTTGAAGTGCTCTGAAAATTAAATAAAAATTACTACATCTGAACTATACAAAATCACAACCTTACATTTAATATTAACTTCCTTAGAGTCTAAGGCTTAGACCAAAAACGATTGAGGCATCACTAACAAAACACACTCCTATGTAAACGTAGCTTTGCTTTTAATAAACAATATCTTCGCTGAACAAGCAATGAAGACGCTTATAATTTAGTACTGAGCATGTGTCTGAGACAGCATCTTGGTTTAATATTTCAATGAGAACCTCGTCTTGGATCTCCGCCAGTGTTAGTATATCATTCATAACAGTGGAACACATGCCACACTTCGGTCATTCAATATATTCGTGTGTTAGAAAACTAGGTGCTAGAACCCTTGGTCTTGTCCTGGTGATACGTGATCATTTCTAGTAGGCAACTACGTCTAAGACATGCCGGTTTCCTTACGTATTTTCACTGTACGAGCGGTTAATTGCATATATAGTCCATTAGTGCATAGCCGGGAATCGAACCTACGATTTTAGTAATAAGATATTGGTGATCTATCTTTATGACTATGAGGTAAAGTATATTCACAGATATTTATGCGTATAAAAGAAATAAACACATTTATTTTAAAAATTTACCAAAATCAATTCAATATATTTCGATTTAGAACTTTAAATTAGAAATTGTATCTGTTTAATTATAACCACAGACATTTAAAGTAACTAACGAAAGAGTATTTACTGTATTACCTACATAGTAATAATAATTAAAAATGGGGAAATAGAAAAATAAATAAATTTAAAAAGTGCAATACTTATTCCTTTAGCGAGGAAAGCATCAGCTCTGGCCTCTGGGGTCACCGGTACTATCTACCAGGCGCCAACTTAAAACCCAACTTAAAACTGAACCCCGCGGAACAAGAGTCTACTGTAAAGGGAATCAAAGCAAAGTTGAGGAAAATACTATAACCAATTTAATAAATACAAGACGAAAAAGATTATTAAGAAATATGTATTTTAACCTGTCAAAGTAAGAAAACTTAAATTAAACAACTAAAGCGTCCAAAATATATCCAAAGACATCTAAAACAAACTTGTTTAACCCCTTTTTGTCCCAAATCCGACAAAAAATGGTCCCAAAGTTCCGTCACACCTACTACCGGCTACCGCTCAAAGGTAATGAGCCGGTTATTTCAGTTCTTTGTTTATTTACAAAATATCACTCCGTTTGAAGGCGGACCATCAAATGAGTCGTTAAACTGAAAATTCCATAAGAAGTCGTGTTGATGACCCCCTAATTGTGAAGCAGAGACAATAGACGGAAGATCTATTACATTCCGAATACAAATCGAATTAGGATGTATTGGATTATCGTGTTAAGTCTTAATTAATAGTACCGATTAATTGGGTTTAACTGTTATTGTAATTCATTCATGATTCCTGATATCTTAGTACTATTATAAAGTTATAATATAGTTATGAACGTTTAATTATTAATGCTTCTCTATAAGCATTAATTATCCCATGTTAGTAATGTCTAAACTAGAAAAAGGTTTTATTGACTTTTGTCTATTACTAGTCCCTATAGAAACATTCTAATTACAATTTTGAATGACCGAAAAAACCATTGATGGTTAAGTGTCAAAAAACGACGGTAAAGGTAAGTTCCATATTTAAATATTCAAATGTTGAAGCCTCATTGTCACAGATTGTATTAATAGGTATAGGCTATGTATGAAAGAGTTATAAGTTGGGGTTCCGTTGAGCGAATGAAATCCGACACGATCTCGTTTATCTGCTGTCGAGCAATTATTGAAGCGTGAAAAGGAACGTCCACTATTGTACACGTTTTGTAATGCGGGCGATGCGTTCTTAAAAATATCCCGTTTCCTAGAGGCCCATATGCCGTATCAAATATGAATGAAGTACAAATTTTAACAGATTAAACCCGAAGTTATTTGAAGATATTAATTTGGTACGCTTGACTGCTCCACATTAAGAGTAAAGCAAAAATATCGAACATACTAAACTAACAAATCTTATTTTAACTTCAGTTTTAAATTAAGCTCAACATACACGACTAAATAATAAGTCTATTGACAGTTGAAGACGTAATAATATACCTAATTGTGAAAAATTTATGCGACGCGAGCCTTCCCTTCGTTAAATTACAGTGTATCAATTAAAAACTAAATATTAATTAAAATAATTTTGCCATCAAAAGTCCACACACGAAGCTTTTGTAATAAAAGACGTTTTGTAATCTATAATTCTTTGTCGATGGAATCACTAAAATCGTAATAGTGGAAACATGTCAATACAATTTATCGTGATACGTTGCACGAATTATTGGCGGCCATTTTGTGTTGGAAATGAAATTTGAGTCTTTCCAACGACGATAATTATTTTGACTATTTCATGAGTTTATCCAATTCGTTATTTAAAATATTTTTTCATTATTGTTATTTTTTAAATAGTGGATTTGTTATACACAATTCCACTATTTAAAAAATAACAATTTAGTTATTTTTATAATCTATAATTTATTGATGAACTGATGAGTTGTTATGTATAATTAGTGGAGTATCCGCCGTTTGTATAAATAAACTTATTATGAAATTTCATTATTATAAATACATATTTTATAATATCTACTAGAGAATTAAAAGACTTGTAAGACCTTTAGCGTATTAATTAGTTTAGCGCCAGAGACTAGATATTTCATACCATAACGTATTGTTGCTTTTTATTCTTTATTATTGCCATTTTAATTATCCATTTGTCAACGTCATGTCATAACCACAAATACCAGAATAAGGTATAGCTTTTAGCATTATTACTGTTTTGTATTAGCAACTGTGAATAAATAAAGAAGAATTTGAAAAGTGTTAAAAATAACCGATATTAATTAACCAAAGATACGGCTCGTCAAACGAGAAAAAGACGCGCGAACGCATCCGTGCGGAAATATTAGATTATTATTGATAATGTTAAATCAACGCGTGTTGAAAAACTTTCCGTTTTTAATAGGAGTTAATCATCAATTTTTAACTAAGAATTTAAATGTATTAACCGTAATATATTTTTCTTTCAATATTTGCGACTCATTATTTTGTATTACAGTATTATTCTATTCACATTTACACAGAAATAGTCTAGCCTAGTCTAAGAATTAAAAAGAACCACGAAATAAAATATAACTAATAAATGCATTACATTGTGTCAGATTCGGAAACCCTTTTAACTTAAAAATACCTCCGTCAGTGTTCTCAGCTCTTCAATAACAAACTTAATAGTTAATTCCATAACAACGTTAATAATTTTAAGAATTAAATTATCACACACATTCACATGAATAACAAAACAATAAATTCTAATTGCATGAACACATGAATATAAAACGCCTCAATTTACCCTAAACATAAATGATTTCATAAAATTCAAATAAAAGTTAGTCAAAGTCCACCGTCCCTCTGTTCATTAAACAAACATAAAATATTACAAAAACAAAACGTCAAATAAAAAAAACAATTTTATATCTCCCAAAAGCCCAGTTTCCGCGCACATTACATTTTTAAAAACGCATTCAGGGAAAGAGATATAGGCCTAGCGGAGCCCGTCGAACAACACAAGATTTTTTAATCTAACTTTGGCGTTTGTAAAAATTACTATTTAAAAATGTATAACCGACCACTAATTAACAGAGATTTTAACCCTTCCGTCGCCGGAATGCTTTAATATTTAGCCCGGTGGAAATATTTGGCGCGTATTAAAATGTGAAAAATTAATGCGACGCGACCCTTCCCGCTGAGATGTTTGTCGTTAAATTCTAGTTCTAAGTAATTACTTCTAGAAGTAATCTTACAGTGTATCAATTAAAAACTTTTTATTATTCTTTTTTATTTTAACTTAAGTAGACTTTTTGTCTATTAAGAATTAAAATAGGAAATGTGATAACCAACATAAACTGGCTACATTTATAATTATTTATCTATAACCTGTCTAGTTAAAAAAAATTGTAAGTTATGTTTTGCTTCATAATAAAATTAAAACAATAAAAGAAATGCGTGTGGCACCTAAAAAACTACACAAAAGGTTGTAATGACTTAATATTTGCAGCAAATAAAAGAAAACTTAAAAACATTCATTAGTTATTTAAAAAAAAAACTACTTTAAATAAGAGTGTGTAGAAATTTAAACGAGCTATATTAAGAGAAACGTACCTTGCTGTGGTGCAGTCGCGGTAGAGGACGTCGAAATCCTTGCAGGAGAGCAGCTTGCAGCGGTTGACGCCAGGCTGGATGGCACCGAGGCCACGCAAGATCCGCACCTGCTCTACATTGCACACCAGCGGCACTATGTCCAGTCTCTTTAGTTTCGTGTACACCGTATGTAGCCCGCCCACCAAGTGTTTCAAGAACAGTTCGAACGCCTGCGGCAAGCACAACATAGTATCGCCCTGAATTATGAACGCGGCGACCTTCTGACCGCGGTAGTCGACCAGCTTGCATTCGTTAGCTGACGGGTCGGACGTGGAAATAGGCGGAGGGCTGCCGTACCGTGGCGGGCCGTGATGATGGGCCGCCGCCATCAGCTCGAGAGGCGAATGGTGCATCATTTGCAACGAGCCCAAAAGGCCCAAACCGGGCGGCGGGAGCTGCATTCTGTGCTGCAACAGTTGTGGCGGGCTGATGGCGCGCGCTGGAGAAGCAGCCTTAACCCTCGGCGAACCCCCGGATGAACCGCTAACCTCACTCGCGGTCGACGCTGAGTCCACGGCGGACTCCATGCTCAGAGACGTCTATACGCGCATCACACACCCGTCGCGCGCGGTGTTTCGCGCAACAATAAATAAAAAGCCAGAGCGAAACGAGGGCGCGGCCGCGTGCGCGCGCCCGCCCCGGCTCTCGCGCGCCATTGGCCGCCCGCCGGACTCGCTGCGAGGCGATTGGCCGCCGCAGCCGCGACGCTGTCTCCGCCCTTTTTTCCGTTGTATTGCGAGCGCGCGAAGAAACGTTCCTGTTTCTTTTGGGTGGCGAGTGGAGCGGTCGCGCCGGGGGTGTATTGATAAGAATGTCACCGGTAATCAATATGAGCCTGGATGCCGCGGAAGCGCGAATGAGCACTTATAACATATATTTCTTTATTAACATTGCTCAATGAAAATCTATTATAAACCTAATTGAAAACAATAATCTAATATCTGTAAGAGTATCTTCGTTCTCACTTGCCTATTTGTCTAACCTTGGTATAAAAAAAGAAATGATAGGAGAATGTTTGGATAGAGTAGGGCTTCCGAAGCAGGGGTTAATGTAGATTCGTGTTTGATCGCAGTAGGTAGGTAGTAGGTAGTGTTGGCAGCGATCGGTATCGGTCGCGAATGGAGGTCACGGCCACTGGAGGTTATCAAACTTTTGACGGCTACAGCCTCCGATGGTGAACTTAAAAATTATAAACAAGTTCATAAATTTGTTTACATTACGTATTTAAGTGTTGTCAATTATTAGTGACTGACTGCAAGGGTACAAACAATATTGCGAAAAACGTTTTCACAGGCGGAAATTCGCCCTATTTTTAAACAAATCCTGACCAACATATGTGGGTATATAATGTAAACGACAGTTAAATAACAAAGAGACACTTATATCGGTTCTGTTACTTATTAAAGCAAATATAAGGGGGGTAAAACAATGGCAAGTAACCTACTTTAATATTCTAAGAACGTCTACAATAGTAATAAGTCTTTTGTAAAATATAAGAGCGAGTTTCAAGCCGCGTACGAGCACTTAGGAAGTTTTAAGACATTTTTAAAATTCAAAGACGCCACTCAGTGTATTATGTTTAATTTACATTAATGTTACTTGTGACTATTATTGACATAATTGCCACGTGACCATGCAAACTTTATACAGTTTTATAATAAATAATTTAATTGATTTAATTTGACATATTTGCTGGTTTTAACTTTTACTTGGCTTTCGTGCTGACTGCGTTCTGACTGATCTGAAACTGATCTAAAATTATCGTGATTCATGTGAAATTCTTTTTTTTAATATTGTCAGGACAATCACTGTTTTCATATGTGTTGCTTTGTTTTGTTTAAATAACTATGTATTTTTGCACTTCTTGCGCTTACTAAGGTAAATTTTATCTATTTTTCTCACAGTATTGTGCGGTTTTGTTTTTAATGAAAGTATTTATAATTATAATAAATTTAAAAGTAAGTTTATTGAAATTTGGTCATGTTCGCAGATTGGGATCGTATCTACGTATTGTTGTATTAAATATTATATATAAGTATTTCATTTTGTTTTCGACATTAACGTATTGGTTAGTACCTACTTGTACTATGTTACTTACTTATTTGTTATACTTGTACCTAAGTATAATGTATGTATCTTTGTGAATAAATTAAAAAGAAAAAAAAACATTTTTGGATTAACTATTGCCACAAATAGGACACAGCTTGGATTCTAACTGATATTAGACTTAAATTTTAGTCTCTGTCAAAACTGCTTTTTGTTTTTAAAATTTCACATTTGGCCAACTTTTTACTAGCGCTTGTCATTTCTGTCTTTATTTCAAAACATATGTAAATTATAGCTGCAGTAGACTTTATAGTTATGTTAAGAATTAGTTATGAATAAATAATAATATTATTTTATAACAATGAAGATAATAATTATGTTAATTAATCTATAATAATTATCAAAGAATAAAACTGATGAAAAGGCAAGAATGTATTATTAGCACTTGGTTTTATAAATATTTTTAACCAACTTAAAAAAGTAAAAGAAAAAAATACGCTTGACGTAGGTACCTACGGTAGGTATAGGTACGTTAAAAGGGGATGGTTGGGAGGATTTGCTTCCCAAAATTTAAAACTACATTCAAGTGACAACGGCTTAAAAGAGATATTTTACAAAATCATGCTAAATTAAACTTTATCTGTACGAGTCAATCACAAGAAATATAATAATAATAAAGCCCGTTTAATTTCCAAATCATGACAATAAAATATATATATTGATAGATATATAAATGATAGCTTAGATTTTTTAAATTATATACATTATTTATTCGTTATTCTACATAATTATATCCTATATTTTAGCTATCTTCAGTACCGTAGATCGGAACCCCTTCACGAGTAGCTTTTTCCAACTGACTCTGTCCATGGCTTTCTTTCTCCATTCGCTTCCTGCTACCGCTTTTATTTCTTTTATCCACCTTTTTTTCTTCCCACAAGAAATATAGGAACATAAAACTATTATGTAAAACTTTTTATTTATGAAATAATCTTTTCTTGTTATCTGTGGCTGTGGCTTTAAAAAAACTTTAACGACTTAATTTTTTTATTCTTACTATTAAACACAGTTAATAAAACAGTAGCGCTACAAGCTTTTGTATTGGCCCTTAGACTTCCGTGTCATTTCGAGATTATTATTTTTAATAATTAAATTATCCTTATTAAAATAAATATTTTTTAAATTATGTATTTATTCCTTTAATGATTATTAGAGTGAAACATTAATATAAATATTAATTATTAAACGGCTCAAATATAAAAGTCTTTCCTCCAACTTCGATTTCGTTCCCTTTGGAGCAGAGATTCTTGGGCGGTGGGGTTCAAGTTCACAGGCACTACGTAAAGATTTAAGTTGACATCTGGTAGATAGTAGGAGGTTACCCCAGAGCTGGTGCTTTTCTCGCTCAACGAATAAGTATCGCAATACAGCGAAGAAATGCTGCCAGCGTTAGGTAAGGTACATTGCAACAGTGATGAAACTTTTAAATTTGTTTTAATTTTATTTTTTATTTTTATGGTTATATTTCAATAATGTGATGATGTAGTGATAAAATAATATAAGAATTGACTATAATGATATGATTAATAATGTGATGTAGGTTATTTGTAACTAATATCCGAAGTTAAGATTATACCACCATAATATTTAGAAGGAATGATTTGAACGCATGATCTGAATCGAGAGGCACTCAACACTCGCTGCTTAAACAGTCATAAGATAATCTAAATATCTTAACAAATTAACTATGAATGATAAATCACTGTGTCAGATTAAAATCTAACTCTTATCTTTATTTACTGAAACAGTAATTCATTACGGCTTCAGATGAGCAAGAGGCCACCATTTAAATTTGTTAAGGCCATGCTATTCACTGAAACGGCAAATCATTGTAGCTTCAGGTGAGAAAGAGGCCACGATTTAAATTTGTAAAGGCCAAGCTATTTACTAAAACCGTATTTCATTACGGCTTCAGATGATCAAAATGCCACCATTTATGTGTGTAGGCCAAGCTATTTACTGAAACAGAAAATCATTACGGCTTCAAATGAGCAAAAGGACACCATTCATTTGTTAAGGCCAAGCTATTTACTGAAACAGTATTTCATTACAAGCTTTTATCAACAAAATTCTTAAACGTAAAAGCGGCTTGTCACATTCATTTGTATTATCATGATAGCGATACTGACAAAATATTTCACTATATGATGAATAATGTCTATGTTGTAATCTAGGTAGGTAGGTATAATGTCTAGGGGTAACAGCGCCACTGGTTTACTGATTACTACTGGATACTAATTACATATCATTAACAAACGATAAAAAAAGACTTTCATAAAAACTATTACCTATAGAACACATTAAATATGAATGCATAGACACAGACTAAAAAACGTTCTATTAAATGACATTTGACAGTCTATAGACAAACGACTCGTGACATTTACCAAACATTGCTAACTTCAAATCAACGTAAACAATTCTACCTAACGACACCGAAGCCTTATGAAACGTAACACAAAATTAATATATGTGTATGCCTTGAAGTAATACAAATACGCTAATGGATACCTGCGTCTTAGAGGAAGCCATATATTTGGCGCAAATAATTTCCTGAACAAGAATTTATGTAATGAAAAAAATATTAAAGAGACCTGTGATTTACTAAATTCTACAGTTATTTATGTTAATAGACATTGCAATGTACTTTAAGTATAGTTAGCTAATATAAGCTATCTCTCGGCCTATAAGTTATTGATTTTGGGAATTTAAGACTTAAATTTAATTAATACTCTCCATTTAAGCTATGATAGTATGGTATTAATTTGGTTAACAATAATAGTGTATTTACGATTCACAGCATAACTATAAAATCTTATTTTCACGTTGTAATTTTACATTAAGTCTCTTTCTTCTATATTCTATTTAGTATTTTATATTATATTTAGTTCCAACACAGAAATATACAGTATTTACAATAATCTTAACCTACCTACTACTAATAGGTACTACAAAGTAATAAAATAATGAAAAATTGAAAATTTAAACCAATTTAAATTCGGCTGTATTTCGCTACTTTTTCGTTGAGCGAGCACCAGCTTTGGGCTCACCGATACTTTCTACCAGGCGCCAACTTTAATCTTTAATTATTGAACCTCAGGGCCCAAGAGCCTCTACTACAAAGTGAACAAAATCAAAGTTGGAGGAAAAACTCTTTTATCTGAACCGTTTATTATTTTCCACCTGCTATGGGACGGCGCCAGCTTTTGTTTTTGTCCAAGGGAGGTGAGACGGGGCTAACTTGTCCACACAAGTAGCATCTATACCAAAGCATTAGGTAATTGAGTTTCAGTTCTGTATTGTATTTTTTAAACTCAAACACAAAATAACGTTATTCATACAGGTAAACCAGTACACTTATGAACGTCAACAGAAAAGATGTTAAATAGATTCTAAATTCACATTTAGGTCCTATTTCGCAACTCAAGGGCGTAGAGCGGTCAAGAAGAACTGGCAAGAAACTCACCGCCACTCTTTTTAATCGCTAAGTTTTGAGTCATACCAATTGTTTCAACTCTAGAAAATCAATCCCAAAGATTAGGATCATTCGTCAGATTTATAAAAAGCTTTATTTATTAATTTACGTTTAACGAGAGCTTTGAATTTATTCAGTGATTATCTGGAATTAACTTTAGGCAGTAAGACTTCTTTCTCATGTGTATTCTGATGTAAATAAATCGTTATCATTAATATCTAATAATGCTTTAAATCAAATTTTTAAACGTACATTTTTGAGAAATCGCGTCGCCTTAATATTAATCTGTGTCGCATTAAAAGTACGGAATATTTTAACCTGTCAGATAATCTTCATTGCTCATTATCAACATACAAACAAATTAACATCTACAGCTCTGTTATCGGGTTTCACAACAATGTTAAACCTGATTAATTTATGAATAATAAAATATCATACTTGTTTCCTAAACATTAGAGATTCCAACCGATTCTTACGAGCTGTGTGAATGTTCATGGGCGTGAATATCGGATGATGGAGGGACTCCTGCCTATTTGCCACGAATTTTATAAAAAAAGAAAAAATAAATAAAACAGTAAATACTTCATGGTAATTACAAGTATTATAACCTCGTCAATACGATAATTTCAGTATCGAATATCCATTATCGTTCCGTTTAGTTCTAAATACGCTCACGGGGCGCTTCTTGAAATATACCATGATTGGATTTCCCTTGGTGTTGGCGTAAAGATGTAGGGTCTATCTGCATCTTCTACCGCAGAGTTTTGCGCACCCTATTGCTTGTGAGACGGATATATTTAGTTGCATACTGGCTAAATTCACAAGAATTGCATTATTTATAATTAGTTATAAAATGTTATAAATGTTTTTAGTTTAATTTTCTATTGTAGTATTAAGTTATTGTAAAAATAGGAAATAATGAAAATAAATAAATTTATCACGGAGAGTGTTCAGAAGAGTTGTTCGGAATAATACCTGCAGCTGAGTTTTATTATCGGACGTCGTACGATAGTCCACCCGTATCAACTGAACGCCATCGTTCCGCAACTGAGCGTTTTTTAACGCAGTTTTTGCCGCGCACCACCACTATACCAACAGCTGCCCACTGAAGTATTTCTGAATCAATTCGACTTAAGGTCCTTCAAGAAAAGAGCGTACCAATTCGTAGAAGGCCTGCAACGCACTCGCGTGCCCTCTGGCAATGTGAGTCTCCTCTTTGCCCCGTTATATTAAAAAAACCATACAAAAGCAAATTTTTTACCATTACAATCGCTATTCGATTTTACATGTTGTGTGAGTTAAGGTCCAGCAAACGGTGAAATAATGTGAAACAATCGAATTTGCGCAACAAAATACAGCAGGCGTTTAAAAACTACGGAAAAAGCGCAAATGATTGAGATTTTATAGTCCGCAGAAACTATCGGAAATAAATGGTCTTTACATGGCAATAAATCGGGCTCAACACTGCTGCAACAGACTGCATGTCCTCGTAAAACTTTATTTTTGTATTAAAAGCCGTAACTTTGCGCCGCTCTCAATGTAATCCCTCGCATGAAATTTTATTAATGTATTACAGATAGTAATAGTGTTAATTATACGCTTACAGTATCAAACTTTAGGTGGGTTATTAGGCTAATACTGGAACTAGAAAATTGTCTATTAGTAAAAGCAAAGACAATTTCAAATGTCTTTAGTAAAAGGTAAAAACTATTTATTTATTCACTCTTTATTACCTTATACAAAAACATACATATGAAAAAATAAAAAAGCGGGTTACATAAGTTATAAGGCAACGGGCGGCCTTATCGCTAACAAGCGATTTCTTCCAGGCAACCCTAATATGGAACAAGAAAAACCAACAGCATAAAGAATTAACAAAAAAAACTCAAAATAACACGTAAAACTATAACTAGAATTAAATAAAGTAATATCTAAAGAAAAAATAAAAATATCAATCAAATGGTTAACTGAGTCACAATAATTCATATAATATAAGTAGTAGCTAATTACGAGGCAGAAAAAAAATAATCAAAAAGAAGCTTTTTAAATAAATTTAAAGACTGAGCTCGTCTGATATCAATTGGTAAGGAATTCCATAGCAGGATACTTTTCACAGTAAAGGAGGAACTATATGTATTACAATACGTTATTATAAATCTAAACATTTCGCAATTAATATTTTTTAGTTGTCTTCAGCCAGTCATACGAGAAGACTCAAATAATTCGAATTTATTGTTATTGCTTTTGACGTATAGACTAAGATGTAAGTTTCTTCTTTCATACATATGTAGAAAAGGGGGTTAACAAAAAAAGGGGGGAATGAGGCTCACATGTTCTGTTTCTAAATATCCTAAATATTAAGTAAAATGATGCAATTGTCTTTTAAAAAGCAATACTTCTGTTACCAACAAAGAGCGGAGTTATTTGAATTAAAATTCTTTTGTATTAATTTATTATTTACACAACTATAGTTTTTAAAGATTTTTGGTTTTTAAAACAATTATTTGTTTCAGTTTAACTTAGGGCTGAAGCAGAAACTCAATCTCTTTTCCCCGTTTAATTATTTCCTTTCAAACGCATTCACACATGAAGAAAGATTTAAAAAACGTTTAAACGCTTCTAACAGATTAAGAATTCCGTCTGTGCGTACTAAAGTGTAAATTTTCAAACCTCAGCTGTCTTTCAAACACTCCGATGTGTTGTTTACTAGATGATTCAAGTTGCCGCCTCTTTTGATGTAAAAATCATGTCCCTACAAGAGTTCATATTGACACTGCTGAAGTGAAATCACAATTACACACGCGGTTATACTGACATTCGAAAAATGACTTTTTTCTTTTTTAGGGAGCATTTATTTTATTTTTACTTAGTACAGACAAAATTTTTTTTTTTAAATTATAATAGGATTAAATTTTGATTTGATTGACTTGACTGTTTTTGCGTGAAATAATAGGCTTTTTATAAGATATAATTACATTTATAAATACATTTAGATACAAAAGTAAAAATTGGACTTTGTTTAACAGTAACAATCTATTTTTTTTAAATATTAAGTATTAATTGTCGTTTAATGTCAAATTTCAGTTTTCTTTCATTTTTTTAATGTTTTTGTGTATTTATGTAAGTGTTTTGTTTAATAATATCATACATATTATTTTATTAGCTGTAAGATTACTAATAAATAAATTTAAAAAATACTAGAAATCATCCTCCATGCTCATACAAAACGATCCTACTGTTGAAGTCAACTCAGATATAAATTTTATACATAATATAGTTACATCAACGAAACAAAAGAGCAACGTACAATTAGCTATGAAAACCGTATTTGAAATTACTTATACAAAGCGTAAGTGCGTGAATGAATGGTATAGTAAATAGTTACTAAAAAGGTAACAAGTAAAATGTATATCCAACACACACAAGTATACAGTATATACAATATTCTTAACCTAAATAGTAACAAATATAATTGAAATAGAAAATTAAAACAAATTTTAACAATTTGGTCCCTGTGGCTGTGTGGCACCACAAGGAACGGTTCGGTGGCCGTCGATACCTCCTTACCAAGAGGAAAGGCACACAATATTGTCAGCCGTAAGGATTTGGAGAAAATCTATTAGTATGGGAACAAAGAGAGGTTAGACTAATGCTGATACCTTGCCTCACAACAGTCCACAAAAACGCACAAAACCCTCACTATAAAATTCTGAATTGAGGACGTAACTATTAACAAAAAGTATAGATCAATATAAAAACTAACGTAACCCGAGTAAATCTCAACAATGACTAACCAAAAATGTGACGATCACTCTCATCAAATTTTATTAAATTAAAATTATGTATTTCGAACAGTGTATTGCGATACTTCGTTGAGCGAGAAAAGCACTAGCTCTGGTCACCGGTACTATCTAACAGGCGTCCATTTAAATCTTTAATTAGCGCCTGTACACTTGAACCCCACGGCCCAAGAGTCTCTATTCCAAAAGGAACAAAATAATATTAATAAAACTATGGGAAAATGTTTAAATTTTATACCTAATGCATGTTTTCGTCTGCTATGCTATAATTAACTATACCCCTTAAGATCCTTGAAGCCTGTGTTAGGAATTCATCTCCCTCAAGTGAACACGGCTCCCAGAATAGTACTAGTGTCACAAGTAAAAAGGGACTTTATTATTTTTTCCAGTTTTCATCACTTCACGCTCTGTCTGTCTTTTGATTCAATGGCTGTGTGATGTGGTGTTGCCGCATTTATTTTGCACTCTTTCTTTGCGAGTTTATTTTGTATTCTCTTGATGTTAGATGTTATTCCCGGGCGCTTTGAGGCCAAAGCTCTTTTGACTTCGATGCTGACCGCAGTATGGAATGAATGATAGTTCCAACCTGAATAGAATGTTGGCCGTATGCAAAGGAATGTACGCTTGGCTAAAGGAACGCAATTTTCGAAAGCTATTTAATGTACACTGTATACAAATCTGTCGTCTACGGACGTATAAAGCCCCGCAGGGCATGGTAATTTCGACGACTTACGACTATTTTTTATGTAAAGGATTTATTTGTAATCCAACCGAAAGCAAGACCCACATAACAACCTAAATAATCAACAATTTGAATGAACAATATTATAAAAAAAATGTTATTAAAATGGCAGAAAAACTGTATTTAGATCGTAAAAGCTATTCAAATATTTTGTGCTAATTGAAATTTTAAAAATATTTTTTTCTGTCAACATATATATCCATACTAATCATTTTGCATAGGGTTCTTTAATGTATCGCATAATAGTCCGGTCAATATACCCACACAAATTCTCGGAGATCCAAATATTGGTGAGAGCTGGGGTTTACCATTACAAATAAAGTTTTAAAAATCCCCATCGATCCTATATATGCTACAAAAGTTATTCGAGGTCAAAGGTCAAAATTTGAGGATGGAATTTGACCAGTATTTTTATGGCTAAATTCACTGTACTATAAATGATTACATATTGAAAGTTGTAACTAATGATCCGATTTCAAAAGTTCTTGTCAGTCAGCAAAAAATAAAGAAATTTTTTTCCTTATTAAAGTTGCCTGTTGTACACTGTCATAAGAGAGTCGCTGGACAGAACCGGTGAAAACAGATAGTCTGCTGACCAGCTCAGATAGCTGCAGAGGAGAAGGAGTTGCAAGAGCGTGCGATATCATTGCCGTTCTAATCAGTTAACTAATGCGACATTGATGAAACATTAATGTTAAATTACGTGTAATATCTGTCTCTCCGTTTGCATATAAATGAAATCCCGCGACGCAATAACTTACGTACACAGCTTTTCAATAACCTATTTGGATGATCTTTATCAATGTGAAAAGTTTATGCTGTACGGGTGCTGATAGTGGGTTGACACATTAAATGGGAATAGGAATGGATGAAAAATTATTCACGCGACAGTATTGACATTACACATATTGACGGGGGTGTCATGTGATCCCGCGAAAATTTTCATAGGGTTGTCAAAAAACGAATTTTATTTCATTACAAGCTGGCCCGGCAAATGGTTCCCTCCTATGTTTTTGAAGTGAAACTTCTTTATCGGGTGTAAAAGTTTAGTGTAACATTTTTGCGTTACGCGTCACATTTTTCAGTTACGCGCCATGTTGCTTTTTCAAGTCAAACTTCTTTATCGGCGTTAAAATATGACATATAGTATGTTTTTGACTTTGCAGTTTACAACGGATTACATTTTCGACTTGAAATTTGCTAATCGCAATTTGCAGCAATTAATTTGTAAATTGTATGCTAGGCAGTGTATCAAAATTTACTGTGTTTGAAGAAATAGTTTCGGACCTCTAAACTTAAAACAAACTAATTATGGCTCTGCGTACAACAAAGGTTTTATATAAGTTTCACTTCTTACGTGTGTACACCTAGTACACGCACACATTTTTTTTTGTTAATAATTGTTGGATTACTTGTACTCTACCCTCTGTAGGTGTTTCTTTTTCATTTTTCCACTTTAGGGTTGCCTGGAAGAAATCGCTTCTTAGCGATAAGGCCGCCCGTTGCCTTATAACTTTTGTAACCTGTTTTTCTTTATTTCTGTTATGTGTATGTTTTTGATTAAGGTAATAAAGTATAAATAAATAAATAATAAACCATGTATATTAATTCTAGGAAACATTTTTAAGTTCAATAAAAATAACTATCTACTATACTAAAAAATAGGGGTTGATCGTAGAGGGGTGAAAATTTAGGGTTTGTATGTATTTTTTAATACCACATACTCTTAAGATCAACCACTACTTAGGGGTTTGAAAGATAGATAGTAGCCGATTCTCAGACTTACTAAATATGCTTAAAAAAATTCATAAGAATCGGTCGAGCCGTTTCGGAGTATTGGAACGAACATTGTGACACGAGAATTTTATATAGATACCTATTAGATTTCCAATTATTTAGATCCACTGAGATTTCGAACTATTATTCTATAATTTGTATACATCGATATCAAACTATTAATCTATAATTTATTCAACTCTTATTCTTTCTCTGCCACAACATTTAACATTTATAATGTTAGTGTAATATTTTTAATTCACGCAACAGAGATGGGTAAATTGCGGTTTAAATTCACATTCACAAACTGGCAGAAAGCAAACTGCTCATTCCTAAACACTTTATTTACTTATCACAGTAGAGGATAAGTCTTACTGAGAGCAATTCTTTATAGTTTCATGCCATCAATATTTCGCCACAGCCCTACATCTTAGCAGAGTCGGATGTCAATGCGTGACGCATTTTAAATGTCTAGGGCTTATTCGTGGTTATAAATTGGAGAAATATTATCAAACATTCGCAGACCCTATACGCAAATATTGCGTTGAAGCGTTTGCGTTGAATATTGGAATTATATAATAAAATTTAGTCAAAGTTAAGAATTTAAAGTTATGTAGCTAATTTTAGCAGTTCCTCCAACTTGGATTTTGTTCCCTTGGGAGTAGAGACTCTTGGGCCGTGGGGTTCAAGTGCACAGGCGCTAATCAAAGATTTAAGTTGGCGCCTGGTAGATAGTACTGATGACCCCAGAGCTGGTGCATTCCTCGCTCAACGAATAAGTATCGCAATACAGCGTCAAAGGCAAATTGCCACAGGGACCAAACTTTTTAAATTTGTTTATTTCCTTTTCATAAATTTTTAATTATTTTTATTATCAGTATGTAGGTCAAAAATTGTTATTCTGTATATTTGATTGTAATGATCATTAATAAAAATCTTTATTTTAGCATTTATTAACTAAAATTTATATAATTTATCCTTCATTTCGGAAGAGTATTATCGAAGGCATAAATTTGATTAATTTGAATGGTATTGCTGTATTAAAGTCACATGCGAGTCCTCTGGCAATGTGAGTATCTATGGGCGGCTCTATCACTTACCAACAGATTAGCCTCCTGCCAGCTTGCCCCTTGTTACATAAAACAAAAGTTCATCTAAAGTATATTTATTATAATATTTGATTTTGAAAATTAAATTTACTAATGTCGCATCCAATGAGATATGAGACACAGATAAATGACGTAGCATATTTTGATTACGATATGAAAACATATAAACATGCTGTATCATCTCGACGTCCGTCGTTCCACAACTGAGCGTTTCTTTAGGCAGTTTCTACCGTGCACCGCCACTATGTGGAACCAGCTGCCCACTGAAGTATTTCCAATTGGATTTAGCGTCCTTCCAGAAAGAAGCTTTCTAGCCTTCTGCCAATGTAAGTGTCTATGGGCGGCGATATCACTTAATCCTGAGCCTGTTTACGTACCCTGTTATCGAGAAAACAATGCGTTGCATATCAGCCCCTTATTCTCATGTTCAAATACAATTTAGAAAATTCTTTACCCGAACCACAGATAATCCATATAATTTTATTTTAAACACGTCCTCATATTGTGAATTACAATTTTGCATAATCTCATCTTTTCAACTTGATCGATCACTTCTATGGTTGGGGTTTACAGAAAATAATTATTATAAATATTTTTTGGGTTTGCGCTACAAATAATTAGAAGTGTTGCGCATAATATTTCATTGACAATTGTGGCAAAAGTCTGGAAGAGATCGCTTGAAAGCGATCAGACCAGTTGCCATCATTTTTATTGAATTAATTTATTTGTACTAGGTATGTCTCTGAATACTTGCAAGTGTTAATAAATAAATAAATATTTTTTACTTTAGTTTATTTAATTTTGGGTCAAAATATGCCAGAACAGATCAGCGTTTTGTAACAATATGATTAGTTTTTTTTAAAATAAGGTAACATTTTATCGAAAAAATACTTAGGACTCGACACACACACTAATAATCCCTAAGTTTTTTTTTATTATTATAAATGTCTTAATCTTTCTGACGCTTGTATACGGGACCTTATTAACACATAATATTTTGTTAAGAATACGCGCGAGGGGACTGGCGTAGCCACTTCTCCAAGAATATTCCTATTCCTATATATTTAACAAATGTATATATGATTCAAATAACTTTACTGCTACTTAGAATAATTTTAAAGTTTCAAGGAACCAAACGTAACAATGCCCGGTGACCGCGTAAAATATAAAAATCGTTCCCTAGCATATTTCCCTAAGTGCCATAAAGTATGACATTTATTACGGTCAGATCTGCTCGAACCACTATTGATAGGCAAATGAGAGAGTTTTTTAAAAGAAAAACGATGTCTGCTTTTTATGAGTTCTTCAAATATCGCTATTCTTTAGATACCTTGTCGTTACGCGTTTTAAGCTGCAATTTTTATAGGTCATACAATATGTATGCTATGCTAATTGAAACTTGATAATTCAGACACGACTTGTTTTACGCAAGAAATGTCTAACTATGACACTAATTATTAGGATATTTTTCATCTCACCACAGAGGATGAGAGGAAATATTTGAAGGGGCGGGAAGACTTTGATTTTGTTTAAGCAGTAACACTCTAATTTTTACTTCGAAATATTAAGTATTAATTGTTGTTTTTTTAATGTTAGATTTCAGTTTTCTTTTTTAATATATTTTTGTCTATTAATATACTTACTTATGTTTCCTGTTTGTATAATATACATATATGTTTATCTATCATATTGTTTATCTATATATATAATCTGTTTTGGCTTTGGCTCTATGTTGTCTAAGGGTTTTGTTTTATAATATGTATGTTAGCTGTAAGATTACTTATAAATAAATAAATTGATGGTTATTTTGACATCATATTTTTTATAACAAATAAATACAAGTAACAAAAATTTTAAGAGATGCAATGGGTGGCCTTACCGCTAGCAATCGTTCTTCCGGGCAACCCTAGTAATTAAAAAAATAAATACTTAGAGTAAAGTGCAAGAAGGTTATAACCAAATCAACTAGAATGAAATTACAAGTAACGCTGAAAAATATTGATCTTAAAATAAAATAAAATAAAAAATGTTATATGATATGAGTTTAATGGTAATTTTTATTGCTTAAACGATACCAGGGGACCATAAGCCAAATAAGCATTTGAATACTGGGCGTTGACATATCGAATGACGTTTAGTTTCGCGGTTATTTGGAAGGAAAGGCTAAATTAGCCTCCAAGGAGCTTGGTGGACTCAGCAAGAACAGACGGTACTTCACTCAGGGCCATCGCTTGCATCTGTATAAAGCGCACATTCGGCCCCACATGGAGTACTGAGAGCGGGAGTATTCAGGTACTACCTCCTTCACCTTGACCGTATATAACGCTTACTGCCTGTTCTATAAAAATCTAGATAAAAACTGTGTGCTTACGTTTTTTAGAAGAAGCTGGATAACGCACTCCCATACAACTAGTTACTGTTGTATGGGACTGTGTACTAGGTACTAGTAATTGTTAGGATATTTTATTAAGACAAGACGGCACTGAGTAGACTGAACACATAGGGTCGAAGCACCTTAGTCCGCGATACCAGGATAGAGACGACCCGTTCATACTGCTTAACAAATCTTCGTACAGCACGTGTATATAGTGATGCAGAGGCAGCAAGGGCCGCATCCTCCACAGCATCCGCCGCAACCACCGCAAGGTCCACACATTTTGACTGATTAATATTGATTGATTGTAGTAGGTAAGTTTTTACCTCGATGGATAATGAGGGTATTATAGGGAACTAAAACGTTTCTACTATTAACTAAATATATACCTATAGCTTATATATAATTTACTATATATCTCTCTCTTTATCTATCTTTTCAATAATTTTTAATTTATTTTTAATATAACTTTGTATGTTCAGAAAATTGTAAATTCAAATTATTCGTATGTAGCATGATTAAATGATAAAATATATACTATTTTTAATATTTTTCCTTTTAGCCAATTTCCTAGGTTGTCTGGAACTGCTCTCATCAGATAGACTACCTTTTCCTCTACTGGTTTCTGATTTGATATGATATGATAAATACAGTAAATAAATTGTTTTTATATTATTTGATATAATAAATGTAGGAAATAAATTAATGAACAGTTTGCTTTCTCCCAGTTTACTTGTATCATTGTGAATTTAAGCCGCAATTTTAGACATTTCTGTTGCGTAAATTAATCATATCAAATACATATACGTAGGCCGCAAAAGAATCTCCAAATTGTCCCATTACGAGCGATAACGTCAATAACTCAAGGAACAGGTCAAGCACAATAGTGAGTGTCACCTATAATCGTATATTAAAGCCCTTATCCCTTTGAGCACCTCGCTGACAATAGAAAAGAATATATTGTCGAAAAGTGGCCATATAAAAATGACTTACGGTTCCAATGGAAAAACCGACCGCGACTTTTAAGCTTTTCACTTGTCATATTCTGTGCCATTTTATATTTATTGTGGCATATAAAACCTTATTGCTGCAAAAACTTATTATCAAAGTTCAGGGAAATATCTATGGAAAAAAACTGTGACGCAACAATCTTTTAGACCTCTTTCTTTTCTTTCTTACTCTTATCGTTATTTCAGATTTGTTTATATGTTTCGTGATCGATATTTCTTATAGGCAAGTAGGTGTCCTGCCTTTGACTTTGTGTCTATTGCTGTTTCCTCACGATAGTTTCCTTCACATTACGAGCGAGTATTGACAACCCACATAGAAAGTTCATTGGTGCAAAGGCGGGATTCGAACCTCAGAGATGAGAGTTCTTGTTCGGCAAGGACCTCCGTTCTCCTCTTCCAAAGACGCTCGTTTGTCGCATTCGTATATATCTGGCCATTCTTTTGTACATTAAGAATATATCGCAAATTACCTCCACGAAGTATCAATATTTTCCTTATGGGCATAAGTTTTTTTCACATCAGGCGGCAAATGCGAAATCGTAATAAAAAGTCCATGTCGCATGTAAAATAGCAGTCATAATATTGAAAACTTCCAAAGTCCATCAATAAATGTAGCACTGTGTGGGGAGCTTTACGTCCGTGCTAGGGATGGGAGTTTTTCGAGTTATCGATAGCTTGGGGCTTAGATTTTTGATTATTTCGATTAGTATTTTGACTCAGCACAAATTATTTTTCTTTCATATAACAAACTGTTACTAGAAATAAAACATAGATTATAGACAGTCATATCTTCGGGAGAATTAGTGGGTTTTGTTAATCATTTGGAATAGTATATTTACATAGAGCACACATAAATATTATTTTAACTTAATACAAAAGTATATGTTGAATTAATTCGTGTCTTTAGAAATAAACACAATTAAACCATAGCGCGATTTAGTTTGTCCATTAATCAAGTTTATAAATGGAAAAAATACTATTAAGAAGTAGGAACTTTTTTTATGGCAATAGTTTTAACTTTATGCCAGTTTCAAGTAAAAAGTAGGGAAACTACACGCGAGAAAAATAAACCAAGACATCAAAAGAAAACAAAGGGATAAGCTAGTTACAAACAAAAGATAGACGTAAACATATTAAATCTTAATATTATTATTGATTATAAAAGAAGATAATACATTATAATACAATCAAGCATGAAGCAAAAGGCAGGATATTTTAGTCGAAAACGGAACATGTAGTAATTGTAAGGAATTCAGAAAGGAGGTGCTGTCATATTAGGAACAAAAAAAGAAAATATGGTTGAGGTCACCAATATCTTCTCCACTCTCACACGTAGATACTTTAAGCCAAGCCTTAATCCATCTTATAATAAGATCACAGACTACATAAAAGTTAATAAAACTTCAGTTGAGAGATATCTGATGTTATATTTTCAAAATAAAAATGTAATTTTCTAAAATTTAATTCTGTAATATTACGGTTTCGGTGGCGAAAAATGTTATAACTTTATACATAATACATCTTCTTATTATTCTTCCATCATTGTACTACTTTTATTTTACCCCTTGAAATGCATCAACTATCATATTTGTAGCTCTGTTAATGAATAACTCAGGACAAGAGGGAGAATTTTCTTGAGAGTGAGGACTTGAAAAATTTCAAGCGAAAATTTCAACCTTAAAAAGATATAGCATTACAAATCTGTAATCAAGGGGTTTAGTCAAGGTGCCTTAACAGTAGTATGTAGAAAGTAGAAAACTAAATTTGTATGAAAATTTGTAGACACGAACTGTCATTTGACATACATGTTAAGGCATCTTGACTAAACCCCCAGATTCAAAACATGCATAGGTTACTAAATACCGTTCCGATAAATGAATTATCGATAAAATTTATCCCAACCCTAACGTCACCGATAGTTACGTCCGGGAGGCGTCAAATCGCATCGACCTCAACTATCAAAGAGAAATCTTTTCCGTGTTTCAATAACGACGACCGCGGCGTCAAGCAGACATAACAAACTTTATACGTATTACCCAGACATACATACAAACCATTATGGACCTTGTCTTACGTTTTCGTTTTATTTGTATACCTATAATTAATCTTTCCATCTATTAACAGTTATACAACACAAAAAAGAAAACAAGATAAAATAATACAACAACAATGAATAATAAATAAACATTATTGAACAAATAACACACAAATCTATAATTTATTGTGGGTTATGAAGCACGACAAAAGTCTCTTTAATCGACACAGCGAAGGCAAACATCGTGACAACAGACATGTCTCAAACCCAAACATCGATGACAATTGTCAGAACTCAGACTTCTACTTGTCTATAAAATAAAAATAAATACCGAAAAACGGAAACCATCTGAAGGCAAGACCCATTTAGGGATGTAGCGCCACTAGATTATTATATTACGTAATTCGGAGATTTATGTCAAAAAAAGGGCACGCATACATTAAACGGTGTTTATGAATAAAATGTATTTTATGTAATACATATCTAACATAAAAAGCATTATTATTGGCAAGTAGGTGATCTTGAATAGCAGTTACCAAATTATGATAATATGCCGGTTTCTTTTATTAACCATAGTACGTGTTAATGCGACCATAGTTAAAATGCATTGATGTATAAACGATTTAAACAAGCTGAAGGTTGACAATGAAGTCTATAATCTAATATGAAGATTAGCAAACTAATACATAAATAGCGATTTTTGAGCTCAAAGTCATTTATCGTAAAACCAATAATGTTTGATTTAAATTACAGTTCTTCAGAAAAAGTAGCGTAGCAGTTCTACAAAGTTTGGCAACGCACTTGCGATCCTTCTGGCAGTATTGGTCAGCGGTATTACTTAAGATCCCGTGTGAGTCCCGTTGAAAAAAAGGTTATTACTTATCAAGTTTAAAGTAATTTAAAGAAATCTTGTTTCAACTTTAATATATTACAATACACTAAAACCTATTAAAACAACTGGCTCACCGGTGACCGGTAACTTTGTATGATATTCTCGTTTACATCCGTTTGTAGAATTTATTTATTTCTATCCAATACTTATTATGAAGAGATTTTTTGTTATATAAATAACACAAAGTATTCCTTAATTTAAAACCAAATTCGTTTAATAACATTGTAGATTACCTTACGTTCAATATGAAAGTATATTACCGCACTGGTGCGCAATGTTTATCGCTAAATCACAACAAAGAGCATCATTCCAGTGTTGTGAGGGCGTGAAATTATTTTCCTTGGCGTATGCAGATTAGGGTGGGGTGCACACGTAGCGTAGGATTAGTTCCGGTTTACTTTTTATAGGATTTCGATGATAAATGTTACCAATGGATATGCTAACGGATGGTGCGTGAAACGTATCTTAATAGCCACTTTGAATTTACGAAATGTATACAAAGTGGTATCAATATTTAGAACGTTCGAATGTTGTTATAAAAAACTAATTAGCAATGTATAGAAACGCATCCACGGAGATGTCATGGATTGGGTGACACATACTCTTTTGCCCGCAATAGGAAAATATATGATTTAAAGTAAAAAACATTATTACGGTTACAAACAAAAACACATATTTCATCTTTATCGTCTAGTTGGATGTTTAAGTACTAATTTGTCGCATTCCTTAAAATCTTCATCCAGCTTACAAGAGAGAAAAGTTTTCTTTAGATACCAGTTTAAATATTTTTAAAGTTCTGCGTTATTACGCTATATTTAAGAAAAAATTGCAAACTAAAGTCGTATTTTACTGTGATATTGTAATGTAATCTATAATAAAATTATAAAGCTAAAGTTTTCTGGTTGACGCACTATTAGGAGTTATCGGTTCAAATTAAAATATATTTTTGAAGTTATACTTCTTTAGGCGCGTTATGAAAATTTGATGAGAGTGAAATTTTACGATGCGCGCGCACCTATGACACAAAATTCGGAGTGTGATTATAGCGTGCGCAATCTACAAAAGAAATAGAATATAAGCTAACTTCACGCATATTCTATTTCTTAGCTTAGCAGCTTAACAAGAATTTTGAATATCCATGACAATTGACATCTGACATTGACATTTACCTTTTAAACAAATATAGGAGTTTGAATTATTGTTTAAAATAAAAGATTATCTATGTATCTAGTTATTTTCATTATACAAGTGCGAATTTTATATGTGCGTCTGAATTATAATCAGAAGTGATTTAAATTTAATATCTAAATCAAAACTAATTAATATGATAAAATATTTGTGAAAAAACTGTGCCAACCTTCCTGAGTGCTTCAATACAATTGAGGTTAACTATCCGTAGGTATTATCGAGTATTATTGTTGATTAAAACTGAAACATGAACCATTATTCATTGCTTATGTTTATTGCGTTTGTTACAGCAACGTTTTAGAAATATTCTATATATCAATAATTGAGAACAAAGATTTAAGCACGAATACTAATAAGGAGAAAATGAAGGCTTGGAGCGATATAACAGAGAAGTAAACATTTTAATAAGTACCTGCATCTCAAAAAAATGACCACATTATTTAATCAAAACATGTAATTTTTCAGATTTAATCTAGCAAATATAAGGACAAGAGACAAAAAACAATTGATGAATCAGTGGAAGTGCACTAAATTTAATACAAAAAAAGAGTTGTCATCTTATCGCCGTGAAACATCTAAAACTGGAGGTGGAACAAAGCCACCATCACCTTCTCGAGACACAATGGATATGGCAGAGATGATACCGCAACGGTTTGAAGTAGATTTCAATGAATTTGATTGTGATGGTGTCGAGGTAGGAATGTTAATTATAAATATGATGTATGGTGATGTTCAAGGTTCAACCTTTCAAGCATAGGCATATGCTCACAACAGTACTTTATTCCCCTACAGGTAGTTAGAGATATTGTAATACCTCAAAACATCCATGTTGCACTTGTAGTACCGAAACTCTGTCCAGCCAGAAGTGAGCCCATTCCCACTTATAATGGACAGTGGGTATAATACACCTTAATACCTGAGTGCGAACCACTCACCATGATACTTAAATTAATAGATGTTATTTATATATTTCAGGATATTACAAATAAAATCATTTTGGAAACAATTGATATCCCAAAAGCCAACAATGACATGGTAATAAATCAGTTTTGACATAACTTGAATACTAAAAAAGCCAAACAAAGGTGTGCACAACAGTGACAACATAACTTAACAATTTCATTATTTTGTAGGATTAAAGAAAGGTTAAAGAAAATCATGTCGAACTGAACAACAAGAATCCCCAAACAACTCCAAAGAAACCTACAAGGAAGACACCGGTATTATATTTAAATTATCTCTATCTCTAAATAGAATAAAAGAAAGTTGCTATCCAGGTCTGTAGCATGTGCTACAAATTATATTATTAACACATTTATATAATTATATTAATATAAATGTGTTAAAAAATTTATAATATGAATTATAAAAAAATTTAAGTTTTGCATGGACAGAGCTTAAATTAATATTCTCTTATTTGTTGCAGAAAGCAAGTAGTAGTTTTAGTTTTGGAGAAGCCTCGTAGATGCACAACCAAGTAATGATTAATTTAAAATTACAAACCGAAATTCTGATGAAGACAGTCACTTAAAAATAAATAGTATAATGAAATAAAAATGTTTTAAAGATAAATAGTGTTTTATTTGTTTAATGTAAGAGAATAATAATAAATATTTATTTAATTAATTTTTCAAATGTAAACTGAACTTTATTGACTTTAATGACTCCTTTTCCAGTCTTTGATTATTTAATTGTAATTAATTATTTGCATGCAATCAAAAACTATTTTTAATAATGCCAAAGAAGTATAACTTCTTACGCGCGTACATAAGTACACGCACCCTTTTTTTTTTGTTTTGTATACTCCATTGATCGAGGAAAGGAACAATATGCTACAGAATTAACGCAGGTACGGCGGAGCACAGCGGTTTACTAGAGTGGTCATATTACCACAGTTTACCAAAATTTCAATCAATTTATATTTTTAATTTTCACATACTACTTACTTCATAATTGTACGCATTTAATTTCAGACGACCCCAACGATTTACGTACTCGCGTAGCAGATGCTACGTAGGTTTTGATTCAGACAAAAAACGGGAAAAATTGAGGAGACGGGAGGATGGGCGATGGATACAAAATATGATTTATAGACCGGCCGTCATTGGCAATACGCTTTCTATACGTCACAAAATGTCACCGCTGGGCCATGGGGAAAACGAAGAAAAATACGCAACCGTGTCGATTTATATCGGATATTTGTGTCGTATAGAATTAAAATCCGCCAGATCCAGAAAGGTGAATTTTACAGTATACATTTTTTTTTGCTGGTAACAGTTACATTTAACTGTTATTTTTTTAAATAAGGAGAAAAATATTACTTGACTAATTTAAATGACCTTATAATAAACAATTGAAGATTACAAGGATACTGAACTAATAACCAACTGAAAAAATTGGATTTGGCGGTTATTGATAATGACACACGGATCTGACGGAGTTTGTTTCTGACAGAAATGGATGTGGCGGAGATCGATGCCAACTACGCTAGGTCATTGTCAACTTACAGGGTGTTCTAAAATTACAGATTAAGAGAAAGTAAAACTACCAAAAATTATAAATCTGAACTTTAATTAATATCGCAAATATTGTATCAAATACAATTGTCACTTTCTTCAAGCGGTACGCATACTAGATCTTCACGTTCTTCGGAATTGTCATTATTAAGTTCAATGTCCCTATAGTAAGCTAAACTCTCAATAGTTCTCCAGTCTTCGCCAAAGTGCTTCGATAACAGGTTCGAGACATCAGCAATTTTTTTTATATTAATTTTATTCCCCTTTCGTCTTATTACAGGTTCCAATTCCGCGCAACGTCTTCCTTTCTTAGTCACATATTTTGGCTGAGTACATTCGCTTCTGTAGTTTTCCTCTCCTTGTACGCTTACATTCTGGCGTCCTTTGTGCAGTATAAATCGTTTGCAAGAATTAAATTTGAAATGCCAGCTGCCAGGAGGTTTACATACATTAGTCACTTCGTTCTTCCAGTCATACACTTCAACATCCACACCCAAATGTTTCACAATAGTTGCGTGTTTTGTAAATAAATTTACATACATTTGTGGGTCGCATATGACTGACATCTTCTTTACTTCCTTTTCAATTTTCGCGAATACCCTGTCGGGCGGTAAGAACGAATGTCCAACCATGGGGAATATAATTTCAAGTTTTTTTACGTGTGGTGGTGCGTTTGAATACAACCATTTCATGCACATGCCCACTAAAATTGTATTCTTATTCTGACCGCCGCAACCGTCAGCAAACAGTCTTACTCTTGTTTTATCGCTTGGGATATCCAAGCTGATCAATGTGTCGAATACTGCACTTGCGATTTCAGATGAAGATTTTGCATGCTCATTCTCACACCAGTAATAAGTTCGTACGTTATCTAAAGCAGATTTAGAACTACCAATAACAACTGTAAAATTGCTCATATTGAACTGCCTACTAAAGTAAGCCGCTTGGTCGGGCAGTTTAGGCAGCGCGCTGTTTTTTTGGCAATCGAATGACAGTGATATGGTATCATGTTCTTCCTTTCTTAACAAGTCATAAAAGGCTTTGGCTTTCATGCTATGTAACCTTTTTTGGGTTATGTAAATCTGTTTCTCTTGGCCGTTAGTAGTTTCTATTTTCCGTTTTAATTCAAAACATCTGGAGCAAGTATCTTTCAAGGGAGAACCAAAACCAACATTGTACTTGCGGTTAAAGATTTGTCTGAAAAATGACTGTTTTACCTTTAGATAGGGGGTACTTGCAACTTGCTCTTCATACATTTTCCACAGCTTTTTAATATTTAATTCAGGTGGCAAGTACAGTCTTACAGACGATTTGGCCCTGCAGTAATGAGGTTCAGCTGCTTCTATGGACTCAATAAATGTCATTACACTTCTTTGCCTCTGCGCATATCGATCTTTTTTGTGGTTTCCACCTCGATTCTCTTTAGCAACACTGCCTCCATCTTTATAAGATCTCTGTAGAATGCCTGTAACTCTATCTTTCCCCACTTGTAATATTTTAATAAAAGCACTTTTGCATACCCTGACCTGTTTGTGAGGATTTTTAATTGTGACATAGTATTCTGCACTTAAATTCTTTGGTCCTCTAGACTGATCTTTGAGCCTTTTTCTGTGGCATTTGGAGAGACGGCAATGTTTTAGTATAAAGTTGTCTTGGCTGACTTTGTTGTTCAATTTGTAGAAATTCTGGTGAAACCGAGCAACATCTTGCGTTTTTAGTGTAAGGCATTTAAAAGTAGAATTCGTTTTGTGCTTACATTTTGGGAAAGATGGCAGTTTTTTCGCAGAATATCTGAAAATAAACAATACATAAATTAGACACGAATCCGTTTTTAGGGTTCCATACACGAAGGGTGCCAAATGGGACTCTATTACTTTGATTCTGCCTGTCTTAAAATACTATCTTTGGAACCATAATAAGTACACATCCTGTAACACTCTGTATAGCAAATCCTATGGAAGTTTCACTCACCGCTCACATCGTTTTTTCTCACTTTTCCAGTTACTTTTGTTGACCCCTCGCTTCCTTGCATGTTCCGGAAGAACTGATTCTATTTTTTTTAGTAAATCGGACATTTTTTTGATGAAAATTCACGATATAGCCGGCACGAAATCACAAGCAAATGCATGAGCGGCCATTACTATATTTAGTAACGCCATGACGGTTTTCTGTCAAAATGCTTTTCTCTGATTGGCTGAGGTGGATCTAGCGGCTTTTGATGTTGTCTTGTCAAAGATCTGGCGTGTTTTGAAATGAAACGCAAAAAAAGTACGTGAATTAACTAGGATTTAACTGGGTTTGAAAGATTATATATATTATTGGACCATAGAGCTCAAGATACTGAATCCATAGACTACAAAAGCTTATTTTTCCCCAAAACTGGATCTGGCGGATTTTGTTTCTATACGACACATTTATAGGTTATGTTGAATCTTGTGTACAAAGGTTTTGTTGTATTGGATGTTTTGAGACGAAGGTTTAATGTTATTTTTATATAATAATGCAAATAAAGATAAATAATAATCTAGCTGCTGCTAGATCTACGAGGAATGAACTACAATTATTTACTTATGATTATTGAGTCCTTGCGACATTTTGTGTAATAATAATGTTATAATAATTTATTTTCTAAAATATGGTACAAAAATTGTATGGTGGTACAATCTCAAGTTCACATACTCTGCCACACATAATGGCGAGCAAATTTTTCTTAAAAGGTAGAATAGAGCTACAATTACATTGTGGGTCATATCATTATAGACAATGTATAAAAATATAATAAAATAAACATATGTTTTATCGTTAAGTAAGCATATGCATAACTACTTTTTATATTTGGGGACCCTTTTAAGTAAAAGGGTTCTCAACTCTTCCATAACAAAACACTGTAAATTGTACTCACAATATTAGGAATTTTACAAGTTACAATTTATTATTACGTATTTTTTTTTACATGTTACAAATCAAACATTAATCGCATTTAGGTAGGAACTAAACCGCATTACATTTATCATATAATTATATCCAGTTATGTACCTACTTAGCTGAGTAGCTATCTCAATTATTAGGGGAACCTGTGCTAAAATATAATTGAACAAACTCTGCCTTTTTTCTTTGAGATATCTTCGAATAAAACTTCGAATCGAACAATAATCGCTCATATTGTCAGTTACAATACAATTTGTTTGGAAACTCGACGCGTGATAGAAATAATAACAAATGATTCGCGCCCTAACGCCGTCTGGCGTTGAAAGATCACGCCTATTGCCGTTTTACTGATGAAAAAAAGAACCATTAGTTCACGCAAAGTGCAAAATGATTGGTGAAATACGATGTTTCGACATCTTACATCGATATCGTGACAACAAATGTAAGACCGGCTAAACCAAGCAATGTACAAATATTCCTTGAAATATCGACCTTTGGAACAATTTTACAACGACGTACACCAAAAAATAGTGATTTATCTGTTTCTGGATCATTTTTTTTAGTTACGTTACAGATAACACTTAGGCAATAAAGTGTGATCTGTGCCTGGCAGACACGCCGTTGATTTTTGAAGTGAAACTTCTTTATCGGGGTTGGAAAAAAATTTAGTGTAACATTTTTTTCGTTACGCGTCACATTTTTCCGTTACGCGCCATCTTGTGAAACTTCTTTATCGACGTATGGGAGAAATGTTGTAGCAAATCGTCACGTTTTTCGGTTACGCGCCATGTTGCTTTTTGAAGTGAAACTTCTTTATCGACGTATGGGAGAAATTTTGTAGCAAATCGTCACATTTTTCGGTTACGCGCCATCTTTTTCTTGTCCCTACCACGGTTGATCCGAAGAGATTCGAAGCCATTAATGACATAAATATATAATAACGATTACAATGATAGTAATAATTCTATTACAATTAATAAGTTTCTGTAATAATATTACTAGTAATAAGGTAAAATGAAATAATTTTATTTGTATTCATGTCTATGATAATAAAAGCCTTTTGTTAAACTTTATCTAATCTAACTTTATTTAACCAATTTCTGTAAAGTTACATATAGTAGATCATTTTTCGAAAAATAAGGCCATAAAGAAGTTTCACTTCTTACGTGTGTACACCTAGTTCACGCACACATTTTTAAATCTAAGGAATGCCGGTCTTATGACCTTTCCGTCACTGTACGAGCGAGTGTTAAAGTAACGACTTATAAATTTAAAAATACTATACATAAAGGATTATCATGTCCGTTCTAGAAGTATATTAGGCAGTCACTGACTACGACTGCTGTTAAGAATACGAAACGTCGAGTACGTACAGAATCCAATAAAAAGGTTATTGGATTCTGTACGTACTCTTGGTTAGGATTGCTTGTTGTTGTTATGGCCAGTACAAGTAGGTAGAGAGGGTGGGAAATGTATGCAAGCAAGTGAAAGCTACGTTAAGACAACATAGTACACGACGCAGACACGTACTTTAGTATAATAAATCATGTAAACAGTAATTAATAAGGAAGCCGATAGAAGAAATTATATTAAATTTTGACAAATTATTAAAAAAATATATTTTTCATAAATTCATACACTAGGAAGGTGCAGACCCCCCCCCCCCCCGTACTTGACGACGCCATTGGCATGCGGTATAACAACTACGAAATGACTGTTCAACACTATTAACTAAATGAATAGATAAAACATCATAATCATTTATTTGCAAGAATATGGTATAAAAATCTTATGGTTGTACAATCTTAACTCCGCACATTCTGCCACATATAATGGCGTGCAAATTTATCTTACATAATTAAATATTAGAATTTTACTATATTACAATCAAACCTTATGTGATTTTATAATCACATTATCTTTATCATTATCATATTATCTTAAAAAAAAATCCAAAATAGTTATAAACAATTTATTCATCTTCTTTAACAACATGTTTTTGTCTTTCGGGCACATGAGGTACTGTACCAGGCTTGCTATGCACCCGTCTATTCGCATCTTTTCTTTTAGACTTCTCCCGAATAGTCCTTAATTCCTTCTGGGCGTTTAGTATGTGTTTTGGTACATGTCTATGGCGCGCTATTCTTTTTATCTGTGGATGACTTGCAAACTTCTCTTTGAGAGCATCTGCGTAGTTCAAGGCGGTGCGTTCACGTGGTTTTAACTGAAATAAGTTTCATGTTTATTAATTTCAAACAATGAAACAAGAAATTTCTAGCATGCATTTGATGTTTTTAAATAATATTTTGGTAAAAAATTTACCCATTTACTTAGAGATAATGTAGCATTCTTATGGTATAATAAATCATGAAACATATAATGGGTGGAAAAGTGTATTGAAAGCATAAATGCCAGAAACAGTTGTTAACTCTCAAGTTGTAACTCATATCTACGTTATGGATTGAACATTCACTACAATTTAATATTGCGATAGAAAAAAAAAATATAATTGTCTAATTCAACACGCACAGTAGAATGACAAATGTATTGTTTTTATTAGAAATAATATTTTATATTACTAACTAGCGACCCGCCCCGGCTTCGCACGGGTGCAATGCTGATACTAAATACACCACAGAAAAACTGTGAACGTTGTATATGTCACCGTAAAATTGTAAAAACCGTTAGATTGTAATCTATCTCGCGAGATTGTAAACTGTCGAAAGATTGTGAACCTCAACGAACTGCTTACAAATTAACGTATTATTATTCGGTAGTTATATGAAATTGTTGGAAAGTAAAATTAATCTGTAACTGACCAAAGAAGTTTGAATGATAACTAAGTTAGTGTAGTACAATCTACCGAATAATAATACGTTAAATTGTAAGCAGTATCCTGAGGTTCACAATCTTTCGACAGTTTATAATCTAGCGAGTTAGATTACAATCTAACGGTGTTTACAATTTTACGTTAACATATATAAAAACATAGCCCGATGCCCGAAACATGGCCCGATCCGGTTTCGCACGGGTATTAAATATATAGCCTATGTCACTCAGTGGAAAAATGATTACAATCGATCCAGTAGTTTTGATTTGTTCAATACTGCCCGTTGTCCGTACGTTAAATTTGGATATTTTGATTAATCTCGTAGGGTTCAGCCTGCCTTTGCAATGTAAGCGAAAGAAATGTAATTATTTACGACATCACATTAGAAACCTCAAAAGTACATAATAAACCTTTCTCTTCAATCTATCTATTAAAAAAACCGCATCAAAATCCGTTGCGCAGTTTTAAAGATTTAAACACACATAGGGACAGAGAAAGTGACTTTGTTTTATACTATGTAGTGATAATTTAATTCCTACTGAGCTCTATATTGAACTGATATTAAATAAATTCATGTGAATCTAGCAAAGAGAAAAATGACATTTACAAATATTTTTTGTTCTTTGTATATTTATGTTGTAACAGGCCAGTCAGCCTTCTCTGATGAACCGGGATCACCCATTTAAATACATTGTTTATTTATTAAACACATACAAAAAATAAATACTTACAACACCAAGCTTTTCTGATGCTCTAGCCTTCCACATTCTAATATTCATTTCATCTGAACCTGACATAATGTATTTATTATCCAAAGACCATTTGACACACGTCAGCCTTTGCATTCTCTTTGTATGGTAGACATCTCTCGAATGGCCTTTGAGTGTTTCAAAGATCCTAACAGTCTTATCATAACTTCCAGCAACAAATTCTCTTCCCGTAGGTGCATAGTCAAGATCTACCACTGCAGAAGTGTGGTCAAGATGGATATTTACTGGTTGTTTTAACTTTCGAACATCAAATGTGTATAAACTGTAATCAGAATTTGAAACTAAAGCTAATAAATAAATAAAATATTTATAAACAAAAAAAATTTTAATAAGGTTAATAACCTTTACACCAAGTGTACCGAAACATTTACCACTATCTAGGGGTATCTTATATTATATTCCTCATAAAAGATTTGTATACAAAATATTGGCTAAATACAATGTAATCATTACTTTAAAGGCAGTATTAATAGCCTGTCATATAATGAGATAGCTAGCTAGCTCATTTATATGTATGCTACATTAAAAATTCTTAATAACACTTTTAGATGGTCATATGTGTATTTGTGTATGTGTGTAAATTGCCAATCTACATAGTATACTCAAATTTATTGTTCAAACTAATATGTATTTACAATTCCCACTAAAGCAAAAATTAAATATTAGAATACTTAACAATGGTGACTGTATTTTGCAACTTTTGGGGACCTCTTTATAAAAAAGAGGTGGATACATATTAATCCATTTTTAAAAATATTATGAAATACTCACTTATAATCTTCATTTGCCACAGTAAACATGAAGGCCTCCATTGGATTCCATGCCAGTGCATTTGATCTCAGTTCTAGTACAACTTTCCTAAGTGGGCCAGTTTCTCGACAGTCATACAAAATTATACTTCTATCACTAGCACAGGAAGCTAGTAAATTTGTTTCTACCTGAAACATATACAAGTTATTATAAAATTATTATTGTTGATTTTTATATTAGCCAGATTATATAGTAGACTCAATATTTTCTTTCGATTGTGATGCATAATGCTCACATGCTAGTGCAAAATTTTGGTATTATCAAAGGACAAAATTTTTTAAACATAAGATATTACCTGATTAAATGCAACATGATGTAGACTATCTACACCCCATTTGAATACTTTAACAGGTTCATTTCTAGTATTTTCCCACAACTGGCAATTTTCTCCACAAGTAGCAAATATAGGCTTATTTCTGTGATGTGAAATACCAGATACTACTGACATACTTAACAAGGTATTGACAGGGTCTTCATCTTCAGCATCACAAACTTCAGACTTCCATGTTTTTATAGTTTTATCATCACCAACACTACTGAATGTATCCCCATCAGGTGTGTAACAAATAGCACGAACCCATCCCTCATGGGCAACAAAGTTCCGTGTGCATTTTCTAGATGCCAAATCCCATAATCTAATTTCTCCGTCAAATGCACCACTTGCTAATACTGCAAGTCTTTGTGGATGCTTGGCCATGCTGGATACCCCATCTGAATGACCATCTAGACTGCCTAAAAAGGGCTTGGCAAACACTCTCTCCAACTTAACAGCATTTAAGGCCCGAACGTATTCGCGTGGGGCCTCCAAAGGATGAAGTGTTGGATCATAATTCCTCTGAACTGGAAATATTTGGTAGTTTATATTATTAAAGGATCTTTTATATTGACACATAATTACCTTGTAGAATTAATTAATATTACAAGAAAAACTTACTTTTGTGAATATCCTTTTTAGTGGCACGTAAATAATCTTCAGGATTTCGACTAATAACTTTTATTTTAAGCCCAGACATATTGCATTAGTTTGTTTATAATTATGGCGTAAGCTTATGATATAATAAATACAAAATCGTTATCGGATAACTTAAAAGTTTAAAGTATAATCTAAATTAATATGAATGTTTAGTTTAATAGTTTATCATCAGTGCATGAAGAGAACAACAAAATACGCATGATTCTAACCTATAAAACGTCAAGGGTGACCAATCAAATATTTACTAATTCCGACATTCATAAGTGTACGTTTCGTTACCTATATGAATAAATTAATTTGAATTTGAATTCCTAAACCACAGTATTTTTATTTCTTTTTACTGGAAAAACAATTTTATGTATATATTTACACAATGGCTCTTGAGAAAACATTGAACTTTTTCTTTACAGCATCGATGGTTTATTATTACGATCAATAAAGTAAGTGAATAGTTATTAAGATCCCGGTATTGTTGAAAACTACTTAGTGGTATTCGATTATTTATTTGTTGCAAAAAAAGATGTGATGCAATGCAAACCAATTAAATTCATATAATTCTAAGGGGAAAGTATGTATTTGTTTACAAAGTTTTTCATTACTAGAAAAAAGAAATATTAAAGACTAGATTTCACTATCGAAGGATCTACACTATACATAAACATAGAAATTTCTAATAAAAACTCTTAGATTAAATTTACCCATCATATGTAAAGGGATAACCGAAAGGTGGTAACCCTTAAAAGTTGTCGCAGACTGTTTAAATAATAAAATACCATAGAAGTTAAATCATAAATGACAATTTACAGTAGACACCCGACAGTTAGACACCGAACTAATCAACTTTCATCGTGATGTATGACTTCCTTATGACTTAATCTAAGTCTATGCTTTTAAAGGCATAAATCACAACAAAAGAGAAACTGTGAAAAGCTCGAACTTCCACAATTTTTTTAAGCTCTGCCAAAGTTACTAATTCGCATAAGCAAAATAAGCGCTATTTTCAAGTGTATAATATAAAATATAAAAAATATATACATACTAATATAAAATATTAAAAATTACTGATGTGCCGGCTTATTTATTAACTTCATAACTTGTGAGTTGTGGCTGAAGAAATAGAGTGAGTATAAAATCTGATTGGTTTTTAAAAACATATTTATTAATTCTGTTAATGTTTAATCATCTCATTCGCCCATTTAGGTGTCATTTAACTCACACAACTACAAGTGTTTGTCGAAATCGAATGTAAAGCCTATATTTTACCTAATTGAAATTTGTGTTAAAATGATGTACTAAGCCGAGCTTCGTCACTTCTAAACAGTAAACACTGCATAAATATATGTAATAGTTTTAAAGATTGGCAAATTATTTTGTTATTTAATATAATCGTTTAAATATGAAATATTGTTAGTAAAGTTAAATAGCTGTGCAGTGGTCTCCATGTAGTCCTTCATTATAGCAATAAGTAAATAAAAAAGTTATTTAGGTTTCATATTAGAAAAATAAAAAAGATTCTCAAAACCCATACCTCTTCTATAAATCCTAGATACCTATGAAGAAAAACTTCAAAGGTGCTGGTAAAAATACATTTTACAAGTAAAAGCCTATTAAGCACTCTCTTAAATTAATGTTTATTGTTCTTAATTTTTTTAAACACAATACTAAGCATGTGATTATATTGATCAAAGGTAATACATAATAAACTGGATAGTACCACTCTTAATTTGATGCTAATAGAAAGTTAGAAATTAATTTAAAATAGAATTAATGAGGTTTTCTTCAAGTTTTTCACTAAATTTTTTTTTGGACACTGCAACATTGAAATAGCAAATTAACGAAAATATGCTTCACTTGAGAAGTTTCCTGAATTACTTGTGTTTTTATGAACATTAAACTAATTATAAAAGGTCATCTTTGATGGTTGCCCGTTACTAGACTAGAAGTCAAATTTATCAGTAAAAAAGTTATTTAATCCTTGTACCATATATTAGTAACTGAATACCCATGAAAACGTCCAGTTAATTTATTTTCCAGTCTGCCTGCCGATTATAGAATACAAGCCCCGATGCAAAATATTTTGTCTCGTGTGAAATTTTCTCTGTGAGATTTTTACTAACTTCATTATTTTTGTATATCTATATAAAATATTAAGCTATTCTACTCTCACATGTCGCGTTACTTATGCCATTTTTTAATTATGAACCAATAAACTATATTAGCTTTTTAAATTTATACATATCCTGTTTTACATTCGAAAAAGTTATAAGAAAAATAGTTTGTCTTATTAATCTATTAATTTGTTAATCGATGCAAAAGAGTTAGTCTATCGGTGAGTTAAATAAGATTATTCCTTTCTACAATTATGTTGCATAATTTAAATTTGTAAAAGTAATTCTGAGTCATTTGTCAAGTGAGACAGTATAAATTCTGAAATTTATCAAAATAATCGCTGTGCTCGAGCTTGAGAACTCACAGTGCAATGGAAGGACATGATTCTCAAAGACGTCTCAGTAGATACTTGCACAAGAGTCCTAAAAAGAATGGGTTACGGATTTTACACCGCTAAGTACAAAAGAAAAAGAGGTTAAAGTTTGCTCGTGATCATTTAAATTGGACTTCCGATCAGTGGCGTAGTATCATTTGGAGTGACAAGTCCAAATTTGAAGTGACAGTCGGCGATGGAAGGAAAAAAGTGATTCGGATCAAAAATGAGGCATTTCATACTGATTGTCTCAAACGCAAGGTGAAGTTTCCGTCGTCTCTTATGATATGGGGCTGCATATCTGCAAAAGGTGTTGGTGGTATGCTGTTTGTTGATTGTTCTATCAATGCAGCAAGGTATCAAAACCTTTTGGAAGAGAATTAACTGCCGTCTATTCCGTCACTTAAGCATCAAGATTCCCTCATTTTTCAATAGGATGGTGCTTCCTGCCATACTGCAAGGACAACAAAGACGTGGCTACTGGCGAAAAACATCCCTACAATTGGCCATCTAACAGCCCGGACTCGTCGCCGATCGAAACCCTATGGTGGAAAATGAAAAAAGTTCTCCGTAAAAATCCATCAAGATCGAAGAGCTCTTGGCTATCTGGGAGTCAATTACGCCTGAGGAGTGTGCAGCGTTGGTTACAACCATGCACCTTCGCATGAAAGCTGTCATTGAGAGCAAAGGCGACACAACTAAGTGGTAGACGAAATATTTTGCGTGAATGACATTGTTTTTTTAGAATTTTTTTTTTAAATTTTTTATGTTAGTTTTTGCGTTAAAGTATAACGTTACGCAATTTTTGGAGATTATTGACACCCCCCTCCCGCAATGTAACGCGCCGTAACGTTTTTTGTACCCAAGTATAATAAAACGTTTCGTGACCACCTAGTGACTCTTTATACCTAAAAGTTAACATTTTGTGGTCTAAAGTACTGGAAAGTCGAAAATAATATTAACAATAACGCGTAATTCAATTCCCGCCCTGCATCGTAACGTTTTATAAAAGGAAACCCCCCCCCCCAAATTCGTTACCGTGTCATACTTGAACGCTCCCTTATGTAAAGTCATGAAAGAATTTCAGTTATGTTAAACTAAACTTTAAAGTGTTCCTCAAATTGTGGTTTACTTTTTATTAAACGTTCTTAATTATTTTACCAATATATACTTTGCACTACTTTCCTTGCTAGACGAACTATTTTGCATCGAGGCTCGTAGACAGTTTTATAATCAATCTACTAAAACGCTCTCAAAAATCAGCCAATTATAACTTAATTCCGACTAATCTTCAGCTAGTTAATCTAGACCCATTATGTAAAGAGTTTCATATTTATTTAATAGATGATTGGGGCCTATGTATGGGATGTAATATAATATAATAAAATTATCATCCAAAGGGTGGCATACGTGCCAGATAAATATTTATTATTATTTATAAAACATATATCGTCATCACAATGATAAGGTCACCGGCTTCTCGCTAGCTTCGACGAAGTTTTAATTTGTTCGTTGACCCGGTCGGGTGCTGCGCCGGAGCACGTATTTGTGCCGCGAGAAAATGTTAAAGGAAGTGCGATATATGTGAAATTTTCGCTAATATTTCGTAATAGCTACCTGCTGTGATTTATTGCCTTTTTTTTGCGTCAGTTTCGTAAATCCGGTACGTATCGTGTGCTTTAATTGTTGTGTAATATAATCTCTAATTTTTTCTAATTTGTTTGCATAATCATATATTTACATAATGTATTCCACCTCTATAAAAAATAAAATTCGTTGCTAAGAAATCTAATATAAAATTAATCTAGTACATTCTAGAAACAAACTTAAATAAATTTGCTACTGAATCAATAAAGCACGTACTGATAATGATTCTTCGAACTTTATATAAATATTTAAATAATTAAATGCCTTATATTCCTTACTATAAATTAAATATGCCGGCATTTGTAAGATTACAACGTGGAAGCTTTGTGCGGTGTTCGACATATTTGCTGTGGTGTGTCCCACTTATAATTATAGCTACTCATTCATTTGCCCCTTCTATTGCTCATTCGTTGACATTAAATTAAAGTGCCACGTAGCTTACTAAATGCGCTGTGATTGTAATAATAGTTAAATAGCAATAAAGAGAAAATCATGCCGGTACCATATCGCCATGTTCCAGAACGTGAACCAACTAGATGTTTCGAGATTTGCTAACTACACTTTTCTATCGTATTGTTTAGATCTAGTTTCTTGTAATACAAAACTTCTTTAACTGATATAAATGACTGTTGGAAAGTAATTGAAAGGCGTGTTATGTAAATAATCTGCACTCGCTTATATATCCTATATTGATATGCAGTATTCGCATCTTCTACCCCATTTACCACGGAGCGTGTTCAAAGGAGTTGTTCGGACTAATACCTGCAGCTGAGTTTCATCATCGGACGTCAAAGTAGAATACAAAATACCGTCCGTATCACCTTGACGTCCGTCGTTTCACAACTGAGCGTTTCTTAAGGCAATTTCTGCTGCGCACCACCCCTATGTGGAACCAGCTGCCCACTGAAGTATTTCCAAACCAATTCGACTTAGGGTCCTTCAAGAAAAGAGCGTACCAATTCTTAAAAGGCCGACAGCGCGCTTGCGTGCCTTCTGGCAGTGCAAGTGTCAATGGGCGGCGGTATCACTTAACATCAGGTGAGCCTCCTGCCCGTTTGCCTCCTGTAACATAAAAAAATAGTGATGCAGTTTTGGCCTAGAGGCTGAAGTTGCATTCCTGAGATCGTAGGTTCGATTCGTTATTAAATACTCCAATGGATACACTTACTTCTTCAGGCAAGGAAAACATCGTGAGGAAACCGTCTTGGTTCAAATCCAAAAACCGACATGTGTCAGACAAGGCTGACCTACTTTTTGTTTATTAAATAAAAATGATCAAAGAAATGGGTGCAATCTGAGGCCAAGACTCATATAGGGCCATTGGATTTTTATTATTATCATTTATAACAGCACATTATAGCATACACCTTAGTTACATATTACAATAATTAAAATCACAATGTGTTAGACTTGAAAACCAAATTGGGGCCACCATTTTATCAGAAATTGATTCTAACCTTCCATTTAATTTGTTTATCCCTAAGAACCCAGAAAGATGGCGTTACTCCTACGCTTTACTATCTCCTGTGTCCTCTTATCGTGCCACTGGTCATGGACCAATGCGGAACTGTTCACTGCCATATCAGACGTCGAACCTCTTTTGGAGACACACAAACGGATCATAGATGACCTGGACGAATATATCCTTAAGGAAGAAGAAAGATTAAATGTTTTAAAAAGGTAGGATTTGAAATATCACAATTTCTAAGTATTGCTTGTAATTAAAAGTTTGTTAATCATCAAAACTCAAGCTTATGGAATGAAGGTCCTGCTCAGCTCCTTTCCTCTATTTAAAACACAAAGGTAAAATTAATTAAATTAAAAATTAAATAAAATAATTGCAAAATTGATTGTTTTTGTAATCATTACGTTTTTGCACACTCTGACAGCTCCTATAAATTTTATTAATTTAGTGCTTAATTCGAAACACTGCAAACAATTAGTTACGGTTAGTGATACAATAATTATATTATTTTTATTGTAAACCTTGTATATTATATCTTTGTGAAACTAATTACAGTACGTTTTTGACATACGGGAAACATATTTCGCGCTTATGACTCTGATTCTTACCCTAATTGCTGTCAAATATGTCAAACGTCATACACGAAAAATGGTTTGACAGCTCTTGAAACTATATTTAAGTTTAATTAACGTTATAGAATCGTTAGGCCAGTGCCTTGTAAATCAGATAACTTATTACATTAGTAACAACAATGTTTTTAACTGAATTTCAGACACCTGAAAATATATAAAAGAGAGCACGAAATAGCAATGGAAGATATTCCTAACTATTTGGGAAATCCTATTAATGCATTCACGCTTATCAAGCGATTGACGTCTGATTTGGATCACATCGAGCATAGCATTGAGATCGGAACAGGTATGTTATTAACTGTTATACTACATGTCGGAACAATAGCAGCTGATACTAACACCATTGCACCTACATTAATAAAGATTACGATATTAGTACAGACTATCAAATAGTCTGTTAATTTGTAGATCTATTAATATTGGCAAATCAAGTACACCACAGAATAGTTCTGAACTAATTTGACTTTGGTGTTAGTAAATTATAAGCTGTTACCAGCGCCATTGCTCCAACATATGAAAATGATGTAACATATTCAATAGGATATAATATTTGCCTTAAGCATTGCTATTGGTGTAATTATGATACATGAGTAAATAAGATAAGATATATTATAGAAAAACAAACAATTATACTAAAAAAAAATACAAAAAAAGGTTACAATATTTAAATAAAACATAGGAACGAAATGAAAATAATTCTCGACTTATCTATAAGTATGGCGGCTGTATGTCTAAAACGAACTGTATTTAACCCATAGGAGTTTGGTTTGAACACAGCAAAGCTTGTTTATTTCAGCTATTTTCATAGTATTATGTCATATGGTGTTATTTTGTGGGGTAATGCAGCTGACATTAAATCGATATTTGTAGTGCAAAAGCGGGCTATAAGAGCGATCTGTGGGTTGTGTAATTCTTTCCAAGGCAATTGTATACGTTTTTTCAACAAAATCCCTAGTGAGATACAAGCGTTGTCAATAAATAAATTTAAATCGTACATTAAAGTAAAACTGCTTGCTAAGGCTTATTATAATATAAATGAATATTTAAACGATCCTAGTGCTTGGATATGTGTTGCTCCAGTATATATTATAGGTAACACGACTGAATCTCTCGGCTGCATTTCCAGACTCTGGGGCGATCGTCAACATCCACGACTGTTTTAATGTAAAGTGGGAACAAACCGTGATCCATGTGGTATCCAATTATTTCAGTATTATTATTATTTTCTTATGTAGCCAAGTCCACATTTCAAGGATCGTCATGCTCGCTTAAATGTCATTGCTTGTGGCGGCGTCCATGCGTCGGGTTGTCTCTCTCCCTAAAATATGGCGAGGGGCCGATGGCTGGCCATGCCTCATATCTCGTCATTAGGACTTGAAGTTATTATTTTTACAAATATTTTGCAAGGCAAATTTGAATAAATTGCCACCAACTAACCCAAAGATACATGTCTCTATAAACAATTATTATATGTATTATCGATTAAGCCGGACCCCATCTCAGCACATACGACTTATGTAAATTTTTATTCATAACGGCCGCGGCGAGGTGATAATGTCCCGTTCTTTTGTGAGTTTTAAGTTATTTGGTTTGTTAATACTGGATTATCTCAGCTTACAATGTTAAAAGATTTTATTTACACCAATTGATTCATATGATATTTTACGTCGTAATTAGACGAAAAAAAAATGATTACATAAAAAGGTTGGCTTCTGTATTTAGGAACATGGAGCGATATTTTACCAACAATAAAAATGTGGTGTCTCAAATTTTTATTGGAGATGAGAGAATGGTTTCACCATTTAATTTGTGTTCATTGTTTTTATTAAGTTTTACTATCAAACTTACAAAAACATGAAAAATAATTTAAACGCTTTTACTTTTATGTTCATAAGTACCTACTTTCTCTCAATAAACCCCAAATGTAGTGAAAAATGAGTATAATTAACCGAAAAATCATAAGATAAACTTTAGGACAAAGATGGATTTTTTTGTTGTAAATCAGTTATTAAAACCATTAGTGAAATTACCGCTTTTAACTTAATAATAATATTAGTATAAACATATGTGTATTGAAATTCTAAATTACTTACAATTAATATGTTATAGACATTTTAAGTGCAACGTGCTCTGTATTATTTTAGCGATAAAATTTCATATTAATCAGGCAAACCCTTAACAATTGAGGGCCTTTACTATCAGACTTATGAACAGTTATCATTTGTACTGCTATAAATAACTAAAAAAATATATTAAATTAAAACGTTGTAAAACAATTTTTGAATGGATGGATGTTAATTTTTTACAATGGTTTTAATAAAACCGTGTTTAATCGACAATCATACCAAAATAAAAATAAAACTCTTAATACCATTAGCATATATTCGATTCATCGTAAAATAAGCACTAAGTGTAATTATTATTTAATATAAAACTAAAAATAACAAACGCATACAATATTATTAGCTAAATGTCAATTGGGTAATAAATGTCAATGAGTTCTAGGCAAACATAACTTACGAAATATATGATGCAGTGATTAGCACATCACGATATTTGCTTTAGATCCGGCAGCAAAATTGTACAAAATACGCATTTTAGGATAACTGTTTTAAGTACCTGAGAATTCAAATATTGACGTAATTTTGTCATTCATAACGTTATTACGAAGAATGTTCATCACACTTACGATGATTTTTATTTATATGAACCAAAAATTTTTTTTATTGGCGAATTTATGAAAAGCCGTTACAATCTTTGCTCTAACCTTGTGTTATTCAAAAATCGGAAGTGACGAGGTAATACCTATGGTAGTAGGTTGTAATTGTTACGTTTATTTAAATTTTTTCTTTCTGATTTTCACTTTGTGTTACTCTTTAGTCTTTGCTCCTTTTTTTCCCTTTACCCCCTTAACTCTCTTTTGTCGCGGGGTGCCAGTTGCCTCAGCCTTTAGATTTATTTCCCTATTATTGGTTACTTGTGTGTCAAATAAAAATCATTACTGCATTTTCAGATTATATAAAGAACTTGACAGTGAACCATGCAGATGTTAAATACCCAACGTTGGAAGACCTTGCCGGCGCCGCCCAAGCTCTCACGAGATTACAAGAAACGTACCATCTGGAAGTCTCTGAATTGGCTGAAGGAAGACTTAATGGAGTCAACTATAGGTATAACAAAAATCAATTACGTCACAAATATCAGCGCATTTTATCTAAAATCTCTGTAGAAAATTCTAGAACGCAAGCAAGACCTATTTTTGATGCCTTAAAGGAATTTTAGCCTCGTAAGCGTATTCAATTTCCTGCTGTTTTTTTTAAATCTAGCAACATAGACAACAGCATATGGTTTTCGTAATTCTCAAAGTTAAGTAGAAGAAGTGAGCGTTGAAGGTGCACATTTCTGTTGTATGATGCTCTTCATAAGTAAAAACGCTAATAAAAATAAAAAAAATTTTTCACCGGGAATCGATCGACCTCCGATATGTTACTATAGAACTAAGGTACAAAGATAAATGCTATGCTTTCGTTTTATTTACATCGTAATAGAATTGGCATAGACAAGGTCAAGTAGACAACAAGTATTTTTGACATATTGTGGTGTCAAGGTCCTTTTTTTTACATTTTCGAGTCACTTGTATAATATACGCGCATTACTCGTGTTCATTTAAATGTCAGTTTTTAAAGCAAATATTATTAATCTATAAAGTTTTACATTTTTTTACAGCCTTATATTTTCAACTCTACCATATGTTTGACTAAAAAATAAATATATACGCGTATAGAGCGTTCACGTAACACAAAGATGCCGGTAACGCCGTATGTTTATCTCGCTCTAACACACAATTTTTTACCGTTCTCTCTCTGTTTTACGTGCCTATCACATAATCTATATACTTTTGCGTAGAGTTTACGTAAGTCGTAACACGAGGGTGCAAGCAACGTCGAATGTTTATTATTACTCTCGCTCTGTCATAGCGACATAGTCTGTATTAAAGAACAAATTAAGACTAGAAAATTCCAACAATTTATGTTCGTTATATTATACATTTTGATGTGAGAAATATATTACAAAAAATGAGAAAGAAAAATATATTTAATAGATGTTCTGTTTATAAAAGTTAAGCCTGAATTATTAAACCCGATAGAACTTTAGTAGTTTTCAACTTAATTTTAGTAACCGTTTCAATTCCTTCTTCTTCAGATTTATAATTATGAATCATTACAGCTTAACGGTAAAAAATATTTTAATTAATTTATTTATTTGACCATAAATGTATTTATTTACCAACATATTACTTTAGTAATATATTATATATTTAAATTACAGCGCACCAATGAGTGCGGGCGATTGTTATGAGCTTGGTAAAGCTCTCTACAACGAAAAAGATTACACGAACGCTCTTGCATGGATGACAGAGGCTATGCGAAAGTATAAAGAGGAAAACCAGCCTTATTTGTTCAAGGAACTCGATATTATGGAATATATTGGATTCTCTCACTATTTATTAGGTAAATTTATATACGTTTAATTTCTAGTATAAAACATATCCAGATAACTTTATATGATGTGTTAGTATATAATTTATTACATGAGGTTGCATATCAATAAAATATGATGATGATCTAGCAAATAATATGGAAAACAAATCAAAACAGTTATTATATTTTTTGACATAACAACCCCGTCAAAGACAAAATTAAATAGTGGCAACTATTTAAAGTTCCTTTTTTAAATTTCGAATAATTTTCTAGGTGTATTGAAAATTTGTGTACATACTTGGAAAAAATAATATCGTAAAAGTAAATATATTTTTTAAATGGCAACCTCGTCAAAAAAAGACGTGGCATGGCCTAAAGGTCTAGATACCAGGCCATAAACTCAAAAAAAAAAAGACGGCATTTTTGAATACACCTTTTTAAATTGCGAATCACTCTCGTAAAATTAAAAATGTTTATAGGTGATGTAAAATCTGCACTGGAATGGACAAAAAAGATGCTGTCTCTGGATCCGAAACATGAGCGCGCGCGCGGTAATGTTCCTCATTACAATAAGATTATATCAGAAGATGAAGAAAAACTACGGAGAAGAAGGCGCGGGGTAGGTCCTAATGTATGATACAACGAAAAATTTATAATTCAATTTTATTTTTAAATATTTTTTTATCTTTAAGAGCCCAAAGTTCTCAATATGTGTATAGGAAATATTTTCTTTTTCAATAAACTTCTTTAATGTTTTCTCCAAATTCATGTACGTAACATTTTAAGTAATACGATTATTTCAATGCATTCTGATCCTTATAGCTTTATGAATAAGACCGTAATTAGTGTGTAGTCAAACTAAAGCTTGTTTCTTCGATTTTTGAGGCGTCGAGCTTATAGTACGGGAGGTAGCAACGTTTTCGAGAAAGAATTTCAGGTCAGCTGATTTTGTGATATGTCTTCCTTCTTGCACTTCCGGTTAGAGTCTGGGCAATCTGGCTGGCGGTAGCGGTTGCGTTCATTAGTGCGCATCCTATCTGTCCAGGTAATAATCCTGGATTTTAAAAGCATTTTAAGAAGCGTAATTTTTAATTTTTCCTGTTTAGATAAGTCTACCTGACATACTTTTTTTATTGCCAGACATTTTTCACGTTGCTAACTATGTGCCAGACGCGATTTTAAGTTTTTTTTTATAAAAATTTCAAAGTATTTTAGAATGTCTGTAATTTTAATATTATGTTATTTAAATATAAGAAAAACTAAAAATGAATTTGCCAGACATTAATTCGATTGTTAAGTCTTGAATTAAAATGATAAAGTATTGCAGTATGATGAAGCATTGCATTTTAAGAAGCGTAATTTTTAATTTTTCCTTTTTAAATAAGTCTACCTGACATACTTTTTTTATTGCCAGACATTTTTCACGTTGCTAACTATGTGCCAGACGCGATTTTAAGTTTTTTTTTATAAAAATTTCAAAGTATTTTAGAATGTCTGTAATTTTAATATTATGTTATTTAAATATAAGAAAAACTAAAAATGAATTTGCCAGACATTAATTCGATTGTTAAGTCTTGAATTAAAATGATAAATTATTGCAGTATGTAAAGGACATAACGATAATTTAATACTTTTCGAGGGTGATAAACTAAAAAAATGTCAGCAAGTTTTAAGTGTACGAATGAAACATAAATTAAAGTACAGTGACATTGAGCTGCCCACACAAATTAATAAGGCTGATGGATATTATAGACATACTTTATCATTTTAATTCAAGACTTAACAATCGAATTAATGTCTGGCAAATTCATTTTTAGTTTTTCTTATATTTAAATAACATAATATTAAAATTACAGACATTCTAAAATACTTTGAAATTTTTATAAAAAAAAAACTTAAAATCGCGTCTGGCACATAGTTAGCAACGTGAAAAATGTCTGGCAATAAAAAAAGTATGTCAGGTAGACTTATTTAAAAAGGAAAAATTTAAAATTACGCTTCTTAAAATGCAATGCTTCATCATACTGCAATACTTTATCATTTTAATTCAAGACTTAACAATCGAATTAATGTCTGGCAAATTCATTTTCAGTTTTTCCTCTATTTAAATAACATAATATTAAAATTACAGACATTCTAAAATACTTTGAAATTTTTATAAAAAAAAAACTTAAAATCGCGTCTGGCACATAGTTAGCAACGTGAAAAATGTCTGGCAATAAAAAAAGTATGTCAGGTAGACTTATCTAAACAGGAAAAATTAAAAATTACGCTTCTTAAAATGCTTTTAAAATCCAGGATTATTACCTGGACAGATAGGATGCGCACTAATGAACGCAACCGCTACCGCCAGCCAGATTGCCCAGACTCTAACCGGAAGTGCAAGAAGGAAGACATATCACAAAATCAGCTGACCTAAAATTCTTTTTTTTCAAACGTTGCTACCTCCCGTACTATTAGGTTAGGTATTTTAAATAAATTTCACGATGTTGCTGCAGTGTCGGGATAAAACTTAATTGGTTTGATGCTAGCAATACTATTTTAGTTTGACCTGTATATTCATCAATCATCATTGATAAAGAAATTAGAGTAAGGGCTGTTGTAGTAATTGTGCAATGTTACCACACTTGGGTCTATTTGGCTGTTGAAAATAAATTGCGTTTAAAGCTTATATTTAATTACAACAAATTATAGTATATTTTAAAAATTATATTTTATAAATAAGTTTAAATGTACGTAATAATTAAATATATATAGTGTTTTACATGCAATTTATTTTGAACTTGAATAAGTTACAAATATTTGAGTGTAAGATTCGTGAACGTGTTTCGAGTATAAAGTGACAATCAATATTAATAGATGTCGTCTTTATGTAAATTGACAAAAGTAATAGATATACATATATATTAAATTAAACGTTTCATTCAAGAGTTGGCACATGTTGTCACTCATTATAAAACTCCGAGGCACGGAGTAGATCCATTGCTTCGATAATTATTTATATTTTATAAGCAAGCGTATATAGGTGATCAGCCCACGACTTTCGAGACTAGCTGGCTTAATATTATAGGCTAACACTGTTTTGATTTTGGTTGTTAGTAAGATATATATTGGCTTTTTGGCCTACATTAATTGCGTATTATGTAACTCCCAATTTTCTTCTGGATAGTCATATAACTAAATTTTTAGGACACTGGGAAAGAATTAGAGGAAGAAATCACACAAAAGCCGCCAACACTCACTCCATACGCGAAAGAGAGAAAGGTTTATGAAAAACTCTGCCGTGGCGAAGTGGACCTTCCACAAGAAATAACTAAAACGTAAGCAAAAAGTGTTAGAGGCAAAAAAAACAAAAAATGTATGTAATAGAACTATGCTTTAACAGCCAAACTATGTCAGTTAAAGTTAACTCTACCTTAAAATAATATAGTCACTTAAGTATTGGTTTTAATAAGTTCACCACAGATCCAAGTTAATTATGGATCACTGTATGCTTTGCTTCCGTTGCCAAATAATAATTAAAGTTATGCATAAAACCGCAGAAAATTTATAACTCCTTAATCATACTAAATAAATCAATTATATTGCTAAAACTAACACAGTATAAACACAATTTGACGAAAAGAGACAAAAGCTTACATTAGAATAGTGAAGTAGGACTGTTTTAGTTTTTATGAATAAAAATTTCTCCATCTTTGGAATAGAAGATATCCTTTAGATATTAATTAAGGACCTAGTATATTGTTCATCTTAGAAAGGTTGCCTTAAAGAGATCGCTTGGTAGGAATAAATGTTGCCATCGTAATAATCTAATCATTTTCTAAATATTTAGTAAGACCTTGAAATGAAATGTAAATCTAAATATTTTCTTACTCAAGTGGCCTAATAAAAAAATTACAAATATTTCAATATCACGAACACTATATCGAATTAACTTTAATTACTTTATTTTATTCTTTAACTGGCATCACTGCCTACTAACTCTAGGTATAGTAAACCTTTTAAAAAAAAATGTTGTCTTTACTTTTGCGTTTTTTACTGTTTGTGATGAAAAGGAACGTAATTATCACTCGCTGTTAAACCACTTTTAGGAGCACCGCACTAAATAAAATGGATACATTAACTAACAATAAAATGTATGTATAGACTTAGATGTTCAAACTCGTGTTGAAATTGAAAGATGTGCCCGACAAAAAAGGTTTGCCATCACTGACATGTCAAAAAATGATAGCTGTCAGGATTCTAAGGAATTAAAAATCAGAGTATGGTATTTTGTTCATCTAAGTAAGGTTGCCTTAAAGAGATCGCTTGGTAGGAATAATCTAATTACCATATTATAATTCGTATCTCTAGACATAATGTCGTCTTAAGCGCTGACATCAAACTTCATACATAAAAATGACAGTTCTTGAAACTAGATTTAAATTTGATTGACATTCTAGAAATCGATCCTAATTAAAATAAGTACTTTTAACGAAACGTTTAAATAATTTCAGGTTAACCTGCAGATATTTAACAGAAGCTCATCCTTTCCTGCGATTGGCAGCCGTGAAGATGGAATATATGTATCGGAACCCCGATATTGTTGTATTCTATGACGTACTCACCGACCAGGAAATAGATCATATCAAGAAGATGGCTAAGCCAAGGGTGAATATTTTATTTTAAAATTTATTTTTGTTATAGATTCAGAAAATATTGTATGCTAAAGCTTCTTCGTGTAACCAGAGGCGCTGTTTCATTTTCATACAAATATTTTCGGCTTCCCAATACTTGTCATATGTTGGAAGAGCTTTTTTTAATTGTCTAGTTTCCAATACCTTTTTATCGTAGAATTTTCGTGATTTTTTGCGATTTCAGCTTGAATAAAATAATTAATAGCAGATATATTTATTTTCTATTTAAATTACCCTATCGAGTTTCAGATATTGAAAGTGCCGAATTTACAGCTTAGCATTTCTACTCCGTGTTCCAATAATAGCGAACATACACCTTTAAACTTTTTTTTTACGTGACTACATTGATATACAAAAAACGTAGTCACGCATTGATATACAAAAAAGGGCCCTTTTGAAGTGAAACTTCTTTAGAATCGTTGTGATTTCAAACCGGATGCAACGGAAAAAGCAACAGTAAAAAGAGACAGACACATAAATTAATAGGATTTGGCGTGGGAGAGAGTGAGATAGGAGGCATTATACAGTGTATAAACTTTAAATTAGTGTATATTTGATCATTTTCTGAAATAAAAAAACAGATGTGCAAAAAATTAAATAAGTAAGTCAAGTAAGTAGTTCAATTATAAAATTAGATGAAATTCATCAATTTTATTTACCTAATATCATTAATTATAGAAACTTTTTGAAGTGAAAACTTCTTACTACCTTAATTTAAAATTGTCTTAATTTAAAGTTTACTTAATTAAAAGATTATACACTGTATAATGCGTCCTATCTCATTTTCTCCCACGTTGGACTTGTGAATTTATTTCAAACTTTTATTATATTAGTTTTTACCAAATAAAGATTGATATTAAAGTTATAAATTAAAATTTAACATAAAAAAATGTTTTTTTTTTTTAAGAAAAGATCCTACATTTAGATAGAGAAAAAGTCTAATTTACATATTTTAATTATAAAAACTTTGTTTTTGAAGGTTTCACTTCTACCACGTGTGAATTGGAAACATGATTTTTTTTTTGTATATCAATGCGTGACTACGTCTAATAAAGCATGTCTCATTGTCCCGTTACGCTTATTGTACGCTTGCGCCGCATCCTCTCTTCCACTCGATTGGCGTATGCGTCCGAGGATTCACCCCTTCTTTGTATCCATACAAAATACTCGATTGTGAGGAAGTTGCATGGATCTCGTTAGCTCTGCGCCTTCATAAGTTCCTATTTCATTTTCATACGTGTATATCCTATCTTCAACATATTTTCATAAGTATCTGATTGTCCTCATTTTAATACATTTAACGTTTGAAAGCAAAAATCTGTGAAAATACTTTTTTTTATGTATGTATAATGGATTTCTCAACAGTTCAAACGTGCTACGGTCCACGACCCAAAAACGGGCGAACTAGTTCCAGCCCACTACCGCATCAGCAAGTCGGGGTGGCTGAAGGATGAAGAGTCCTCCATAGTGGCTCGTGTGTCCCGCCGTGTGGCTCACTTCACAGGACTCAGTATGACGTCTGCTGAAGAACTTCAGGTCGTTAACTATGGGATTGGGGGACATTATGAACCCCACTTCGATTTTGCGAGAGTGAGTTTATATATGTTATATCAATTTATTTTCATGTAATTATAATATTTTTTATTAGGCATTTGTAACTAGAGTTAAGATTTTAATAGAATAAAAAATTACGAGTTCAGAACTTCTTGTCAAGCACACCACAAACAGTTCAAAACTCAGAATATAATAAAATTCTAATTCATGCATTAATAATATAGTACAAAAGTTAACTAGGATGATATATTTACTATATTTAACAAATAGCTAATAGAAAATACTAATTTCTAATCTAATTTAAATCTACAAAAATTTGTACCTAACAAAACATAGTATATTAGGTTGAAAGATAGATATATTATATAAGATAAATATATGTTATTCTTTCCTCTCTTGTTCTTCTTCGATGTATAAAGGTGTAGGTTACAAAAATTCTTCGATTAATATTAAGACCTACTCATACAACGAACCAAAATTTAATTTACGTATTAATTATGCTTATCATATTCACGCATATATATTTTTTCATACTATTTTTCATTTCAGAAACAAGAAACTGCATTTGGAAAGGCAAATGGCAACAGAATTGCAACAGTTTTATTCTATGTAAGTTATTGTATAATTTAACACGTTTAATTAGTTAGTTAGTTGTTTACTAAAAACATAGCTCAAAAATTTTACCGCTAAAGGGGTTTTACGTATGAAGTTCTGTTTCGATTTGACGTTGCACAGACCATCAGAGGACGGATCTACAGCCTAAAAATAGCCGTTATGAAATATTATTTTTTACTTTCAGAGAGATCCAAGAAAAATCTTGGACCGTCATATGAAAGGTTTCTTTTTCGTTAAACAATAAGTAAGAGCGTTTACAAACGATGTTTTCTAGAAAATTCTAGGAAGGAAAAGACGTATAAATCTGAAATAGTTTAATACTATTTCATCATTTTCTCGTATATTTCGTTTAAACAAGTAACATAACACTAAAAAAAACAAGTAGCATAACACTTAAAAAAACATAAAAAAAAATAAAAAAACTCTGTGGCACTCGGGGACTGCCGCAGTAAAGCTATTGCATAGCATTTGTTATCAACTAATGCAATTATAATTATTTATTTATTTTTTATTTAAGCAGTATTTTTTTCTTTGGTATTAATTCAATCTACCACTCTAACAGACTCAGCGCTTCCGCTACATCACCAATCTCGTCAGAGAGATGGGAATGCGCAGTATGCGTTCTGTCCCACTCTAACGCGTATTTGCTGCACCTATTTTACGTCATCGTGTGTTAGGTTATTTTCGTTACGGAATTTCTTGATTTGGTCGCCGCGCTCAAAGCCCGCGATAAAATCTATGCAATAGCTTTGTGAAGAAATTTGAGAAGAAACGTTGTCTCCAGATGTCGAACGTGGCTCAAGGTGGCGCCACAGTCTTCACGGAACTGGGTCTTAGCGTCTTCCCCGTCCGTGGCGCTGCCGTATACTGGCTTAATTTGCATCCGTCTGGTGAAGGCGATCTGGCGACACGCCACGCAGCCTGTCCTGTCCTCACTGGATCTAAATGGGGTAATGTTTTTTTTGGTCTTTTTATATAATACTAGCTGACCTGGCAAACGTTTGTTTTGCCATGTATATTATTTCTAGGAAATATTATTTTAGTTCAATAAAACCATAATAAAAAATAGGAGTTGATCGTAGAGTGGTGAAAATTAGGGGTTATATGTATTTTTGTATGCTGAATCATAAAAAAATCTAAAAAATAAAAAAAAAATTTTGTGGTGGACACCCCTTATCACTTAGGGGATTGAAAGATAGATAGTAAACATCAAACACTGTACCAAAAGAAGTAAATAATAATAAATCTTATATATAAAATTCTCAAAAAAATTTATCCTAGGAATAATATACATGGCAAAACAAACTTTTGCCGGGACAACTAGTAGATACATAATCCTATAATAATTCGATAATATGATAAACATGTAAATTAACAGTAAAAACTTATTGTATATTTTCAATGAGACCTAATTACTATTATATATATATATATATATATATATATATATAAAGATTTCCCTTATACATGTAGAATTTCTTGAAATCTGTCCTGTTAATCGCATTAGAGAAATTATAAATAGATATATCAAACCTCTTTCAGTATGCAACAAATGGATTCACCAAGGTGGCCAGGAATTAATACATCCATGCAATCTGGAGTACCAACCCGAAAGTATGCGACGTAAAATCCCGCGACCGATTCCAAAATCATCTAGATAGGGAAAAATGTATTCAGACTTTGATCTGCGCGATTCGATATTTTATAATTTGTTGTTTCCTTAATATAAAAACTTAAGATAAGCACTATTTGTATTAAGGTTTTGTACTCCTTGACTCCAGCTTTACCAATAAGGCGCTATTTTTATTTGTTGTAAAAAAACACGACTGAAAAAAAATTCTTGTTCTTTGTCCTAAAGTTTATTTTGTAATTTTCGTAATAAACCGTATTATAAAAACGAAAAGAACCTTTTTGGTGAAAAGTTCGCATTTATTATAGATAAATTACACAGATTTTGAAAAATATCGTTTAATCAGACCAACCCAATTTCAAAAGTAAACTTTTTCATGTCTTTTTTTTTTGTCTTTTGTCAAAGTCAAATTTGTGTTGACAAGTTGAATGATTAACAAAAGTTTGTCGCCATAGTTACAGCGTAGTTTACAAGACAATTATGCTGGATATTATAATTTCTGTACAGTCTTTGACATGAAATATATATTTTTGTTGCACATGACATTCTTTTATGTGAAAATATAATGTAATAAATTAAAACTGGTAAACAAAAACCTGGAGTTAGGTTAAGATAAGAACTTTTTATAACAAAACTACTACTGTCGGGTATAAGTTGGCGTGCGTTAGATAAACTAACAAAAATATTAACGTACTATGGAACCAAATATAATTTTATAGATTATTTTTCCGACCCAAATATCGGCCAATAGAATTGCACCATTCGACGTCACGTGGTACAACCTACATGGTATTATACTGATAATTTTTTGTGAAAATTTTCTCTGGTCGTTGCTTCAAGAAAAGTATTAAGTAGTTGTTTTATTCATTATGAAATTCTTATTTGTTAACTGTACATTTCGTCTCTTGCTCTTGTGGTATTATAAGTGATTATTTGAATTTTCTTTGAGTGAAAATTTTGAGTGTCTCTCACACCAATTGCCAACATATACTTGACAGTCTTGGTTTAACGATTAGCGGAACTGATACAAATATTATATATTATGAAATTAATGTAATTTTACTATGTTAGTTATTAATTAGCTTACTAGAGGGCAACAAGTATGATCGTAGCTTTATTACTTTAAATTTAATGAATACAAAAATAGGTAAATATTATGAATTATCAAACCAGCGTTCAAGTATTACGTCACGCAATTTTTGGAGATTATTGACCCCCCCCCCCATGTAACGCGACGTAACGTTTTTCTGTACCCAAGTATAGTAAAACGTTTCATGACCTAGTGACTCTTTATATCTAAAAGTTACCATTATGTGGTGTAAAGTACCTACTGGAAAGTCGAAAATAATATTAACAAATTCAATCCCCGCACCGCATCGTAACGTTTTACAAAAGGACCCTCCCCCCCAAATTCGTTACGTAATACTTGAACGCTCCCAAACACTAAATCGGTCTCATTAAACTGGTTTAATTAAAGTACTGATATTTCTTCATCGTAAAACACCAGTCTGATGACTTGAATCCCTCGGTAGTCTGAGTGTGTGACCCACCCGATTCTATGTTGTTGTTAGTGCTTTAATTAGATCAATTTACTGGGAGAAATAGATGGTTTAATGAGGGTGTCAATATTGTCATATCAAAGCGACAATATTATACGTAATTATATAATGTATGAGTTCAAATTAGCAGTTACGTAACAAAAAGTTTTTATTATCTAATAATATTTTCGTCAATTCTTATCCTATATTTTATCGGTGTGATTGTATTGAATCTATGATTTCTTTCTTTTGTTAAAGTTTTTACAGAAGACTAAAATATGTAATTATAAAGTTTATTAAGAAAGCCATAGATGAAAATTACCTAAAGATTATATAGATTACGATGTATGTTAATCTATCTAATCTTTAAGTTTGAAATACACATATAATTTCACATATTACAAATTTCTTGCCTCAATTAGTATATAAAATGAGGCTTAACGTATATTTTAAGAACATTTATAAAGCCATATTAAAGCATTTATTTGATTAAGATATGTGATAATATAACGAATTAATATATTAAATATTGCTTTATTATTGAAATAAAAGTTTTTTTGTGTAATTTTTAAAATATTTGTATTCCAGTGGTTATATTATGTTCAAATGAATCTACTAATCTAAATGATAATGTAATAATAATAAAAAAATAATGAGAATATAAAAATATCTTTTATTTAACCTTTATCTCAATAAATTTATTTTAATTTGATTTGGTTCAACAAGCCAATAGTCTAAAGCTTTTTTAATTACGATGCTGCATTCAGGGGGAATCTTGGAGGGCCCTTGAACCTTTTCTGCATCATAAAATTTTAATTATGTTAACATCTCTTATCTCTCTATCATATCTTCTAAAATCTTACATGGGCGTGACCTCGTATTGTGAGACTATTGACAACCTAGAATTAACCGCCATCGCTTATTCCTAATATGACATCAAAGAAACTCGCTAGTTTTCAAGGAATAAACAGTCGACACAATTTTTAAAGGTAAATTTTAAAACATAGAATAGAGTTTTCCGATGCTACCTTATTGATAATCTAATAATAACACCTTAAAAATCCAAGTTAAAAAGTTCATTCTTCAAGATCGATTGTAGAGTAATTTAAGACAACAAAAATGTTACATATAGAATAAATAGTATACTGTACATAAGATTCCTGTTGTTATACATTACTCAATGTCTTCTTTTATCATTTTAAAATACTGTTGATGGTTTGGGTGTTTCAGAACAAATAAAGTAAGTACATGCATGGAACTTTAGCATTGCACATTACTTTGTTTGCTGTGAGACACTCAAATAGTTCTTCTAGTCTTGATACTCCATAGATAACAATATGATCCTGTATAATATAAATTAACTAGTGGACCCGACAGACGTTGTCCTGCATGATATTTCAAGCGATTAGTAAAGCAAAATATGAAAGTACCGACTGCAGCGCCATCTGGCGGGCTGATTTGTGAATCTAAACCATTCCCAGATCCCCTTGAACACACACACAAAATTTCATCAAAATCGGTCCAGTCGTTTGAGAGAAGTTCAGTGACATACACACTCACAGAAGAATTATATATATAATGATAATAAAACTTCTATGAAAAGCCATCGCGATATTATTACGTATAATCCGTATCCTAGGTGTAATTGTCATAACAATTCGTGTGTCATTGTTTAAAACGCAGACCCAATCATTGTGACAAAAGGAAACAGACGGGCAATTGTTTACCGGAGTGAAAAACTATTGGTGGTTGTGTATAAAGACATAACAAAAGTAAATTATATACCAAACATTTTTTTTTTGCTTAAACGACAATTATGAAAGCTCTCGAAATTAATTGTTTCGAGTTCGCTTAAGCAGTGATTCAAAGGAAGCAACGACCTCACACCTTCTTATCATGACGTACATAATACACTTCTATGTAGATGCGTATTTATTATTAAAATAGATCAATGCTACATAATAATCTTATGTAGCATTATCGGAAAAGGGTAATAACGTTCGAAAGAATTCCTTAAATTAATTAACAAGCAACAATAAACGCTTTCTGCTTACAATAGATAAAGAATCGCAAATTACAAATACTGAAAAAGCTATGTAAAATACATAATGACTCTTTGTTTCGAGGTCAGGAAGTGCGATCGTATCTCAAGTTACTTCAATACATTTTCACGGAAAGCCCCATATGATGCTTCATGCGTCGTTATCGGTAACAAAAGCCTATTGGAATCTGTTGAAAGCGAATATAACTTTAAAATTCTTTCTATTCTAAATTTCTGATGCTTTAAATTAAAGCACGAGCTATCTGGATGAATAGGTTCTATTCGGTAATTAATTTTGTACATAAATTGTTAAGCACCGAAGATTAAAAATATATGTATAACGTCTTTAGATTTGTCAATGATACACTCGAATAGGAAGATTTTTTCCATTCCTCTTCCATCTTTCTTTATATCCCATGTAATCCTTGACCCTAAACACATTATTCATGGAAGGACTGAAAGAATGCAAGGCCTGAACTAGGAAATGTTACGTTTCAAATTATTAATAAATACTTGGACTTCAACTTAGGTACACTTCTCTTAAAGATTCTATTGAACAGCTATGTTGTAAAGATGAAAGGTTTGTAAGGTAGGATTATAAAACATCTTTCAGAAGAGGAATTCTACCCGTAAATAGCATAGGATATATTTATTACCATTTAAATTAACGATAAATAACATCATATCCAGTAGATATTTGTGCCTTATTAAAACACGAAGTTTACATTCATAAATTAACACAAAAACTGTTATGTCTATCTATAAACTTACCTTTAACTTAGTTGACTTACCATATATACAAAAGTGAGTTTTCTGATAACGAACCTGATTCGTGACCACAATCTTAGTTAAATAAATGATTGAAAAATCTAAACATATTTTTTTGTTAAAAATAAATTACTTTAACCGTATTCACCTACATTAATTTATTTTTACCATATTTTCCCAGATACCCTTAATAATAGCTTAAAACCAATCTGAAAATACACAAAACTGAACCACATATAACACACACTTTCTTTTAAAAGAGCCACCAAGACACTGATGGTAGCAAATGAGTTGTCGTCAATGAAACCGGAGCTTGAAGTATAAACATCCACTGACTGGAATCCAAGCAGCCATCCGACATAGGGCATTTAAATTCTCATATATCCATGTGCTTGACCCATAAATTAACAAGACCTTCATGGAGGTCTTGATGAGTTAAAAAAAGTAAAACATTCGTAACTTTTTATGTCTTAGAAACAAAATCAATTTCTTTTAGTTTTGATAATTAGTTAATGGCGGTAAGAATCTTCTTAGGTGATGTCTTTTAAGTAATATTATAGAACTATTTTACAGTATTAAAGCAATATTGTTTATTTTTTAACTTATTTTAAAAATGTAGTTGTATTTACCAATAAATACAAATTTAAAATATTGTTATGCTTAAACGATCACTCTAAATCCTTAATCATTATAGATAATCTTATTTTGAATCAGATTAGAATATATTTGCGAAACCTACTTACTTGATAGAGAACGAACAATGTTATCTCCTAATGTAGATTTCAGTTTCGGGTTACGTTTACAATTATATATAGTACATACTTCAATATTGAGTAAGGATTACCTTACTCATGAGTAAGTAGCTAAGTACTTAAAACATACCTACCTATTGTGTTGCGATTAGTTGTATATCCTAAAAAGTATTTATTGCGCTCGCAACGGCGGTAGCAAAAATTAACGCATGTAGGATGGTCTCCTTACAAATATATATACATATAGAGATAAACCTCGAAAACTCTTGGTTCGATTTTCAAGAACACAATTATTGTTTCCATTTTATTTGGCTAGTTTTATAGCCAAATAGAATCAAACTTAGAAGTATTAGGAGGGACACAATATATTTCATCGTTTTTACGAAACACCATGTATTTAACTAAGTTATTTGTGCCTTATCCTGTTTGACATTTTTCCACAAAAGATGTTGATGTTAACGGCACGCGCGCATTTTCCGACAAAATATCTTTGTAATTATTAAACATGAAAGTAATGTTTATAATTTTCTACAATATTATTTGACTTTGAAAATAGTCCGCTAGAATTCTATTTAATTCCATATTTATTTATTTACAGCAGATAATAGAATCATAATAGTAATAATCATATAGGCGTATAAAGAGGTCATCGGTGCTTACTCCATGTTGTCGATTATCAATTCGAAATTCTAAGCCAAGAAATTGACATTGAGGCCAAAGGCAACTACTAAAAAATAAGCTAGATACGCTATTAGCACAATACGTAGTATTTCTAATAAGTTTATGGAATACTCATTTTCGCCTTAGTACGGTGAAACAATTACGGAAAGTGTTTGGTTCGTAATTCGACAATTCTATTTTGCATTACATTTACTTATCAAGGGGTTTAAAATGTTTAGTATAACTGAAGAATATAAGAATTATGTGACCTTATCATGTAATCTTATTTTGGTCATAGAGAACCTTGTTTCTATTTGTTGTCATTACATTTTGAATCTAGTTTTAGTTCATCGATAATATCCGTATTTCAGGGTAAGATTCAGAAAAGACTTAGCACGCTAAGTACGACTCCAGTATTTGGCATACACGACATCCAATATGTTTTTGACATACTCGAGTCACACTTAGTGCTATGTATTAACTGTGAATCTGGGGTTTACTTAACACACGGCATATATTCCTTAAGTCCGGGTTCGATCCCGCCGAATGTGTGTATATTTGAGTCGGTATGCACAGAAGTTCCCAATATTTAGTATGCCCGCGTAGTTACGGCCTACGGGAATTACCAACAATTTTCTTAATTGTACCTTACTTTGGATTTATGTAACTATAGGAAGGTAGAAAAAAAACACAGTTTTTACCTTTTATTTAATCGCAGATTTTACATCAAAATTAAATTACAATTCCATATTGAGATTCTTGTAGACATAAAATTACTACTCTATGTAAATAACATTTATAGAACATTTAAAACATCAATAAATACTGATTAAAATTAACACATATTAATCTAATTATCCCTAACCGGGTAACACATCAATAGGTATAAGAAGAAAACAGGAATAGATGTAAATACTTAGGTTATGTAAAAATTTGTAAACAAAATCCATCCTTTCTTCCAAACAATACCCTGTAGTCACAACTCGCTTGATCCCACCCTCTCAATCAGTAGGAATACACAATAAAAACATTGCAGCAATATAAAGAGGATCAAAAATATAAGATCTCAAAATATAAAATAGATTCTTAGAATACATATCGTACTATATCTGAAATGTCATTATCAGACTCATATTTGTTAGGAATGTGCACAGATTAAAGCTAAAGGAAGTCTACATTTAATGGGGCCAGCTAACACCAACATTTAATAAAACATTAAACACCAATAATCGAGTTACATTCGAGAACGCTTAATCATTGAGCTGACCTGATAAATACTAAGGTTGTTCACTAACTCTACTTACATTAAACAAAAGTTAAAATGGCAAGCCATATTGTGTTGAAGAAATACCATTGGTAATAGGTACCATCATCAAACTGGGGATATTTAGATTTCATAATTGCGGAACTTAGCAATAACTTCAGTTGGTGGTTCTTGGTTTCCACCTCCAAACCGTCCCCAAAGATTAGCTCCTCCTTCAGATGCTCGCCTAGCAGCAGCATTGCTTGGCCCCAGGCTGGAAGGTCCAGAGGCACGACCAGAGTCATCTTCCAACATACGATCCTTGGTGTTAGGCTTGGACCAATGCATAGACTGTTGAATGTGGTCTTTCATCCCAAACCACTGTTTGTATCCCATTGAAATTCCACTCATCCTCCACTTGTCATACAAGGCCCTCTTTGAAGGGTCACAAAGGGTTTCCTTTGCTTCCTAAAAAACACATACTTAAGTTTTACATAAAGCATGGATTGGTGACAAACTTAAAATAACACACAGATCACCACTGAAGGCAAAGAGTTACTATTAGATGTCAAAAAAAAGTTGTTACCCCATTACTTAAAATCCATTAAAAAAAGACCAATAAATAAATTACCTTCAGTTTTTGAAACTTGGCCTCAGCATCTTTATCTCCAGCATTTTTGTCCGGATGGTATTGCAAGGCTCGCACTTTATACTCCGCATTTATTTGTTCAACCTGTAAGGTTTAAGTGTCTATGAGAAAATAAATCATTTTCTTTTCTGACACAGAACTTGTTCATTTATTATTAGCAGTTTATCAATTAATTCAAATACCATTAAGATCTCATAATAAGAATAGTTCTCATTGCTCAAGCCTGAGCGATTACAATATAAAAGTATGTAACTATAGAATGTAGGTCAATTTATGACGTGAGATTAAGGTCAAACAGCAAATCAATAGATTGTGATTTCTTGTAATTGAGCGAAATACAAACTTACCGAGGAGCTTTCGTCGCATCCTAGCAGCCCATAAAAATCGTCGTCAGGGTTTTTTTGATAATTGAGGATTTCATCCACTCCAGTCATCGTAACAACCCACCCTTGCAACACCCTAACGGAAACTGGCTTTGTACGTTCTAGGTAGAACCTGTAATTGATTGTTGAATATTGTGATATAGCACGCTAGTGATTGTGCGAATTACATTAGTGTTTGAACACTACAAACAACTTTGGACTCTAACTGGATATAGGAAAGAAGCAAATGATTTTAATACGAGTCCTGATTTCTTGCGCATGCTCCAGGGTAGTTTACTTATATAAAGATGTATAGGAAGTTTCGTTAATCACAAGATTTTCCCATATACAAAATGCAAATCTCCTTTTATAGAATTATTATTCTTACCTATTTGTTTGGAAATTGGGGTTTCCCTTTTATATATGATTGAAATTTGAATCATGACTGTTTTGGTTGTAAAGTGCTAAGTCAAAAGTGATAATTGACGTCTAATGTACGACGTTGATAAATGACATCTTCTCGTGACAGCTTACTTGAACTACTGACTAGATGACAATAAATAGGGCCTTTAATTTTATTTTAATAAACAAAATCAGATCTTTGTCCTTTCTTTGGTGGTCTGATCTTGGTGTATTGTATAGTAATTTTTTCAAATTTTTCCCAAGTCCTAATTGAAAAGTGAATGTCGCACGAATGTTAATGATAATCCTTGTTCAGAGGTTTTTTTAAATCTCTGGGCTAAGATTTAAAATCGATAGCGTTCAGTCTGACTGTACAGTATACCGTAGGTACGGGACATAAATTAATGTATTGGATTTTGATAAGTTAAGTTATGACAAAAAACAAAACCTCGCACCCGAACTAAGCCTGAGCGGTTTGCTACTCGATAGTGTTAATAATTTTGTATATTTAACTAACTATTAACCGGGACTTAACTTGTGTATAAATATTAGTAAAGAATCAACACCGGCACTCTGTATTTTTCAATAGCGATAGCGATACCGCTTTTAAGTTAGTTTGTTAAGTTTTTGTACCGCGAAATACCAAGATTGCTAGTTGCTATATCAGCGCTACGGATATTAAGAGAACTACATCAAATTGCACACAAAAACGGCGATCTTTATATTATAGTTAACAATATGGAAAGGGATAGACTACTGGTTCCGTACCTGGCTAAAACGCTTATAATAAGCATATAAATATGTTTCATTAGGCATAAAACTTGCAAAAAAATCCTCGGTAAAGGTAATTTATTTTTTTGGTTTAAATAAAAAAATCAACAACTGCCAAAACAAAACTAACCACGACAGCTTGTCCTTGCTGTGATGGATCAATCAGGTTTTAACTATGATTGTATTTCTTTATAAAAAAGAAAATTTAAATAATGCATTATGTATTTTTGTTTACTACGGCAGTTAAACATTAACATCTATTATGCTACGCGCGCCACACGCAAAATGATACTTCGTTTAATACTTATTTCATTGAATATGCCCAAAAATCGCACACACAAAGCAAAACCGACATTATGTTTAGTCAGTATCATCAGAAATTTTCTTTTTTATTATTATTTACCTATATGTAAATAATATAAACTCAAACTCAAAATATCTTTATTCATGTAGGTAAACAAGTACACTTATGAATTATCAGATAATAATAAGAACAGATCAAAGCTAAGTATATACAAGTACCTATCGTGCTACTGTAAAGCGTTTTACCAATTCAAGGACAAAGGTTATTGAGGTGCAAGCTCCAAAACAATGAATTGTATGAGTAACATAGTCGCAACATAAATAAAATAAGAAACCCATTATTTATCTTGGATATTATGCTTCTCATGTTGGATGCTACACGTACCGCATACAACGAAGAATAAAAAAATTAAACAATAAATCTCAACAATTCTACAAAAAATATAAAAGGGTAGGGAAACGTACACTCAATATAAACATCAAGGCTGACGACATTGCATATTCCGTGCATGCTCTAGACATTGGTGTTTCAACAAACACACATCGATTTTGCATCAAAAATAGCTCCCAAGACGTTCTAAACGCAAGTTTACGCAGCTCATCGGACGCAGCGGCTGTGTGCTACGCTTGTGAAAATTAATATAACCTTGCCATGAGTTTTCCGAGACGTGCGCGCGTATTTGTTACTCGTAAATAATCGCGATGCCGTTGTTATGAGCTGTTATCGGGGTCATCGCGCGTCAACGAACTAGTCGTTCGAAGATCCACCATCTTTGGCAGCGGAAGTAGCGGCGGATGTCCCGGCATGGGTGAGTAGAGTACCATATGAATGCTTAACAACAATCGCCTCGTTCCCACATTTTCTATGCGCCCCGTGTCCCGCCAAAAGTTTGTTCAACCTTTAATTTTTTGTCGAGATGCGTTTAATATGTATATGGTGGTGTTTATTTTAATTATCTATACACGTAGCTCTCGCTCTTCTGGATTTTGTTCGTACGTAAATAGATGTTATGGCCTATGAAATTTGAATCATAACAAACGCTACAACGTAAATGTTTATAAGTGTCTATTGTTTTATAGTGGATTTTTATTCTATGTTTTTGTGTCTATGCTACATCGTAGTATCTACGATTATCTATGGATTATGCTGTTAATAATATTATAATTATTATGAACAGCATAATCAAATCAACACATGCGACCAAGAATTGATTTGCATACATATGAGAAATCTACATAAATATATAAATCTACATATACATTTGTAATTAGCATCAATATAATTCATTAGTAGATTAATTATGTATTATTAATGAGTACATAACACAATAATTATCTCCAATTCAATTCGAATAGCGGAATGGTCTCTTGAACAGAATGTATAGAAGTTATACGTCATTGTCCTGAAAGAAAAATAGGATTTCCCGTTAAGAATAACATGTCCATAATTCAGCTAAACTAATACGTTAAGATCATAAGCATGCAAACGCCTAATTAATTATACTTTGTATATGATTAGCCTACTAATTTTGTGACATTGAATAACTTAGGTACTGTTAGGTATGCGTGCCAAACATATATCACACTTGGTTCTTGGTTACAACAATGCAACGATTATACGTTATTATTCTTTGTTTCCAGACGATCTTAGTTTATTACCAGAATATATGTGATGAGAAAACGCTTATGAACTAGGAATTTATGTAAAGGATTATTCCCTATAATAGTTTAGTATTTTTACAGTGTTTTAACAATATTACTCATGTATATATATACTATATAAATATATAAATAGAGTTTATGCAGCGGTGAAAAGGTTTTAATTGATACATCTAGTAAATACTTATTTTTAAGTAACTAACTTTTTATTTATAATCCAATTACCTACGTAACTCAGTAGGACCATGTACTTAATTAGTTCAATGTTTCAGGTATGTTCCGATTCCCAAAAAAAAATCTAGCGCGGCTGCTTTGTAACATAAAATATTTTATCTGTAATAAAATGTAAGGAAAACTGGAGGGTGTGAGTAATTTTAGCTACTCCAGCTTTCAATAAATAGAATTATGTCACTTCTTGACACGACAAGGATAAGACGCCTTAAGAGAACTAAACCTTTTGAGTTAAGTCTAGTGTAGTGAATATAATTAGTGCAAGTGCGGTATCTCGGGCACACGAACAGCGTGCATGTTTTGACACTCAAAACATTATAGAACACTAAGGGTCTGTTTCACAATGTACCTACGCATTTAAGTTCTACATAAGTTCCAAATTAGCTATTTATTACTTATTTGTAGGATAAACACTATTGTTGAGTTTAACGACTGTCAGATAGCGCTATTCGTCACATAAAGTCCATCAAAAGTTCCAAATAATTTATGTGTTCCATAGTCCATAGATATTTGGTACTTTATCCATACATTGTGATATAGACCCTAAGACTATTAATGAACATTAGTTCTTCCTTAGTTTGAGCTATTCGTATTGTAGAAAATTAAGTCAACATAATATTACTTATGAGCCATAATTATTGTATAGGCTAGATTGTAATTCGTGTAAAGTCGCACGCTTTTTTGTGAAGTTTATTGTAAGAAAAAAAATGTCACTGTTTAAGTAACTTTTCGCTTAGCTTATTCAAAAGAACCATCAAGACATAAGCTTCGTTGTGAATCGAACCCAGGACGAATCCACGAAGTTCTATTTATAACTACATACATACTTTATTTGGTATATGAAATAAAAAATCCATAAAAACTAGATCATCTTAATTAAATTCTTAAAATACTCTTTCGTCTCTTTTTATCAAATTGTGTCTCTTTTCAACGAAGTGTAAAACTTCGTTGAAAAGAGACAGAGTTCAGTTACGGTGCACGGTGTTTGACGGATACAGGTATTTGTGCATTAACAAGAACAAGACTCTTTGTATTAAATAAGAGTAATTTAAACAAAATTTGAAGTCATAGTGATGTCACTGTAAAGCATTTCTCGTTAAATTATTTTGGTCATTACTGAGAAATTCAAATTAGTTCACGTGTTTTGTGTTCTACCTCTGACCGTATGTCTTTATATTGCCGCGATGATCTAAAACATGCGTGCTTCTGGAATCTCTCTAATAAACTGGAGTGGTCATTGAACTCTGTACCTGCTAATAAATAGAACGGAAAATTAATTTAGGGTAATAATATTTTATCTGAGTCCAAGCTTCGTTTACTTGAAATTAACCACGGTATATATAAAGTAATCTGCTTAATTAATTGTTTATATTTTATTGAGTACTAAGTAAAGCTTTTATGGATAATTAGATACCAATATTATTTTGATTCAAACCTGGAGAACTCAAAAACTCTTCAGCATTATCTAATGTTAAGAATTAATTCGAAAAGCTTTGGTAAACGTTTATAAGGAAAAATCAATACTACTAAAGAGCAGCTGACAGAAGCGAGTTTAAAACGTCGTAAGAAATAAACAATATAGTTATGAAAGGGAGTCGCGGATGTATACTATATATTCTATGTGAGCACTTTGAATTAATTCGATACAAACGGAAGTAGCCAATTGTATCTAAGCTGTGGACGGCGCATGTCGCGACGTCTATCCCATAATGCCCATCTTTGTCTATTGACCCTTATTCTGTATTCTATGGATGTCTTCATTAAAGAAACACTATACATTTTAAATTAAGAACTTTTATGTATGACTAAGTATGACGAAAATAACTTGGTAACACGAGTAATTTGGCAGATGGGTCACAACTTGTTGTGTATAAAGATAATAAATGGAACATATCAATTTAAATAAAGTCATCTCTTAACATTTAAATTAATGATGTACAAGTTGGTGAGTAATGCGCGATATAATCTCGTTTTGTTTCGTAGGTGCGTTAGCGCATTGCACTTAAATAAACCCGAGTGTGCATTCCATAAATAACAAACTGATCTGGAACATACACCCAAGGAATTATGAAAAAAAGCATACAATATAGAAATTACGATTCCCGAAAAATGTTTTACTTTCGTAAAAGTATAAGGAATAAAATTATATATATATTCAAGGTGTCGCTTATGTATACTGTACCCGGTACTATTGCTTACCGGCATTTTAATAATACCTATATTAAAACGAAAAAGTTTGATTGAACTGAAATTTGTACAAAGATTACATACACTTTATGGTATCTATTCGCGTGACCGCAATATAAAAAAAACTTAAAAATTCATTTTTCGTACAGTCTGTGATGTTTGATATTATTATTTACATTACATTTACACCACTTGTTATACTTTAGTCATATTTTATATATGAAATTCTCGTGTCACAATGTTCGTTCCCATAATACTCCGAAACGACTCGACCGATTTTTATGATAATTTTTATTCATAGTCAGTAAGTATGAGAATCGACTACTATCTATCTTTCAAACCCCTAAGTGATAAGGGGTGTCCGACCCAAAAAAAAATTTTTGGATACCATTTTCTTTTATTTTGTGGCATTAAAAAATTACATACAACCCTTATTCACCCCTCTACGATCAACCTCTATTTTTTATAGATACATGGCAAAACAACGTTTGCCGGGTCAGCACTAGCTGACCCTGTTGAATATGTATGATACTAATCATACATATTCTTTTTTTTATATTTAATAAATTACAAAAACTGATGCAACGCAAATACATTGCGAAATGTTAGTGGAAAAGTCGTAAATTATTAGTATTCAATACAGATAATGTAAATCGTTTGATTAATAGTGTTAAAACTAAATGACTGTCAAGTGTAATTCTACTTTGTGTCGATCCTTTGTATATGCGTTAAGACAAAAGTGACCTTTGTTTAAAAACAGATGCATCTGTAAACACAGTCGCATCCACATCTGGTATAGGTTTTTTTGTCGCAGCGGTCAGTGATAAAACAGATTTAGGACGCTTTACCTAGATGTCTTTACATTTTAAGATATCATAAAGTATAAAGTTACAGGCCTGCCCTGCGATTCTGTAACTCACTTTTCGAACTCACACAGCGGTTTACGCATCGGCGGTCGCTCTCAAATCAGTCGTGAAGCAGTCATTTTATGATTTGGCATTCTGATAACGTGGGAACTTGTAGTTTATTGTTTATCAGAATGCCAAATCATAAAATGACTGCTTCACGACTGATTTGAGAGCGACCGCCGATGCGAAAACCGCTGTGTGAGTTCGAAAAGTGAGTTACAGAATCGCAAGGCTGTATGTATTAGGTATAAACAAGAACGATTTTGCTTTAGGCTTCGAAGTGAATGTATCCACATTATTCTAAGTTCTTTAGCGTCTACGGAGCGTAGCAGCAGACGGATGATCCCAGCAATTACGATTTGTCTATTGTCAAATCTATACGTTTTTTAGGATTTGTTCAGAAAATACCAGCAACTGAGTTTCATCATCGGTCGTCGAGGCAGATTACGAAATTCCATCCGTATCACCTTGCCGTCCGTCGTACCATAATTGAGCGTTTTTAAGGCAGTTTTTGTCGCGCACCACCACTATGTGGAACCAGCTGCTCATCGATGTATTTCCGAACCAATTTGACTTAGGGGCCTACATGAAAAGAGCGTACCGATTCTTAAAACGCACTTGCGAGCCCTCTGGGAATATTAGTTTCTATGCGGCGGTAACACTTAACATTACATGAAGGCTCGTTTGCCCTTTATATAAAATACAAGGAGTATAAGAAAACCTCTAATGTGGCAAATTTAATCTGAAACGTTAGTTGTTGTAAAACATATTCTGCCGATAACTGTTTTGTAGCAATCTGTATTTATATCTGAATTAATTACATCACAGAAAACGTGGTAATTTAATGAAAATACTGTGAGGATTTTACAGTACTGTTTGTTTTAAACGTTTAGACTTTATTGGGGAAACTTCTTACTCAGAATTGCTAAAACCAACCAAAAAACAAAACCGACTCAAATTACTTTAAAAGAAATCTCACATAAACCCAAAAATGTAGTACCACTCAACAGGAATTCGGTTATTAATATTTTGCACGCAACAGCTGCAAACGATTGCAAGATGTCGCCCCCAACACTTCTCGTTTTACAAACGTCTCCAGTTAAATGCTGAGATTTGAACTCAATGTAAAGTATGTCACGCGCAACAATTTTGGTACTAAGTTCTACAGTCCTTCTACTGGCTTCTTGTCAGAAATTCCAAACTGTCAGTAGATAATAAGCTACTCATCTACGAAATGCTCTTGAAACCAATTTGGTAATACGGGATTCAACTATGGGGTTCGGCGCGTGACTCTAACATAAGTATCATACAGAGGGTTCAAAATTACATTTTGAAACAAATATCCAACTGTCCGTGGTTTATAAAAACATCGGAGATTCATGAGCACCTCAAAATCAGGACTGTCAAAGAGGAGATCAAGACCTGGAGTATGAAATACAGAAAAAGGCTAGAAACCATACGGACCTAATAAATAGGCTTTAAAGGCGACAAATCCTAAGTCTTGATAGACACGGTTGAAAGAGAGGAGCAGTCTCGATGGAGATTTTGCTTTGAACGCCTAACAGCTCTCAACACATCTGCTCATAGTCTAGCTGACTGATTGCAAGATAAAGACTTATATAAAAAAAAAGTTCTACAGTCCTAATACAAATAATCATTGTCTCCATCTACATATGTCGACACCAGGAAGTAAGCTTGACTTATAATTATAGAATTAATCAAATACGATTGGTTCAAATATGAAACGTCAACAATTATATTTACAAACATTGAAGCGTGGCGTGTGCTACCAAAACGGACGCCGACCAAAATTAAATCTCGCAGGCCCCTTCATAAACGTATGTTGGGGTTCGTTTCCTGTTCGCGCGTGCTAAGAAAGCTTCCCTTCCTAAAAGCTCGCACGTGTGCTGAAGCTTCCACCTGCGCAAGCGTTGCTCTAAGTTTGTGATAGCGCAGAGCCCGCTACGCTGTCGACGGGATGTGTCGTGCTTAACGTTTATCGTACAATCATGGGACCCCAGTTCGATTTTTGTTTACGAGCGACAAGTAAGTTTTTTTTAATATTCGATCCACCGCTTTCACTAGTGATTTTATATCTTACTGAAACGTTAGTAGATTATGTTAATGTCAAACGAAGATACATATTATTTTACTAGTACATATATTACATGTATATGTAGATTACAATTATTAAAGGGCGAACATATAACGTGATTTATTATTATATATTCTATATAGTAATTTGTTATTCTATATATCTATCAACACAGTATACACTGCTGTATAATTCCGCCAATCTTATTCAAAGGCATTTAAAATAATACCTAATTCATAACTGATATTGTTCGTCAAAAAATATTTATTCAGGATTCACTGAAGTTTTCATTTGTTTTTCTAACAATATGTACATATTCTACGAATAAGTTAACATGATTTCCAAGAACTTAGATTGATTCATCTCTAACGATCGATTTCTTAGATTTTGTTCTCCAAACATTCCTATAATTAGTTGCTAATTCAACGCCATTAGAAGCATAGAAAGAAGTGTTATATGTGTTATTGTGTTGACCTAATGTGATTTATTGAATATTCATAACTATTATATTATTGTGGCGTATAGGTTTAAGTATAGATTTTCAAAAAGATATTTTGTAGTTCTCACGGTACTTAATGTGTAAAAACATTAAGATTAGATACGATTGTATACTAATTTGTGAGTACAGTGAGACCTGATGAGCACCATGTGTCCTCAGGGTGCATTCTTTCCGCCCCTTAGAGATGAATGGGATACGCCCAGCATGCGGGTCAACAAAAAACCTTTAGTACAGGATACTAGAGATTTTTAAAATTAGTTAAGTGATTTCCTATGTGTAAAAGTTCGTCTTTGTATTAAAGCAGATGCAGAGTGTAGCGTCATATTTATTTACAGCATACATCCGCCAAATTTTAACGAAAATATTATAAACCTATTACATTAGACAATTAAAAGATTTTTTTTGAATACCAGACAACAATAACTTTATGCTATAATTTTTTCAAAGTACGTTTTTAAACCGACTATATACATATTTGAATTTTAAATTAAGAATAATAGCGTATGTTTTAATTGATTGATAAACAACACGTCAATTGTAGTCCAAATTAATTCGCCGAATTAAACTCATTAACAGCTAAATTCCATATAAAGCTTATGAGTCATTCATTTAAAAAAGGAACAATAATATCCTTCTTTAAAATAGGTCACAACATTAGCTTCTCTTATCTAACCAAATCATCGCGATACGAGAACAGTGGTTTAAGTATCACGGTGCTGGACGAAGATTGCTTTCAATTCGCATTTTCCGGCTTAGGTACAAAAGTAGGTTGCTCTCCGCGCCCATACTGGTCGTAATCGAGAGCCGTTACTTCATTGTCGTTATTGAATAATTCCCTCAAGGCGCAGTCTGCCTCGGACGGCGGTAGCCATCGTGCGATACTCTTCCTATATATTATGACCGTCGGTAAGAATCCATACGAGTATTGTAATTAAATAAATAAAGACTTTCACTCAATTTGAATTCCTGATTCCAAATTTGAATTCTCTTTTTTTCTAGATAATCCATCTTACTTCGCATTTCCGGAAAAAGATGTCACCGACAATGCCAGTTCAACGGTCAGTGGGCCGGAGCAGTATTCCCGTTCTGCTCCTGCCCGAGCATGGGCAGATGGTGGTAGACCACTTCAATCACCAAGGAGAAGGGAGCCCGAAAGCCCAAGGAGAAAAGAGTTCAGGGCTCTCCTTAGGTCGCTGTCAGCGAAGGAACCTGAAAAGGCAGAAGCTTTTCTCAAAGGACAGCCAAGACCTGGGGACTGCGCGCCTGGTGACATGAGACATACATTTACTGCGCCGAGGATAAAGTAAGTGTACCACATTTGGTTAATGTCCTTATTTGTCTTCTAAATAAGACAAAGTAGGTACTAACTATTATTTGAAGTCTTCAAAATCAAGTTAAATGGCTTTAACTAACAAATGTATAATAGGTATTAAAGTTTTAAACTGTGGTTACTTTTGTTAATAATAATGCAGTTAGAATAAATACTAACAAATACATAAGGTCCTTGTATAAATCATATGTTTTGTTGCACAGGAAAGGCAAAATCAGTACAACTATAGTGACATCAGATGGGACAAAGGAGCATGAAGAGGTTTTCTATACTGTACCCCAACAGGGCCGCAGACGACATTCAGTTGGGGGCTATCTTGCCACAGGAGCAAGCGGTGCGGGTGAAGTTACAACTGTGCCCAGTGAAGTCCCTAAAATGCCACCTCCAAGATTCAATCAGCAGGACGATGAAGTCAGAAGAAGACGTCCAAGAAATTTCTCATTTAAAGGTTAGTTATATTACCAAATATAGGAATAGAAAATCACAGCTCGGAGCTTGTTCAATAGACCCTAATTGTATAACAAACTTTGTATACAGAATCAATAGTGATAATAAATTGGAAGGGCAATTTTATTGTGATTCCAGGAACATGACATAATTTAATTCTATTATAAGATAATTTATGTACACACGACTGATAAATGGTCATAAACAATACGAAGACAACACATAAATATTATCTAAGAGCGTTGCACTCGGGCCCTTCGACCCTATTTTGATAAACGTCTTTCCCTAAATATTAGAAAGCAGTCGGCGCTTTTGTTTTTAGCGTTTCGCAATAGATATCACTCTTTATAGGAACACCGACAGCCATTACTATTGCATAAGCGTGCATCGATATCCGTGCATATATTAACCTTTTTATGTGAACCTTCTTTGATATGAGAACTTATTATCACTTGGTAGTCAACATATGACTTACCGTAATAAATTATTGAATATATTAATTTAGTAAATAATTCTCACCTACATAAAAACACGTGACATGTTTTGTTATTACCTTTAAAGTCCTATCTTAAAACGACAATTTAATCTAGTGACAAAATAAGCAAAATATTGATTCTAATAAAGCTTATCGTTAGGAGACCAATTTTTTTCCTCATGACAATCAATACGTGTTTAGAGTCTATTTGATGATCGATAACGTTTCGGGAATATTTACGTTGGGTCTTGACAAATAAGATTAGAGAAGTTGCGATTGTGGTCGCGAGCTTGCGTTTTAGCGCTTTTAGTATGCGAAGTGCGTGCGCGCGAGTTGGCTGACGCCAGTGAACATTGCGCCGGAGTTCCGACCGACACTTTGAACTGCTCTTCGCAGCCTTCGAACATATAATTTGTAGTGCTTAGATGCATTTCAGTGCAATGTATCTTTAAGTTTTATAAGTGAATCGGTCAATCAATTTGAGGACAATGGCGGATCCTAATTTGAGTGAGTTAATTTGATTATTATTGGTACATCAAAAAATATTTACCATATTTTTGTATTACGATTGTTTATATTTAGGAAAATGATAACATAACTTTCATTTCACTTTTTAATGTCTTAGATTGCTTGATTAAAATTATTATTATTTACCAATATATTCCATATCTAAATAATATATATATCATTATTTAAATCATTGTTAAGTTTTTGCGAAAAATGTGCGGCGTAGAACTTAAAAATACGTTCATAAATATGAATTCTAAGAAACATTTGAAACAGATGAGACGACCTTAGTCCTTCTTGAAATCCGAAGACCGCCCAAATCAATGTCAAAGAGTAGCTCAACCTATCTTTTTACCCGCCTCGTGTCATGGCAATACCAACCTTTTGTTACCTAACATAAGGCTAATAATTGCATGACAATATTAAGAACTTCTCTGTGGGCACATTAGTTATGCAGGGTAGCAAGACCAACAGAATAAACATGGTGTACTTTACATGCATAAGAGCGTCTCCCGTAATGTACTCGCTGTGGGAATGTAAATGCACAGACGCCTATTTTGTCTTAACATCACGAGAGTTTTACTCCTTGACTGCATATATTATATATTCTTTGTGACCTGGTCACTAGTCAGTCAATATTAGCGCAGACGATTTTAGGGAAGAATAATCTCCTAAAATAGGTGTGATAAAATCTACTTCCACGAAATTATTTTTATTAAAATTTGAATTTAGAACAAGAATTATTTTGTACTATTGTTTTGTGTGATTCACAGTTTGCACTTCATAAATTTCTCAATATTGTTTGATTATATTGGACAGGACATCATCTTTATCAGGACCCTTAACTGATTTAACTGTTTACTCGTGCTAAATAGCCTGCTAATTAATATGTGCCAGACGTCGCCATACGCAAGTAGCGCCACATTATCGCATATTTCCTTTAATGGTGCTACTTAAAGCTTTTGATGTTTCGTTCAATAAAATTAACGTAATTTTTATTGTTATTGTGCTAACATTGTTTGAATATTAATTCTTCCAAATTTACAAATACAACTTAGTAAAGTAAATTTTAAACGTGTCAAATTAATTTAGATAAAACAAATTTCGTAATTTTTTCCCAGTATTGATATATTATTTGTTCAATTAATTTTTATAAACCAAATATATTGAATACTATATTTAAACGATGTACAATAATTAATACTGCATTAGTCATAGCTAACAATTGAAATCTAAAATGGTTTTAAATTATTTCAGTTATTAATTTCATTAATATAATATTTTTTTAGAATGATTAATAATTTTACAAGTTAGTATGATTAGCTAAAATCTGGATATTTTCAGTGTTCTGAAAATAAGCATAATATTAACGCGACCTAAAAATTATTTAGCAGACAGAAAGTGGTAAAAAGAGGGATGTTTATTTTAACATGATGAATCATGACGGCCAGCTCACACTTCTCACTAAACTCATTGTTTTTAGAATCAACTAAATATGAAAACATGACCGCCTTCGTGGCTTAATCATTAACCTCATGACGTCATCTCATCATAGTGCGTATATCCGAATCCCAGCTTCGATTCCCGGAGCGACAATAATTTATTTGTAGGTACCTACCCTGGGTAAATTACTCGAGAGCCAACATTGTCATTTCTGTATGTCTTAAAAAAATATTCTGCCTAAGAGAAATTGATTCTATTTCTCTTTCCAACCCCCCAAAGCCCCTACGAATAGTGATTGCGATTTCGTGGATCCATCAGGTTACTACGTATGAAATAAAAAAAGTCATATGATTCTTCTGTGTTTGTGCACGAGATTTCTACTCCTTTCAAATTGCGACCGGATTTAGGATTTGTCGGACATCGCTTTCTAGAATATACTAAAACCTAAACACCTATAGAGAGGCAGAAATGTATCTGCAGAAGATCTCGGATGTTAAATATAAATCACGGGAAATGCCTTAACTATTCTAACTTTTAATGGAGTCCAGTAACTTGATAGATAAAGTTTGTAATACAATTTAGAACCAGCCGGACGTGGTTATATTGTTCCAGTTTTTAAGGAAATGTGCATAAACAAAGGATGACCTATTCCCAATCGAATAGATCAAAAGCCACCTGACTGGTAGGAAACTGCAATATCTCATTCGGTACTTCAAAGCGTGAGGTTAATGAACTGAAAACTAAAGCCCTCCGCCCTAAATTTCGACTGAGCAAGAATGATTTACAATTAGTTTGTAGGTACTTGGAGTAATTGAATTACATGGAAATGCATTACGGGGCGGATGCTTCTGAGTATTTTTATTCCGAAAATAGATATTTTCATAATGCATTTGTTCTATAACATTAATTGTTTTATGACAGACAGACGGATATTTATTACTAGCGAAACACACACAGAGAAACACAAAAAATAATAATAATAATAAACAAATAATTATGGAAAGAAAAGAAAAAGGAATATGGTTAAAGTGTGTAATGGCGACGGCTCAGCATTATGCTGCAGAGCAGACATGGTCATTCTGCCAAAGACCACCATATGATACTGTTTGGTCTGTACAACCTAAATCTGTATTTATATGTTTCTATCATTTTTGAAGTTATACTTCTTTAGGCGCGTTATGAAAAATTGATGAGAGTGAAATTTTACGATGCGCGCGCACCGTGACACAAAATTAACAGAATGAAGTTGCCCACGGAAGATGCTACGGTATTGGACATAATTTAAAAACAACATTCGAATAATAATAGAATTTATGTTACACTTAATGTAAGAGAATAATAATAAATATTTATTTATTTTATTTTTCAAATGTAAACTGAACTTTATTGACTATAATTACTCCTTTCCCAGTCTTTGATTATTTAATTGTAATTAATTATTTGCATGCAATCAAAAACTATTTTTAATAATGCCAAAGAAGTATAACTTCTTACGCGCGTACATAAGTACACGCACCCTTTTTTTTTAAATATTGCAATTTTTAAACTCATACTGGTAACCTTGAGTGTATTTGTAATATCACGTAGCTAAGATCCTGGAGGCAGGAGTTACCGTTGAGAAAATAGTTTCGTCCACGTCATCAGCTACTTTCCATTAAAAATCTATAAGCATAGATTTTTAATGGCCATACCTAATCGCGTGGTATATCGAAACTTATTTTACATATAAATTTTATTTTAATAAACAATAGATTAATTTTTTTTAATAATTGTTATCCATACACAGCTGATGGGCTAAAAACACAGATGCATAAGTTATTCCGGGCGTTTCTGATAGACGTTTGTCTATTTAGGAAACGGATATTACATTTAGTCTTCATTTGGCGGCAAAGGTATATATAAATCCGTACGGTTTCCGGCGCGCGCGATGCATAGAATATTTTGTAAGCACAGCGCACCCTGCAATAAAATCTTAAACAGTCGTTTGCTTTCTTTAACACTTGGAAATGTGTTTTTAGGGCATCCGTACTTTTTTGAACAGGCCTTATTTTGATAGGTGGATCATTAGTAGAGACTTTTTTTTTTCGTTCTCTAGTTGTTTGTATTGTTATAGGCAGAAGTAAATTTAAAATAAAAAATGAGATAATAATAGTTTTAGAATCGGCAGTCATCTATGCGTAATATGTATAAAAATAACGTTCAAGAACTTCATTAGTTTATCCTTTTTAAGATCGGCTCAGTACTTTTAGAACTGAACACAAAAGATCCGACAACATTATTTTTAGATGTTCTTCAGTAATTTCAGAATGAGTAAATGAATCCTTATCTTTTAAATGCATGTCTGACTTAAATTCTGTTTAATTGATTTCAAGTACCATTTAAGATTGGTTAATGGAAAGAGCTGGTTGGGTTTACTTAAATGCAATCTGTTGATCCATTAAAGTAACACGGTAGCAACACAGTACTTCATTTTTAATACGTCCTCTTGCCTAATAATAAGTACGTCAATCTTAAAAGTACTTACTGAAGTTTCATCGTAGCTGCATTTTTATTGGTGCGTCATGGAATTAAGAGAATAGCATTACTGTTGTATGGAAACTTTAATATAATATGTTGTTATTTATGCTTACTATTCTTGCCAAATGAGATCGCTTGTTAGCGATAAGACTACTTGTGGATTTCTGTATTATTTAAGTTTCATAACTATTTTGTATTATACGAGCTGCCCTCGCAAACTTCGTTACGCCTTGTTTTTTAACAGCTACATATGGAACATTTTGCATAGAGACTGTTTGCGTACACAATTACAGAAATCTGGTTTTTAGGTTTTTCAAATTTTTCTCGCCATTAAAACCTTCCTCATAGTTCAAGCCATATGTAAAAAATACTCGAATTGTTCCAGCCGTTTTCGAGTTTTGCTCTTAGCAACATATGTTGCCATGAATTTTTATTTATATAGATAATAACATTACAAAGAATTAATTAATTATGACAGTAGGTAACATGTTACGCATTTCTAGAAGTATTTTATAACTTCATTCTCTGATGCAAAGCTTGTTAAATTGCATCTTTTAGATAAAAGATTCGATATTAGTATTTTACATTATATACTTTTAACTACGCTTTTTAGATTACACGAGAAAGAACTCGCATGGAGAATATGAGTAAACATTAACAGCAAGTTCAAGTACAACAATGACTTTAAATAGTTACCATATGTCCAATTCGTACATAAAGCTCAGTATTAACGCCGAGAGTTTATTACTGAATCCGTGAACTTTGGTCCAGCCAATGACCTATGGGATATCGGGTGAACATCGCTTATGCCTTGATTATCCCTTGACACCACATCCTTTCGGTTTTAATCTTGATTGAGAAGAGCAACTCGACACTGCATGAATGTTACTTGTATTTGTTTTATTACGTTGTATTAAATTATCGGAAATTAAATTTTAGAGTTAACGAACGGAACCTTCCGAGCTCCGCCGAAAAACTGTTGATGATTTCGTTGAATCTTGTTCCTGAAGTAAATGACTTTCAAAGCTTTGATAGACGGTTTTGTCTCATCGTGGTTCAAAGGCCATTTTTATGATTTTAATTTTGGAAAATTTGCCCTCTCCTGTGCACATTGATACCATCAAAAACACATACATTCGCAATGAAATTTCAAGGTATTGCTACATCTGATAGCTCTGAAATTTTGATTTTAGAGAATTAATGGTAGTAAAATGAAGATGTCTTGAGAGGACCTCTCTTTTGTTGAGGCCCCGTGGCAGAAGCCCCGGTTGCCTTCTCGTCAAAATTAAATCAAAAATTCAAAATTGTATATACAGCTATTTTTTAATACTTAATTATATACTCAGATTCTTTCATTGGATTTAACGGTAACTTTAGTTAGTAAAGATTTAAATATGTCCACCAATCGCAAACTAATAAGGTTATACTGACGTTAAATCAATCGTTGACTAATTAGGCATTAACTTAAATTAAGATAATTTAAAGGACAAAAATTCTGTCGGTTTAATTAGTTCTAGATTGAGCTATTGTAAGGGTTTGTATGTTAATTTAAATAACATAAATGATATTTATTTTTTTAGAAATGGAAGATATCGCGATCCTGTGGAGCTCGGGTTCGCCTGAGAGCGCTCTATGGTCCAATTATCTGGTGGCCAGCTTTGACAAAATCATGTCACAAAGAGCAAGGCACCATTACAGGTAATTTGTTATTTATGTAATTAGTAGGTTATTTCTTCTAACTGGTGATGCTTTGTTGGATTCTCGGGGAAACAAATAAGGTTTCAACCTGAAATGAATAACGAAATCATTTCAAACATTTACGGTTGATTATTTGTAAAATTAATATTATATCAGTGATGATTTAATCTACAAATTATTATTAAACAATAGGGAAGACAGAAACAAGTGCGCGTTTTTCGGTTTTTGTAGGCGATCAGCCAAACCTTTTTAATCGAAATAATTGTTTTGCTAGACATCGAACAAAGAATGCTTCGACGCATGCACGCGGTAATGAAACTACTACAGACTTAATTTTTTTATAGAGTAACACCAATAAAGGCCGAAGAATTGATGTCTCCAGACTCTCAGGAAAAATTGGATAAGTTAGCAAAAGCTCAGTTGCAAATCGTTATCCTATGTCCGATACTTGCGACAAAAATGGCGGATTTAAAGCGAGACCTCCATTGTGATGACATATTTAAGTCCGAGAAAGTTCTTGTCATGCTGCTGGGAGTAGAAAGGAACAGTGTTATCGCGCAAAATTGTGATGGTATGTATTTTTTTTAATATAATAATAATATTTTTTGTCTCGACACACTGACACTGACTGACGACTCATTGGTCTAGTGGTTAGTACCCCTGACTGCGAATCCATGGGTCCCGGGTTCGATCCCCGGCTGAGGCGAACATCGATGTGATGAGCATTTGGTGTTGTTCTTAGGCGTTGGGTGTTTAAATGTGTATTTATATGTATATCTATCTATAATATGTATGTATATCCGTTGCTTGTGTTATGGGTACTAACCCATAACACAAGCTTCACCAGCTTAGCATGGGAATAGGTCAATTGGTGTAAATTGTCTTTAAAAAAAAAAAAACCTGATCTCTCCATTTTGCGGTATTATTTTGCATACAGTTTAAATAAAAATATACCAGTGGCGCTACAACCTTCTTAGGTTGTCCGATTTCTGTATCTGTTTCATGATCATTTGTCAATCTATTAGGCAAGTAGGTGATCAGCCTTCTGTGCCTGACACACACGCCGTCTTTGAGTCTAAGGCAAGCCGGTTTCCTCCCGATGTTTTCCTTCACCGTTCGAGCAAATTGCGCACATTATTCTCTAGACCTATATTGATTGATTTCTATAGCTTCTTTTTTTTGTACACAGACTATCCAACCGTTGACGAATGGCAGATGATGTCAGTTCGGGAGAAGGACACATCATTTGTGGATACATTCCTGACAGCAGCAGTGGGTATACTCCGTACAAAGGACTGCAAAGACACAGCCACAGACAGAACAAGCTTCTCCATTGTGCCAAAGAAAGTGAAAATTGTAAGTGGATGTAATTATATACCTAATTAAAATAAGCTATTCAACCCCATTAACGAATTACAATACAAGGGACCATTTGACGATTGCTGTAATGTTAAGACATGTAAAGGAATATAGTGTTAAACTCGTTTAAATGTTATGAAATGTCAACTGTAAACTCATGAAAACTTTTTGCTCTTTAAGTCATCTAACAGTCTATAGTATAGACAATAATACAAACTCATAGACGTTTTTATTTAAAAAGTTAAGATAGTCTTAGTAATATTTATAGGAACATAATTTATAAAAAATTACATTTTTTACAATGTAATGCGAAACTCAAACATTTATGTACCACATACGGTCATCATGTTCTAAACAAAGAATTTCCCTAATAACTATCATTTTCGTAGGGTCAAAGTCGAGTGATAGCGCTACTGAATGACCCCATTAGAGAGGAAGACAGTATCAAGATTATGGTCGATAAGAAAGGCGAGGTCATTCATATACCTACTTTCAAGAAGAGGAATCCTTATACATTGCAATTTGATATACCAGGTAAATTAACAAAAGGTTTTTAGATGAAAATAACAGTAATATTTATTTAATATAATTTCTATGCGTAACTCACATTTTAGGAGTATTATGAGTTCAAACATGTGTTCGTAAAACCTCGATAACTCAGACCTTACGAGGCATATCCAAAAATTTAAATTCTTTCTACCTTAACATTATTAGTAATTTAGCGCGTAAACAAAAATTTTCGACAAATTTGTCATATTTCTTATTGTCTCTAATGTACTACTTATATATATATATACTTGCTATACTTGTATGTCAAACGTAGTTTGTCTTTTCGCGGGCGAGATACTGTTTCTTGTGATGAAACGAGACTTAGTGCTAACTGTGACTTCTTGGATTTTGGATTTTGACATACTGGAGTGCTAATTCACGCCTAGTTTCTGAACCTTACCCTTATTATAAATATTTCACATTAAGCGATAAACTTAATTGTGGTAAGAGAATATTTGGATAGCGTCCTGTGATTATATTTAATTGATTTTTATTGTAGTTATTTGACTAGAAACTTTTTACAGAGTCATGCTTGGAAGTGTCTATGTTAGTTTGGGTGCGTGTAAGCAAGAACGGACAATCCTTAGGACGAAGACAAATCAAATGCGAGAGTCGACTCAGAGAATTGGACCAGCTGCTTCGTGCTTCCGACCATCCTTTAGAATTTATGTGCCAGGTAAGTTTTGCCTCATAATTCATATTATTCTCATTTAAAAAAAAATATAAACAAAGATTTGTCCTCTATGAGCAGTAGGCATGGTGAAAAAGGAGCACGCACTTACATTCTTCTAGTACCTACACCAATCTATAAATTTAAGTTGCAACTCCTTGTAAAAAACTTCATATTAAATTGAAATATTATTTTGTTTCAGACATTAGGTTTTAAGACAACTAGCAAAGAACAACTGGATAGCTGGATGCTCAATGCCTTTCAGAAGAATATTCCGCCTCATTTCAATCTTCTGTCATCCACTGAACAGTACAATCCGAAAGCTGATGTATCGAGTAAGTGGACTCAATTATAATTACTAAAAATAAAATAACATCAAAAAGCCCAAAGGTATCCAAAACTTCGAAGTTTATTTAGCAAAAAATATTATTCAGAATCACTATAACACTATACACAAAATCAAAATTTGATCTTAACATATTAAAATGTATATTTACTTACTTTGATAGTGCATCTATACCTTGCTATATTGCCGTTCTCCATACGCGCTTTACTTTGCCCACATAAAGAAAAACCAATCCTGTCACAGTTCTAATCCACGACCTCAGATTGAGCGCATTTCAGTAAATGCGCCAAATATATATATAATAACTAAATAACGTCATAATAAAGGGAACAAGTTCCTCCATTAATAATCTATTGAATCTACTAGGTGGTGAAGAATACCCAACGTTACTCCACTGGGCAGCTCGATTCGGTCTAGAAAGAGTTTGTTGGCAACTCCTCGAATGTCCCGGTGGTGGGGCTGCGGTCGCGTTGATGAACGCACGTAGACGCACACCGGCGGACCTTGCACGCGACCATAAACATTACAAACTAGCTGATATGTTAGCTGATCATCTTGTAAGTCATTATAATATTGATATTCCTAAATATTGTGTCGAGAACATACAAAACATCTGGTCCAATTAGTTTCAAGTATCGCAAGCAATAATATAATTTTACTATTTAAAAAGAACAATACATAGCAGTAATTTATACATTAACAACATTTAAAAAGCATTAATAACCAAAGTTCAACAATTCTAATGAACATTTCTCTTTCAGAAAATAAACGAATTCTCGAACATGTACTACTATCTTAAGAACATGTCTGACCCTGATAAGGAAGGGCAGGAAGAGGGCAAACAAGAACTACAAATCGTTGAGTCCACTGACGTCATCGATTCACCAACGCGTGAAACCGCTGTCAATGGCTCTGATCCATTCAGCGAGACGTGTACACAAAGTTTGGAAGATAACTTCGAAAAACCAGACGATATCACAAAGAAAAGAAGACCTAGTCTCAAAATACCAAAACCTAGCGAGCAATTATACCAAAACGATTTCCAACTTCGCGACGACACTGCAGACCGAATCCAACAAGCAATCGAACACGACTATTTAGTACAACCATCGAACATCAAAGTAGAAAGTCCCAAATTTCGACCAAACAACTTATACGCGAACAGCTCGAGATTAATCCCCCACCAATCTGATATCTTCTTATACTCTCCCACCGAAGAGTCCAAATCATTTCTGATAGAGACTCCAACATCTGATATAAGTCAGATTACTTTGAGTACCAAAGATAACCGCAATAGTGGTAATTCAGTAAAATCCGGTAAAGATGCAACTGGACAAGAAGAATTAGCTGAAATAATCAATGATTTTAAAAACAACGTCTTCTCAATATCCGAAGTGGAAAAGCTAGTCATGGAATGGCGGAATAGAAATGAAACGCAACAGTCACTCAAAGAAAAGCAAGAACAGTTAAATAAAATGCGTGAGGAATACGATAAGATTCAACAGAAAATAAAAGATAAGCTAAAGAGGCCTACACCATTCGAGAGGGTTAAAAAGATGTTTTCTAAGAGTAAAAATAAACGTACGTATATATATTATGAAATTTCTAAATAATGTTTGTCAAGTGAAACCAAATAAATATATTCCCTTTTTGTAGATAACGATGGCAGTAATAGTAATACAGGCACTATTGAGAAACGAAATGGAAGTACTAGACCTAATAGTAGCCTAAGTGAAAGTAAGTACGCTTTAGTCTTTTTTTTTTTTTTTTGACAAATAATACCATGCTTAGCTGGTGAAGCTTGTGTTATGGATACTAGGCAACCGATATACATACATATTATAGATAGATAGACATATAAATACATATTTAAACACCCAAGACCTAAGCACAACACCAAATGCTCATCACATCGATGTTCGTCTCAGCCGGAGAACCCGGGACCCATGGATTTGCAGTCAGGGGTACTAACCACTAGACTAATGAGTCGTAAAATATTTTAAAATCTTATTTTTACGCGTAACCATTTGTTGGCGATGTAAGATATTTCATACAAATATTTCATGACTACAGCTACATAAACATTATATTTTTATAAGTTATAAATTTGATTTTGAATCTACAGTTTTTTAAAGAGTTATCTTTTTAGGTTCATCATCATCAGGTCGTCTGAGCACAGTGAGTGGCGGAAGTGTTGGAGAGACTAATAGTGTACAATCAGAATGCCACGATGATAAGGCCAGATCTATTGTAAGTACTTTAAATTTCTTAGAAGTTGTGTTAACATAGATGTTTTCGATCATACAGAAAGATATTTAGGAACAAACAACGCCCAGCCTGTGGTCTACATCTCTATACTAAATAAATTTAAATTTTAGCGCCCTTCATATGTTCTATAACATTTTTAGGATTCAATCTCTTATGGGACTAAATTACTTAGTGTATGAAACTGTTCAAATCTAAATATTAAACAACACTCCTTGACAAACCCTAAAACCTAATGATTACTTTTCATAGGCATCACATCATTTCACATCGATTAAAAAGCTATTTTATATGAAAAATCATAATAATTACACACTAATCAGTAATAAAGATCGATAAGTGGCCTACTGCTCATACTTAAGGTATAGTAATAAATATTGAATTTCAGATATCGTCAAGTACACTAACAATGAACTCTTGCGACGGCGACAATCGCTTGGATGATTATCTGATTCCGCCCCCGCCTCGCCCTGTCAACGGATGCGCTCAATTCACAACATTTGGACATCCCAAACAAGATAGGTAAAGCACATGTAATTGTCATTAACTACAGGAATTCACTCATTTAACTCAATTTTAACAAGCTAGTTAACGCGTCTATTCTTAGTAACACTACGCGATTGAATTGAGTGGACTTTTGAAACGTAATCAAATGTGGTACATAATTTTTTTTTTGTATGTCGGTTCGATTACGTTCGTAAGACATGTTATTTTTTATTGAAATAGACTTGATTTCCATATAAAGAATTTTTTTAAATGAGAAACAGCGCTATACATTTTTACAGGTTATAATTTTGAATTTCTCAATTTGCTACAACCTTTTATAGGATAAATAGACAAGCACAAAACCTTATAGACTGTCACTCCATAATTTTATAATAAAGTTGTCTATTATAGACTACTTTCAAATATCGGTAATCTAACTTACGTAGTCTGTGAATGATGTAACGCTTCCACTTGAAGATCATCACAACAATACTATATCTTTATATTATTCCGCAGAACACACATGGCTACAATAGTAGAAAGGGAGGCCTCTGCGTCTCGCGAGCGACTCGACTGCGACTCGGACGCAACGCACTTACGAATGACTTTTGGTGCCCGCGACCGAATTCGTTGTGACGACCGCGATGGAGCTCACATGTACATGAATATATCTGCTACTCATTCTTAGATAGTCATTAGGAACATTTATCAAACTTATTAAAAATAATGATACATAAACATTGCTACCAAGTAAAATGAATGTTTTCTGCCAACCACTTAATAATTATGTCCCCACCTAAACAATTAGAGATGGTGAATAGTTCCCAGAAAATTAGTTGACAAGGGCCTTAAGAAGCGCAGTCGCTTTTTGTTTTGTTTCTAAACATGTTATTACTTCCAAAAAATCTATCATATTCCGCTCTGAGGCGTGTATATTGGTAATTGATCAAATTAAATCTAGCTGTCATAGCAACTGTCAATTGTAACTGTTTACGAGATAGACGTATATTGTTAACAGAGCATCTCTAACAAAGATAACGTCTTATTCTATAAAACCCGGGTTTGACACAAAATCACTTTGCGATAGACGTGACCCACTACCGCCTAAGGAATTTGTATGACAATGACATTAGCTCTCGCTTTGTCACGTGACCAATTTCATTAAAACCTAATTAAAAATTTGGCGTGATTTTGTCTCAAGCTACTACTAGCTACTACTCTTTTTTTGTAAGAAAAATAAATATGTTTGACATAGACTTAATACTAGAGCTACAGACTATTGAAAATTGTTTACTTTTCTTAATGCCCGATTTGATTCATTTTTAAAACCAAGACTGAAAATTACAACAATGTAAATACTTGTAAATAATTACTGTTAGTGAAAATTTTATTTATTTGGAATGCTTTTACGGTACAAAATAATAGTTACTTTATACCTTTAGGATCTTAGGAATAAATAAAAACAAAATATTTTATTCATACTTTTATATTAACTTTCCCAAAATGCATTTATGATACAAATATACGTATAAATAAATGATAAAGTCGCCTTTTAATATCCCCTCTACACTGGCTACTAATTCAAATTCGTCAGTTGATCTATGCTTAACGTATGGGCCTTATTATAAAACGTAGACTATAGTACTGTTTTTGTTGCCATTACGATGTTATTTCAATATAAAAATAATGGTAACACTGTACTTATTTTCTATAGCGTAAAACAATGTTGTATATATTGGCTGTAATTAGACCATTAATTAATTTAATTAAGCATAAAATAGTTCGGAAAAGGAATTCATGCAATTTTTCACTTCTCCTGCATTTAAAAACATTTTTTTTAATTTAAATGAAATCCTATTTACTCAAAATGATATAACTTCAAAATAATACTTCTTATGACATAATAATTGTTTCTGACCAGCATTATGTGAATTTAAAAGGAATTTGCAAGAAAGGCGTTAAGCATAGATTTTCTATAAAATATACTACTTCTAAACTATTGAATGGCCTCTTTTATAAGAGGGTAAGAACTATACCAAATAACATTAAGTCTGAATTAACAATCTAAGGAAACAGAAATTAGCGCCAATATGTCAAAAACCTATTGAATTTTGACATTGATTGGTCGCTAGACGTCTCGTTTCTGAATCTAACCATAGACCTTAATTCATAGATTGTTTAATCCTATTGCACTGGTACGTTAATGTTTTACCAAAAATACAAACAATAGTTATAAATTATGACATTCGTAAAAAATGTAAATTGATTAGATAGATGCGGAATATTTATAAATGTTTAAAATAGGAGTATAGTCTAATTATTATTTTTATACAGTTTTATTACTTTCTAAGAGAGCAAGACTTTGTGTAGACATTAAAGTTAAAATATTAAGATACAAAGGCCTCTTTTTAATACTTGGGTCAATCAAGAAACATCACGGTATATTTTAATTTTAAAAATTTAAATGAATAAAGTTTTTCATTAACTGGCATCGACTACATTTTATAGGAGACTCCGCGCTCCTCGGATTTTCACGGCTATTTTTTATATTTTGGAAATTAAAATAGCCTTTATTACTTAGGAATAGTGTAGTATATTAATATATTCGTTACCAACATACAAAAATAATTCCTCTGCTTCCACATTGTTAAAAATGTCGGGGTTAATGAAAACATCTCTATCACCGTTATGTTTAATTGGCCCATATATTCTTACATATATTTAAAATTATCGTGGCGAAATTGGATGACAGATATAATAGAAGTTCATATAAAAATTTTAGAAATAATATTAAGAATTCGAAGTTTAAAAAACATTGGTTATTGAAATGGTGGCCTATTATTAAAGGCCGATTTACATTATCATTAGTGTTTAGGAGAGTGCTTTAGGATAGTACTTTAGTTGAAACATGTAAACGCTACTTGCTTTAGTAAACGCTACGCTAAAGAACTTGCCTTTCAAGTTGTACCTACTAAAGCACTCTCCTAAACACTAAGATAATGTAAATCGGCCTTTAGGCTGGCGTACAACCTGAGTTAAATAAAAAAAAAAACGTCAAATGTAACAGCTCGATTACGATTGGCCAAAACCTAGGCTAATCAAACTCCATCAGTCGTTTCCATTTTAGAATGTTGTAGCCCGTAGCACAAACCTTTTATCTGTCAACGATAATGTCAGTTTCTGACAGCTCGCATTTGACACGAATGCCTTTTGAAGGATATTCGTGCTTCCAACTAGTTACAAAAATGCACACTGTGCTAGTCAAGTTTTTTATACAAAAATTATAATACTTTTAGATTTACGTATTTTTGTGCTAAGGGTATTAATTACTGAAATACAGTAAGAGGCTGTCAATATGCCTATTTAGGCTGGATATACACTTATGCCGTTCGCAGTTCGTTCTCGGTCTGGTATAAATTTAGTTATACATTAATAAAAATATTTTATTAGATCGAGAACGAACCGTGATCGACATTTTAGTATGAATCCTATATAGTTAGTTAAATTATATTAAATGACGCATTGCATGCATATTACAGTAAACATCAGTAAAATCTTAAATTTGCCGCCTTTTTAGGCTAATTTTTGCGCGTTTTTTTAAAAATAATTACTTGAATATATTATCTTTGGAAATACACAGCTCAGTTTAAATTTCCTAACTTTTCGAAAACTAGAGATTTAATTTAACATCGAGTATTGGTAGACAAGATGATCTAATCATTACATTTAATAAATCATGGAGTCAAGCAGTGAAAGCTGTATTGAAAATTCGTGGTAAGCTCGCTGTAGCACGTAGATAACAATTTTAAATGGCACAATAAAATGGTAATGTCAACACGCAATTTTATTGCATTTAATATGGAGCAAACTCCACGATCGATATTTATTTCGATTTATGGTTTTCAAGATCGATATATATATCGATACACTGGAGGATTCGTCGAATAAACATCGTTTTGGAATTCTTTTTTCAAAATACAAATCTCAGAATTTATTGCCTGGTTTTATGTTTTTTATAGAAATAGTCCATAAACAATTTTTTAAATATAGTATTTGGACTCCGTAGTCATTTTTAATTATTTATATATACATATATATATATTATTTATCGTACACAATAAATATTAAACGTGAAGAATGCTCATAAGTGATTTAAAATATCTTTGTGCAGTGCTAAACAAGTGTTAATAAATTACTCATTTTGACACGTGGGTAACATTCACTTAGAGTAAAATATTCCACGATAATGACACAAAGGCGGATGACTTAAAATATAATTTTTTTTTTAATTAAGTCGATGTATCCTTTAGGCACTTTTATTTTAGGCATCACGAACCTAACGGACACGACATAACAAATGTCGCTGCTTACACATGTCTAGGGCCAGGAGCTCTAGACAATACAAACTTTTCGACAGGTGTGACCATCGCAAATCAAAAATGCACAAAAACTACTGTCCATGACTCATCACGTGACAAAAAGCGATAATCAATAATTTTATCCACTTTCTAGCAAAACTATTTTCCGAATTAATTTATTTTTTCAAAATCATCCGCCCTTACCGTGGCATCACTATAAATGTTTTCCATGTATTTGACCATTTACGTGGTTAATTCGCGGCGGCCTAGCAATAATCGCCTGATACATTGACCATATCGAAAGAGGCCGCATATACGCTATGGATCTGTGGTTACCATTTTCGTATAAGGCTTCGGGTGTCTCGAATGCCAAGCCCATTTTAGTTAATGTATTGTAGAGACCACCAGCCATTGCGAATGCTTGCTCATGCATACCTGGAATAATTAAATCATTAAATTAGGTCTAGGCCTATTCTGTATCTGTTTCGTAATCATTTTTCCTAATAGCCGTCGACTTATTGGGACTTAGGCCCAAGGCATGCCAGTTTCCTCGCAATTTTCCTTCATTATACAAGTGCTGAATGAACTGAACAAGGGAGCGTTCAAGTATTACGTAACGTATTTTTTCCTTTTGTAAAACGTTACGATGCGGGGCGGGGATTAAATTACGCGTTATTGTTAATATTTTTTTCGACTAACACCACATAATAGTAACTAAAGAGTCACTAACGTCACGAAACGTTTTACTTTACTTGGGTACAGTACTGTACTTAAGTACTGAAAAACGTTACGGCGAGTTACATGGGTAAAATCGTAAAATAATTACATTATTTGTGCACCGGGGATCGAACCTTAGATCTCATGGATGAGAGTATTACAGGAGATTCCCAGTTAAGTATTGTGTAGGACAAAAAATTATGACAGGCAAGATAAATTGACAATATTTTATTTTAGTTATTCCATTTAATTTAGTCTTGCTTTGATTCTATAATTTAAGTAGCCTAAAACTACAACTAGTATGTACAGAAAGAACTGTCGTTCGTTTGAGGTTCCTACAGTGCAATTTTTTTATAATATTTTATTTAACAGGAGGCAAACAGGCAGAAGGTTCACCATATTATCATAAGAGATACCGCCCGCCCATGGACACTCACATTGCCAATCGCAAGTGAGTTTAATTTTTAAACGGCGTCTACGCCTATAGGGTGCCTCATTCACATTGTTAAGGTAATAAGTACTTTTAAATAAGTAAAAACTAAAATTTGTGTTCACCATAATTGTCATGTATAACATATATAAATGAACAGATAGATTGTAACTTATACTATGAAAAATTTATCATCAGGTGTACTTTAATAAATAATAAAAAAATATGTTGATATTACGTCATTACCTGTTCAATTGTAATCTTTAAACTTAATATGAAATATTATATAATTTTTGTGAATGAATAAAGGTCCGGTCCGATTTCTATTATAAAACATTTTTTAATTGTGGTTGAGACAAATCAATCAATTTTAAACCCCACTTCACTGAAATAAATGACAAACAGTACCTTCATATATCATGAGCGAGGCAAGCCCAAAGGTGACACCAGGCCATACTTCCATACTCTGCAGCGCCGTGGTATCAATTTTACTACGCCGACCCGTCACGAATCCATTGACAGCCCCACATCTCCCATTCAAGAACTTCTGACAATTATTATCATATATGGTCTGAAGTGCCTTCCGTACGTTTGCTTCGGGGAACACTTCCTCGTTCCAGTCAGATGCGCGGAGGAACCTATTTTATTATTTTCTGTTAAGGTTGATATTTAAAACTATTTTTGTTTCTTTAACATATATTTGGTATACGTCGTCATTAATATCAAAATTATGAATTCCTTTGAACTGTCAGGTTCTAAGCATGCGTTTCAATGACAGTACATTCCAGCAAAGCACCAGAAAAAAAACAATCCTTACTATCACAACCTTTTTAGGTCTGGGCCTCAGATTTCTGTATCTGTTTCATACTGATTCTCAATCTAATAGGGAAGTAGGCGAAAAGCCTCTTGTCACACACGCCGTCGACTTTTTTGCGTCTAAGGCAAGCCGGTTTCCTCACCATGTTTTCCTTCACAGTTCGAGCGAATGTTAAAAGCGTACATAGACGAAGTCCATTAGCATTAGTACGACCTCATTATCTTGAGTTGCACGCTGAATCCACTAGGCGAAAACTGCTCACAATCAACGCACCAATAATAATAATTATTATAAAACTTTATTCATACCAGAAATATGGTTGCGACAAAATTGATTAAACGCTAGTCCTGACACTAGGGGTTGTCGGTAACTAGATTACAATTATTCTGTGGTACATGATGATATTCTTTTAAAGAAATACTAGTCTTAGGCCCTTTCTCCACTGCTCCGGTCCGGCGTCGGATACCGGAATGAGTCATGAGAAAAATATCGGAAGGCCGGATTGCGCTTCTCCACTATATCCGATCCGACAATAATCGATAAATGTAAATTTACGATTAATTTAACTTGACGATTCAAAAGTGTACTTGGTAACCCACTTGAATAAAGATATTTTGAGTTTGAGTTTGAGTTTGATACTTGTATATTTATCATTTAACACCTATAATAACTAAAACCCATATACTTTATTGTATTAATAAAACGTTTCAAAATTCTGAATATTTTATTACCCTGGCAAGTTTATTACTTTTTTTATATTGTCTGTCTTAAAATATTATAATTTATAATCTACTTACTAAATAGTTCACTAATACTATGGTATTAAAATATAAATAAATAGCAATATAATTTGGTTTAATGGTCCAGGTTATCCAGATTTCAAATTAAACAAACTATAAATAAAACTGTGAATAATAATTTGTAACCTCTTGGATACTTGGATATACTTGGACCGATAAAACACCGCGTTCCGATCTAGCAAGTTATCGGATCGTTAAAAACCGGATGCCGGAGTAGTGGAGAAGTACGTAAGTACTGTTGTGAGTTTCTAAATCGGATCGGTAATTAACGTTTGCCGGACCGGAGCAGTGGAGAAACGGCCTTAGTGTTACATTTAATCAAACAAAAGTTTGATAAGACAATAAGTAATTGCGTGAATGGGTGTGTATTTCGAAGTGGGAATGGGAGTGTATTTCGAAGTGGGAATGGGAGTGTATTTCGAAGTGGGAATGGGAGTGTATTTCGAAGTGGGAATGGGAGTGTATTTGGGAGTGTGAATGGGAGTGTATTTCGAAGTGGGAATGGGAGTGTATTTGGGAGTGTGGCTGAGAGTTGTTATAACGTGCGCTGTGTGCTTTCGGAAAGTCATGTCAAAATATATAGTAAGGCCTCTACAGAAAACCTACACATTTCTTTCTACGGTCGAATTTTAATTGTTAGGAGAGAGATTCCAATGTAAGATATTTCTTTTGGCCCAAAAATCGAGAGCGTGTGATCATCTACTAGCCTATTAAGAAAAACAGACACAAAATTCTAGCCAAGACTAAGGGTTGTAGCGCCAATGATTTCCTGTAAAAAAATGGGAATCAAACAGTAAACACATACCACTGTCCAGCCAACTGGTCTGCCATCACGACATTCTTATTCGAGGGCTTAGTATCGAACTTATAGAAGCTTCCATTCCACAATTTATCACCAAACGACGTTTTCGCCCGTTCTAGAAGTTTCGAGAACTCTCTTTCATCTTCTTCTTGTCCGAGTATGTGTGCCATCGCTCGGACTACACTTATTGAAGCCACCCAGAGACTACCACAATAAGCACTAAAAACAATTTTATAACATATTTATATACTCTTTTGCAAAAAAAATCGGCCACCTGAACAAATTTAAGTTCTAAAGTCGATTTCAGTCAATTAAATGAAATTTTATTGGCAATTTTTATAAATTTCTGATGAATCCTTTAAACCCGATGTACACGGTCAAACAATAAGTGGTCGGCAATGAAGACATGATTTTTTTTTACTTACACGATTATATACGGACTACGTCATACAATTAACTCTCATTTAACTGTAATCGACTTTAGAACTTAGCTTTCCTTAGGTGCCCGTATTTACTAAACATTTATGAATATATTGACGTATTTTCCAACTCATTAAAATTATTCTAGTTTTTAGACATAATTAAAAAAATTAGATAACTTTATGTGCACCTACACAAATATGTCTAATGTCTGTAAAAACATGGTAACCTGCCGTATGTTTAGCTCAAATCCTATAACTCAATCAGTGAAAGAATATTTCGTTTTACTATAAAAAAACCTTTATCAGACTTCAATTATCAATCCGAAATTAAAACTCACCTAGGTCCAGACATAACCCACGCATCATAAGTTTGATCGGGGAAACCACCATTTTCAATCAACCCATCACCATCCTTGTCCCACGTCAATCCCTTCCTAAGCAACGCCGCACACGACGGATACATATCCATCAAATACTGCTTAGCATTCCAAGTCGTAACCGATTCTTTGGGATCTTCTATCTCCTGACACTCTTGCACTACTTCTGAGCTGCGATAGAGGAGATCCAGAATATCAGGGACCTCCTTGTTGGGTACGGGTGAAGGGTCGAGAGATAAGTCGACGGATAAATCCGGCGATTTCTCATCCGGTTGTTCCGTTGATCGTGTGTAGAGATCGTTCTCTGTGCCTTCTCTAACGTCATCAATATAGGCCATGGAATAGTAACGTTCGTTTGGGAATGGGGCACTATAGGCCCTTAACAGACGATAATCACGCATGACTTGGAGGATGTATTTGAGGTTTAGATCGCGCCATTCGGACACGTCATGTATGTTATACGCGTTTATGTTTGTGAATGGGATGTCCTCTGTAATATTAAAGTGAAACTTTTATTACATCGTCTCAAACTTTTTCGTCTGTGTGCATGTCGCGTGACGGTCGGCCGCGGAGTTAGGATAAAGTGAAACGCGCTCATCATAGCAGCCAAGGCCAATATGGCGGCGCTTATAGTTCGCAGCAGCTGACCGTGTAGTGTATAGACAATTATTTAATATGTGTATATAATCTAAATAATTGTTAAGTATTATGTATGTCGTACTCTCTAAGACACAGAGTTCAATAAAAATATTAGTTGGACTTTAGTCAACTTTTATTATTTCCCATTATCATTCCAATTTTCCAAGTATAAAATTAAGATTGATAAAGCGATTTTTATACCATTAATGGAATATTATTCCAAAATTTTTTAGTTAAATGTCTATAATGTGAAAAACTTTTCACTTTTACCGTGGTTTCATAAAACCACACAATCCTTTTTTTGTCTTTGGTTAAGTACTATAAATGTAATAAATGAAAACCTCTTGAAAACTTGGTTATTGAAATATTACTTCAAGTTTTAAAGTTCTACGAGATTCTTGCTACGATAATCTCTATATACAAAATCTTTTGAGCGTGAACTCAACCTAAACGGTTGGACCGATTTTGATGAACATTTTTGTGTGATTAACGGTATATTTATCACTTTCTATACTCGATCCATAATCTAAAATTATTTCCAATCTATTTCCGCAAATTTAGATTGATAAATGTCAACGATTTGTTGACTTCAAATACAAAAACGATTCATCGATCGATTATTGATCATGATTTTATGCGAAATAAATTGAAATAATCTCTAGTAGTTAAAATTGGATTGAAATAAATTGAGTATAGAAAGCGGCCGTAAGTAAATCCAAGAATGGTTTAGATTTACAATTAGATTATATTTTTTCAAGTTCGATATATTTATAAAGACTTTTAATACTGACCTGGATCGCCCAAATCGTGTGGAATGGATTCCTTTATTTTGAATTTTACATATTTCCCATCATATAGAGATTGTCGGCATTGAGTAGTCTCCAGAGCTATCGCGTCTCGGTACATATATTGTAATACAACCTACACAAATATAGGAAGACTTGACTTTACACCCAATAAAAAAAAAATTATGTTGAATTAGGTACGTAAAACAATTTTGAAAGATTTTTATCTATTTCGTGATTATTTGTTTTTCTAATAGGCAAGCGATCAGGTTTCTGTGCCTGACACACGCCGTCGACTTTCTGGGTCTAAGGCATGCTTCGGTTTCTTCGTGAAGGAAACTTCATTCATTCTTCGTCCATTGGGGCTCAGCCAGGTTCGAAAGCGCTGAAGCCACTAGGCCAACAACAACAATTTTAGATGCGACATGGAATGCTCTTTACGTATATTTTTTTAAATATTTACCCATACAACAGTTAGACATAAATAATAAAATATAGCAGGCGACACAAATTCATGCATAACTAATTAGTTGTAAAACCATCCGTCATGCGCGATAAATGTCAAAAAAGTGTTCCAAATTTAAAATTTATACGCAATTATACTTACTTGTAAATTAGGCCACAACTGTGCTAAGGCAAACGATGCATAGAAATGAACATCGTATGTATTATACATTCTATATTCATGACCCTCCAAGTAACCGAATACACCGAAATCATGTCTGAAAACATCGAAAATTAATAAATTACCTAAAAAATATATCTAATGGAAATTTTTAGAACATAGACTAAAACATAGGTTAACAATTGACAAATGACAGTTGAGTAATGTTTGTTCAGGGGTTTGAGAAAAAATCAATTATAAATAATATCATTCTTATACAAAATCCTTTGGCGTGTGGACCACGCCAGTTGCAAAGCGATTTTGTCTCAAGTTCCATGTAACCACATAATCTGTTTTTATGACGTTTACATATAATATACTGTTTTCTATTCTATTCCAGGATTCCCCTAAACCGATATTTCGAAGAGAAAATAAGAACATTGTCAAAGTGACAACTGACAGATCGGGGCCGTTCCTTTTTTAACATATTACCCACACATTGTCTATGCTTGAAAACAAAATGCATTTTCGGGGATTCCTACAAAAAACCAATACATTTATGTACTATTATTTTTGAGAGCTTTGCTTACTTTTGCTGTCAAGGGGAGGGGGAGGGGGATATATTGCATTAAATCTGCTTACGTGATACTTGACCGGCCCCTAGAGATATAGAAAACGAATAGAGAAATTTCTTTACTTATCTCTATTTATATAAATAATTGTGTTTGTTATATGACTAAAAGGTAGCTTATATAAGAGTTATATATGTATGTTAACCTAGGATCAGTCTCAGGAAAGTCTTCGCTGACGTCAAACCAAATAGTCCCACCGTCCGCCACATAGTAAAGCTCATTCATTAAGGCACTTTTTAACCAATCTGGTATATTGCTGCAAATTAAAAAAAATATAGGTATATAGTCAATTGTTAATATGTAGACCCAAAATTTTAGATTACGTAAACTATCTTATTAACAACAATTATATAATAACTAGAAATTACCCACAACTTCACTCGCGTAAAGGTTTACCAACTGTTTACGTTCATTTTACAACATGAAAAATTTGTGAAAATGAAAATTACACTAACATACTATAAATTAGGTCATTAATTCACACATTGAGAGTGACCAAGCTGTCTTGTGTCGGAAATCAGAATGTCACCCTAAAATATATAGTTTTCCAGGTAATTGTAATAATCTTAGTATATTGGTCCGGCAATTCCACATATCGCCCTGATACACTTACATGCGATGACGGTATAATATGAATTACCCATTGTAAGATGTTTAACGAATTAATTCAACATGCTTCTAACGCGTTTTAAACCATTGTTATTGTTCCATAAATATTTTATGTTTCCCAATTTAAAGATAATCCAAATATTTATTGTGCTTCTAATATTTTTGTGTTTTTAAAGTATACCATTATCTCCGAGATTTTTTTATGATTTTCTAATTTAATTACATTAGGCCAATCTAATATATTATCTAGTTATTAACGTCAGATTCCTTAGTATGTAACCTTCAATGGCTACAGCGATCCTGACGTTTTTGTAAGTTATATTATATAATATATATGTATATATACGATATACGTAGAGCATATTAGCTCCTTGGGATGCAGGTCCAAAAACTTCTAATAGAGTCGGTATCGGAATTTACAAGATTTTGTACTTTCTTTGTACCTAGGGGATATTTGCGACGGCGTAGGCCGGGTTTTTTGCGATACGAAGGACCAAAATGAGTCTATGGCATAGATCCCCGTTAACAAAGACGTTGCACATATTGAATGCGGTCTCCGACACTATCGATATCAATGCAGAGTGATTTCACAGTAGCGATATTGTGTATCGTATGAATACTCATAATTGAGACACCTTACCTGTTATTAAGTATTGGGTCCTGCCACTCTGCGAGTTGCTTCTCCCAACTCTTATAGTTCCGAAGCGCGTACGCAGCTATGCTCGCACCCGCTATACCGTCACTACCGAAATACTTTGTGTAATATCTGAAAATGTTGTTTGAACTAAAATTAAATGTGAATTTGACGACTCATTGGTCTAGTGGTTAGTACCCCTGACTGCGAATCCATGGGTCCCGGGTTCGATCCCCGGCTGAGGCGAACATCGATGTGATGAGCATTTGGTGTTGTTCTTAGGTCTTGGGTGTTTAAATATGTATTTATATGTATATTGTATATCTATCTATAATATGTATATAAATCCGTTGCCTAGTACCCATAACACAAGCTTCACCAGCTTAGCATGGGACTAGGTCAATTGGTGTGAATTGTCTTTAAAAAAAAATTAACAAATTTTAATACCCTAACATACTTATATAAAATTTAATTGGTAGATGTTTGAAATAATATAAATTAGGATATTTTTCAAATGATTTCAGTAAAATAAAGAGATATCTAGAACTTTTTTATCAGGCCCCAACCAAAATCTATGATAACTCTTATCATAGGTATTACGCTTAATGGGACTGTTCAGATTTCATTTGAACATCGACCAACTGCTGACTGAGAATATTGCTCAATCTTATTCATTAAAAGTTGTTTTATAAAGTAAAGGGCAAACGGGCAGAAGGCTCACCTGATAACCTGCCCTCACCTGTACAATTGGTTGGGAAATACTGCAGTGGGCAAAAACATACATACATGACATACTTAGTCATCGTCATTTGACACGTTTTTTTCCACAGAATCTTCAATACGTTATATATATATGAAACCAGAATTATATATATATAATAGAATTATGTTATATACTTACCGTTTATGCACCTTTCTCTCTTTCTTGTATTTTATCATAGGCATATCCCAAACAAGGCAGAACTCTGCAACATCACATCCACCAGGATCCAACGATATGGAGTTCGACAGACCAATGGAATCATCTGCAATTAAAATTTGCATTTTCCACCATTTATAAAACCGGAAAAAATCTATCAAATTTTATGATTTTTAAAAACAATTACGGATGGCAAACGGGCTCACACCTGATGTTAAGTGACAGTCGCAAGTGCGTTGCCGGCCTTTAAAAAATTGTTACGCTTTGTTTTTTTAAGATTAGTTGTTTAGTATAGTTACTTAATAGTTTATTTAACCTTTATACTTGTTTTTTAAGTATAAAATATACACGCGTACTTTTAATATACACTAATATACGTATAGGTAGATCACTTTAAAATATTTTTTATTAAGAACAGGGGGAAACGTGCAGGAGGCTCATATAATGTCAAGTGATACCGCCGCCTACAGACACTCTCAATGCCAGAGGGCTCGCAAGTTGCCAGGCTTTTATGAATTGGCAAGCTCTTTTTTATTGGAGTACCCTGAGACAAATTGGTTCGGAATCACTTGGACAGCTGGTTACACATAGTGCTGGTACGCGGCCAAATCCACAATGGCAACTAGATTTAGTATTTCATTACCAATTAACAGTCTTAATGGCACTACAAAGAAGGAATTTAAGCGTTAATTTTTACTTACACATGCCAATTTACGATTTTACTCATTAAATACCATGAATGTACAAAACTAACATTAAAACATGAATTAAAAAAAGCCTATAGGTATAGACTCGGGGCCTTTTAAAAATAATAAAAGTGAAAAAAATAATAGTAGGATGCAAACCATGGCAAAAGGAGGAGAAAATTATAAAAATGAAAGGAATTTACGGGCGATCTGAGGTTGGGAAGGGGAAAGGGGTGAGGTGTTAAGAGTAAAAAACGGTTTACTCATCGAAGTATGCGTCGAACGAGTTATCTTGCATTACCTAAAGTACGTACGAACTACGGCAAAAAAATGTTTACCTACGACGGCGCACAGCTGTATAATAAACTACCCACAGATATAAAAAATATTACTTCTATCAATTCATTCAAATCGAAGCTAAGTGAATATGTTAAACAAAATTACTTTATAATTCATTTCTTATAATTACTTTTAATTCATATTTCTTTGGTTACTTTTATTTTTAAATTTATTGCATGTGCGGCTATCTTTTTTGTGATTATTTTAAGAACGACTACAATGTTATGTTAATCTAGAGTATTATTCTCATGTAAGTCTTTTTTTTTGTCTTTTTGAGAAATAAAGTCTTTAAACCTAAAAAACGGTTTATCTCGATTTCCGGCAAAACTAAAAGTCCTATGGGAATAAGTCAAATGGCAAAGTTGTAGATAATAAAAAGATCTATAACTTTTGTTTTTACACTTTTTTCACATAACCTCAAAATTTATGTGATAAATTAAAAAAAAAATAGTTTTTTAATTTTCATCTTTTACAAAAAAGTAAAATTCCACGACATTTGGTGAAAAGTTACCTTCTTATGTCCTCAATACGCTGTAATTTATTTGATTAGAAATAAATATTTTTTCACATTATTTTGATTGAATATCGAAAAAGCACCCTAATTTTCAATCGAAATCGGATTTGTAGCCAGACAGTACCGTGATTTCAACGGCTGATCGCGTGGCTGGATGCGGACAATGCTACGCTGTTACCGTGTCCTGTCTCGATTTCTGGTGGCGCCGTGAGGTTTTATTGGGTATACACAGCTGCGAGTCCCAATAACCCATCGCCACGAGACAACTTCTATGCCGCGGAAGAGTATGCGTAACGCATTTCCCCACGAAAAAAAAAGAAAGAGACGGAGTGGTAGAAGGATGGATTCGTGGTTGCCAAACGTCATCACATCCGCAAGAACTGTTTAGACTAGCGCAGGATGACCGACAATTAAAGTTGTTAACAGCCAAGCTTTAGTAATTGTGGCACCTGAAGAAGAAGACTACAACTTACTTTTATAAATTTTCTTTGGTTTATCGCTATCATCAATTTTATCCTTTTCGCCTTTGGGAGGAGTTGCACTTTGACTAGGATCTGGTTCTAGTTTGCCATTCTTCTTAATACACTCCCATACATAACTGGACGTCTTCAACGAATTCCACAAGCAGTAACCCTCGTGTATTGTCTCGTTCTCGGATTTATTCTTGGCTATTGTAAACGTGAGTGGAGTGTCAGAAACTCTTTGTTCTAATGTCACTCCGCACGTATTCTCTTCTGAATACCTCTCCAAGTCTAGCTTCCCTGAAAAATCATGTAAAATATAAATTTACTTTTTGAAGTGAAACTTCTTTAGAATCGTTGTGATTTCAAACCGGATGCAACAGAAAAAGCTACAGTATAAAAAAAGGGACAGACACATAAATTAATAGGATTTGGCGTGGGAGAGAGTGAGATAGGAGGCATTATACAGTGTATAAACTTTAAATTAGTGTGTATTTGAACATTTTCTGAAATAAAAAAACAAATTTGATGAAAATTAAATAAGTAAGTCAAGTAAGTAGTTTAATTATAAAATTAGATTATTTATCAATTTTATTTACAAATCATTAGTTATAGAAACTTTTTGAAGTGAAAACTTCGTACTACACTTAATTAAAAGTTTATACACTGTAGGTATAATGCTTCCTATCTCATTTTCTCCCACGTTGGATCTTGTGAATTTATTTCAAACTTTTATAATTTTAGTTTTTACCAAATTAAAGATTGATATTAAAGTTATAAATAAAAATTTAATATTAAAATATATATTTTTTTAAAGAAAAGATCCTACATTTAGATAGAGAAAAAGTCTAATTTACATATTTTAATTATAAAAACTTTGTTTTTGAAGGTTTCACTTCTACAAACGTGTGAATTAGACACATGATTTTTTTTTATTATATATTAAGCAGTTAACCTTTGGTGCGAGCGTAAATAGACCAGTGCCGATAATTTTTGAAACCTAAAAAAAATACAATAGGATGAAACCCATTAGAAAAGCAGGGGAATATGATCAAAATGAAAGGAAAAATAAATTACGGTCGATCTGAGGTCGGGAAGGGAAGGGGGGGGAGTTTTAAGGGTAAAAAACGGTTTATCTCGATTTCCGGCAAAACTAAAAGTCCTATCGAAGAAAGTTAAATGGCAAAGTTGTAGGTAATAAAAAGATCTAAAACTTTTGTATTCACACATTTTTCACATAACCTCAAAATTTATGTGAAAAATTCAAAAAACCAAGTTTTTGGTTTTTAATTTTTATCTTTTACAAAAATATTTTTTTTTTAACGAAATTTGGTGAAAACTTACCTTTCTATGTCCCAAATACGCTGTAATTTATTTGATTATAAATATTTATTTGTTCACCTTATTTTGAATTAATATCGAAAAAACACCCTAATTTTCAATCGAAAATTCTGACGTCAAAATTTCAGCTTTTTTCAAAAAGTTGGTATGCTTTCAGTTCGTTGAAATCTCTACTTTCCTATGGTAAAAAAATATATATATATTAGCATAGTAAATCTTCTCAGAAAATGCAAAAAATCGTATGCAGTAACGCCCAGACCCGTCATCCTCTTCCCTACTTCTCTATGAATCTTCTTTAAATTATAATCAGATGCCTATTTATTACTATTTTAAGATAACTTATATATACCTGAGTGACCTAAAAAAAAAATTTAGCCTTTAGATGGGCTAAAATTTTCGTATTTCATAGAGAAGTAAGGAAGGGCATCCCCTTCCTTACTTCTCTATGGTCTGGGCGTTACTGCATACGATTTTTTGCGTTTTCTGAGAAGATTTACTATGGTAATATATATATATATATTTTTACCATAGGAAAGTAGAGATTTCAACGAACTGAAAGCACACCAACTTTTTGAAAAAAGCTGAAATTTTGACGTCAGAATTTTCGATTGAAAATTAGGGTGTTTTTTCGATATTAATTCAAAATAAGGTGAACAAATAAATATTTTTAATCAAATAAATTACAGCGTATTTGGGACATAGAAAGGTAAGTTTTCACCAAATTTCGTTAAAAAAAAAAAATATTTTTGTAAAAGATAAAAATTAAAAACCAAAAACTTGGTTTTTTGAATTTTTCACATAAATTTTGAGGTTATGTGAAAAATGTGTGAATACAAAAGTTTTAGATCTTTTTATTACCTACAACTTTGCCATTTAACTTTCTTCGATAGGACTTTTAGTTTTGCCGGAAATCGAGATAAACCGTTTTTTACCCTTAAAACTCCCCCCTCTACCCCTTCCCGACCTCAGATCGACCGTAATTTATTTTTCCTTTCATTTTGATCATATTCCCCTGCTTTTCTAATGGGTTTCATCCTACTGTAATTTTTTTCACTTTTTATTTATTTTAAAGGCTATCTGCACTGGTTTAAAAGGGCTCCATTACATAACATATTTATTTCCAAAATGTGTAAGAAGTGATCAGGCTAGTAATAAATATACGCCGTGATAAAGATTGATTGATTGAAATGACCTTGATTAACATTATAGTAACAATGGTCTGTACAACCATTAATTAACGCATTAATTATCTTCATCAATCCCAGGAAATGTGTAAATCATTTTATCGCAGTAATAATAGATAAAAAGTTTAAAGTTACAATTACAACTAAAAAAGAAAACAATAGAAGAACGCGTTCTAATAAGATTGATAAGAAATAACACACGTAAAATAAAAATGGAAAATCTACTACGAAATCTCAACTAATTAATATGCCTGTTTCATTATTACTTTAAGGTTAAGGTTGACTAATACTTATTAAATACAAGATCATATTCATGGTTAGAAAATTACTACTTTCTCGATCAGCGTCATTGGTAACCATGACAACCGATTAAATATGTGATTGATTGGCGTAAAAGATCTACAGAATTTGTCACTGTTAATTCAAATTGTAGTATTCAAACGCAAGTTTGTAAATGTGCGATACGTAATTTATCATTTTAATATAATTAATTCTTTGAAAGTATTTCAATAACTAACAGGTAATGACGTTGCGTTATTCTTTCTTTCCTTTAGAAGATTTGACCTAGGAAAACATCAAACCCCCTAAAGGGCAGGGCAAGCCCCTAAATCCCTACACCACCGTCTCTCAGGCGTGCGAAAAAGGTCACCGTGCGACAACTAGATACATACATTACTTATTCGTCAGGATCCGAACCCAGGATTTCCAAGTAACTACTTACTTTTACTTTACTACGTACTAAGACACAAATGATATAAAGCTCTTACCACTATTTTTACGTTTATTCACTCCAACTGGTATCTCGGTCCATGTAAACGTTATATTTACGGTGCGACGTTCGTTACACACGTTTTTGGCGGTAAAAACAAAAACTGCACAGGGTAGACTCGAGTCCTGGAATAAATATAATTGTAAACTTAACAGATATTTTAGGTTTATAAAAAAAATTACATAATTTTTACAAAAGCACTGTCATCTCTCTTTTCATTACAACGCAATATATGAAAGCAAGAAAAGATAGAGTACATTAATGAAAACAATTTACGTTTATAAACGAGCGGAATTAACTGAAAAAAAAATTGTTTTCACACAAGTATTTAAATTTTCGTCGTTCTGAAGCATGTCTGAAAAATAATTTTTATACCTAACCAGTTGTTTAGGATTATTGTTACCTCTCCTTTTCCTCATCCAAGTATTTATCACATAACTTATTTATTACTGTAATTGATATAATTTAGATGCATTGATTTTATGACACATTGTTACATTTCCTTATCAAGACAATCCTAAAGCTCAATTATCTTTATTTTAAGATTTCAATTCTTATCGATTTATACTAGATTTATGACTATAATTCGAGTATATAAACAATTTTATAAAGGGCATACGGACGTAAGTATGTTGACTTCTATATGTTGCGTTCAATTTATTACTGATAATATGACTATAAATACCAATTAAATATAAGACAAAGTTAATCTCATAAGCTTGTTATGTTATTACTCCGTATTACGAACAATTTGTAATTTCGATTATTATAATATTTTTTTAATAAAATATTTAAATCAGATTCTAAATGGATAGATTATAGAACAACTATTATAAGGACATCGGGAACATATTCCTTGCCAGACATTAAAATTATGAATAATGCTATAAATTTACATATTACATCGAGTTTTATTTTACGCTTGCGTTTTTTAACTATAATTTACGCTTAGAGATTCAGCGTTTGCAGTTTTTAGAATTTTAGCTGGTATCACCAAACTCAAACAGTTTAGGAATTTTTTTTTGGTTCAGGCGAGTAAACAGAGATTTAAGGGATAAAAATATGTGCATTAGATTGTTTGCTTTTCAAACACGGTGGTCAGCATATTATGTAAACAACATCAAATTCTTTAAATGTATCTGTCTATATTTCAGAACAAACAAAAGACAATAATAAATTTCTATAAAATACTCACCTTATAGTTATGCGGTATAATCGGTGATATTTGGCGACAGACTAATTTTATTCCATATTTGGAAAGGTCATAAGTGGTCCACGCTCTTGGATACAATGCAGTATATTCACATTGAGAACTGTCTAGATTCCATTCCCAAGATGTCGGTGCTTTCTTTGGTTTGCTATAAACATTGAAGAATTATTAACTTTTTTAAATTGTCTATGGAGAATGGGGAACACATTTCTGACTCATTTATAATGTTTTGTTAACTATTATATAAGCGAATCAAACTCAAATATATCAGATAATTCTTGATACATTGGCTTAAATAACTGTATTTTCCACAGGAAATTTTCATGAAAATAAAAATGCCGTTATTTATCAAGCTGAAGAAATTTAAATACCAATTTAGGTAAAAGTAACACCAAGGCACATAGTAACTCATATTCTTTTGTTATCACTGTATATTTTTACTTTGAAGAAAGGTTATGAAGTGTATTTGTTTTTTTTACATTACTAATTCAATAAATATGTAAATATTGTTACTTACTTATATGTAGACAAAACTGACTGAAATATAGTAACATTCTGTTCATTTCTTATATTGACTATAAACTGGCATTCTGGTACAGTTATGTATTCATATATACCAGGATACAACTGAAATCTACAGAATTCTCCTTTGAATCCTCTACCTATAGTTCCACCACCAATACCACCAATGGGGCAACCTAGAAATATAATAGAAATAAAATAAAATATAATGATTTTCTTTGAAAGATTTCTGTACAACAAATTCCTATATATTTTGTGATTAATACTATAATTCCTATATATTGAAAGAAGATGTAACTTATGGCTTACCATGTATCCTTTGTGCATTAATTGTATTAAAATAATCCATTATGGGCCGCTTCTTTTGCATTCTTTTCGCACAGTAATACTTCACATATCTACAATAATTATTTTTATTAAAACAAATTATAGATTAAACAAAATAGTACAGATGTCTAATATAACCTTTATACATACCTTGCTGAAAGCGGCACCAAATCAAGGATCTGATTTGGTTTTGGTATAAGTAGCTGTTTTGTCTGCAGAGGATATTCATGATTGAGAAGCAATTTTAGTCCCCATTTTGATGGTTCATCAAGGTCCAAGTTGCTATCCCCTGTTGCTTCCATTCCTATCAAGTCTGAAAGAGTTAAGAATTTAATAAAATTGTTCTGTTTGTTATTGGCCTGATTTAATAATAAATAAATATGCTGTATAAATTGTACACATTTCCATTTTATACATAATCCGATTCATATAACTTATACTTGTATTTTTTTAACAAAAACAAAAACTTGTAAATAATTAATTAAATATTAATTAAAAAATAAACTTACGAAAAATTTGATGATTTTAAAATAAAATATAAATTGGCTACGAATATTTACGAATTACGACAACCTGCAGCAAATAAAAAAATAAATTATGAGAATTTTGACGACGAACATGAGATTAAATATTGTTGGATTCTTATTGTAGACAAATCGCACAAACGTTGAAGCATTGCATATGTCAAATTGACAAATTGAATTTTTACTGTGGCTCTACATTACGAAAGAACACTTTGCTCAAGTGAAATGAGATTACACAATGTCGAGTAAGTAGTAGGATAATATAAATAAATTAGCCTAATAATTAGCTTTTATCTCTTATAAACTGTGAAACTGTAAATAAGCTATTTAGCTCGAAATATTACATGACTTATCTGTTATGTATGGGTGAACGAGTCGCCTTATTCACAGTCATGTGTCTTATTGGTTGATAGTTATAATGTTATTATAATATAATGCTTTTGTACATTTGAAATACTATCAAATTAAGGATGTCGATCGCAACTATTTATTAGTCACATTATAATAACAAGATATCATTCACGAAACTGTTATTGTTTCCATAGAGTATAATAATATTTAAAATGTATTTGTTTAACCCATAAAAAGTTAAAATAATCTAAGGAAACATTTATTATTTGATATCATTTTTAAGGATGTCGTTTTAAAATATTATTTCTACTCTAGTTTACGTTCCTATCTTAAATAAAACATGAAAAATATTAATTTCATCTTATTTTTACTTAGGATGGTGGTAGAAAATGAAGAATTAACAAATACCTTTATTATTTTATCACGGTTTATTCACCAAAGAAAAAGTTACCGATTACCATATCACCAGGTATAGGGAATACCTGGTGGTAATCGGTCGTGAGCTGTCATTCTGACATACAAATTCATTTGCCGGTAGTGGGTCACGCCTGTCGTAAAGTGATTTTGTCTCAAGTCTTGGATCATTTATGTGGATAATAGTCAGTGGTTATTGTCAATGAAATGTCTAATCAAAGAAATTTCGACACTTATCCTTTGATAGTTGACACTCACACTTGACAGTTGACTCCATTTCAAACAACATTTAAAAATAACTTTGATTATTATTTTAAAATAATAATAAAGGTTTATTCAGTATTTAAATCAATTGCATAATTTAAATAAAAGACTAAGACAATGTTTTTAAAAAACATTCTACGTTCAGAAAAGTATATTTGTCATAGAATTTTAACTCGAGGTTTGTGTATATTTTGAATAACCTATTTGTAAATAAGTCTAGTTTTTTCATATTAAAAAAAATATGTTTGTATACTTTTTTACCTCACCAAAGTTAACACATTCAAAAAAAGTTAAAGTGGAAATGGGCCGGTCACATGGCCCATTTCCATAATATGTGTTTAATACAGATAGCCTGGTTTTCCTAATAACTAATTTCTTTAAATAATTTATCCCATATTTAAATAATACTCAAGGAAAGAGCTACTGATTCATTCATGATTAATTTATTACTTTAGCTAACTCATGGAATATTGTTACAAGTGTTTGTGTTGAACGCTTACCCATAGTAACACCACCTTTAAATGAAATTCAAAAGAAATTCAAGGACCACTTATGGACTGTAGAAGTTGAAAACAGCTTAAAATCAGATCATGAATTAAGACATGAAAATGATAAGTAAGAAACATTTTAATTACTGTTATTCTAATATGATTTAACTTAAAAAAAAGTTATATAATTAAGTCAAAACAATTATATTCTAATGTTATATGTTTTTAATTAAAATGCTTACTTCTACAATCTGTTGTGTCTAGAAAACAGGCAGAGCTCCTTAAAAATGAATCAGTAGAAGTAGATTTGGATACTGTAAGTAAAATAACTGCCCAAGATTATGAAGATGCAGCAAATGAAGAATTGGCTAAGTTTCAATTTGCCCCCATTGAAACAGGTAACCTATTACTTCTTAATATAAAATAATAATGTGGAAAATCAATAACCAGCTTAAGTAATTACTTTCCCAAATATTTAAAGAAAAGGTAATCATTACAAGTAACTATACTGTGGTGACTGTAAATAATAAAAGATTTGATTTAGCTACATAGTACATGTTACACATGATATATAAATTTATATGTTTTGAGCTTTTCTAGTAAATACTACTCTAGTAATAATTTCCAAAATAATTGTTTTATATAGTAAGCAAACCATTATTTAATTTTAACATTACAGATGCAGACAAAAAGGGAGATAACACATCTTCAGATAGGTGTTTGCAGCGCCATCTTGTTCTTGTCACTGAACAGAAATTAGGCAATGATATAAAGACTATTTTACCTCAAGGTCATTGGAAAGAGGGAGAGACTCTAAGACAAGTGAGTTAATTTTTTTACACTGCTGAGGTTTGGTTTTTGTAAAGAACTATAATAGTTACATTTTTTTTCTGATGCCATACAATTCTATCTTATGATATAAGCAGTAATCAAGATGCCTTCTTCAATGAGAAGATATGTAAAAAAAACATAGATAAAAATATATGAGACATTTACAACAATATAACTGGTCTTATTGCACTAAAGGAATATGCCATATACATTTCAGTGTGTATCATCATTGTCTATTTAAACACGTAGATTCTAGTAGTTCGCGTCTGCGCCTTCACAGGAACCAAACAACAGCTTCCAAGACCTACATAGTTACATGGCTTATATTACATAGAACAACCATGAGGAAGAACGTGAAATAAAAGAACTCTTTTTAATTAATTTAAAATTAAAATAGTATGAACAGCATATTTCTTTAATCTTCAGACCGCTGAACGAGTGTTACAAGAGCAATGTGGACAAGAATTAAAAGTTACATTTCTATCAAATGCACCTTGCGGGTTTTATAAATACAAATATCCTTCTGAATTGGATGGCAAGGTTGGAGCTAAGGTAAAATTTTTAAATAGAATATCTTCTAGGAATAATGTTTTATTAATGTAGCATCATTTAAACAGAAAAAGTATGAATTTTCGAAAATAAAGCACAGCGATTGCTCATCGCGCCATCGTTTGTAATAACTTCTTTCATACTTCTACTAATCTGTTACATAATTTATTGTGCTAGGCACAAATATGTAGTAAGATTGCTACAGAAACAGTTTCTCTATGCCGCATGCGCAAAACTGACAATTTTTATCACCTTAACTGAACAATCTACAAAAATTACACTGTTTACTTGTTAATATTAAAATAATAAACGTTGGGGTCGTGGCTGCTCATTTGCAATACCAATAAATGGTTTGCCTTTTTTGCGGTTTTGCCTATATATAGTATTATTCTGTCGTAAGCGAATTTGTTCTTATCTATATAAAAATCTACTGTACCAATGTGCGTTTTCCAATTACAGAGCATAATGCGACTTAGTGCCGCACAATGCCGCATAATGCTGAAGCTTAATTGGAACGTGAATTAGTTTTCAAATGCATCAGCAGAGTGTGCTAAGTCAGTGTTGAAAAAAAAATGTTCTGAATAGAGTTAGCAACCTCATTAATGTATAAATAATGTTAACGTTAACTAAATGGTTAACAATAATAATTGGTTGAAAACTTTTTACGCTTATTTTAATAATCAAATTATTTCATTAACATTTTTTTACTGAAATAAGAGAAAACCTTTAAAGAATATAAGGTTTTAACAAGCTAAATTAACAGTAACATATATAGTTTCATGTAAGAAGTTTACATCATTTACGTTTTGAGTAATTTTTTTGAAATGATTTCTACAAAAATTATATACTTTTTCAAAACCATTGCAATGTTTACAAGAGTATAATCCTGTAAAATAAATTTTTTTACAGATCCGAATTTTAAAATAAAATTGTATTCATATTTTAAATGTGGAATATAAAAAAAGTAACTATTTATACCTTCATCCATACTTATATTTTTTTTAAGCAGTTTGAAATAACTTTAATTATTTTCTAAATCTACGAAGAAACAAATTTTTCAACAATAAATAATATTTACTAACGAAAATTTCGATAAATGCCAACTTAAAGAAAAACACTGGTCAATTTTCTGTCACTGTGTTGGTATTTATTGCGAGAAGCACGCGAGAGCATTCGTTTTAAGAGTGCTCAATTGTGCGAAACGTTGCTGTAGTTGGAACATTCAACGTTGAGCATTATGCCGCATAATGCGGTCTAGTGCTGTAATTGGAAAACGCACAATTACTGCATATATTTCGAACAGTAATTTTTGTTACCACAGATAATTCCAACTTCACAAATGTTTCTTTAAGCGTTCAATAGATGTCGCTACATACATTGTGTATTTTAGGTTTTCTTCTATTACGCAAATTTTAAAGATGGAACCGTTAGTAAAAACATAAAATCAAAATGGTTGACGAGGAATGAAATGAGTGAATTTTTGCCACAAAGATACGATAAAGCATTAAAAGAATTTTTAATAGAAGAAACATACTGATATACCAAATTATTAAGAATAGTTAAGAATATGTAGTAAGTATTAAATATTAATATAAAATATATTTGTTTTATTTCACCTATATTCAATGTTTTTAGCGTGTGAGCATACAAAAATCTTTAATGAACCGTTTTTAGAATTCAAAATACTATCTATTATATAAATTAAATTTCATCAAAACATTCTTCATAATGACGTGTCTGCATTAAACTAAGAAAACCCGTGAACATTGCATGTTATTTTGTAATTTTTCTACAATAAAAATGAACGGTTGAGCAAGATTTAAACTAACTTTTTTCATTACAAAGAAAAAAACAGATACATCAGTATATTCAAGTTAATAATAACCTCAACGAAAACAAAACTCTTGAATCTATTATACATCCTAGAACAGTTTCAGAGATAACAAAAAGAATATACAGATATATAAAGACGAAAAATATATTAATACTTGTAACACTAGAGAATAAATGTATTAAAAAAGTAAATAAAATAATCATAACATAACAGACTTTTATTATTACAATTTAATTTAAAAAAACCAGAAAAACAACAAACAGTTTAGGATTGGGTCCCAGATTTGTTTGTGTATCTGTTTCGTGATCATTTGTTTTTTCTAATAGGTACGCCTGACACACAGGCCGGTTTCCTCACGATGCTTTCTGAGTGCCCACATAGAAAGTCCATTTGTGCAAAGCCGGGGTTCGAACCTACTTCCAGGGATGAGAGTCGCACGCTGAAGCCTGCTCTAAATACAATATGATATTTGTTTATTGCATAATCGTAATCAAATTTTTTTTAATAACTTTTGTAATAAGACCAACATTTATAAGTCTCGCCTGATTAAACGCTTCTGGATTTTGTCAAAAGTCAAAATTATAACAATCACGTGCCACGCCAACAATATATTACAATGCAACGTGTTATTATTCGAAAGTTAAATGCGCAGTTACATCCCACACTTTACGTGAAATTATTAAATTTAGCGCGAATCCTCCGACTCGAAGCCAACGCTTCGAAATAGAAGTTTAATTAAACAATGAGCGTGATTTACGAGTAAACAGATCGAAGCTTCCAGGGGCATGTTTGTGTATAGTTGCCAATAAAATAAAATTTAATCCTTATTAAAAGTAATTAGAGTTTATATTCGCGCGTTAATGTATCTATGTACGGATTATCAATTGCCTCAAAACTGCTTTTGAAGTTTGAGTTTATCGTGGTGTGATGAAAGCTTAATTCACCTCGTAAATAGGTTAAGATGGAATATGTTAGCTGCACTTCTCAAGGCTCCGGCGGTTTTCCGTTTCGTTTACAAACACAACACTGTTTTTCGTTTCGCACGTAACATTAAATAATATTATTGAAAATAAACATTATGCCGCAATTCATAACCGAGATTTACTTTGTGTGGTAATTCTGTGGTTGTGTATTCATTACGCGGTTTCTCTTGATTAGTAGCGAATAAATATTTGGCGTGCATTGCAATACAGTTTTATTTTTAAACGACTTAACAGTTGTGGGTCGACCCAGACTGATTTAGATAAGCTGGAATAACATCTTTCGATTTACCCCATAAAATAACCTTTTAAAAAAGATCTCGATGTTGGAAAACACTACTACGCTTATAGTAAAGGTAGAACGTTTGAGAAATAGGTTATCTAGGTTAAAAACAACGCCTAGGTAAGAGTAAAGTATAATTTCCAGTTATCGCTTGCTATAATTCGCCTGAGGGACAGTTTACTGTATTATTAAATTAATATTGTCTAACTGTAATCAGGAAACTATTATAATAAAATAGATAAGCAGGGATATATTATATCAGCAACTATATACTGCAGCTTCTCGTGCGTAATTTTACTTAGTTCTGTTTGACAATGATGGGTTTGTTTATTTTGGTTTTTAGTCTCTGGTTTTCTAGACAAAATGTAAGCAAAAAATATTTTCTAGAAATCATAAGTTGATCATGAAGTTAAAAGTTAAATTATTTCTCAGTTTTGTGCCAGCATTTTACAGGATTTTATTTTTAAATTTTAATTCGTAAATGGAATATTAATCAAGAAGTTTGAAATCAAATCAATTAGACTGTTAAACAAGGATTTTTGATTTATACTTTATTCGTTTGTATAAGTCCCACCTCTTTTCCAAAGTTGTAGGCAGAGACTACAAACCTCCACTCCCTACGTTCCTTACATTCTTCTCTCTCTTCCTCTACTCTTATAACATAGTGCTTCTAACTTGCCCCTTTACAAGTACAATATGAGTATCTTCCGGAAACGTCAGGCAGTCGCCAAGCCAAGAAGGGTTATTACTATGGTGTTTAACAAATAACACTTTTAATTGATTTAAAAATGTCAATTGTCAGCTATGAATTAATTCTAGGTATATTTGGTTTTCTGTATTCACCGTACGTCTTTGTTGCGCATTAGAATAAAAACCATTGGTGCCAGGGCTCAAGCAGGACCTTCGAGGTGTAAGAACAATATATAAAAATGATTAAGGCATTTTTATACATGACATTCTGGAAATAATATTAAATTTTACACAGTTGCTTTTACCCTAGACAAAATCGCGGTCATCAGCGTGTTATTGAATAAAGAACTGACTATCTAGCGGTCGCTTGTCCTATTACATACTATTGCATAACATTTATTAAGTACTAACGAAACACACAGAATAATATTAATCAAAAAAAATATTGGTTGTTTGTAAAGTAGGTTTACGATCGAGATGTTTACGTGATAACGTCTTATTGGTGATATAAGTTTTTGGGAAGTAAGGAATTAATGAAGATAACAATTTTTTCAAATTTTAAATTACATCTATCGTTTTATTCACACTTTTGATGATATAGGCCAGTCATTATAGACATTCGAAATCGAAAATTTGATAATAATTCCAAAAGTTTTCAAACTTCGGTCAAGTGAATGGTACATTGGGACGACAATAAATCTCATTTTGCAACCTTGTCCGCAGTCCGGAACATTGTTAAAATTGCAATTAAATTAATTTTTGCTGTATGGTCGTGAAAAAAATTCCAAAAGTTCTGCAAACTTGGGGAAGTTTTCGATATAATATTTCATATCACGTATAAAATTTGCAACCAACCTAAGTGTACGGAACATTTTTTGTTATTTATTTTATTTTCGATATATCTGTCAAATTTGCAGAACTTTTGGAACGTTTTCCTTCAGTTTAATAAAGAAAAACATTAATTTTTAATAACAAAAAATGTTCCGTACACTTTGGTTGGTTGCAGATTTTATACGTGATATGAAATATTATATCGAAAACTTCCCCAAGTTTGCAGAACTTTTGGAATTTTTTTCACGACCAAAACTTATTTTTAACAATGTTCCGGACCGCAGAGCAGGTTGCAAAATTTTATAGTTTGTTTTTAATACCACTCCCGACCTTACATCAAAATTTGAAAACTTTTGGAATTATTATGAATTAATTGTCTTTACTGACTGGTCTAATAAATTTCGGTTGTAAAATTACAAGTTTACTTATTCGACTATGATATACATTTTTCTTCATACATTCACGGAATGACTGGCAGCGCTCGAGATGAGACGGGAGATCGGTCCGTCTCTCTCTTGTTATACCTGCGATCGCGCTCGTGAGGTTTTGGTGTGACACAAGTTTCTGAACATGTCACCCGACTAAAACGATTTTAAAGACGTTATCACGTCAAAAAGAAATAACAACAATTATTTTTAAAGAATAAGGTACCTTCAGGTACATTTTGCGTGTGTACCTAATGTGTGTGTGTTGCGGTTGTTACTGGCCCTGGCTCAGCATTAGCAGCAGCTGCTGTGCAGCAGACGTGTCCCACAGCGCTGGTCATTCTGCCAGAGACCACAACTGTATATGCTGGTAGAAAATAATATCAAAATTATTGTCATTTGAGGGAACTGACGAAAGGTTTCCTTCTCAGTTCCTATATGTTTTTTCCTTCCTTTATTCCTGTAAGAAATATTTAGTCTTTTTGTTATTTTTAATCTATTTCTGTTGTTTTATTTTTTTCTACGTGTATGTATTGTTTTGTTTACTACTCAGTTTAATTTTAATAAACTGTTTTTCAGCGTACTCAATTACACGTTACCAAGTTTTTCAGCGTACTCAATTACACGTTGTATATGTCCCACTAATGGCCATAGGTCTTCTCTCTTAGGCGAGAGGGAATGGTCTGTAGTCCCCACGTTAGCCCAATACGTATTGGAGTCTTCTCATTCATCCATAGAACATAATATCTGTTGGGTCATAAAACAACCGACTCAGACTTTCACACATTTAGCGTCTAAAATTACTACAATCTCTGTAAATATCTTTCGTACCAATATTAATTAATTAAACCAATAATAAACAACATATAGGATGTATTAAAGGATTCCAGTTCTAAGGGAGCGTTCAAGTATTACGTAACGCAATTTTTGAAGATTATTGACCCCCCCCCCCATGTAACGTTTTTCAGTACCCTAGTACAGTACTGTACTCAAGTATAGTAAAACGTTTCGTGACCACCTTGTGTCTCTTTAGTTACTACCTATTATGTGGTGTAAGTCGAATATAATATTAAAAATAACGCGAAGTTCAATCCCCGCCCCGCATAGTAACGTTGTACAAAAGGGGGGGCCTTCCAAAACGCGTTACGTAATACTTGAACGCTCCCTAATCGGTTCTAATATATTAAAATTTCACCCACTGATTCACAAACGGTCCTGAATGTATCGGCGAAAGGATATCGTTATTAAACATTTGATATCTGTATTCCGATCTTGAAAGTCATAAAAATAATAATTACAAAGACGTGTAAGCATTTACATTTATAAATGTATAGAAACTGTTTTCATGTTAACCTGCCCGACTCCCCGTGGAGTGCGCCTGCGGCTATGGAATATCATAATTGATAAAAATTTGAAATACGCCCCATAAAGGCATTCTCTGAGATATTATATCATCGCGTGAATTTCGATGTTTTGTTCTGGTTTTATTAGGTTAACGGGTTGTATTTAGAAATAAATATTTCCAATAATTTGTCTTAATTCTGCTCTTAACGAAATGTTAAAGGTACATTAGTACGAAATAGAAGGAAAAACCTTCGGCATGGAGTGTCAGTAGTGATATTTTTTTAAATTACAGTGATATAACTATATTTTTGGACATTTTCAGCTTGCTTTATCTAATTTTCTTTTCTCACATTTCTTTCTTACGCCTGGAAGGCCTGTAAGAGATCGCTCGAAAGCGATACGGCCGCCAGTTGCCCCCTTTTCATTTAATTATTACAACTGTATGTATGTATGCAACGAAGTGTTAATAAATAAATAAAATGAACAAAAAAAGCAAACATAATAATGAACAATCGTTCTTAAGCTATAAATAAATAATCAGACACAAAAATGTTGAATAGAAAAATACACTTAGATACATATTCCATTACTTTCTAATAAAATAACTAAGATCTATATATTTTTAAATTGAGTGTCAGGAGTTTTATTTCGCTCACCAATATCTAAAGAGTGTTGATAGAGATAAATAGACACATTACAACCTCTATGATCTATGATTAGTTACAGTTACCTCACCTTAGAAAAATACGACAGTAGGTAGAATTTCCAATATCATCTGTATACAGAATCCTTCCAACTGTATCAACATGATATACATGGTTCTGTTTTTGACTCTTTGATTTGATTATCTAAAGTCCTAAATTTCCGTAATTTCTATCCTTTTATTGCGGTTAATTTTATTGCATTGTCCCCTTTGAATTACGTAAAACCCTTAAGCTACTATTTAACCCTTAACCTAAGATTTTTATTTCAACTATCACCATTAGTTAAATGTACCATTAGTCAACAATTAGCCCTCACACATTAAATCTGCAATTAAATAGACTAATTTTTGTAGCGGTCGAATGTAGAAAAAAAACGATAATAGAAACTGAACGAGCCATTGTTCCAACATTAATGGACCACCCGATATTTGGAATCTTCGCAAAAACGTCTGAAATGTGGATGCCGAAAAAAGAATGAGAAAAACCGTATTCCGACTCGGACCCTCGAATTCCTCAAGTTATCTCCGGCTTTCACAGTATGATAGCGGCCGCAGTGTTAAATCGTTGACAACACAGCCTTATCGCTAAAGTGAGACCCTTTCAAAACTTCGAAACATAACAATTAGAACTGTTTTTAGTTCATTACAAAGAGCTTAACTGATTAAGATGAACGTAGAAAGACATTCCTTTCATCAATGTTTTACAGGACAATACTAAAATTTAAATTGGCGGCGAATGAAACCAGTTTAATAGTAATAATAATAATAAGTTTTTATTTGCAAAGAAAGTGGTACATTTAGTTTGTTTAATTATAAAAAAAGACTGCACAATCAGCCATATAAAATAGACGTGCAAATTTAATATCAATTATCATGATGTCAAAATTATAAGAACAGTTAAGTATAATTGTTGTCAAAACTTATGATCAAAACTCTATATAATTGGCACCTTGTCTTTAAAAATTTATTCACCCTCCCCTTGAAAGCACTACCCGGCAGTGATTTATAACTTCTAGAAAGGTGATTGCACAGGTTGATAGTCATGGCCTAATAATTTTTACAATACAATACAACTTGCAGGAACCTATAATCGTGTTGGATCACTCGTTGAAATCAATAATTTTTCTATAGAACGCAATTGTCTGCAATGATTCGCCAGAAGCTATGAGTAATACACATTGTTCCAAAGACCAATTCCTTAATTCTAGTATTTTCAATTCTTTAAATCTTTTTGTAGCTAACGCGAGTTAAGTTTAGTGTCGGTTGCTTGAAGTATGTTGGAATAAATGAAACTCTTGGTTTGAAGCTGGGTGTCAACTATCCGTTTAAAACATGATCTTATAACTAACATAAAATTAGAGGTTCTGTGGTTGCTATCAAAAGACTTATAGGACTTATTTAAGGGTTCTTAAATCTAAGTGACACTTCTGTTATTCTTCTGTTTCTATTTATACTGTATTCTTCTATATTAAGAATACAAGATTTATGAGTGAATGAAAAACTAAAGGACACAATTATTACTAAATTGACGTATTACAATTAATTGGCTACTAGTGTAAATCGATTGCTAACAATTGGTTTGCAATCTAATTAAAATAAAATAAATCAATGGCGTCACCTTTTTAGGTCTGGGCCTCAGACTTCTGTATCTGTTTCATGATCATTTGGTAATCTAATAGGCAAGTAGGTGATCAGCCTTTTGTGCCTGACGCACGTCGTTGACTTTTTGGGTCTAAGGCAAGCTGGTTTCCTCACGATGTTTTCCTTCACCGTTCGAGCGGATGTTAAATGCGTACATAGAAAGAAAGTGCATTGGTGCACAGCCGGGGATCGAATCTTTGACCTCAGGGATGAGAGTCGCGCGCTGAAGCCACAACACTGCGATTCTAATTATAAACTAAAATATATATATAAGACAATAGTCTGTATTTCAATAGCAAGCAAGAGGCTAAATAAAACTTCTATTTGTTTCTCTGTAAATAAAGAATGCAATTTTATTTATCGAGTAGGTTACACACTGATACAATCTAACAATAATTACAAGACTAACACAATCTTACCTGTAAATAAAGAAACGACAATAAAAGTTCATTGTTATCACCTCTCGATGTTAAGCTATAACTAAGTATTAAAATAATTTACAAATAAGATTAAAATGCAATTCAACAATCTCAGCATATTTGCCCTTTACATCTTTGACAATGTCAGCTAGCTTGACGTGACACGACGCGGCTCACTCACAAACTGCCAGTGCGCGCGAATATTCAAATTAAAGAGATCATTCTCTTTACATATATATATGTAACTAACTAATGTTAAGTTACATAACTTACGGCAAAAATTAATATTGTTTACTTTTGCTCGCGTCTAGAAAAGTAAGTCACTACTAATTCAATAACAGTAAAGACACCGTAAGCTTCTCTGTAGACCTTTAATTGTACGCATTACGCATTCTTTTGATAAACACGATCGCTGTTAATTACCTAAGGCGTAGAATTTTCCACATGCCTCTGAAAAATAATGGATTAAGCTGTTGAGATGACATAATCGGCGAGCCGACTTAATTATATGATTTTAGAAAAAAAACAAAGTTGCGTGGAATTCGATTGAAAATAAAATTTGTTCAATAAAAAAACTTAACAGAAATTTTATAATTAGGTTTGAATTAAGAAGTTTTTAACTAAGATGTATTATAGGTTTCTCCTTATAAAAAATGCCATCGCCATCTATAGATACCTATAGACCTATTCACATCGCGGGTGCGTTATCGGTATTGGATACTAAATCGTATAGAAAACTAGTTTTCAACATTGAACTTCCAGTGCATTTTTTGTGTTTAAACTCTACAATTTATGGGCTTTGTTAAGTTTCTAATTACCTACACTGGCTGTGTTAACATTGGATTAGTATAGCATAAATCCTGTATCAAAAGTCAATCACGGCAAAGCGGAGATGACTTGTCGGGATGACGGTTGTATCTGGCAGGTTACATGTGGCGTGGAATGTGTGAGTGTACGCGTTGCGCGAGTGTGCGCTAGTGTGCCAGGTGGGCTCCCATTAGCAGCGAGCCTCGCGGCCGCTCTTCATCTTTATGATAATTATTTTCTGTTTGTTTTCGTCGAAGAATCGGCCCGCCTAGCCGACCGACGCTTCTCAGAACCATCTTCCATTGTGGTAAATTAAAGCCGCCCGGACCCCTGCCACGACGAGAGATAATTCGACAGGATGCCGTATATTATTAATTGCACTATGACTTGTGGAAATGGAGCTTCGAGTTCAGTGAGTCATTCATTCTGCTGCTGCGACGCTCTCGCGTGGGAACGCGCGCCTCTCTTGATTTACACCCACGATGTCTTTACGAGCTTTTAAAATTCCCTCCGAAGTACTTACGTTATCCTTTTAAGTCGCGCCGATTAGGAGAGAACCACACGAATCGGCTTTGTAATCTTGAATACCGCAAATCAATTATACTTGAAGGCAAAAGCAATAAACTTACCGACGTGATCGCTCACCGCACCTGAAAGAAACCTCAGTTCGTTAACTAGGGTTAACAAGGCAATAAACGGCCTCGTAATGGAATATAGTCGAAAAAACCGTACCTAAATAAGCCGAATGTCCGCTGTAAAAAGAGGATCACATAATGTTTACAATCATGTAGCTTTATTCACTTTGTAGTCCAATTTCATGCTAAATCGGGCGGATAAAATCCTCTTTTATCAGACAGACTCACCGTCTCGGTGGAATACGTTCGTGCCCCTTGCCCCTCCCCGCGGCCTCGATGCTGGATCACATCAATCCACAACAGCCATTAAGTATAAAATTAAATACAAAACCAAAGTTGAATGGAGCGTGGCGATGAAAAGGTTCATTTCTGATTTTTGATGCGACTTAACAAATGGAACATTTTATTGTACGCCGTTAATTCTATTAACAAGTTATGAAAGGGCTATTACTAACAGCCATAAGAGATAATACCATTGATGTTTCAATACTGTGTAATGTGGTTCATTCACTGGCTAGGTAGCCGGTAGCTACCTATAAGAGGAATTCAAAATGTAGAAAAAATTCAATTACATTCCGTATGATACCGAGACATAACTCTGGGAACGCCGTAACATATTCAATTCGATGAGAGTTAAAGTTACTTCACACGAAATAAACGTTTGCACGTTACGAAACACAACATATTTTTTGCGCATTGCTAGCATTTCAATTATGATTTTCAGGTATAAATTATCTCGGACCTTAGCACTTAGAATTGCTAAATATTTATATCGATATTCCGGTACCGACCTAATTTAGTTCCCTTTGGAGTAGAGACTCTTGGGCCGTGGGGTTCAAGTACACAGGCGCTAATTAAAAATTTAAGTTGGCTCCTAGTAGATAGTACCGATGACCCCAGAGCTGGTACTTTCCTGGCTCAACGAATATGTATCGCAATACAGCGAGGAAATGCTGCCAGCCATAAAGGTACACTGCCACAGGGACCAAACTTTTTAAATTTATTTCGATTTTCTTTTTAATAATTTTTATTAGTACTTTGAAGGTTAAGAAAATTGTTAATACTCTATGCTTGATTGTAAATATTTATTGTTTATGATTTGTCAAGGACAACTGAAACGTACTTATTTGATAATCACATAAACCTAACGCCTGTTACAAACGCAGCGTCCAAGTGCACTTTATATGAAGTGGTCATGATTCAAGAGTGCATCGGTTAGGAGGCTCGACGGGTTATTAATTTTATGGTGTCGATGGCCGGACGCACCTGGCTGCAGCGGTCACTGCCGCTAAGCATCACCTCCCCTACCCCCCCCAACCCTGAAATCAATCACGTATGCTTTGTTCCAAGATAAACACAGCCGAAAACTAGACACTTTTATAGACCCCGTAGATCAGTGGTTCACGCTATACTTTCAATTCTCAGTATTAAGTTGTGGAATGAATATCTGATGCTAAGAAAATTTGTTCAACAGACGTACAAAAGTATTATATGACTATACTAGTTAACCCGGCAAACGTTGTTTTGCCATGTATGTTGTATATTATGTCTAGGAAATATTTTTTACTTCAATAAAATTACTATCTACTATAAAAAAGGGGTTAATCGTAGAGGGGTGAAAATTCAGGGTTGCATGTATTTAGGTATGCTGTATCATAAAAAAATGAAAATCGAAATATAAAAAAAAATTTGGGGTGGTTATAACTTAGGGGTTTGAAAGATAGATAGTAGCCGATTCTCAGACTTCAGACTCAGACAAAAAATTATAAGAATCGGTCGAGCCGTTTCGGAGGAGTATGGGAACGAACATTGTGACACGAGAATTTTATATATAAAGAGATACATTTGTCAATTTCACTGATTACTGAGATTCTTTCGTCGAAGATCTAACCCTGAGCCTTTTGATACATTGTTGTCCGTTTACACGTTCTGAATTTCCCGGACAAGTAAAACAATATTAAATTGTAATATAATTTAATATAACAAATAACAGTTTCGTTTCCTGCTATACATTCCAGTTGAATCCATCGGTTATAACTGTAAAATATAAAGAAGATATCTTCATCATTCTATAAGTCTAAAAATAGGAAAATATTCCGTATTGTCGCTAATTTCCTTGAAGGTCATTAACATATATCTGCTACAAATCGAGATGTGTCAGGTACAAGAAGTCTGATGACCAACTTGCTTATAAATAATCAATAAAACGGACACAGAACTGTGTTTGCCCCTATAGGATACTTGACTTAATAAAATCCGTGGTCGAAATATTAAAAATTCCAAAATTTATGCTTCTCACGCCAAATTGTTTAACAACATTATACCTATTAAGTTCTAAATTAAAAAAAACTCTCGTCAACATGGTTTCGGTAACTTTCTAAGGTAATTTTCTAATGATAATTTTGACCAAATCAATCTTGTTAATTAGTATAAAATGTATATCGTTACAAGAAAACTGTTTTCCATCCTTATTAGTTTATGTAATAAAGTAAAACAAATGCCAACGCGATGACGCACTCATGTCACATCTCCATCAAGTGTGCACTATTTGGTTTAGCCTTTGTCCAAACTAAGCGCCACCATAAAAACCGTACCGACGGAAGTAGGCCTACAATGCGAATGCCAACGAGCAAAAAATCAAAGAAAAAAACTGCATAATGCGGTCGAGAGCAGTGTGGGCTTCGAGCGCTCTTGTAAAATTTATAACAGCTCTATTTTGTTTACCTGCTTGACTTTGCTTTATATTGTTCGGTAATTGGAGGCATTTGACGATGAGTTATTAATTTATTGCCGTTTCGCTTGTTTTTATGGATGTGCTAAAACGTTCGTCATCCAACCTTTTGATTGCGTAACCTTTGTTTAATTTGTTTCAGCTATTCTGAAACAATAGTCCGAAGTCTTTATAAAACAAAGTTGCTTCGTTTGTATAGATTTTTTCAACTACGCAACACAATTTAATTAAGAGAGGTGATTGAAGGGAAGCTTTATTATATGTACCTACAGTTAGATGTTTTAATCTATGCTACCTTCAGTAGTATTTTGTAACCTAAATATCTCTGCCAATCTTATTTAGTTTTTGCGTAGGAATATTTAACAGGTTCTAGTGTTCCCTTTATAAAGCCGTGTTGCTTTGGTGTTGCCTTTAACGTCGATGTAATAAAAAAAACTGTTAGTAAAAGTTATCCGTAGCTTGTAGGAGAAAAAAATAAAAAATCGACTTCTGTACTGTCGCATTTTGGGAACTTGCTACTCTGACGAAATGTTGCTGTTGTATTTTGGCCTAATTCCACCCTAACGATATATAGAATGTAGCTAAATTAATAGATAATAACATTCAAAACATTTTAGCACGTGTAGATAAGCAATGATGGTTGTTTTTTTAAATAGAAGATTAAAATTTAAAAATGTCATGTAATTTCATAGATTTCATTTTGACCATTGATTTCTACAGAACAAGGATATTATTCCATAAGAAGCCTTCGAGTCCTGGTATTGACAGTGTCCATGGGCGGCGGCATATCAATTAACATCAGCCTCCTGCCGGTTTGCCCCCTGACCTAAAAAAAATAAAAAATGTGTGCGTGTACTAGGTGTACACACGTAAGAAGTGAAACTTATATAAAACCTTTGTTGTACGCAGAGCCATAATTAGTTTGTTTTAAGTTTAGAGGTCCGAAACTATTTCTTTAAACACAGTAAATTTTGATACACTGCCTAGCTTACAATTGACAAATTAATTGCTGCAAATTTCGATTAGCAAATTTCAAGTCGAAAATGTAATCCGTTGTCAAACTTCAAAGTCAAAAACATACTATATGTCATATTTTAACGCCGATAAAGAAGTTTGATTCAAAAAGCAACATGGCGCGTAACGGATAAATGTGACGCGTAACGCAAAAATGTTACACTAAATTTTTTTCCAACCCCGATAAAGAAGTTTCACTTCAAAAAGGAAGTTTTTTGAAAGAAATCTTTTCTTCGTGTACATTTTGCGTTCTCGTAATACTCGAAATTCTTGTGAAGCAATAAACAAGCGTCTAGTGGAATCTTTGCTCTAGGCGAACTGCGCTTGATTATTAAGGAAAACCATGAATAGTTCATTCATGGAAATCACTCTAAGACACTATGTTGGAATTCACAATATAATGAATACCAATTAATTTATTACTAGATATGTTTATCGGCTGTATTTATGAATTCACACAATGGAAAATATAGGTATATCATATTATTTATGCCACTCACACCTGTGAATTAATTATAACTTTAATCAAACGATATTAAAATTATCAGATTGAGGATTATGTTACCTCATTTGTTTATGAGTATAATTTATATTAAGGAAAAAGTGACTTAAAGATGGCGCGTTTATTCGCTCATTTCGCACATTGCAGTAATAGAATTAATTCACGAATCTAACTTAAATGATTTAGGCTTCAAAAAATAACAACTAAGTCAACGGAAACTTATTAGAAAGCAATTTGAAAATGGAATATCAGTTGCTGCTGTCTTCATGCTTATATACAGCTGTGCTCTGTGGTTCGACATTAATTCGCTCGTGGCTTGATCTTCTATAGCTTATTTCGGTTGATAGTCCTTTAAATGTAAAACGAATTTTGTTACACATATGGTATCGCCGACTTTTATGTAGATATTGATGTCTTCTATAAAACTTAAGCCAACAACACTATGCTCTATTGTCAATAGCTTCCACAGCGTACGTGATTTAAAAGTATTGGTCTTTTTCACTTGGAAAAGTATTCTATAGCCTATGTTCATGAGGGATAACGTAGTTTTGGAGCCTATTCAATGTAATCAATCAAATCTTACCTCTTTATAATATTAGTTAAAATTGTATCTCTTTTAAGGTTTAAAAGGTTGCCTAAAAGCATAATATTAATTCCGCCCGCCCTTTAAAAAGATAACGGAACAGTTGTATCTTAAATATGTGCTTCAAATTATGAATCCCAGCTATCCCATATGAGATAATGAAAAGCTTAACGGTTAAAAGAATTCAATTCCCAATGTTAACTACAAGACAATCTCAGATTACATTCAACTAAAATTTCTAATCGAACAAAGTATAACTGTATCCTTAACAACTGTTTCATTAAACAATACATACCGTAATATACTTTATCTTAAAACCCTGCGACTTCGAGTGTCACTTTTTCATTGGTGTAATGACGAACAGTGTTTGTTGGTCTGTCTACGCTTAATCGCTATTGTACTGCTAGCGCCAGCGGCATTTCTCACAGAACACCGCTTCTGTACTTGGAATCATTTACAATTGTTTATTCACAATGTTCAAATCCTTGTGAGATGCTTCGAATTCTTGTGTTTGATGTACAATGTCACTTTCAGTATAAGATGTTTTAGCGATATGGATTTTTGTTTTAGGCATATAGCATCGCGTACTTTTATGTAGTTATTGATGCATAAATCTGTAGTCAAAATCACTTTGCTCTATTGCCATAGTTTCCGCGCCGTAGGTATACAATTTAAACCAATTAACCATTGATTTGATAAATTTGACTTATACCTGTCCTTATGAACGTGGACATGTTAAAAAGGCATGATTTAAAACAAGAGGATATATAATTTAGTTTGGCAGGTAAAATATTGTACTAGAACCTGTGTCGCCACTATGACTCTACTATTTCACTTTAGTCCACCATTTCACTTTAGATATGTACTCGGCACTCTTTTATTTGCGGCTCGCTTGCGGTGCATACCTATTTATTATTACAAACGTCGTTTTGCCATGTATATCATTTATAATAAAAAATAGGGGTTGATCGTTGAGGGTGAAAATTAGGGGTTGTATGTATTTTTTAATGCTGTATCATAAAAAAATAAAAACAGAAAAAAATATCTAAAAATAAAAAAAAAATTAGGGGTGGACTGGACTACCCTTAACATTTAGGGGGATGAAAAATAGATGTTGTCCGGTTCTCAGACATACCCAATATGCACACAAAAGTTCATGAGAATCGGTCGAGCCGTTTCGGAGGAGTTTAACCACAAACACCACAACACGAGATTTTTTTTTTAAGACAATTCACACCAATTCCTAGTCCCATGCTAAGCTGGTGAAGCTTGTGTTATGGGTACTAGGCAACGGATAAACATTCATATTATAGATAGATAGACATATAAATACATATTTAAACACCCAAGACCTAAGCACAACACCAAATGCTCATCACATCGATGTTCGTCTCAGCCGGGGAACAAACCCGGGACCCATGGATTCGCAGTCAGGGGTACTAACCACTAGACCAATGAGTCGTCAAAGATATAGGTACCAACTGTGCTATGACTCTTAAATTTGGCTGTACCTACTTACTAGGGCTGAATAAAAGGGATGGTTTTCTTTGCATTAGTCTTATCAGTGAAACGTTAGAAGGTAGCGGTATCCATGATTCATACTCGGATGACTCACGACTTTTTATGCTTTAAGACCCTTAACAGATTCCTTTTAGAGAGATAATTTGTGAGAAGAAGCACCTTCACGGATGCCGCTGGCTGTTATCTACTAAACAAAGGATAGCTCGTAACTGATTAATTATTGAAGCGCCTTTTTGGATTACTCTTACATGCCACGTAACCCACTCCTGGAGAAGAATGTTTCAGATTGACACAGAAGGAACTTCTAGTCTCAAAAAAAAGATCAAAAATCATAGAAATGTATCGGTTGAAGGACTTCGATAAATTTTGCATTACGCGTTATTTATTACGAACTTATTTTTTATGAATCGGTTCGCGTAGTACTATAAAGAGGTGCTCGTGTTGAAATTTATTTTCAAATATATCATAATACATATTAATTTGTTAAGTTAATTAAGTATCTACGCAGGTAGCGTTAACATTTGTTCCGCAATTTTGGAGTTCTTAGCAAACACATAAACAGTCCAAATGTACAACCCTACACAACTCTACTATACGCATTATATTATTTACTTACTTACCAAAGAATACAAGTCATACCTATTATATGGGCACAAACTTTGGGAGTGGAGTGTACCCTCAAACGCGGGCGTTCTTTGCGGACTTTTTTAATTATTCGTAAACATTCATGTAAGAATTCAATTTTATGTCTACTATTAAATAACCTCGTCCCGATTTCCAATACACCTACTGTTACTCAAACGTACAACCCTTTTATTATAGTCTAAAGTGGAAGGCATAAAATGAATCAGAGTTCGGCAGGCACCAATTAGATACGTGAAGATGAGAACTCGTTAGTTTGAAAAAAGATAATTTCTTTATCTGTGGAGTCCTGTGTGAGGTCCTCGCGTTTACATGCCGACAGACTAAAAACTATAAATATACATTCCATATGAAAATTTTATTGATTTGTTCGTATGATTTGTTACTTTACATATATTTGTGTAATACTTGTGAGGATTTGTTGGGTAGGTATTTGTTTGTTTATTTATAAGTTACAAAACATGCGTTATACAAGAAAACATGATCCAAATTCACATCAATTATTACGAAAATTATAAGCAAGGAACAAAAATATAGCAAAAAAAAAACTACTTGTTATGAGTGTAGCTACCTGCTGAGGATTTGTTTATTTATTTATAAGTTCTAGAACAACATGCCGAGAAAATAAATGTAAATATGACACAAATTCACATCAAATTAGGGCATAGGAATCACAAACTAGCCAGGAACAAAAAATAAAGCCAAATTAGGAAAAATAAATCAATTTTAAACTAAATAGATTAAGAGTAGGGGAGCGTGGGGCTTGTTGTAACAGGGGTAAATAGTAACAGACCTTTTTCAATAGGAATTTGAATTTTATTCACGTTTTTTTTTTACCTAATCTTAAACTTATAACGTGCCACGCCACTTTACCACAGCCAGGGTCCCACCAGGCGGCTCAGTGAGTGGGTGTGTGCAAACGCTTTATTGTTGACAGGTAACCTATAATTTTACTAACGTAAATTTTTGGTTAGTTTCACTATTTTCGTAGCTTTGAAGTTTTATGTATTTTATTTTATGCTAAAATATAACTATTTATGATGTTGTATAACAGTTTTCAAGATTACTAAGTTTATTTAATAGTTATCGTGATAAATATTAAGAACTATATCAAGGGGCTAGTTGTAACAAAACCTCGGGGTTTGTTGTAACATGTTACAATTTGCCCCCAGATTGCTGTAAGTTACTGACGGCCGATGTTCATTTTTCCCCGGCTTAAATACTCAGAAATGTTCATTCGCGGTGGACCTCAAGATTGCATTGGAGCTGGTAATTCTTCAGGGTGGATGACTGATAAAGAATTTTTGATTTTTGTAGATCATTTTTTCAAAAACGCGAAACCTACCAAGAAAGAGCCAGTTCTGTTACTGCTTGATAACCATGGCTCACATGTGAATATTTCAGTTGTCCTGTAGATTTGATAATATTTCGATTAGACTTCATAGATAAATAGTTAGAGTATCCATCAAAGTTTATTTAGTAGTAATTAAGCCAATACACTTCATGATATTCAATTATTTGTTAAAATTGTTACAACTAGCCCCACGCTCCCCTACCGTAATAAACAAAATTACGGTAAATAGAAATATTGTTGAAATATATCAATTTAATCAAACATAAAATAATTAATTTTGAATTTATGATTAATAAATTATTATTTTACATTCACCTAATTAATGTTGGACCTTGGTAAGTACAAAGTTACGTACACACTGCATCAATTTTCCAAATGATTGTGAATATCTTGGGTAAGATTCAGAAACGTAACTTAGAGCGAACTATGAGTCCCGTATATCTCAAATTCAAATATGTTTCTGATTCACGGGAGTCTAGCGCTAAGTCTCGTTTCTGAATATCACCTGTAGGTGATATTACCTACTTACTTTAAACTGTATACCCGTACTTTTTTATAGAACTAGGCAAAGGCTGGGCAGGAGGCTGGCCTGATTATAAGTGATAAAATGGACACTGTCAATGGCAGAGAGCTCGCGAGTGCGTTGCCGGTCTTAAGAATTTGTAGGCATTCTTGAAGGGCCCTCAGTCGAATTGAATAATAATTAAACTAATCAGTCATACATATTACACTATTTTTAATTATTATGTTATTCTTCTAATTTAATTCTAGATGTGAATGGAATAGCAAGCCTATTTTTACCAATTGTGTCACGATAATAGATTATTTACGTCTTATTTTTATTATCTTATTCCGATTCTTGACGGGGTTCGAACGAACAATTTTAGACTAAAGAGTTGAAAAATTGATATATATACGCTTTAATCGGATCTTCTTTGATGTAAATGTGGTAGTACGTCCGATAATAAGATTTCCAAAATCGTGAGTAAATATTTGCCTGCGTGACCATGTCTTAAAGCGTGAGGGGCAAAAAGTTAACGAGGGGTCCTGTGGGAGCGGCCACAGTTGAAACGCCTATACCCAGGGTCCATTTGCGGGAAAGGGATAGAAGACACCACGCCCATAACCACCCACGAAGTCGTAAACAGTCCAAATCCTTTGCACGCATTCATGTATCCTTAGAGGACGGCCGCACTGCGGTGATTACCCGCTTATAAACGCCAGACCACACAAACAGATCAGATTGACGGTTCCTTTGCTCATCTTCACAAGCCTTAGGCATTCTAAAACGTGTTTTCGCGTAAAGTATTTGCTTCATAGAAAAAATAATGACGGTTAAAAGATTTTTTTAATGCTAATTTGCCCCCCAGCTTCGCCCAAAAAGGGCAGCCAGCCATCTCAGCCAATGGACACCCATTTCAGTGGGTGAGTTGCCGGTGAGGGAGAAGTATGCTATTTTTCTAACAGTTGGAGGTCGTATCTCCAGGGAAGACCACCTATAAATTCCACAGTTCGCTAGTTCCAGACATCAAGGGGATGCGGATGCAATTTGGAGTTAAGATTTGAGTTCACATTAGGCTTGGTGTGTTTATCAAAGGTGTAAACGCCTTTAGGTATATACAGACATGAATAAGCTTTTGTCGTGTACCTACAAAAACTTAAAGAAAAGTCAAAAGTCATTTATTTATTTAGGTAACACAATGTACATTTATGAACGTCAAAAAAGAAATATACATTAAATGCTTCTAATTTTAAATTTACTGCCGGTTCTCAAATCCAGTAGAACGAAAGAGAACTGGCAATAAATAATTATTTTATCTGAAGTCCTATAGTTAAACACAATTTTTTTATTCAAGAAAGTTCATTTACACCCGGGAGATATTGACGACCGCCTGAATTAATAATTTTGTGCAACCGCGGCGGTTTAACCGCCAGTGGGGCCTCATCGTTAATCGAAATCGCTCCAAGCACCACATGAGCAATGTGTATCTTATTTGTGAACCTCTTTCTATACCATAAGGCCGGTTCTCCCTTGCACCCGATAAATAAGTTATTCCGGCTTTTATTCCTTTTTTGATCGAAATCATAATGGTAAAATAACTCTAAAGATGAGTCCACTCGGAAACCAATAATTGATTTGATGTCTTAACCATATCTTATTTTCGTGCTGGCTGTAATATATAATATATAGATAGTTATGTATATACAAATACAATAGGTGTAATCGTAAATAGTATTTTATACTAATTCTTTTATTCAATTGTCAACCTTATTACTATACTAACTACTACTAAAATTATAAATAATACTTTGTAGTTACGCTTGCATCATAGACAAATTTGATTCTTGAGTCTAACAAACAAACGTATGCCTATTAAAAAAGCAATATTCTGTTTATCGAATACTTATATTTATTTATTAACACTTTATATTAAGTACAGACAACAGGTAGGTAACATTCATTATAAGGAATACAACGGCCTTAACAAGCGATCCTGGCAAACCTAGTTTTGAAAAAAAATAATGAAATAATTAGGCTAAATGCATAACTAATTAACAAAAATAAAATTATAAGTAACAATGGAGAATTATACCTACTTAACTAAAATCTATAATCTACTTTCTTCTTGTGATTATGAACCTTGGTTTCTGAATAGCAATTGGTAGGTTCTAAAATACAATAAAGCATTAGAAAATACATGAAAGCAAGTCACAATTTAGCAGATGAACATAAAATAGCATAGTTAATCAAAGTTTATCTAAAAGATTACAATAGATATTTAAATTTTTAACGATGCCTACTTTTCACTCTGGCATTTGTAATTAAAATTATATATAACACTAGCTGGCCTGGCGAACATCGTACCGCCTAACAGTCGATTCTTTTTTTTTTTTTAATACATACTTACGGAAAACGGGTTTCATTTTTATATATTATATACTAGTGGACCCGACAGACGTTGTCCTGCATGATATTTCAAGCAATTAGTAAAGCAAAGTATGAAAGTACCGACTGCAGCGCCATCTGGCGGGCTGATTTGTGAATCTAAACCATTCCCAGATCCCCTTGAACACACACAAAAAATTTCATCAAAATCGGTCCAGTCGTTTGAGAGAAGTTCAGTGACATACACACTCACAGAAGAATTATATATATAAAGATAGATATCACCAAAACAATAACAAACCTTACAAGCTTCAAAAGCATATTAGATGCTAAATTAGCCTATTTGCTAGATATCTCAATAAAAAATAGCCTATATGTACGCAGGCCAAAGTGTTAAAAATAATTTAAAACATAAAAAACTTAATCATAAAATAAATGACACGACCAAAAATCCATTAAATCTGTTTCATTTGGGATCTGCTGCCCACCGCAATCGAAAAGCTATAATTTGCTCATCCATCGACTAAGATAATTAGAGGGAACGTGACGCAATAACTTGCACATTCCCACAAGGACATAACACATAATTTTGACCCATTATTGTGACCGCAAATTATTCACCCTCTGTGTTTGCTATTCCAATTCAATATTTTAAATTACAAGGTATAATGAAGTTCTAAATTTAAACTAATTAGGTACATCCTTTGCAACTAACTGCGTATTATCTTTGAAACCTTGAGCAAAGAATTGTCTTTGGAAAAATGAGTAGACAGTAAGACTTAAGACTACCGTAGGTAGGTGAGTATTTTTGTTGACTTTAAAAAAAAACACAATTGTGACTTGGTAATTCATACATTTTCTTATTCTTTATTATAGAACCTAGCATTAATTGTTATTTTTTAATTAAAATTTTGTGAAAAAATATTAGAAGACTTTAGTTTAGTTATTTTATAATTCTTCATTGTTATAAAGCCGTTTAAAGCAACAATGGAGGAATAAGTCTTTCGTTCTAGCGAAATATAGAAAAGCTAAACATATTGTGAACACATTACCTTCCTACACCCTAAATCTATAGTACCTACTAATGCGTAAATTATAATTAAAGCGTTCAAATATATATTATTGAGTCGTAACAGAAATACAATCAGTTTTTATATTGCACTAATGCTTCTACGAGTATATACGTAGATATTAAGAGCTTTTTATGATATAGAGCTTAAGTATTTATTTATTTCGTTCTTCTACAGCTTACTTAAATTGTATATAACAAAATACAATTATACTAAACATATAGCCAAAGATTAACATAATATACACAAAAAGGTTCAAACATTTACGAAACTTACAAAGGAAAAAATCAATAAAAATTTAAAATACATTTAACTAATACCTAATTCGGCTGTGTTGTGTGATGGTGTGAAAGTGAGGGTATGTACGCGATGGTGTGTAGGTATATTTTGGGAGCGTCCCAGTACCAGCTTCTTCCACTTGACCGTATTCAACGAAGAGGGGTTCGATTCATTCACGTTCAATCCCTTGCCGAGCGGCTTGACCCGGCGGTGAGTAGTGATGAGGCTCTCTACATCTTCTGCCTCATTCACCACGGAGAGTGTTCAGATGAGTTGTTTGGCATTATACCTGCAGCTAAGTTACATCATCGGATGCCTACGCACTATACGAAATTCCATCCGTATTACCTGGACTTCCGTCGTCCCACAACAGTATGTGGAACCGGCTGCCCACTGTAGTACTTCCGAACCAATTAGGGTCCTACAAGAAAAGAGCGTATCAATTCTTAAAAGTCGGCTGCGCACTCGCGAGCCGTCTGGCATTGAGTGTTCATGGGCGGCGATATCACTTAGATGAGCCTCCTGCCCGTTTACCGTTCTAAAAAATAATGTGGGGTGTTTTGCGGTATGGATATTCTTAATACTTCTTTTAAGTATATTCTGTGATTTCTTAAAAACAAGTCGAGGCTTAAATAGTGGTTAATGTATGTCAGAACTGCGCGATACAAGACAGAGATTTTTGCATAGGTATGGGTGGAATTCTTTAACACCTTCACACATATTTGCTAAGGAAACATAATTCAAAGCTATTTAGAACTACTGATAATGATCGATTTTATTATTCAAAAACTTTAATTCGATCCTATATAAATCGAGAAATTTATATAAAATTTTGAAACACTCCATGATATCGGATGTTATCAATTTATAACGGACGTAAGATATTATACCTGTTAAATAAAATTATGAGAAAAACAACAAACACGGTGCCGACGGTACGTCTGCCTCGCGAGTTCAGAGCAAATAAATGTAAAAAAGGTGTGCGATGCATTAAGTGCATATAAACATGTTGCACTGTCAATATTTGCGGACGGTTTCCCATGGGAACCTGTGTCTGCGCTAAATCATTCGCTTGCCACTCTCCTTGCATCCCCTTTAACTTTTTTTACCATTCAAATGTCAATCCTCTCTGCTTCGGTCACTTTGTGCGTCTGAAATCAATTAAGACTACTCATTTCGGTGCGCGGCGTAGTTAACTTTCTTTTGTTTTTTTCACCGTCCTTTGTTATTGCAATTATTAAAAGATTTGCTTTAAGTATCTTTTGTAGATTATATATAATCGTGCTACACGATAGGAATTATAAATGTCTATATTTATCAAGTTATTGAGAACATATAACAATATTTTTACCTTTGATTACTTGGGGATAAAATTTGCAAATGTAGGATCATTTAAACCAAACTTTCTCTTATATTTAATATTTTTGACAGAGGTCCCGATCAGTCTTGACGTACGCTTTGGGTTGACTATGCCTGGTGGTGGTGAAGGAACCTGGAGTTTATATTAGCGTTATAAAATTCTTGATGATTTAATTATCTTTCCTTAATAAATACTATAATAAAAAAGGATTTATAGTTTTTATTGCTTTTAATTGGCAGATAAATGAAATATCGTATTATCGGTTATTCGTTATCATCGTGGAGGGCATTGGTGATAATGTTAACAAAGAAAAAACAAAGTAAGGTAACTTGTCTCCATTTTTACGACTGACAAAAATGTTGTAGATTACTAAGATACAAACTACACTTAAAAAATACTCCATTTTCAAATGAACCGAACAGAAAACAAACCAATTAACACCGGCGTCTTATTAACTTATAATATATGACTATGTTCTTCTTTCATTAGGAGTCACTAGGTGGTCACGAAACGTTTTACTATACTTGGGTACAGTACTGTACTTGGGTACTGAAAAACGTTACGGCGAGTAACATGGGGGGGGGGGGTAATAATCTCCAAAAATTGCGTTACGTAATACTTGAACGCTCCCTAATATAATACAGACTATTTTTAAAAACATTTCATTTCCAAAATATATCATAGAAAAACTCTATGAAACAGTGATCATAAAATCATTGGTATGGAATAAGTATCGAAATGTATCAGAGTTGTTCCGACACATGTAGGTACCTATCTACACGCCCAGGCGCAGGTACCCGAGATGGAATGTCTGATACGCTCCTATAATGATGTTAAAACAAACTGTTAGGCTGTCATTAACGCGGCGCGGAGTTCAAATGGGGGAGGCCCATTATAAAAATTTGTCCCATCCGTTTCGGCTCGAATTTATGGCTATCGAGATGGCCAGTTTTTCATCGGCTATCGAAATTTTATTGTCCCAAGAGTGGGAATGGAGATAACGATGTTTTGGATTGAAATTTGTTGTCATTTAAAAATGAATGGGCGTGCTCGCACCACCGTCGCATACAAATGCATCTGGTCAGACGTTCAGGTGTCTTATGAGGTAAACACTAATTATTCAATGATTTATTTATAAGCTATTAACAACAAAATGTACTTTAAAATACGTGAACCATCACAAACACGTGTAATAAAATATCTTAGGATTTTATTGATAACACAATGTTATAGTAGACACGAATATTCAATAGGCGTAGAGTTCTAGGATACTACTCACAATTATTTCTCTTAAATAATTGTGAGTTAAATGTATTGTTAATAATAATAATAATATGTATAGCCTTTAAATTCCGAAACTCTGTCGTTTTATATATCTGAACTTTAATATATTTACACTCCAGTATATCTCGGAGTTTGGTGTGCCTCTTGACAAAGGCCTCCTCTAAATTTTAAAGTCCTATTATTGAGCGATGCTATATATATATTATGTTTTTTTGTTAGAGGGTGGTGGTCTGATCTTCCCGCGGCGACCAACCGTGGTGGGAAGGCTTCTTGATTAGGTTGTTTTAGAATGTGTTTCTTCCATATTTGTTTTGCTTTTCCGGTTTTAGTTGTTGTTGTTTTTGTTTTGATAGGTAATGTATTGTTATCGACTTTAAAAGCGATTTAACACTTCTTATATCTACTATCCATCGTTGCGTTCATTAAATTACTTTTAATTCATAAGCATTTACATATATTTTATGATGTGGTTTGCGGTATGTCGTATGCAAAACTTGGCTTCAATAATCTCGCATTCAAATAGCTGTTGCGTTCCGTCAACCTGGCTCAGACATTTTCAGTCTTATGTCTACGAAAATAAGGGTGTTTGCATTGAAATGCAAGCAATTCAGAGTCCTCTAATTGTTTTGTAGTTCATGGAGTCCGTGTAAATAAGGTTTTATATCTGCAAATAATTCCAGTTGCTCGCTCAAATATGTGTGTAACTTTACAATAAGTGTATATATAATTGAACGTGGTATAATGTTATTACGTAATTTTGAATTTGTTAACACTATTCAAATTCGAGTGTTCCCCTCCCTCAAAGGCCGGCAACGTACCTACTAAAAATGGGTGTCTATGGGCTGCGATGACTGCCCTTTTTGCGCGTTACGCAGGCTCGTTTGCCGTATTATATTTAAAAAAAAGTTATTTTATGAAAAATTAATAATAAACTTTAAAGCTTTACTGGGAATTAAAACCAACCAAGGTCCAAAGGTCTCCCTACAAACAGACGATATATCGTTTATAAAATAGAGCTATGAGTCTTCTATTTCTTTGTAAATACTACCAATTTTTCTTTATTTGTTCGTACAGCCAGACAATATACGGACATATATCTATTGAAAAATCTAGATCCGTATTCGATATAGAGTCTAGTTTGATAATCAAACAATATAAAACTATAATAAAAGTTATTTTTAAATCAAAAATATCAATACACGTTGAATAGCCTTGGGTTTCCAATTCAATTCCAAACCTTTTATGAAATTATTAATCGACCATTTTTAATTCACATTTCGTGAGCACATCTAAAGTGCATCGCCGTTATCACGCGGTAACTTTGATTGTTTCGTCGTGTCCTGTCCCAATGACAGCATGACGAATGATGTGATGCAACCTTTAGATAACCAACCTGTAGCTTCGAATCCTGTCACCGTCAAAAACAAATAAGTTCTAATGATCGATTGTTAGGTCTGATTCAGAACCCATTTTTGAGTTGGGCTCGGAACTCAATCGAAAAATATAGAAAATATCACACATAATTCAGTTTTTTGTTGTTAATCGAAATGTAATACGTGAATATTTCACCAAAACGCTACAATATTAATGATTGACTTGTTAAAATATATGAAAGAGATATGAATCGTTAGTTTTTATTTATTTTTTTATCACATCCTTTTAATTTTATCGTGAACTAAATAATATTATGTTATTTAAATTATCTGTTGCGGTTTCCATTGTAAAACAATGATCGCTATAAATAGATGTGTGGTTAAAAATAAACAACAAATAAATTATAACTAACGTCATTTTTACGTTTAGTTATAGTAGGAATAGAATAAAGAACTAGATTAGATTGGGATTAAACTTTTATTTTATATCTTAATTCAAAAGACTACAATTATATTATGCATTGATTTATTCTGACTAAGCTTGGATATATATATGAATATACAAACATATGTTTTACGTTGTATTCAGAACAAAAATAAAATTGTTAAAGGCAGACTAACCCACGACATTTGTCGACTTACGTCGTCTAATTTTTATTTACTCAACCTGTATTTACGTATTCGCAATTAGAATGGAATTTATGCTTTACAGTGGACAATTGACGTAGACATACTGGCTTCAAGTTAAGTGGTTAAAAGTGCAAATAGGAATATTAATGAGGCCGTGGTGTATTGTCTTGTTATCTTAAATAACAAGGGTTATCATGCATGTTTCAATTAGATGGGACAATTGGACCAGGCATGCCTCTGCGTAACGAGGACCTCGGCAGTGCTATCTCGGCTATAAATAGCGGCTGTTACATAAATTAAATACTTTTGTCAGATTCGTGACATTCGCACTTAATAAGCGTGCTCCAGTTCGTGATTTAATCGATTTAAAACAGTTAATATCGAACAATTGGAGGTTTGTTGACTGCTTTAAAATATATATTTAATATTTGAGTAAGGATTTTATGACACGTTAATGTTATAATTGTATGCGCAGTAAAATATAATAGCTACAAATCTAGATGTTATATGACCTTTTTGGTGTTTTTGGTAAGCAATTTGAATCCTGGCTGGTATTCTAAAAAATATTTGTGGTTAGATAAGAGATTGTTAATGCAGACTGCATGATTATTTATTGACATTTTATTGCACAACAATAAACATACAACAAGAGTTAAACGACGAACACAAAATAATTGAAAATATTAATAAACGTAACATTTTGAGCGATTTCATAGCTAATTTGTGCTTTCATTTATTAGGTATATATAGTTAAGCGATCTCTTCCAGGCAACATAAACAAATCAAGTTTGATAAAAAAAATATAATAATTGGTACTAAGTCATAGCATCTTGTTTACATCTATGTATGAGCTAACGTTATTTTGTCTCGAGGGTAGATGTTGTAGACAGTAGATGCTAGGTCACGCATGCGCAGTGCAGTAGCCGACCTTGCGGCGCAGTGGCACGCGGTGTTGGGTTTCGCTTCGGCCACATTTCTGCCGCTCGCCGCGTGCGGTTCTACTGCGATGGAATGCTTCACATGATAGCTCCGCTTCACATTTGATATGCTCTCTACAGCATTGTTGGAACACCACAGAATCACTCAAGCCTGTCATCGAATCAAAGGGCTAAAAGCTTGGGTTTTAATCCATGACACGACCTTGTCAAACGCAATATTAAATACAAGATTTTACGATATTGTTCCAGATTTCAATATATTTTGTTTGGTTTTTATATCACATCTTCATTTTCTTTCATGTCAATAGAATCGTTGATTGATGATATTTTGACTATTTTAGTTAGTGAGCATCCTGTGCCGGAGATCTTAGTGTTTTGACGGTTTAATTACAATGCTTTACTTTATTGAGCAAGTTTTAATTGCGCGTATTTACTTCTCCAGCCGCTAACACCGCTTTTTTAGTTAACAAATGAATCTATTCGCTGTTATTAGATACAACGTTAAAAGCATAAGATGCAAAAGGAATAATTCTTGTTTGTGTAATTATGCAAGGATTGCAAAACCAGTACTTTAATTTGAATAATTTCGTGATTAACACCTGTACCTAATCTGCAATGAGTAAAGTACTTGTGCATAACTGTCGTGATTTACTATAGAGACGCAAATACTTATGGTAATGAACCAGGAGCCACAATACTAGATAAAACTTGCTTTACAATATTGCTTAAGCTCGTTCTCGAACGTTATATCCATTGATATAACTATGGTCTTATATACATTTACACCATTAAGTCTTGAGTACGAAATTAAAAGTTTCCTATTAAAATCTTTAAAGTTATATAATTATTAAAATGTAAAACATAGTGTTTGTTGTGGAAATATTTTTACACTTTAACTTAAATTCTTTCACACACCTACAACCACTAATGCTGCAACCACCGAATTTTGTGTTTTTGTTAATAATTTATGCACTTCTTGTACTTTACCCTCTGTAGGTGTTTTTTTATTGTTCCATTTTAGGGTTGCCTGGAAAAATCGCTTGTTAGCGATAAGGCCGTCCGTTGCGTATTAACTTATGTAACCTGCTTTTTTATATGTATGTTTTTGTATAAGGTACCTAACGAAGAGTAAATAAATAAATGCTTTAGTTTTATTTTGTTTTGTTTATTACATTAGTTTATTCATAGTATATAGTCATATTTTTGTATATTTTGTGTCTGCGATGGAAGGCTAAAGACCTGTTACCACAGAACTTCTATATAGTAGAGTGCCCGGAGCATTCAAAACCGTAAAACCTAATAATATGTAATAATCCTAGTATTGTCTTTTATTGACATAATTTTTACACATAGAAAAACACTTTTTACCGGATTGAAATTATGTATTTTTATAGATTTACAATTATTTTACATAATTTTAAACCTAACCGAAGTTTCGCGTGCTATCAAAATTATGTAAAATAATTGTAAATTTATAAAAATACATAACTTCAATCCGGTAAAAAAGTGTTTTTATATTCTATAGTCCTATTATAGGCACCAACTTCTCACAAAGATGGTCAAAATCTGCAGCATGTAAACCCGTAAAATGCAATATTGTTAAGAGGCAAATAAACTTCATTATTATTAATGTTCTATATATAATATAATTAAATGACAATAATGATTGTAAATTGATATCAGTAACACGGGTCGAGTCGTGTGAAGTTGCGCGAAGACCTTTGCTCTGGAGAGGGCGCACCTGCCACGATAACGGAGCTCGTAATATCAGAGATTTATGTCGGCGAATTAAAATGAAACGTCACTTAATTTAATCAACACTCCCCGCTGCGCAGACTCACATCTGTGCTCGCTACAAATCCAGATGAATCACTTTGTTTTGCAGTTCATTCTAAGAATCAATTAATAATTATTATAATTTATAACGATAAAACAATTATTAATATTGTTATGTGATACGGCGTATAAATTTACTAATGTGAAACCTAGTGTAAACTGACACCGCTCCCAACTGGTTGCCGGTACACCTGTGAACTCTTATCACGTCAAGTCTTATAATAGCCTCACCGAATTATTTTTCGAACAGTTTCATTTTCTACGCCATTAAATTAACGTATATTTTATAGGAAAAGATTATTTTATTATAAGCTATAAATTATATTAATAGACGTAGTTAATAATGAGTTTATATGGGAAATGTGATACTAAATATAAGTTAACAATAAATAGGATAATAAATTCTCGTATAACAAGAGTGATAGCAATTGAGGGTCAAACTTTAAACAAAACTGAACTGAGTCATGGCCTTTTAAATGCTCCTAATCGAGGCCATATAGATTAAATATCCCAGAATCCAGACTACCTGCTTAACATCTGCACGTTTTACACAACACATATACAATTAATTCTCAAATACATTTCTCACACCTAAATACCGCTGGCTTGTTACCTTAGGGATTTTTCAATAAATAAACTGATAAAATATACTTAAAATGAAAGCAATTTCCTTAAATTGAAAGTATAATAACGATTATGCTTTACTGTGACAGAATCTTGTCTTTTATGCTGACTCTACCAAATAAGGGCAGGTCGTTGCACTGCAGTCTTTGTTTAAAAAACATATGTCTTCTTATACGTGTACGGAACGCCAACTAAGGTGGAATAATGAGTCAAAAGGCTACATTTGTTCAAAAGGAATGCGTAAGGAATTGAAAACGCTGTGACTTAAATTAATTTATGCAAACAAGTGAAGGTGGGCAGGACAAAGAAAATGTTTACAGACTCGAACTCTACGGATATAAACCTAGAAATCAATTAAGCTCCACATCATATCCTATAGCTTCGTTATTCCGGCAACTCTATTTTTTCAAGAACAGCCTTCCTAGCTTAAATAGATAGCCCAAAGATTTTACTGGCTGTAAAATGTCAATCCGAATTATCAATCTAGATGAAGCGATACGTGTTCCATTATGTAATGAGTCAGTTGTAAATGTAATTATGTATTATTTGGATTGTGTCCGTAGTCGCGATCGTATCGAATGTCGTGTCAGCACGGGGTCTGCCAGGTGTTTGCTTTGAACAATAATCGCCGATCCACCGTCTTATAGATCAAAATCGAAACCTGTTTTATTATTTTAAAGTTGTAACTTGTAAATGACGCAAGTATTGGTCGCAGGTGCGAGCGAGTACAAAACGAGATGTGAGACACACCGACGCCGAGGACAGCGAGCCATCGGCCAAGCTAACCTAACCTTTTTTTTTTTTTTTTTTTTGATATCCGAGGTGGAAATGCATTTGCGCATCCCCTGAACAGGGGTATGTGGGACTCGACCCACGCCAAAATCTCTGCTATTCAGAGACTGGGTGAGCAATACCCACTAAAACCACCTCGAGTAGTTCCGACAAAGCCGCGTTACAGAGGCTCCGGGGTCGCTGTCGCATTCTACCGGGACCAAGCTAACCTAACCAGTTAACTCATCTCTATTCATTTTTATTCATAACACATTTGTCAACTTCACATTAGCCCTTAATGTTAATTCTTCATCGGGCGCGTTGACGTAATTTTCGTAGAAGTCCACTGGATAGGTCAAAGGGCTAGATAGTCGCAGTCAATAATATGTTAGTGCTTCGGTCAAACGAAGTGATAAGGAAATATTAAATGAAAACAATACACACCTAAGGGAAATACATACGAATGTACGGTAGATACACTGTATATTTTCCACTGGTAGTGAAGTGCTGCAGAGAATTCTAATTGCGTGTTTATTCTTTGATCAATTCGCGGCATACTTAGTTATGCTAATTAAACAATGTTTGTCTGTGTGTAGGTATGTGTGATACGCAGAGCGCTGCAGACAGGCCGCGCGGCGTCAGTGCTCGGCGCCCTAGAGTCTGCCAGCCGCCTATCATTATTCCCGTCCAAACGTTTACCAGACAACCTTTATCCTTGTATCATCATTTGCGACCTGTATGCCGACGATACGCGCCAAGATCGGATCTCTTTGTACCGTATGTACTTGGTAGGAGCAGCTTTCTAGTTCTCTAAAATGAACTACATTATTGCGCTATTAAAATTTTATGATAAATGCAATTTACGAAAAGAATACGTTGTGCAATTAATATATCTTGTATCGCAAAATGCAATACATATTAAAAGTAAAAAACTATACGAATAAAAAGCAACATCATGAAGCCACATTTTGTTTCAATAAAAACCGCGGACGACATTGAACAGCCGGCCGGATGAATTAAACTCTGCAATCGGGATTCCATTTATATCTGTCTGTTTTCCTGTTGCCCGGACTCCGGACAAATACCTCTCGAACGATGCACCGGCAGAGCCTGTTACCCTCGTCCTATATCTTCAATTGCGACCATTTGTTGTGTACGAAGCTGCAATTTTTCATATTTTATAAACTAATAAATTACTCTTGAGTAGAACTAGATGAAAAAACTTGTTAGCGACTGAAAATTTCGATGTCATGTGCTAAATTGTTATAGTTAACGTTAATAAACTTGTATCTTGTTTTAACCAACTGAGTAATTAATGCAATCAGTCGGAAAACCTGCCCAGTTATTCCTTAAGTGGTTCGTACTGAGTATGGAGTGTATGTATGTTGTCCTGAAAGGTTTGATTTGGATTCGCGGAAGCATGGCGACCAAGCGTCTGCGCGGTTGCTTGCACCTGCCGTTGCCTCGAGCTATTTATAAATCACGAAGTATCATGTACATTGTGCAATGTACATAAACAGTCATCGTTAGATACCTAAAGCTTGAATACGATCATTTTTTTGGTAATGTGTAAGTTGTAAGGTGCAGGTTGAATACATAATTAAGTGAATTGTGTTTAGCGTTCTAAAGCTTTTGTTTAAATATCTGAGTGTACAATGCACTTGAGTGAATGTTGGTATTATTTTTAATTAATCACGTACACAAGTGTCAACAGAATATTAACATAACACGCTCCGGTCATTTAAGTTTTAGAATTCAAAGTTAAGTAAAATAATTTTTGATTATTGTAATATAATGTATGTTTGTGTGTTTTTATCATTAATTTTCTAAATTATCATAGTGTAGATATACTAGGCTTAGACGGTCATTACACGCCCTTGCACCAGGCCGATACTTATTGTAAGCTTTAGCGATGAAGTTAGGTAATAAACATTAATAAATAGTGTTCAAGTTGCGCAGTTTACTTATAATATAATTTTCCACGAGAAAACATTATAATGAGATAACTTTATGTGTCATTGAATAGTGAAACGTTTACTAATGACTGAATAAATATGTAGAATTGGTCTTTAAAAATAACACTTTATATTTTAAACTGTAGATAGACATATTTAATAAGAATTTAGTTATATGTTACAAAAACTTCTGAAGGTAATTTTGCCAAAGTATCGTCAATGCTTCATCGTATTGATTGATTACTGTATACTTATTGTACCTGTAGTGAAAACAAATGTAACGATAAGAAAAAAAATACCCAAGGATTTTACGCTGTAGTGATTTCGACGTTGATATATTGTAAATTAAAGTAAAAGTATTAAAGTATATATATATATACTTTCTATACTAACTTCTTGCGAATTAGGGGTTACCTTTGTTAGTATTTTTATAAGAGGCGGAGGAAACGAGCTAGACACCCGTTTTAGTGGGTACGTTGCGTTTGAGGGAGGATTTATCTTTCTTTTTTAATAACTACCACTCAACTAGTGTCACAAAAATAAAGTGTAAATACCCTTAGTAACACTAAGGGACGAGATGACAACCAACCAAAGCCGAGTGATTTACGCAGTACCTTTAAATGATTAGTATTATTATTAACTGTTAACTTTCTTTTACAGTTAGAAAATAATTCATGGTTCAAACGGCGTGGTGCGGTAGCTGAATAAATATTATTTTTAACGATCATTGCTGCATGTTTGTGCTATGTTCAACATGTTTGCGTAACAGTGTTGGCCTAGGAGCGGTTTACGCCTGGCAAACACACGTACGAAACGATGCTCGCTCCAACTTGTTTGCCGCGCTCTCCGCGGCACTGATAGTCTGGTCATTGCTATAACAAATTATTTAATGAATTATCAAACTTTAATAGACATCAAGAGATTATTTTTTATTATTATAATTTATTTTTATTATTATATTTTGTTTAGTTTTTTGTAATTAGAATTTTTTCTTTGATTAGTAATTGTTCTGTTTTTTTTTGTAATGTTTGTTTTGTTTAATAATAGGTTATGATCTCTATATGTATGTCATGTTTGCCTATAAGTGCTTGTCACATTAATAATTGTATTTTGTGTTTGTTTTTACCAATGTCTCAGTGTGCCGAGCGTTGGCAAGCTTTTTCTCAATAAAAAAAAAAAGAGATTATGAACGAATCTTGCTCTGAATAACTTAGAAACTCAGTTTTCTGTTTCCTGGAGTGTGTTGGTTATTGGAGTATAATTAAAACGTATGCAGCTTTTTAATAAACTTGATCGCAGTTAATATAATAAGAGATATATAAAAGAACTACACCAAAAAACCATTTGAAGACAATTTTTCTAACATTACTTTCTAAACTGTCACGGCGCGCATTTCTCAAATATTTGGGAAATAATTAATACAGTGATAATGTAGAATTATAATGGTGAAAATTTATTGAAAAGAATGCAGTGGTTTTTGACTTTAATCGTTATATACATAGAACTTCTGTTTTATTGTGGGGTACCAGTGGGGAAATGACTAAGTTTGGGACTCTCTCTAAGCGTTATGGAAACAATATAGTTTCTGAGAGGTAATTAAAGAAATTTAAAGCCTTTAAATTTTGATGGATTGAAGTATGATTTATAAAAAATATGGTAAAAATGTACTTTTTTATATGTGGATTCTTTAATATTAACTTTGTTTAGATACAAATAGCATTTTTTGACAATCCCGTTTACGGTCTTTTGACTTTAGACATGTTGAACTGGTTATCGGGTTTAATAGACACTTAAAGTTTTTTTCTTAATCGTAACGTAGTGTCTGCACGGCAATTGGCCAGATTTTGCGTGATAAACTTCGCGCATCTTATTATGAAAAGCCCAAATTATAACGTATAGTAAACTTTATATTACCTTCGGATTACATAAATATATATTTTATTTTAGGTTATTCAATATTGTACGCGCTAAAGAAATCTATAATTCGTATTAAAAAAGTATGTTTTAAATAAACATACACCTAATACACGATAGTAAAATCTTTTCGTTTTATAATACGAAGTTAATTAGAAATAAATATAAAAAATACCTTTAGAGTTGCCCGTGCACAATCTAAGAAAAAAGAAGTGTGCGTCCAAAATCATATACTTATAAAATTAATTTATATTAATTTTGTATTAATAAACACATAAAATCATTTTGAAGTCGAATTCGAGACCTCTTCAGTCATTTTCATCATGTGAAATTAAAAATATACATTTATTGTAATACCGAAACTTTATAAAAATAATTCCTCACTAACTATGTCTAAACAAGCAATTGACACAGAGAACTACTTCATAACGCAACATGAAATTGCATTTATTTGTAATAAATCCGTTCGATATCACGCAATCGACGCAAGTTTTGTGCCAAAAGGGACACGTCCTCTATTAAAGGTCGAATACGCGAAACGATCAGCATTTAAAAGCCACTCGTAAAAACTCGACAAGGTGAACTGTTAGACAAAGGCTCATCGCATACTGAACTAATTAGGCCTTACGGGTGGAATGCGCCGCGGGCACGGCCATAATTGCCACGCCATCGACAACAGAGCTTTGCGTCTATGATTTATCTATATCCGGATTCTATGTAATGAGTATTCCACAAATTTATTGCTCAAAGCAACTCGGTAATCAGTAGCCGCTACTCGTGTTCCATTTGTGTTTCAATTTACGCTTAAAAAGTGCACGATTCGTTATCCGGCTACTCCAGTTTTGAAACGAGAACAGATCGTATATTTGATTTTATAGACCTATTTAAGTGTTATTTTAAAAGTTCAAATTTATGGATATTGTTTTCGGAGAATTCAATAATCGCGTTTAACATATTGCCGATAAAATAAGTACAAGGATTTCAAATTAATTTTCGAATACAATAAAGTTTTACACAAATTTTGAATTAAATGAGACTGTAAAAATTCAAATTAATATATTTTAATTAGTCTTTGTATTCAATATTTAACATATGTAACAAATATATATATATATATATATTTAACGTTAGATTTAATGGCTGGGCTCAAAGTCGTCCATTAAATTATTCTTAATGCTACATCAATAGTAGGTTTAACTTTTGTTCATTACAAATACAGCATAGAGTATATCACTAGGTTAATAATTTTATGTTTATATCCGTAATTAATATGTTAATCGACTATATACATACTATTTGAACCGAACTCGCTAGATTTCGGTATCTTAATAACAAACGTGATAAGGTGATGACGTCTCTTAATCTGATCGACCTAAGATGACCATAGAGTAAATGAATTGTCTCTGACACTAAGCTTTACGAATGTGAAGTGCAGAACGAAAGTGTGCCTATTCTTTATCATTACTTATTGAATGAAACTTTAATACAAATACAATTTTGCTATTTTTTTAAACGACCATTTTAGTTATGAGTTCTATGAGTTTAAAAATAAATACAGTGAAATAACTTTTCATACTATACTGGGCCATCATAAGCTTGTTGCTAAGTAGATATACATATTTATGATTGGTGCGAGGTCGGCCTTCACTTGCCGAGAGCTCAGAGGTGCCTGCCACTTTCACTCCGCCACCAGTATCTACGTGAATCTATTAAGAGATGTGTGCACTGAGATGCGGCAAATAATACTGACGATGGAGCGTTCTAGTACGACCCAACTCTCTTTTCGACGTGGATGTAGTGACGTAGTAGTGACGTCTTGTTCCTAAGTCTACCGCTATGCTTGGCTGAATATCTTTTTGAAAACTGGACTATCTGGAAAGTGGCCATGCATTTTTTGTTTTGTTTTGTTAACTGACCATTACTAACTAAAACTACATATGAAATAAATAAGTTGTTATTAAAAACTCAACTAAAAAATAGTGTACTTCAGAATATCTTAAACCTCTGGTACTACCAGGTTTGAGAACTGAACTAGTTTTAAGAGATTAGGTTATGAAAACAATTATCTTCAAGAAAAGAGCAATTCTGAAAAGGCCGGCAGCGCACTCGCGAGCCCTTTGGCATTGAGTGTCCTTGGGTGGCGGTATCACTTTACATCAGATGAACCTCCAGCCCGTTTGCCCGATATTATATAAACAAAAGGCCAGCAACGCACTCGCAAGCCCTCTGACATTGGGAGTGTCCATGGGCGGTGGTATCCTTCTATTTGAATTGCCTCCTGTCCGTTTGCCCCCCGCAAACGGACAGGACAGGAGGCAAATATAGAGGCCATGTACCTACTATTAAAAAAAGGCGACAACGGACTGTCGAGGCCCGTGTCTATAATTATATAGTAGGTAACTATTAGATGATTTTTTTAATTAGTATAGTCCGCTAGTTTAAAACAATATTTTATTAATATTTAAGCAAAAAGCACTCTCCCATCTTCATACCCCGTTGACATTTCATCTTCATGTTTTGCGTATTCCATCGCATAGTAAGAACACAATAGAAAACAATACGCATTTATAATACAATTATAATTTACGGCCATAAGAAAGTGTATAGCTATGTTATACTTGTGACTTCGTCTGTTCAAGACAAGACAAACCTGATACATCACTTAAAAACAAAAATAATAAAATAGATTTACTTTGGAGCAGTGTTGGCCTTGTGGATTCAGCGTGCGACTCTCATCCCTGAAGACGTAGGTTTGATCCCCGGCTGTGCATCAATGGACTTTCTTTCTATGTGGGCATTTAACATTTCGGTGAAGGAAATTTCGTGAGGAAATCGGCTTTCCTTGGACCAAAAGCATCGACGGCATCAGGCACAGGTGGCTGATTACCTACTTGCCTATTAGATTAACATAAGACCGTGAAACAGATACAGAAATCTGAGGCCCAGACCTAAAAAGGTTGGTGTTACTTTGGAACTACCTCAGATTTCTATATCTAAATTTAAGTTCCTTTGCATTAAATAGTAAAGCAATAATAAAATGTTTCTCTGATAAATGTGTACTGCTGATAATATTATCAATTAATAAAATAGATTACCACTATTATATCCAATTATTAGCAAGATTAATTCATTATTACTTTGATGTCTCGTTCTTATTTTATAAGTCATGTTTGACATATGGAAGTAGCATATCAAAAACATGTTGGTGCTATCTATAAATAGAATAATTTTAAAAGCGATTGTAGCAATTATGAACTTATATAATAAGGCTGTCATTTGCACACCAAATATAAAACGCAAGCAAACAACTTTCGCATTCTATAAATAAAAATAAGTTAACAAAATCTCCTCTGTTTGACAAATTAACTCAGCTCTATGTAAAACATTATTCATCTATTACTATTATCATTCTCAGCATTCATATGGTAAATTTTTGAAACCAGTCAATCAGTCAGTAGTTTTTCAGCTACTGGCAAATAACAATACAGTTTTTTTTTAAATACAAAAATAAGTTCTATGTCAAAAATGCAAAATGCAATCGCATGTGTTAAGCAGTTACTGAGGTCTGTGGAAAACATTCTTCACTTATTACTACCTAGGTAACACTGAAAATGTTTAGAAAATGAAAAACAGCTTAATGTAGAAAGTTGCCAATACTTTTGAACTTGACTCATACTTCCTCTTATCTTCCTCTATCATGCGTCGCACAGCACTAATGTTATCTTCAGTAGTCGCTGTTAAAGGACGTCCCTCACGCGGATCATCATTGAGATTGCTACATCCACGCTTAAACTCGTTAAACCAACTGTAAATAGGGGCACAAGATGGGGCTTCATTAAGAAATGCTAATCGCAACCTATCATAGCTTTTATTGTTGAGTTAAACGAAAGTTATAATAAATCATTGACCGAAAATTTTCTCGCGTAAGGTTCATGTTCACGTGTAACAAGAGTTTTGGATTTGCCGCCAATTTTCAAAAACAATTGACAAATGAATGCAATAGGTTACCAAAGAGTTCTAAAATTGAAATTAAAAAAAGTTTTCATTAGTAATGTTTCTAACTAGCCAGTTCTAAACATTTTCAGTGTTACCCACGTGTTATCATTATCATCATTCTTACGATACACTTTTGAAACAAGTCCAGTAGTTTTTCATCTACTGGCATATAATAATAATTTTTTTTAATAATATAAAAAAAAGTTCTATATCAAAAATCAATCGCCTGTGTTAAGCAAATATACACTTAGTGAGGTCCATGGAAAACATTCTTCCCCTATTACTATTATCATTATCAGCATTCTTATTGTGAATCTTTTGATACCAGAACTTTTTTAATTAAATACAGGCATATAATAATTTTTTTTTAATAATATAAAAGAAGTTCTTTATAAAAATCGTCTTATATCATCAGAATTTTAGGTTGTATTCTCATACGTATTCGATAAGTTTTCTTTATGAGTGACAGCTAGTGGTTCGCACGGCTTTTTTAAAACTCTAAAATGATTTTTTTAACTCAGACCAGTAATGAGTTAATTCCTTATAAGCAATAACAAATATTATATAACAAAAAGTTCAAGTCTTTTACATAAAAAATTCTATATTTTATAATAATTAATCTTCAAGGCTATCTTCCTTCAAAAAAGTCATAGACAAGAGTAATGTCATTAATCATTTGACAAATTGAATCAGTGTATGTAAAATTTATTTAAAGGACGTTTTAACTGCTTTTAGTCTCATTCTTACTGACGAGTTCTGAGTTCAAACCCTAATTGTGCCATAGGTTGCCATGGATTTTTCTATATCTTTTTTAGAATGGAATCTCGCTGTTGGCTGGTTTTGGCGTTTTTCTATGACCAACCAATGCATTATTAGGAAAAGTTCTGAAAAGAGACCCATATCGCGTCAGTCAGGTACTGATCACCTATTTGTCTATAAGGAAAAATATTATCGCCGCATTCTTTGTGAGTTTATAATAAAAATAGAAATCTTCAAAGCACAAAAATGTACAGGTACAGTTATTAGAACTTGTTTAACGTCTCATAGATTTAACTACGTGTCAAGTTTGTTCAGTTAATTACATCCTAATTAACGGATAAAAACTATTAAATGGACTTGTCATCGGTCATAGGCGTTCCATCGAGTCTCCAGCTATTACAGTATATGTACTGTATATGTGTATTTTTTTTACTGTTCGTAGGTAAGCAAATGTACTGAAGTATAATGTTAAAAAAACTTCTTTGACTCAAACAAATTTGGACCACTATTATGTAGAACCAGCTACCCACTGAAGTATTTCCGAACCAATTCGACTTAGGGACCATCGATATTAAAGAGCCAATTCTTAAAAGGCTGGCAACTTTCAAGCCCTCAGGCATTGAGTACTCATGAGCGGTATCCTTAACATCAGGTAACCCTATTCGTTGATTGCCCCCTTTTTACAAACTATGTATAGGTAAGTTATAGTGATAGTGCACATTTTAATTTTACACTAACAAAACAAGTCTAGACTAGTCTAGAATATATTGTTGTTCAAGTATATATTAAATAACTATAACTATACTATGAAACGAATAAAATTTCAAATAAAATCTACCGCACTTTTTCGTAACCTACTGTAATCACAGTATTTTAACTTTCGCGTAGTGGCGTTCATAGACCATCGCATTCAAAACCGGTGTTGCGCAATATAAGGTCGACCCCAAGGACGTGGGTTCGTTGCCAGAAATAAATAGCTGTTATGTCCGTCTAGCGCACGCTGGAATGCACTGGATTTTCAAGATAAAATTAATGCAAATCGATAGCCCTAGAACCAAGTTTCTACCTGCGTTCCTTTACATCGTGTGATGACAAAATTGTTTGCACAGAGTTTATATAATCTGTAAGAAAGAACGGCACCTAATGAATATTTAATTTAAGTTCTATTTCAGTTAACTAAATGAAATTCGGTTGTCTGACATAGTAATTTTTAATGAATTCTTTAAAACCTATATACACGGCCAAACATATGAAGTGGTCGTTAATAAAGACAATATATTTTTACTTAATTATTAGTAATTAAATGACGTTACAAATGTGAAAAACTAATTACGAGTGCTACCTCTCTTGAAAAAATGACAGTTTGAATCCTTGTGGGCATGATTTCGCCTACGTTTTTAACGTTTTGATACGTTCCCATAGAAATGGAATCTTCCTCAAGAGTAGAAAGGAAGATGCCATCTTTAATGGGTATTAACATTAGTAACTTTATTTAAATAAAATAAAACTTCTTCAAAACCTAATGTTTCTTTACACGGTTTTGGCTAGTATAAGATACAAAAATCGACGACGCATCAGGCACAATAAATTGAAGCCATTTTTCATTCATTACTTTACTATAAAGAAATCTGAACCTTAAACGTTGTAATCTCTTGACGTGTAATACATAAAACGTATACTAAAAATGTTATATAAATAAGAGGAAAAAAGATATATACCAAAACAGAAGGTAGGACTGATTTTGTTTTGAAAGATTATAACGGTACAAGCGAAATAAACAATAATTTAAATGAGATTAAACGGTAAAACTATGTTTATGTCTATTACCGGACAGGTCTAAATGAATATAGTAATAGCCTAACACCAAGTTTAAGATATTAAATATATAGAAAGTGTTAACAATTACCTTATTGACATTAGAAATTAAATATATAAGAAATCGTCTAAAGGATAATTAGTCTCAGAGTCACCGACAATTTGGTTTGACATTTTTTAATTATTTATAGAATAATAATAGCAATTTCAGTACTGCAATATAGCAGGTAACTGCGTGATATCCACATCAATTTTTGTGTATCCAATAATAACGGCGTGTAAATATATATTACATTCTCTTTTACTAGTGATAAAAGTTTCAAAATCAGTTTAATACTATCATAAAGAAAGAAAGATTAGGACGCACTAATTAACACGTTAATGAAGAGAGATAAAACAAAATATATAGAGTTCTGCCTTGCGATTCTGTAACTCACTTTTCGAATTTGATTAGTTTATTGTTTATCAGAATGCCAAATCATAAAATGCCTGCTTCACGACTGATTTGAGAGCGACTGCCGATGCGAAAACCGCTGTGGGAGTTCGAAAAGTGAGTTACAGAATCGCAAGGCAGGCCTTACTCAGGACACTAGGGGAAGCTTTATGACCACAGCACTGACCCTTAGTGAGACCACTGAGTATTTGACGTAGAAAGTAATAAGTAAGTTAGTAATAATTCTTTATTTTGTCCCGTATAACATTTGAAACAAACAGCACGATTAATAATTACAATTAAGAAGGTATTGGGACACTGCTTTCCTAGCTAGGTAAGAACCTGTGATATAAATTGTGAATTAAATAAATAAACATAGGTTTATAAACCTTATGTGCGTGTGTCCAAACATGTCCTAAACGATTGATATGTCTTGATTAACGATAAATTTTTTGTGTGTTGATGTGGTGTGGTGATTTACAATGTTATTTTTTAAGGGTTGAAATTTTATATTTAAGACGTATATTGCAAAGTCTGTCGGGTCCACTAGTTATATTTAACAAGGCTAAATTTTGTTGTGGTTTTTCATAAAAAAATCTGATCTTTTCATACCCGGATCATCCAACAAATTCTTTATAAACATTCATTCTTGAGATAAACTTTTTACTTTATTAAACACTAGTGGACCCGACAGACGTTGTCCTGCATGATATTTCAAGCAATTAGTAAAGCAAAGTATGAAAGTACCGACTGCAGCGCCATTTGGCGGGCTGATTTGTGAATCTAAACCATTCCCAGGTCCCCTTGAACACACACAAAAAATTTCATCAAAATCGGTCCAGTCAGAGAGAAGTTCAGTGACATACACACTCACAGAAGAATTATATATATAAAGATATAAACGTTGGCTTGGAATGTTCCCAATTTTGCGATATATTCAATTTTTTTCTCACCAGCATATGACCGTCTTCGTTTATCTTTTTTAATTCAATGTATATTGACGAATTAATTATCCGAAGTTCAATAAGTGGCGCGTGAGCATTGGAGATGTGGCCGGCAAGACGGCGAGTCGGTAAAATATGTCATCACCGTTATATGACCAGACACGTGACCACATACCATGCACTATTTTTATCTTCTCAATGTACTTAGATGTACTCAATCAAACGAATTATTAAATTACATACAGGTAATATGATGCAGTTTCAACACTTCTACTTTTAATTATAGAATTTCCAAAACAAATAAGGAAAATATATTATATCTATTTTGTTAAATGTTCACAAATAAAATTATTACAATAATGGATATTTTCCATTTAAAATGAATAAAATTGCGGTCAATAAACTTAATTAAACAAACAACTGTAATACTCCATAGTTATCACCAGCAACATAATAGATTTTGTATTAATTTTGTAATTGTGTTGTCAAAACGATAACACTAGTTTTGACACAAAGATTGATCAATGGATCGTTCTATTAATTTAATCTGTACTATTTGCATTCGTGAAGATTTAAGCAATTTTGACGAAAACTAATCTTGCGCAATAAATTTCAAAATTCTAAATTGAAAATCATTTATCCATATAGGTAACACAATGTACACTTATGAATGTCAAAAAGAAAATATATATGAAATGCTTCTAATTTTACATTTACTGCGAGTTCTCAAATCAAGGGCGTAAAACGGAAGAGAAGAACTGGCAGTAAACTCTCCGCCACTCTTTAATCAAAATTAATCGCCAAGTTTTTTGTTTCATACAACGTTTCTAAGGAGCTGCAACCATTACACCATGTTCCACATGACATCTTAAGTAATAAATAATAATAAAATGTGTAAGGTTACAAAGTGTATTGTAACCTTTTAGAAAAGTGATGGCATAGGGTTGTCAGTGTCCATTGGGTTGAATGCCTTGGCGAACGTCGAGGGCCCATCTTAAGGTCGTGTGGAGGGCTGAATAGCAGAGGGCTTTAAGTGTAGACACAGCCTTACAGTCCCCGCGTCAAGACATCCATGGCGCGGGCCTGCGTAAGCGCATTTTCACCTCATTTAAAAAAAAGGATTATCAGCGTACGACTCTCATCCCTGATGTCATAGGTTCGATACCCGGCTGTACTCCAACGGACTTTCCTTCTGTGTGCGCATTTAACACTCGCTCGTACAGTGAAAGAGAAAACGTGAGAAAACCACCAAAAATGTCGACAGCGTATGTCAGGCACAGAAGGCTGATCGACTATTTGAAAAAACAAATGATCACGAAAGAAATCTAAGGCCCAGACCTAAAAGGTTGTAACGCCAAAAGTTGGTCCTTTTATAGTTTTGATGACATATTTTTCTGTTTTCTTCTATTTTGTTATTGCGCACTGCCATAAAACGTTCCCATTATATCTGTGAACATAACCATTATGTTTACACTTTTCGTAACGACACCATTTTGTGAAATTACTGGATCATTTCTCCTTATTCGGATAGCTATATACAGTCCGCAGTTTACAAGTAGATTTAAGATTAAATTAAATTACAGTAATATGAAAACGAATTATAAATGTTCATTATTGAATTGTATCTAATTTCTTCTATCATTCTTATATCATAAATAGCCTTAACAACTTAAGAATCGATTTGATATGATTTTCTTGTAATGTCCTCATTCAACTCGTTTTCATTAGTCATTTTGTATATATATACACATTTCTAACATAAGAAAGTGTCAATAACGCTACTTGCAGTATCTATTGAGGAGAAGACACTCTGTTCTTATATTCAATTTTTTCACTCACTGTTTAGCACTTAATAGTAAGGTGCACTAATACTAATTCACTAGGTCAAATGGTTTTGTCCTTTTCAGTCACTAGGCCCGTGGTATCAAGGAGTTGTATAGCCTCGACATTCACGTGATGGTGGAGCCTATGTTCGTGGGCTTTATATGGTCTTAGTAAATACATTGTAAATTTGTTCGACGTCCAGAAGGCAGAAATATGTAGTTTATGTTACCACCACATTATAAACTTTTTTAAATAAAAATTTAATCATGTATATATAAATATTATAAGAATAAACATATGCAATATACGTTTCTGTAATAGTTTTCGACAATTTCCTATAATCTAATATTTTCTTAACATTGCTTTGAACATAAACTGCCTCGAGTCCTACACGACTAAGTTCTTTGAAATGTGTACTATACTACTATAGATTTAATTAGATTTTAATGAAACCATTTGAGTCCAGTAAAGTTCCTAAAGAATAATAATTATGATGTATAATTACACCTATTAGAATGCTAACATAACTGTTTTTATGAAAAACAATATGACTAACAACATAAAAACTTATATTTATTATTTATTTGATATATATTTATTATTAAATTAATATCAAAGATAAATTATATAATTTATTCAATATATACATAGATAATTATACTTTTACAGTATCGCAATACAGCGAGGAAACACTGCCAGCATTATAGGTAAAGCAGGGACCAAACTTTTTGAATTTGTTTTATTTTTCTATTTTATTATTATTACTATGTAGGTTAAGCATATTGTAAATAATGTATATTTGTGTGTTGGAAATAAGTAATTACATGTGTTAATCTTGGAGTTCCTTGGAGGAGGCCTTCACCTGCGAAGGGGTTCTTGAAAAAAAATGGGAAACAGATATAAAAAATAGGAAAAAAACGAAATTAGTGAAATTTATTTTCTTACAAATATATATTAATAAATAGTATTAAGTTTAATTGTTCTTTTGCAAGAAATAAATAGGCTTTCTTATTTTTTTAATGGATGTGTTAATCACAAAGAGCTTTAAATGTAAATCTTTGATCAATTTAATTAAATAGAGCCAAGTAAGCATTGAATTTGTTCCTACCAATGTTGACCGGACACGTTCTCGCTTATAACATAGCATGTCTATTACACGTCCATGAGGTACGTGGTGAGACAGAAAAAGCATTGTTTATCACCAATGGTATAAACGGTCGTTGCAACATTGTTGATTATCTACAGGAATTTTCCACTCCATCGAAATGTTTGATGTGACGAGGCCCTTACGGTGAAAGTTTGTTATTGAGGTGCCAGCATGCCTACGGGACAAAATGTAGCTTGGCACGCGAGCGCCTAATTTCGGGATTTTTATTGAAATTTTTGTATGGCTAGTCTAAGTCTCTGAAGCGCATTAGAAAAATGCTCTTGAAATAAAATGGCAATATGGAAGATAATTTTTATGTTTAAATGCAATCAGGTGGATTTCGTTTGTTATTTAAAGTATTTAGATCAAATATTCTGTGACGTATAAGGTTAAATTGCTCGCATCAAATGTTAATTTGTTCGCAAGACATCATGCGATATTATCAAGATCAAAGTTGCACTCAAGACGGCGTAAGTATTCTAGACAACTTATCTATTTTTAGTACCACAACTTTCCTTAAGTCGCTGACTAATCCGGCGCCAATATATTCACTAGCATAGACCTCGCAAATCTACAAAAGTGACGTGCCGTATGTAAGGGGATAAATTAATAAGACTAACCATGAAGTTGTACGACGATACAATGTATGAAAATGTATTATGAAAAAAAAAACCAGTTTAATTTGTGCATACTCGAAATATTTTCGAAGAGGCTGGCGGTCGATGGCCGCACGGTTTGATTTTGCTTAGCTTTATAAAGTAGATAAAGTGCGACTGACAATAATTATTATTATCAATGCATTGCACAGCTTATCACAAACATAGCACACACTCTTGTGTAATAATATCGACTCGACGCTTTTAATATAATAGAATATTTTTATCTATTATAAATACCAATCTATACAGTAATATGTATAAATAATTGACAGAGATAATAAAAGCATCATTCCTTTATTGAAACGAATAGTTTTAATAATTTTAACCTATTTATGTATAATATTGGATAACAGTAACTTTATTTGTTGGATAAAACATTAACATTTAACAGTAACTTTATTTGTGTATAAACAACCGCCTACATATATTATATATGAAGTACGAAAAAAATAATAATTAGGTCAAGAATTTATAAGGATGCAGACGAAAAGCAAGAGTTTACGCGTCCAACTTCATTTAATACTTTTTGTCTCTAGGGAATGCGAGTTGTCAGACTTTAGTCTGGTCTGTAACACAGTGCGGGGGGCCAATCGCCTTTTGTTTTTATACCCATGCAAGAATGCAAAACAATTATAATTCCCTCAGGGATAGGTCGCTTCAGAATCAAGCTCACGTAATCACAAGGGGTTCTCGTTTCTCCACTATCTTTTACATCTCATTCGGATTGCGGTTTGGCTTAATTGGACTAAAAAGATTATTACCACTCGTAGCTAAACCGAGATGCCTAGCAGAACAGAACCAAATTTAATTAGCGATAGGTGTGGTTCTCTGACAGCCGAAAGAGCGTCACAATCAAAGATACCCACGCTGGCCAATCCATTTACCTTAATTACGACGAGATGGGGATAAATCGGCGTCCAGCCGTCCACGGCCGAGTTACGAGCGGACCGACTATAAAATAAATTATACCCACTTCGTTCGCCTCCACTCAGTTTTTTGTTGCCATCCACGATGAAAAAAGACAAAAGCAAAGCTCGAGAGGACGAAATACGAGCCAAAGACAAAGCTTAAATTTATCTACTGATAATATAGACGTAGGGCGGCGGGCCCGGCAGACGCGTTGCCGGGTGGCCGGCCAAATTATACAGGCGGGCATTCCTGCGGCCCGGCAAAAACATGATATATCGCTGCTTTGTGACGAAATATTTTAAATTTGGAGACCTGCCACACTCTAAATGGAATTCGATTTTAAATAATATTATCTTTAGCATTCTTTGTCAACCACTTCATAAACGAGATTTGAATGTATGGACGGCGTACAGTTAAGTCGAATATTTACCATAATTGTGTCCATGATTAATGTCAAAGATCCCATCGAAGTAGAATTCTAATGACCTCATGGTCTTGTTAATCAGTATTATTCAAATAATTATTATGACTACATTCACAAAGGACCTTTTGTAAGAGTATCATATAACTGGTAACAGTAGCAAGTGCTAAGTTTTGTTTATATTGCTAATATTTACGAGGCATTTTTGTTAGGTGTGCCGTTATAACATTACTACGAATTCCGAACTCATTTATGAAAAATAGGCAGATTACACATCCTCTGGTGTGTGTGTGTGTGTGTATTTTATTAATTCAAGGAAGTTACTTTATTTCTATTACAATGTGGCATATACTAGAAGTTACGTATTTTTAAACCACAAGTTACGCAAATGTGTCATTGTAATGGTGAAAAATAATACATGAAGATAAATTTAATATTTTATTATATCATTATCGTTTCAATAAAATAATAATAATTACAAGAATATGTATATACAAGTTGATTATGTACAATTTTCGAGGCCACGACTATATATACACTGGGTCCACGATATATCACTAGGTCCACACTGGGCTCAGCCTTCGTCATCGGCAGCCACACCCTACCACCATCATGTCTTGATAGTTTTTAAGCACCACATTGTTCACTTCGTCCATATACAACATAGATATAGAGGAAAGTTGCGTCGGCACACAACACGCTTTCGGCACCGCGGCCGGATTCACTGAGTTCACTAAAGTCTGCACAATCGCATGGTTGGTACCATTGAGGTGATCCGCTAATGGGAAAGGGCAGTCGCCCTGGCAATAGTAGGCTTCGTAGCCCTGGGGAGCGACAATCCAGTCACTCCAACCCACATCCGCGAAGTCCACGAACAGAGGGCGCCGCTGGCAGATCTCCCGCGCCTCCTTGCGCCTGTGGTGAGGCCGGTGGCCCTTGCGCTGCGTCGCTCTCTTATTTCTAGTCAGCGACGTCTCTCCACGCTCCCGAGCCGTTCTGGCTCTCGCGTCCTCCGTGTAAAGCATCAGCAGAGGCTGGATAGCGCTCCATTCCTCGTGCTCGTCTGTGGCACGCCGTCGGACGCGAATATGTGGAAATTTTATACTTTCATTGCCTACGGTCTCGTCTATGACGCGCACTAATAGGCCATGATTATGTAGCGGCTCCTTGAGCCACCTTCTCGCCGCGCTGAGGGCGTCCGCCGCGACCGAGCCTTGGCCGGGTCGGAGCGGAATTGAATCGAGGAGTCTCAAAATGGGTTCGCTCTTTCCTCGTCTGCCCGGGCGGACCACGTCGTACAGCAGCAGCCTCTGCGTGCCGACGACACCGACGGCGCGTTGAAAGGTGACATCCGCGCCGCGAGCGACCTCGTCGCCGGGTACGCCACTTATGTTGAAATATAGGCGAAAGCGATGCTCCTGAGGGAAGCGGTCGTCGAGGTCCGTAGCGGTGTGGTAGAAAGAGCGCACCGTGTTGGCGGCGGCGGCAGGCAGCGCGCCTCGCGCATCATACAAGATGCGCATAGCTTGCGGCACTGGTGTCGGCGGGCGGGAACGGGGCGAAGGGCGCCGGGGCAGCCCCAGCAGTGCCAGCAGCTGCCGCTCGGCGGCGGCAAGGCTCTCCTCGTCCGGCCCGCCGGCCGCACACAGCGCCACCAACGCGCACACCACCGCGCATGCGCACGCCCCACGCATAATTCTCCTCGACCCACCTGGGAACAAACAAACGCTACATTAATTCATTGAACTTAAATATCCATTCACCATTTTCCTTTAAGATAATTTTTAAATTTCGAAATTGTAATGAAAATAAATAAAATGTATCAATGATGAATGTATTCAATACTTAGAAACCATTCAATATACAAATTAGATTAACTGGCTTGCTTCATTTACTGAACTCAAATTCCCTTACATCGAAATTCTTTTTTACAATTCCGAAATATGAATTTCCAAGAGACATGAATAATAATTCAAACAGTACTACTAGTTAATCAACAAAGGTTAACATTGTGCGCAACCGGTAGTCATTTTATCTCAATATTTCTAACAAGTGCACCGACACAATGTGTATAATACTATCTCTTATGTAATAAGTTTTCATTGACGATAAAATAAGCATAGATAACTTAATCAAAAAACAGACTATAAATTGAGTTATAGGTAAATGTAGTTCTGAAATATCAAAATATGTACATTCTAATAATTCCATAACAATATTTAAATAAAGAATATAAATTGTATAAGAAAAAATGTAAGCTAATATACAAAGTTTACGCAAAGCAATGCTTCGAGATGAAACACTATAATGCCAAATGCGTTTATCTGTAATCGATAAAAATACAATGCAATCTGTATTCTATATCCATACAAGTGAGGGAACTGGGACAGACCATTTAAGGCCTTGTAACACCATTCGCGTGTGCCATTAATTAATTATCTAACAATTGACGCAAGTTATACAAGACTAGGTATGAACGCGACGTCGGTGTACGAATTCAAACTCAAAATATCTTTATTCAAGTGGGTAACCAAGTACACTTTTGAATCGTCAAGTTAATTTTTGACAGATGACATAATGACAGTTAGAAATTAGAATTTAAAATAAGTACTTTGATTTCGTTCTTCTACGCTACCAAATTGTTTTAAGCTGTGAACTCTTTCAATTTTAGTAAATAGTTTTTTATTCATTTGTACTCATAGGATTAGGTTCATTTTAAATTTACATTCTAACAAAAAATATCTCATCTATAAGTATTATGAGTTTCTGTTTAAAATCTCTTAGAATTCATTAATTTCGATTAATATATTGTGTTTTCTAAGTGTACTCACGCATATTATATATGTATACCTATATAAGAAATCTAATCTCTAATTAATTATTTTAATCAAAATTATGTTATGTATTTTGAAATTAATTATGTATCAAATGATACTTTATAAAATAACTACGAGTTTTGTTTACATGACATCAATATGTTTAGTAAATGGTATCTAAAACGATACATTATACAAGGTTGCAGTTATAAAATACGACCATCTTAATGTTCCTATTTAGACCTTAATTTTGTTGTCACATTTTATATTATGTTTTGCATTTATATGAACAAATTAAAATAAATTACAATAAATCTAAACTATAAGCCGATTTTAAGATTTTTTATCACCAAATACAGCATAATATTTTAATTACGATGCGTCAAATAATAAAAAGCTCGGATCACTTTCGAAAAGCGTTACCTAAGTAAAAGACATCAACGAGATATCTTGGCTACGGTTGTGCTACGATAACCATCGCTGATAATTAATACAAATTCGGTCACAGATTAAAATACTTGAGTCGACATAAATCTCATACACACGACCATTCTATATAATCATTTACGGCACATAAAATCGAGAGAAAAGCGTTATCAAAGTAGGCATAGAAGTTTATCAAGATGGTATTCAATTAAGTGTTATTCTTCGAGAGAAATCAAGTATTAAACTACGGTTCTGCAAATGTGTATATTTTGTTATTATGTTTTGATCTCTGGTACGGACCGGATCATGGCGTACGTATTTCGAAAATAATGCGGTCAAACCGGCCGCTAGCGCGGTCGCTCTCACACTCACCCGAAATTTTAACGCATCCAACGTCGATAGTTACACAAACGATATCGCGGGTGGTCAATTGTCAACGCTTCGGGAATAAATGTCGCACTCGTTCACAATGGAACAAACACATAACAGCTGAGCGAACGGGTAACATAACTGGCGCGTGTTTGCGCGCGGGAAGCGCAGTACGCTCGTGCGTGTGCGTGCGTGGCGGAACTCGCGGGACCTGCGGACATTACGTGCTCACGGCGCCGAGATCGCGGCGGGAGTGATCGCGCCGCTCCAGACGCGGCGTCGCCGAGCGGCCCGACCCAGGCCCCGCCCCGCAAGCCCCGACCCCCGACCCCCGCGACCAACGCACCCCACACACCACCAAGGATCCAGGCCAACCACAAACGACACCCATTGTGCCAACCCAGCAATGGGGATAGAGCACTACGCGTTATATATTTGCTTTTTGGGACAGGTATGATGCAAGCTATGGGAAAGTTATGAAATAACATAGAGACAGTCCTTAATTCAACAATCTTACCATCTACATGAGGTTAAAATTTAGTAACATCCTAGAAGTACAACACAGTATGCAAATTCTTTGTCATTAGTAAACGTATAAAACAAATTTTACTCACACCATTAACATTATTAAAGGATTAAACTACAAGCCAAATAAGCCAATTATGCGTTTACAATATGAATAGAAGTCAAAAGAATGGATTCGCTAAAATGCATTTTTTGGAATGTTCTTGGAATGCGCAAGTTCTAAAAGACCTTAATGAGATAATTTTTCCCACAGATATTTTGAGTTAATAAAACAATGAGAGTTCCGAATCCTTAATGTGATGAGCCTTAAATCTAATATTTGAAATGTTTTATGACACCTAACGTATTAAAATATTAGAATTGTTTCTTTTGAATAGATTTTATCGTTTAACAAAAAGCCTAGGTTTTGCTAAACGCGTGTACGAGTACGAGTGTTATACATTACCTAATTTTGGCTTAAGAATTTTTCATGACTAACTTTAGTAGAGATTAAATTTATCTTAATAACATCGAGTGATTAATTTCTTAAAAAATACGATTAAAAATACAGTAATTCTTTATATAGACATTGCTTTATATATAATAACTTTTATTTTTATAATTTATGTCTCATGTTAAAAAATATATTTTTAAATTATAATATGAATATTTAAATAAAAATAAATTTTACAGAGCTCTACCATTTTATTTATTCATACCAAAGTTTTACGATAGGGCAATGTTTCTGTCATAATTTTATAATGATAAATTGTCTAGAAGACGTTTATATTTTTGGTAATTTTTTGAAAAATTCAGTAGACATAAACGTACATAATTAGTAATTACCTATCTTATATTAATCGAATTTGATTTTTATATTCTTTTTCTATAAATTAAATATAACATTTTGGGCCTCAGAGACCGAAGAGCACTATGGAAGATAAGATTTCCATAGTTTAAATTTGTAGAACCTGAAATTGATTTACGAATTTGGGACTACTATTCCGATTTGACCTAAATATGTTGATAAGATTACATAAAGTTACAAAAATTATTAAAAATGAACTGCTATTTTTATTATAAGAGCAAGTTTTCACACCTTATTCTCATTACATCTGTTTTAAATAAATAAAACTTAATTTAAACCTACAAATATTAAAAAAAACAAATTTAAATCTTTAACGTAGTTTAAAATCTCACCTTAATTAAAAAAAAATCCTCAAAAATTCCAAATTTAAATCACAAATACACAATCGCACTTGTCGCTCAAATTGCCGATAATTTAAGAAGTGGTCAAAATCACTGAACGGTGTTTAATAAATGGTGATTACTACTGATGGCTAGGCGGCTTCATCCAGACCTGTGGTGGGGGTAGGGTGACGAACACAGAGCGAGACAGTGCCATTTAACATTTTAATATCATAAATATTTATCACGGCTCGTCACCTCTACGTCGTAGACAATTTGGGAGAGATGCGTAGCCTACGCTAAAAATATTGATATCGCTGTGACCTTTATAACATTTTACATAATATTAATTACAAGTTTTATTTTATGAGCTAACATTTCGCCTCGATACTCTTATACCTTTTATATCCAATAAAGTTTTATTGAAACTAGATACAATAATTGTCTGTATGATTGATTGACAATCTGTGACCCAACCATAAACAAATTATAAAGTTTTCACATATTCGCATCCCAGTATAACTAGAGCCCGTTGGACGTTTAACAATTATTAAGACATATTCAGAATTTTGTTATAATTGTATATTATTAAACGTGCTTAGTTTTTATTATTTACCTTTTACGTGTATAAGAATCAATCATTTAACTACTGAAGAACTTATTTAATGGTTACTTTTTAATTATTACAAAATAGAATAATTAAAAATTTAAGTTTCAAGGATAGAATCTTTATTACCCTAAATACAAAATAAACCCGTAAATTATTTTTTGGCATATACAGTTATAAATAAAACTTTTATCATATTAATAATAGCTTAAGGAAACCAAATTAAACATATATAAAATAAATCAGTGGAGCTACAACCTCTTTTAGGTTTGGGACTCAAATTTCTGAATCTGTTTCATGATCATTTTTCAATTTAATTAGCAAGTAGGTGATCAGCCTCCTACGCCTGACACCCTTGACTTTTTGGGTCTAAGACATGTCGGTTTCCTGACGATGTTTTCCTTCACCGTTCGAGCGAATGTTAAATGCGCACATAGTAAGAAAGTCCAGTGCACTACCGGGGATGGAACCTGCGACCTCAGGGATGAGAGTCACACGCTGAATCCACTAGGCCAACACTGCTCTACCTCTAAGGAAACCAAATTAAAATCCATTAAACCTCGTTAATGTTTATGTAATTAGTGTTTGGTTTTTTCACCAAAGCATTACTCATGCGATAAGCTCAATTTTTAACAAAGAAACAAATTTTATCATAATTATGTGTTTCCTTTAAATTTAATACCTTTGTGTTAATCTTTTTCACGTTCGTTAAAGTTAACCGTTGTTTTTAACTCGGTTTCCTGGGTGGTATCTGATAAAAATGAATAGAAAGTAAATATTGTGAAGAAAAATGCATGTCTCGGCCATGACTGTCGCTCTGACAATGAAGACAGGTGCTGTGATTATTATAAAACTTCACGCACCTGAAGAAATTTGCTATCAATGGAGAAATGAGGAAAACTTTTTATCGAGTTTATGTTTCATTATCAATCGTGTATCATTTCATTTGAGCAAATTAATTTAATATTGACCAAGCACTTCATTACTTCAAACATATGAATCGAGTTTTTGATTTTCCTTAAAAATTACAAAAAACTACGCGTTATTTACGGTAAGATAAATCTTTCAGTAATTTTACGCTGATGTTATTATCTTATGCTAGAGTTATCTACGTCCAGTTACCGAAAAATATATTATTAAAACTTTTATATGACTAATCAATGTAATCATAAACCCTTAATTCATAAGCGTACTATAATATCCCAATACAATACATATTCTATTAAACGTTTTGTCCCTATAATGCACGTGCAAGTAAACGTGAAAAATATTGATAATTGTCTGATATGCAATGAAATCCGTTTATATCAAGTGACACAAATATGCGAAATAATTTCAAATGATTTATTTTTAAACCGCTTTGGTGTTTTGTGTCCTTGAGCTGATAAAGAAAATTAATTTAAAGCGACTGATATTGCGATACATGAAAAAGTAAAACTTTGAATCACTAAGAAACTGTTGAGGAAGCCAGTTCTAAAACACACATTGAAAAGAGGTATTAAGCTCGGAACAATTGTTTATTTTAACACAACATACAAAAAACACAATACATGCATGTGCATAAATGACAAGTGTGTGTGTATTTTAAGGAAAACATTACTATTATAAAACAGAAATGAAATACCTAATACTATAAATAAATGACAATAAACTAGATTAAGAAATACAAATATTAAATCAATTGTAATACTCAATATTCCACTTTAACCATTCATCTGCAGATAAGTTTATATAGCGTCGATGTAACATATCATTGATGTTACAAATTTTATCACATACACACGTTATGATTGCTGTTGTGCTTTGTAATTATTTCCATTTAGATCTAAAGAGATCTTGGCGAGAATCTGTTAGGTTAGGTTAGAAAGTACCTTTAGAAGGTTTTGATCTCTGAAGAATTAGCTACTAGCTCTAAAGTCTATGATGGATGCTTTTTAATAAATAAATTCATGTTATATATAATTAAATTATGTCTTATTATTTTTGGTATATAAATAGGAATTTTCCCGACCACGATTTGCTGTTACCAACATTTGCGTTGCTATACATTACATAATTATATATGTTATATTAATATTTTTTACTAATTAAACCAGCTCTTTCTTCTCACCTAATCCTAACAACTAGTGTGACAAATTAATAGTACTGTTGGTTGATATCTCTTAAATAAAGGCATGTGTCATATTTTAAATTGCTTGTATTTAGACGTTGTAAAATTGCATCCATTAAATTGAAATTACTGTGATTGCTTATCGTTATGAGCCAGCTACCGGAGCCGTTACGCGAAAACACCGAACTGTTCTTGTTTTTTTATTATTTTTTTGGCGCGAGTCTCTCGCGACCCGTTACACGCTCGCAGCGAAAGTTAGATTCGAATACGGCGCACAACGCCATCTACGCGCAGAAAAACGCAAATCCTCAATTACATCTAAATTCACTAACCTACTAAGCGGGAAAAGTAGAAATCATGTCAATTTGCACCTGCGTAAAGACAAATATTGTGTTGAGCGGTCCAACAAACTATGGCATCGGAGCCATGCGGTCTGCCAGCCACCCACGACCGCTGCGTCCTGCGTTACTCACCAATTCACATGTCATGAACGTAATTAGCCCATTAGCACGCACGCACCACTCAAATGCTCAATTAGATCAACGACCGTCGGGAATAGCTGAGAAGATTACGTCCCCTCGCCATCAGCGCGGGATAAAATGTAATATAATTGATACTTATTTCACCTCTCTAGTACGGCATAGGAACAACCTGTCCGAGATCTGTGGCACACTTATGTCTATCTTGCTCGCATACGTCATTCTAAGAAAACTTCAACAGCTGTTGCCTACATGTTGCTAAATCTACCTCAAATTACACACGGAAGTTTATTGGATCTGATTTAATACCTGTATCTAACGTATTATTTTTTGTCAATTCACACTTCTATAGACAAAAAATTAACTTCGTATGCGAACTATGTCCTATTACAAGGCCCGATCTATGATTTTCTGTATTTTATTTAAATCTGTGTATTTAATCCTTGGGATTGATTTGCTCCAGTTCAAACAATTTGTTTGACAATACTTGGCGATTAAAAAGAGTGGCGGAAAGTGTCTTGCCAGTTCTTCTTACCCGCTCTACGCCCTTGACTTGCGAACTGGTAGTAAATGTAAATTTACAATTAATTTAAGTTGACAATTCAAAAGTGTACTTGGTTACCCACTTGAATAAAGATATTTTGAGTTTTATTGAGTTTTGAATTAAGTACAAATCTCTATAAAACGTATGTTACTCACACATTTTTAGTCCAATTAACTACGGTAGGTACAGATTAATTGTATTCATGACCTAATTCAAACTATGGATACACATATTGGTCACACTTTTAAATAGCTTATAAGATACCTTCTTAGTATTATAATAATAACCCCAAATATCGTTTAGGAATAAAGTTTCGAAGATTCAGTTTCACTTCCCTGTAAAAGTATGTTTTATAAAAGAAATAATACATTCTATGTCCTTCGTACAAAGCTCACTTCCCTTTGCGTAATGCATGCAACTGCATATGAAGGTTCCAATTGCCTATAAACGCAATATAATAATGATAGTCTACGACGTATCAAATTGAAGGTCATTTTTGCATTCCGGAAGATATTCACGATAACATTTTAATAAACTATTTAATTATCCTAAGAATTGTTGGAACATGGGGTTTATAAAAAGCTCCAGTCTGCCTGTCAAGTGTAGTCAGTAAAACAGAGAGATGACAGCGAGGAAGGAAACAGTAACAGCTATAATTTGTTAGATTTAAAGCTTTTTTATTATTATATGTATTAAACACTTCGTTATATATATCCAGAAGGAAGGCAACTTATCTTTGTTTTACTTTACGTAAGCTTGGAGCGAAAAATTGTATTTTCCCTGTAATAGAAAACTCTATGAAAGTTCCTACATAAATACGAAAAGTATCAGTTCAGGCAAAAACCATTTTTAGCAATAGAGGTGTGTGTTAACCTAGTACTTAATACATACAAATCTGTGCTATGGATCACATTTACCAACAATTTTGAATCACCTAAGGTGCTTTTCATATAGACATGGACTACAAACGTGTATTATGTACTAACCTTTAATTGGTTTAATGAATCCTATCAATTACACTTCATCTTGTTAGTACTGGAGAATATTTTTCGCTTTACATAAAGATTCAGTGCGAGCTATTTTGTTTCTTAATACATTTAACCTCACGACACCAATTTTGAAAAAGGCATTTTTGTTTTTTATTTACATATTTGCACGGCGAATGACTCTTTATGAATCCGATTAAAAACAGACAAAACTAATGTAATCAAAATAAGTTATATATGTATATTGTCTCTGGTTCTTTACTTTATTAACGAAAAAAATAATCTGTAGTTTTTCACAGACCATTCGTGTTAAAAAGCCATTTATTTAGTATAAATCTATTCGTTTTACTGATACTATTTAGCCGTAGAACGTGTTTTGTTTGTGACGAACGCACTAATTTCACAAACTAGTTCGATTTGAATTATTTGTGTCGGATAGTCCAAAGAAAAACTTGAAGAGTATACTTGGATGTAGGGAAAAGGTGTCCAGTATCCGGAAATTTAAAATTTCGTGTAAACTTACAATCGGGAAATCTACGAATACATGTGTTATGTGTACGTATATATTATATTAGAGTCGATAACAGCTTAACAATTCAGGGACAATTTAAAATATATTGTATAGTCGAAACGACGATCAGCCTTGTAAAACTTGTTATGCTAAAACATATATCACCATCCCAATATAGTAGGTATTATATTCTTATCATTGTCATACTTAAGAAATGAAGACTATAAAACACGTTACAAACACTCAAAAGTCGCTAATGCGCAGCTTTTTAAGTCTAAGTATTTTGAGGCGAAACAAGTTTTCATATAAAAATTTTGATTTTCAAATTGTCCTTATTAATTCTGCGCCCATTGCGACCTCTTTGGCTTCTTTCCAGAGACACTTGATCTGCCTACAACTGCTTTCTAATTATGTAACGGGTAAACGAAATCGTACTTAACAGTTTTAATTGTGAAACGCAGCACGAGACTTAATAATTTATTTAAATGATGTAGTCGTATCGAACGGTGGCTCGAGTCTATATAAGACCGGTTCACACATAGACACAAACACACACACGAAAACGCTATTGCTACACTGACGACCTGAGATCTCATGGAAATGTCTTGGCGAGACAGTATGATTTTACTTTAGGTGATAATGGAACAATTTTTGTAAGATCAAAATACCAAACTAGCTTAGTTATTGAACAGCCCGTTAACTTTGACTTCTATTTAGTCACGTGACTTTATCGGCCTCAAACCGACCGTTTGGTGAAGTGGAGAAGACTATTAGAGTAAGTAATGTTAGCAAATACGGTACTGCACTTTATAATATGGCCTATATAGATAATAAGATTTAGGACACGAAAAAATCTAATGTAAGATAAAAATATCTGACTGAATATAAATTTAATAGATGGTTGCTAATCTGTTATTTAACTTAGTAAAGTCAAGTAAAGTAAAAAATCATTTAATCATATAGGTAACAAAATGTACACTTATGACTCGTCAGTAAAGAAATACATACATATTAATGCTTCTAATTTTACATTTACTGCCAGTTCTCAAATCAAGGGCGTAGAACGGAAGAGAAGGACTGGCAATAAACTCTCCGCCACTCTTTTTAATCCCCATTTTTTTTACACAACGATGCAGCAATGCAGCAATTTAAGCAGCCGATGTCAATTGACAACAGGATAAAGTCCTAACTGAATAAGAATTATAGATATATTTCAGACTTATTTCCCGGCCGCGAAACTACTTAGTTGTCACCAATAGGGTAATGCTTGAAGGTTAAGGTGTGTAAATAATGTAAATTGCCTGAAATACAGCTGTAATTTTAGAAGGGGTCTCAAAAATTCTTGCCAAAATACACGCAACCCACGCGATTGAAACTTTGGTTAGTTATATGTATTTTCCTGATGCTAGGCGTTTATTACTTTATTACGAGATTTTGTTTTAATATGTCCTTACAATTTGTTTCTAAACCAAAAACTTGGCGATTAAAAAGAGTGGAGTCACTTTCCAGTTCTTCTCACCTTCTCTACGCCCTTAATTTGAGAAATGGTGGTAAATCCAACTTTTTTAATATTGTCCTTCATATCGGTACTATGTAGCAAAAGAAATGAATAAATTATTTTCATTAAAAATAACTACATAAAGTCTTTATTTTAAAACAACAGAATGAAAAAGAGTATCGAACTACGTTTGTAGTTACAATCTATTCAAAGTTTTGAACAGATAAATTAAGACTTAAATACGAATCCGACGGAATCATACGATCTCTTTCTCTCTAAGTACTATTGTCAAAGATATATAAAATTTGAGAGCCTTAAAACTGTCTGAATATCCAGTCTGTAGTCCCATGTTGATACTTTGTTAATTGTTAGTAATTAATGAGGCACCTAACATGCTCTAACCTCATAGAATTGTCCATTAAGGTAAAATTTTTAGAAGCAGTTGTTTTGTGTTTATAAAGGGGAGGGCTATACGAACATCTTAAACTAAAACAAATGAATAAAGCATTACGCGAATCAACTCTATCCGAGTCGTGATTCTTTCATTTCTTTTAGCAGAGACTGTGTACGAAATGATCTTCAAAAAGCCACATGCCACTAATAACTTAAAGAACCAAGATAAGCAATTCTTTTGCCTACAATATAAGGGGCGAGGCCTAACCATCGAACCGTAAATATGGCTTAGTATGCTCCAGTGATCTCCAATCACTTCGGTTTTCCAAATGTAGGTATATTGCTTAGCTAACTGAAGAGACAAGACAAAAGTAATCATGATCAGCAGCATTTCAAATTACTAAATTTCGACAAAATTTTCCAGTGGATGTTCAGCTAAGCTTTTCCGTTGGAAGATTTATTTTAAAAAGTTATAGTCTGTAGTTTGTGGTAAATTAGCAGGTGTTGGTGGTAAATGTCGTAGTAAAGTAATAAAACTGGCTTTTAATACAGCAACTAATCAAAACTCTTCCAACTCCGTTCAACGCCTTCTCCAATCGAAATTTTAATTGAAACTAATTGTTTAGTTAATTTCATTATTACTTTACTGTAGGCATTAATTATTTGGTAATAAGTAAAAAATAACGACACCAAATTATTATACTTAAAAATTTAATAATTTTTAACATCATGAAAAGGATCTTTAAGAACTTCATTTTACTCCTCATTTATATCTATTGAATTTATTATAAAGTTCTTCGCGTATAAAATATTATATAAAACTTATTATGTATGAGAATTAGAGCTAGAATATTCGAAATTTCGAGTCACGTGAATATAGATAATGAGTTTGTTTTCCCTCGCGTTAAGTTGTTTTATAGAGGCACGGTTTTCACAAGACATTAATTGAAATGCAAAAACGACCAATACAGCGTAGAACAGGCTTTAATTTATCCAAGCAAGCTTAGTTGGCTGCCTCTAACTTCGACGCGTATTACTGCTACACGCCAGATACCTACAGAAGTACATGTGCAAAAATTGTTGGGTTTGTTTGAATACCTTAGAAATTTCTAATCACATTGAGATTAACAATAGGTAGTATTTTGAACGTATGACGGTTTAAAGTATACTCGATATTTAGCAGTATTGAACAGTAAATTAGCAGTACATATTATTATGTATTCTCAACATATCCGGTATGGTAATATGAGGCTTGTCATTAATATCTAATTGGTACGTACGTATCAGAGATAAACAAGTAAAATCTAATTCAAACAGGTTATGGTTAAGAGGAAATGATAAAGATCAGTGCATTTCTGCAATGTGGCCGTCAAGAGAGTGCAACGTACTTAGTTGATCCTAGGTGCATTGAATAGGGTGAGTAAAAAACGTACGTGGATCATCGCACGTCGTGCAGGAGGTGAGCGCGCTGGGGCGGCGAGGGCGCGGGCGCCTGCGCTGGCACACCAGATGAACCACGGGCGCTGATCGAAAGTTCGACGCGAGATCGAGCGCGCATATGTAAATATCGGCACATTTACAAGCGAAAGGGTTCACCAGAGCGGCGCACTAACGCAGCATTGCGCGGGAACCAGTCCGGTGAGATTCCTTCGATGTCCGATAGAAAAATGTCGAATAAGCTTCAAGACATCACAAGTCGCGTGTGTCTGGCACGTAACGCGGTCGCCACTCGACTGCCGCCCTCCTCTTGCGGACACTGTGTTGGTATATTTATCGCTTAATTATTAAACTCGTCTGTGTCAATTATGAAGCAGCTTCGTGAGTGGAAGGCGCAGCACACTCGCAAGTCGCGTAGGGCGTACGGCGCTACCGCGTCTGCGTTCAATTGTTGCGTCACACTCCGAATTGCCATCGCACGCGCAGCCTTCAGATTTTATCTCAACCAATTCTATTCTCACCTATTATTTATTTCAAAACATTAACCTCCAAACAAACATAACGTTTAGTTATCTTCCTGTCCTTATATTTCCGCAACAAAAACACACCTACGTACACGATTAGTATTTTTTATTTATATAAATCAGTGCCTACTAACAGCAATGTCGATATTGCAGAGAACTTAGAATCTAAAATTAATATTTTATAAGGATATTACTTTCTTTTTCATTTCTATAATTAGATTACGTCAAACGTCCTTTTATTGGGTTTGTCAGCACATTTCTGCAAACATTTTAAACGAAAGAAATATTTTTACGAAATTTGGAATTAAGTGGACTTGACTTAAAGCTATATAATCGATGTTATGAAATTTTGGGTTTGCAAACTTGATTGTTGATATATTTCTTGAATTATTAGCGTAGAATGGAACACCATTGACTTTTATAGATAATGACAGTAACTGACTAAACACTAACGTGATGTCTGCTGTTTACTGTCATGTGCCATCTATCAGTGTCAGTTGTTTGCTACCAAATATCGATAGCCCAGCTGAGAAGGCAGACATTTCTTTCGATTGTAATGTCTATCTATAAGAAAAAAACATGTATTTTCATAATGATTAGCGCGCAATAATTTATGTAAATTTTAAAACATAAAATTAAGAGATTTTAAACTTAGTTACTCAAAATGTTTTGCCGGTTACGATTAAGGTAAGCACGCTTGAGCTAAAGATATTAACGGGACCGATCATACCAAAACTCAGCTATTCATTCTATATGTTTCAGCAGTTGTGGATGTCCGATTGGAGTGTTCCACAGAAAATTAAGCTCAGCAGAAGTTTCGACAGCCTTAAGACCGTTCTATTTTCGGGTTCATCCTGATTTGTTCGGAAAGTATCCAGAACAAAGGGTAAGTAACAAATACTTTACAAATAATGTCTCTATTAAAAAATATATATTTTTGTTGTTTGTTGCAGAAAATTAATGAAATATCTTTACAACAGCTTAGTGCACTATTGGAAGCTCAGCAGTCCAGTCGAAATATAGCAACACCAATATTACCTTTTTATTTAAGAAAAAATGATATGCCGGAAGGTAAACTTACTTTGGGATTATATTTATTGGCAAATGTATCTTTATATAATGAATATACTTTTCTGTATACAGGTCAATTTGAATTAGTAAAAATTAAGTTGGATAGTAATGATTTAAGAGAAACTGTTGTGAAAGTTTTAAATGCCTGTGATATTTCTACTAGTTACATTGACAAAATACCAAGAATGAAACAAGATAAAGGGAGACAGTTTAGGTAATTTGAGATTGTTTTGAACTTATTGAAATATATTATTATTATTTATTTGAAATAATTATGAAACCAAAATTTTTCAGAAAAGAATTTAATGAAGCATATGAAAAGTATAAGGATGAGTTTGATAAGGCAACCAGAATGAAAAGGAAAGTTGAAGAAAAGAAAGCTATAACTAACGTAATGTAAGTATTGATTGTACAAACCAATTAATATACAATAGTAGTTACCACAATCATAATATTCACAATAAATATAACAAACATTATATGTATGTTGATAGATATAATGGAAATATATAAAAAAAAGTTCTTCTTAAGACATTATATTTTCAAGCAGATAGACTAGGCTTTAAAAAATGGTACTCACTAAATAAATTTGGACATTCATAGGTTTCTTTTCTCTTTAATTTCCCTTTCAGTGATTGGATTTCAGAAAACAGCCAGCAAGCCAAGGAAAAATATGAATCGACACAAGCAACAAGAGGCCAAGTCAAATCACTTATTGAGCAACTTTGCAAGACCTATGGTATAAAAGAAGTTGGTAAAGAATTTGTTGCTTTTTTTTGAAATTACAATCCTCATAGGTTAAAATATATTTTATTTGTTTCCATTAGGATATAATCTATGTTCTACTAGCATATTTAAATTGGTCAATTCCAATACATTTTATTATTTCTTAATATATACTTTAAAAATTAAAAGGAGAATTAATAACTATGGGTTTAAGCCAATATGGTGCTCTGTGATCTGTTATTTAGATTAATGGCCGATTTACATTATCTTAGTGTTTAGGAGAGTGCTTTAGGATAGTACTTCAGTTGAAACATGTAAACTCTACTTGCTTTAGTAAACGCTACGCTAAAGAACTTGCCTTTCAAGTTGTACTAAAGCACTCTCCTAAACACTAAGATAATGTAAATCGGCCCTAAGAACAATAAGTAATATTTCAGGTTAAGTATGACAGTGGGTGGAATATAAGCCATATTAGAGGGGCTTTGCAGAGTCTAACATCTATGGCATCTCAACATCCACAACACATGGATAACTTAAAAGGTGTTATAACATGTCTTCAGACATTTTGTAGATGAAAATTTGACGTATTTGTTTTTTTTAAGGAAACTTACTATAATCCATATTTCAGTTTTTAGAAAACATCTAATAGTTAACAAAAAAATGTATCTATACCTTAAGCATGATTATTTATATATGCAACTAATTATTATTCAATCAATAACCATATGACACATTTAGCTCACATATAAGCATATCAAAAGCAGCGTTGGCCTTCAGCGTGCGACTCTCATACCTGAGGTTGTAGGTTTGATCCCCGGCTTTGCACCAATGGACTTTCTTTCTATCTGTGCATTTAACATTTGCTCGAACGGTGAAGGAAAACATCGTGAGGAAACCGACATGTCTTAGACCCAAAAAGTCGACGGCGTGTGTCAGGCACTGGAGGCTGATCACCTACTTGCCTCTGTTAGATTTAAAAATGATCATGAAACAGATTCAGAAATCTGAGGCCAAGATCTAGAGGTTGTAGGGCCACTGATTTTTTTTAAACATCAAAATCTCTACATTTACAAAAATAATTCTAGTTAATAATTAATTAATAATTCAATTTTTTTAGATCGAACAATAGCTCTTGGCCAGTTTACTGGTGTAAGCTTGGATGGAGATGTATACCTTAATATAATTGACGTTAGGCATGAGTGGCTTTCTGTGAGTAAAGTTTTAAGCTATTTCACTTATAATATCTTTTATTAACTTCACAAATAAGGGAGCGTTCAAGTATTACGTAACGAATTTGGGGGGGGGGGGGTCCTTTTGTGAAACGTTACGATACGGGGCGGGGATTGAATTACGCGTTATTGTTAATATTATTTTCTACTTTCCAGTACTTTACACCACATAATGGTAACTAATATGTATAAAGAGTCACTAGGTGGTCACGAAACGTTTTACTATACTTGGGTACAGAAAAACGTTACGGTGCGTTACATGGGGGGGTTAATCTCCAAAAATTGCGTTACGTAATACTTGAACGCTCCCTAATAAGATTTACTTACCATGTTTAATTTTTAATTGAATTTAAAATTATAAATTTATGTTATTATTGAAGCTCATAAAAAAAGTTAGCCAAGAGGATAGTGCATTAACGGAGATACCTCAATATGAGAAGGCGCTGTCAAGTATTCTACGAAATATTCACATTTGTAGAAGGTAATGCTATAAGTTATAATATACTAAATAACTAATCATACAGTATTTGAACTAAATGTTCTAGAAAGCCCTATTAAGCTAAAAAAAATACCTATTTAAATAAAGAACTTTATCTGTGAAGCAATTAAAAATAATATAAAATAACTATTAATTATTATTAAGTTTTGTCGCGTTTCCTCCTTGAATCACAAAAATTAACTGCATGATTCTTAAAAAAGATACAGAAACTATGTATATATTATGATTTAAATTCTGTTTTATTTAAACAAGTTTTTAATAAATTGGGTGAAAAGGAACCTCCCTGAATTTAATTAATAAATGATTTTGGGTTGTTAACTAAGTATTGTATTTTTTATAACCAAAAGAAAATATAAATTTTAACGTAATATATTTATTGTTTTAGAAAGTTTATGCCGAAGGTATCGGCAGCTCAATATTGTAGTCATTTGCGACAGTTAATAACATCTATTGGCGATTTTTATGGACGGGGAAGTAAAATTCCTGATACTGTTCCCGAATCATTACAAAAATATGAAATCGTTGTTGAACCGTAAGTGGACGCTAGTATTCAGAATTGTTACTATTAGACGGCTGAGAATTACCTCTAACTTAAATAATATGTTTCCAATAATTACATGGAAAGAAGGCTCTATACTCTGTTATTTTTGTATTAGGTCACTTGAGTAAGAAAATAATTAGATTTACCTTTATGTAGTTAAACATAAAAAAAAATGTATTGCCTAGAATATGTCAAATTTGTCCCTTTTTTGGTGGGGAACTTTTTTAGTAGTAACTTATGAATGTTCATAATTCAACGGAATAAAAAAATCAGAGTATAGAGATATATGTGGAAAGAGAATAGTTTTCAGAAAATTACTTCTGTTGCTGGCAGCATGTCATCAAGTCGTATTTAAAAAAGTACATACATAGTATTTATAAGTAAATGAAATGGCGCTCACCAAATAATAATTATACTGTCTCTCTCTTGTTCTTTCATACAGACTATTGAGCTTTCATACCACGTAATTCCAAGGGCCACGTTGAATATCGAAATTATCTTATATTTATTATTAACTTGCTACCTACGGCATAAGAGTTCTTTTTTGTGGGTACCAATGCCAGCCAATCGTAAACTAATGATTTTGGTTTCATAGAGTAGGAATCCTGGCCATTTAATTTCAGTTCACATTCTTTTTGGCCTCTAAACAGCTGAAAAAGATAATTAGTAAACTTTTCTACCTCCTCACGAAAAGTGAATCATTACACAAATTAAAATTCCCTCTTGTTCTTTGATAGATAGCTTCTGGGTACCGACATTAGTAATAAAAAAAAGGGTGCGAGTACTTATGTACGCGCGTAAGAAGTTATACTTCTTTGGCTTTTGAAATATAGTTTTTGATTGCATGCAAATAATAATTTACAATTAAATAATCAAAGACTGGAAAAGGAGTCATTATAGTCAATAAAGTTCAGTTTACATTTGGAAAATTAAATAAATAAATATTTATTATTATTCTCTTACATTAAATTATGTCCAATGCCGTAGCATCTTCCGTGGGCAACATCATTCTGTTAATTTTGTGTCACGGTGCGCGCGCATCGTAAAATTTCACTCTCATCAATTTTTCATAACGCGCCTAAAGTATAACTTCAAAAAGCATTGTTTTTTAGGGAAGCGGGGCCTCTAATGGTGTCACCAACCGGTCAGTTTATAACGCCATCATCATGTCCAGCGGATGAATTGATTGCTTTCATAGCTAAACACCTTGACGACGCAATGCTCCTTTTGACTGAGTATAGCATGTAAGTGAATCTTAGTACATTCATCGATGATGTATGTTTATTCTTTATAACTAGGGAGCTAGGGGATACTGGTTTATTCTACTTTTGTATAGAAGAAGCAAAACTTATCGCTAAGTCTGAATTTCGTAGTATTATTCTAGTATTATTATATTCGTATTTCGACATACGGGGTTTCGGAGTTTCGTTGCCGAATATGCTCCTTAAATCTCACACTCGTGAACGGGTGCTACTTGCGGTGAGTGGTCGGACTTTAATTCGTTTATGCAGTGATGTTAGTTATTTCGACTATGTATTTGCGTGTTGTTCCCACGAGAATGTAAGTGCGTGCTCCTATTTTACCATGCCTCCTGCTGATAGAGGACAAATCTTTGTTTTTAATTTATTTTATTATTATTAATTACCTATTATTACTTAAGATGTCATTTGGAGTATGGTGTAATGGTTGCAGCTACATTTGTTTGTAAACAATTTTTTTTGTTTACACAAACCAAAAAAATTGCGATTACAAAGAGTGGCGGTGAGTTTATTGCCAGTTCTTCTCTTCCATTCTACGCCCTTGATTTGAGAACTGGCAGTAAATTTAAAATTAGAAGCATTTAATATGTATTTATTTTTTCACTTGATTTTGATTTTGAATTTCAAATGAATTTGATTTGATTCTCAAAAGCGAACAATTACTAAAAGTAATCAAATCATTAAACACGTCACGCGCAAGCATTTAAAGAGTTACGTCTAAAATCCTACTTTCAAATCCATATAAAATAATTCAACTTAGACCTTACAAAAATGTCGTTTCAGAAATAAACATGTTGAAAAGGCATTATATAAGGAAGTAAAAGAACGATTCCAATTATTAGACCTAATTAAAGATGACAGTATTACACCTGGGCTGATGATACTCTGCTGCCAAAGGCTTCTCACTCGGATTGACACCATAGACGAGGTAATTTTTTATGAAATGTCCGCTGATTTCTTATAAACATATATATATCAAACAACACTTATTTAAAACAAATATCGCAAATTAATTAGAAGTAGCCTGTCTAGCACTAGCCCCAGGCCCTTTTATCAACTAGATAATCATTGACTTTATAGTAAGCCTTTTTACACAGCTTTTCTTTAATACATTTCTGAAATTTATTGAAAGGCCTAAGATAAAAGAGCCTCTGGGATTTTATTAAAGAAGAGTATCCCTTTCCCCAAAAAAGAATTACTAACTTTAGATAGTCTAGTACGGGGAAAATGCAGCCTGCGTTTGTTCCGTGTATTAACATTGTGCGTATGTTCTATTCTAGTAAATTTATCACTATTTTTGTATACATACATAATATTTTCATAAATATATTGCGAGGGAAAGGTAAGTATATTAATTTCCTTGAATTTATCTCTAAGAGAATCATAATTGTTTGAAAGTCTTCTTTCTAACATGTGTGATGTTTGAGATTACAAATTGATTAATGATTTTATCTATACTGTGGGCTCTGTGTGGTTTGGATAATAAATTACTGAATGTAATATATAGCCACATTAAAGTATTCTGATTAATAGCTGAGTTATATCATCGGTCGTCCGTCGTTCCACAACGGAGCGTTTCTTAAGGGAGTTTTCAGCTCCCCACAAGTATTTCCAAACCAATTTGACTTAGGAGCATTTATTAAAAGACCGGCAACGCACTTGCGAGCCTTCTGCCAGTGTTAGTGTCCATGGGCTGCGGTATCACTTATCCGATGAGCTGAGAGATGATGATTTATCAATATCATATTTTTACTATTTAAACTAGATTTAAAATCATTTTAATTGTTCCAGAAACTGCGAGGAAATATTCTGTATGTGACACACTACTATTCTGTACTCTCCGAGGGAGTTTTATGTATACCGTGGAATTTCAAGTGATAAATAATAGTTAAATATTCATAAAATTGTGTTTAATTATAATACTATATACATAAATGTAAAATTCAATAACTAGTCAATTAGAACTATTCAAATGTGATGGAAAAATTTAGAGATCATTATAAAATTCAGGGCCATACCTAGAGTCGTTCATTAAGAATTAATTAAGTTTAATTATAATTTAAATAAGGAAGCTTAAATTTCAATCTTTAGCTAATTGGGCATTACATTTCATACATAATAATGAACGACTCTGAGTACGGCCGTAAGTCTTCCAAACACGATTTATAAATTGTCATGAGTATTATAAATATAATGAGTACTTAGTGCTTTTTTTGTTGGACAATGACGAGTTTATTCTTTTCCTTTGTGACCTTTGCCGCTGGCATATGCGTCGCCGGCATCAATTGACGCAAGTTTTGACTGGGAATTACAGGGACCTGGAAATCAATTATTATTCAAACTTTTTGCGGGATTATGATATTCAGGGTAGTAGCTAATGCTTAGTATCCTCCATTTGATTATTCTAAGTAAACGTAAGTTTAAAATTTAATTGTTCCGGAAAGAAACGTGTTTTTCTATAATATTATCTATTAGTTAATGAGTTAAAAGTCGTGAGCTTGAAATTATTTACATTATTGAACAAAGTTCCTTGCTAGTTAGTTATTCACTATCGCCTAATTATGAATTGATATGAGAAACGTAAAAGTGAACAAAAAAACGTGTCGCACTCGGGGACTGCTACGGTAAAGCTATTGCATAGCATTTATTATCAACTTATGCAATTATAATTGTTTTTTATTTATGCAGTATTTTTTTTCTTTGATATTAATTCAACCTACCACTCTACCAGACTCTATATAGACTAACACGCCTATATAGTCTGTCTCACTCTAACGCGTTACCGGCCGCGCTTACGCTACGTCACCGATCTCGTCAGAGAGATGTGAATACGCAGTATGCGTTCTATCCCGCTCTAACGCGTATTGGTCGGACCTATATTACGTCATCGTGTGTTATATATTTATTTTCGTTACGGAATTTCTTGATTCGGTCGCCGCGCTCAAAGCCCACGATAAAATCTATACAATAGCTTAATAAAAAGAAATTCTAACTTTCTTATAAGCTTGATATTTGATTCTAAATCGGCTTTAACCACTTTGTTCCGTTAAAAAACGACTACAGAACAATATCTTTATTAACACAGCCATGGTCTTACCGGTGGACATCTAGCAAATTGCCGCATTCTATCCATTAAACGCATGGCATCGTCCGATGTTTCAGAATCTGTAGTCAGCCCCAATGAAAGTGCTCTATCCATGTTGCCTACTAGACACCTGAAATTAATAAACACTAATGAATACACAAAAATATAATTTGTACAGCTTGCCTACCAGTGGACTGTGTATCAATCAATGTAGGCAAACTGTACGGTGACTTAGTATAGTACAGGGAAACTAAGAACCTAGCAACCCTACGGCTTCTTAAGCCCAGAGTTGTAACCCACATATTATAATAGTGAAAAAATCAATATTTACAATTTATGTATCGAGAGACTAACGGAGACTAGCCCTATGGGTTGGATTGATGTGGTGGTTGTTCACCACAATTACCAAAACTTTCAAGTTTTCGCTATCCTCAAACTATTTTTTTTACTTTAAGAATCAATCTATACTTCTATAAGTTCTATACTAATATTATAAAGAGGAAAGATTTGTATTTATATATGTACTAGCTGACCGGGCAAACGTCGTTTTGCCATGTATATCATTTATAATAAAAAAATAGGGGTTGATCGTAGAGGGGTGAAAGTTAGGGGTTGTATGTATTTTTAATGCTCTATCATAAAAAAATCGAAATTAAAAATTTGTCTAAAAAATAAAAATAAAAATTTAGGGGTGGACTACCCCTAAAATTTAGGGGGATGAAAAATAGATGTTGGCCGATTCTCATAGATACCGGAGAAGCACAAAAAATTTCATCAAAATCGGTCAAGCCGTTTCGGAGGAGTATGGCAACGAAAACTGTGACACGAGAATTTTATATATTAGATGATAAGTATGTTTGTAACAAATTGGCTCAAAAACTGGACCGTTTTAAAAATTCTTTTACCACTTTGATGCTACATTATCACTGATAATATATGATTATATATATATAATAATTTTAATTGTAAGAAAAAAATAAGGAATCCTAGTAGGGTTCACACTTCACAAACTACAATAATGTTACCCAGGGTGTAAAAAAACATGCGCTGCGAAAAACTATTGATGATAGAACAAAAAAAAATGTCATACTATATTAAAGAACATATCAATATCTACAAAAAAATGTCCATCCGTGTAAAGCAGTGACGGGCAGCTAGTATTATATAATATTCTAATAGAATTCCTGCTATTTGGTTGGTTAAAAGTTAAAAATATACATAAAAAACTTTTAATACAATTGTGAGAGAAAAAAACATACCTATTGGTGGTCGGTCGGGACCTCTGCGCGTGTCTCCAAGCAGCAGCTGCGCGTGCACGCCATGTGGTTGCCTCTTCTACCGCTGCGGAGGCACTGGCTTCTAACGCCGCACAAGCACCACGGAGGTCCACCACCTTAATTATCATATATACTTTAGATATATGATTAAGCAGTAGTTTTTCAAAGAAAACGGAAAATCTAAATATCTAGCGGGCTCTGCCAAAAATGCCAAAAGAATATGATTTTGTACTGGGACTTTGCCATAAATATATTATTTTGTTAAACTTCAACTTTAATTGGCTATACACATAGCGTTTTTAAAATAAGTCACACATGTCTTTATTTATCTGTAATAGCAATATTACGACCTTAAAGATAAAATAATCACAGGAAATAAAAACATAATAAATGAAAGTATACCCTATGGTAGAACTACGTTTTTTATTTCAAAGAATAAAAAAAAATTTAAGAAAAAGAAGAGTATTGCACACACTACGATTTTGTTTCCCCAGAAATAAGACGATTCGGTCTTCTCAAACTTCAGAAAAACATCACACCATCTATTAATATAAATCTCACCTTTTGAAAATACCTATAAAGCAAAGTCTTAATTTCATCGTGGGACAGTTTATCCAGTCTCGCCATCAACATTTGTTCACCTCTATTCCTACTGTCCTTGTTATCCTGTGAGTCTGATAGTGAAGCTGACGGGGATCGGCCACATATTAAATTGTTTTTGTATTCTATAGCGGTGTCTATTGCCTCTATTGCTTCTTCGCATTCAAGTATTTTACGTTCCTAGAAATAATTGTAAAAATAAACCTTTACTGACATATTTCGTTGGTAAGATTTTATGGTCGTATAGATAGGTAGAAGACTATGTTATAAATTGTAATCAATTTTTTATAAAGAAAAAGAAGTCAGAAAGGAGACAAAAAACTTTAGAGGTGTCAAGGGACACCCGGATGGAAAGAAATTCCTTTCGATTAATTTATATGTTAATTGGTATCATAACAGTATGATAGATTTTCTCGACACCAATCTTACGACGAAAAAAAAAGCCAACATCACGAGGTGTTCCCAGGTGGTCACCCATCCAAGTACTGACCTCGCCCGACGTTGCTTAACTTCGGTGATCGGACGAGAACCGGTGTATTACAATAGCAAATAGCAAAAAAGTGTCGTGACAACTTTTCGTAAGAATTTTTTCCGTCTAGCCCCCTTTCACAACGCGCGATAAGGAACTTCGTTTCAATACTAATTGTTACTTCTCTTTAATTCAACATTTGCATGTACATGGCGGTAAGGTTGGTTCTCACAAGAAATATTAGTTACTTAAGCAAAAAAAATTATAAAAAAGATGCAGAATTATGCCTTTTTTTTTAAATTATTAACACTTTGTTGCATGTACAGAACAGATTCAACAAAAAGGAGGGCAACTGGAGGCCTTTCAAGCGATCTCTTCCAGGCAACCATATCTGTACATATATTAATGAATATGGAACTTATTAAAAAAATTATATAATTTGGTAGAATAAAACATACCTCTGAATCTGATAAAGACTTGTATAATTTTCGCTTGTGTCCTAAACTACACCTCTGTTCATGTAAACATTCCCTGGTCTTCCGTAGATTTTTAATTTCTTTTCTTAACATGAGCTCCTTTTCTCTTGAAAGTTCCAAATTAGCCAAATCATTTGCCTTCTCTTTTAATATAGTATCTAACTGAGTAATTCTATTTGTAAAATGCTTTATGGTATGTACTTTTTTATCTTTTATTTCAACTGATGTTTCTGAGAGTTCATCTAACTTCAACTTATCCTTAAGTAACTCAACATCTAAGGTGTTTTTTCGTTTTTCGTCTTTCTTTATTTGTCTTTTTATTTGATCTATTTGTTTTTTATATGTTTTAAGATTAGTTTCATGCCTTTTAATCTCCTTAATTGCATCAATATCAATAAGATTTGATTCTGACTTCTCTGTATAAGTTTTACTTCGGGTGTTGTTAGAAATGCTTTTACCCAGATCATCAATCAACCTCTTCTTTGATATACAAAGATTAATTAACTCTTTTAGCTGTGACTGACTTGTGCTTATTTCTTTCGATAATTTTCTAGCTAAAATTTGTTTCTGCCCATACTTCTCTTTTGTCATTTTATATTTTTTACATATTTCATTTGTTTTTGGCGAGTCAATCATTTTTAATAATTCTCTTTCAATTAGCTTAGGTTCTGGATCAATTTCTTTTTTATGAGATTCTATAATAATCTTTTGAGATTCTGGAGAGATAGCATTAGCTGCAACTTTTCTCAGAAGTTCTAGCTGAGCTCCTGATAAACTTTCACCGGGCTGTATAGTTCTTCTGCGACCTGAATTTGATTGAGATGTTAAGATAGGTAGTGACTGTGAGCCACTTGTTTCAGATATAGTGATATCATCTGAATCAATATGATTCAAATAGTCTTCACATCTGTCAGCAAACAATTGATCATTCTTTTCTCTAAAATATTCCATCATTTTCTCAACTTTATCTTGAAAAACAGTTTCTGAATCACTGTCTTCTGAGTCTGATTCAACATCAGATTCACTGGGTTCACTAGGTTCAGTATCTTCAGCTATTCTTGGTAGTCCTTGCTTTGTGTTGGCTTCTTTATTATCCACAGATATATCATTATTCAGACATTCATCACACTCTGCTTTCAGAAACAACCATTCACTGACTTGGCTCATATCTGCATCTGATACTGATTTAGATTGTAAAATTTTGTTGAATAAACCTTCTGCATTGGACACTAATTTGATCCACTGTGCTGTTGCAAATTGTAAGTTGAAAGCATTATCTGAAGGTAAAGTCTTTTCAGAATACACTGGTGTATTATTGTCAGCGAATAAGTTGACAGTTACAAAATTCTTTATACCTCGACAACATAAACATAAATTGAGTATTTTTAAAGTATCTTGGTATTCTTCAGGTTCAGTACTAATACAGCCTATGACCCATGTAAAAGCTCGCCCACCAAAAGAATCACGTAGCATGGCAGTCAATATACATCTATCATAGTTAATTTGTTTAGGTGGATTACCCGCAATTAGTTCCTTAATAATATTCTCTAAAGCAAACAATCCTGGTTCAGGGTATGCTGCAAGCTCACAAAAACTAGCAGTAGACATACGGTGATTAAGGACACCATTTGTTCCCACCCACTTTTGTTCCATACTAACAGTGAAAACTGTATGATTGTTACCATGACACCTCTGACGCCAGCCTAATTGAAGATATTGAAATGCTTCTTCAATATTACAGCACCGGACTAATCCACCACCCAGCACATCAAAAATGTTATTATTAATTACTTGCATCCATGTTATGTGCAATATAAATTCTCTCTCTGGCATCTGGCTAAGCTTATGAAAGATTTCAGATAAAAATCGTGGTACAATACCTTGATCACATTCACTGTGAATGCATTCAAAACCTAGAAATAATCGAAAGTCATATTATTAGCGTTCAAATTATGAATATGTACAAATACTAGAAAATCTTCTAACCTGGTCCAAATAAAGTGTATGTTTTTCCTGACTTTGATTGCCCAAAAACAACGACTGACGTATCACAACCATCCAGAAAGCAATTTATTTGTGGTATCATAAAAGAATTAAATAAGTGAACTTGTGTGCAGTCCACTGGTAGTGCTCTATTTACGTGAAATGTTTGCCCACTCTCTGTTATGACGATTTGTGTTACAGGATTGCTAAATATACATTGTAGAGAATCTGCAATACCTGGAGGCTTAAGACGCACTGCTATTTGTACAGGTATATCCATTGTAACTGTTTACTTATTTTACAAATATGGTCAATTTCAGTTTCTTAGTTACTTAATTGCATCTCTATGATGATAATATCAACATCATTTTACATCACTTTTATTTTACACAATTTTATTTGTAATTAAATTCATTGTAATATATTTACAGATAATTTTAATAAATACATTTGTTTACAATAAAACAAATATGCACCATAAATATTAAATAATTATACAGTTTATACTTTTTTTTTTTTTTTTTTTTTTTTTTTCCTTTATGGCTCTGGCACGGTTTGTGCATTAGCCAGTGTCAAGTAGGTATAAGATTTTTATAAGTCGCTGTTTTAATTATTTACAGTTTATGAATAATAAAAAACGAAGGAAACTAATCGCGACATAACATAGATGATTGAAAACGCATTAAATTTACAACAAAATCAGAATAGTTACATAAGGGGAAAAATTAATCAAAATTATAGTTTAATGTTATTATTTACAATAAATATACTTATAATACTATATACAAGGGGATTTAAATCTCGAAGAAGTAAAAAAATATTGGTAGGAAGGGGAACAGAGAGAGATACTAAAGAAGTGTATAAGGAAGAATGGTCATATTTAGGACAAGAAAAGAAAACATGATTCAGGTCAGAATAGCTCTCGCCACACTCACAGGCGGTACTAGTTACGATACCAAGTTTGTGCAAATGAACTGGAAGGCTGTTATGTCCCAGACGCATACGGATTATAGTAGAAGTGGTGGTTTTACCAAGCGACAATTTGGCAAACCATGGCTTCCTGGGAACGGAAGACTGTATAGCATACAAGAAACGACCCTTAATCCGGCCTTTCTCTTCCCAACACATATTCCACGATTTGTGGAGATATATGCCGGGCAAAGCAGCAAGATCATGGCCAAAATTCTTGTACGGGTGTACGTCACCGGTCTCAGTAGCACTGTTAGCCAAACTGTCAGCTTTTACATTTCCAGAGATACCACAGTGACTAGGTATCCAACAGAATGAAACTAAATAGTTGTGTAATTGGCAGTGCAACAGCTTTCTCTTACATTCAAATATTACATGAAAAAATGGGCTAAGTTTTAGTGAAAATTTTGCTAAGCTCTGTAAAGCACTTAAGGAATCGGTAAATATAACGGTTTTTTTGAGTTTGAAACACAACACATATTCAAGAGCTTTTAGTAGTCCAAAACATTCACCGGTAAAGACCGATGATTCCGGAGGTAATTTAATTTTCTGAACTATGTTGTATTGTTTGTGAAACACTCCAACACCAACACACCCATTGGAGTGTTTAGATGAATCTGTGTACATTTGATGCCAGTTAGGCCATTTGCTATTAACATTGCAATTAAAAATTGCATTGGCATTAAAATCAGATTTTTCAATGCCAAGAGAAAAGCAAATCTCTGGAGAAAGAAGAAGAGAATCATAAGAAGAGCTAAATAGAGGAAGTACATTAAAGGAATGAGTTGGGGCTTGTAATTGTTTGAATTTCAGGAAGCTTTTTAATAGACAAGGTATAGGTTTATGTGAAGAGGGTAATTTTAGAGAAAGAGACTCCAGTTTGGAGATGAGGGGATGATGGAACTGGACAATTCTAAAAATGAATCTATCTGACAGATATTGACGTCTTAAGTTTAATGGAGGGTCACAACATTCTATTTGCAAAGCATTAACCGGGCTTGATTTCATGGCACCAGAAACAATCCTTAAAGCCCTAGACTGTATGAGGTCTAGTTTTCTAAAGCCAGCTACATTACCTGGATCTAAGAAAAAGGTCCCAAAATCCAGTACACTTCTAATAACAGCATTATACACCAACCTCAATGTGGCTGGGTGAGCACCCCACCAAACTCCACTGAGACATCTCAGCATGTTCAAGTGTCGCTCACATTTACCAACTACAAATTCGCAGTGTGGTTGACCTGTTAGTTTAGAATCAAGTATAACTCCTAAGAACTTTACTTGATTATAAACGGGTAATATATGACGATCATATGTTATAGTAGGTGAGGGAGGAGTTCGGGATTTAGTGAAAAGTACAACGGAACTTTTTGAGGGAGACAGATCTAGGCCATTTGCATCCATCCAGGATTTTAGCAAAGATAAAGAGGAGGAAACATGTTGTTCAGCAATACTTACACACATATCAGAGGCATAAATAACTAAGTCATCGGCATATTGTAATAAACTAACTGAATCTCCAATTGAATCTTCTAGGTCATATGTATAAATATTGTACAATAAAGGGCTCAGAACAGACCCTTGTGGCAAGCCCCTCCATACCAGCCTACTAGGCATATAAGGGCCGCCAACATCTAAAATAATTTTCCTCTCCGAAAGAAGATTTACAATGAAATTAGTTAAAAAATAAGGAACCTTTAATTTATTTAATTTACTTTTAAGAATATGTAACAAAACGTTATCATAAGCCGAATTAATATCCAAGAAAGCAGCGACTACTGACTTTTTATCTGTGAAAGCATTACGAATGTCCGTAACTAATATGCCTAAATTGTCACATACACTTTTACCTTTTCGAAATCCAAACTGAGTTGGGGACAGATATTCGTTATTTTCTATATACCATTCAAGCCGATTTTTAATTAAATGTTCAACAACTTTTGTTATCACCGATGACAAGACAATCGGACGATATGATTTAATATCAGATCGTACCTTAGACGGTTTTAAAAATGGCAGCACTATTTGACTTCGCCAAGATGGCGGTATGTCATTTGTCAATAGAACTTTATTTATTAAATTTAAAAAGAAATTTAATCCATTTTCACCAAGGTGAGACAGAAATGAATATGGGATCCCATCTTCCCCAGGTGCACTGTCACTGACGTAATTTAATACACCTTTTAATTCCACTAACGTGAAAGGTAGATTTAGAGAGGAAGGGGCGGCATCAGAGTTATTTTGTTTAGAAGAGTGGATAAAATCTCTAAGTGGAGCAGAAGGAGGAGCCAAGCGATCAAGGAATTGATCAGCTAACTCTATAGGAAGTAACGACGTGTTAGAAGGATTGACAGCTGACCTAAATCTTTTGATATTTCGCCAAATGACAGTTGAATGTGTTCCAGGTGATAAGGTGCTACAATATTTCCTCCACCCCTCAGATTTCTTTTTTTTAAATAGCTTTTTAACTTCTTTCATCACATTCATTAAGGTCTCGTAGTTTTCCATAGACATATCATTGCGATAATTATGCTCAGCTGCCTTGCGTTTTTTAATACTTGTGGTACACTCTTCATCCCACCATGGTGGAGATGGCAACTTATTACTACGCGACTTTTTCTTTGGAAAAACATTATCAGCTGATTCTAATAAAACGGTTTTGAAATAATTACTATCTGTGACATTAATTTCTGAGCAAGTATTAATTTTCTCTTCTACTAATAAAGTGTATTGACTCCATTTAGAGTCAATGATTTTGTGTTTGAGGCGAGAGTTATGAATAAACATGTTACTATTTTTTTTACAGGGAAATGAAATGATTATTGGATAATGATCACTATTGTAAGATGAACATAAAGTAGACCAAGATAGAGAAGATGCTAAATTGGGAGTACAAATGGACAGGTCAATGGCACTAATTGCTTCACCAGGTTTTGTGAGGCGAGTAGGAGAACCCGAGTTTAAAATGCACAGGTTATACATGTCTAAGATATCCAATAATGCATACCCATAACTATTAGAAACCGAGCTACCCCAAGATGTGTGATGAGAGTTGAAATCACCCAGAATCATGAAAGGCTGAGGAAGCACTGAAATAAAGTTTTTAATTTCATTGAAAATTTGCAAGGAGGGGTGAGGGACATAGATAGAGACAAAACAGATATCATCAACAATAGCTGCAATAATAGAAAAGCTGTCACTATGTGAAGGAAGAGGGAAGGAAGAAAAGGTGCTAGAGTTTCTGATGAGCAGGCATACACCACCATACCCATCAGCCCTGTCTTCTCTTAAGCATAAATAACCAGGGATTTTAAATACATGATCTGGCTTTAACCAGGTTTCAGATAGAGAAAAAATAAAAGGATTAAAAGTATTTATAATATGTATAATTTCATGTTTTTTGTTAATTATACTGCGGCAGTTCCATTGAACTAGCCTGTCCATGTTGGCCATTATTAATATGAGTGTAGGTATGAATTAAATTAGCAGCGTGGGACGGTATAGATAAATTGGGTTGTGAAAGTAATTTGATTAATGTAGTAATTAGCTCTGCTATTGTCTGTGAGTTTACATTAGAGGATGATGGATATGCACAACCATTAGATGGCTCTGGCATATTATAGTCTCTTACAAGAGACTCATGTGCAACATGATCGTAACCTTTACTTTGTTGAGGAGGGGTTCTAGGTTTAGTAAAAAAAGTTTTTTTGTAAGATAGTGTACGTGTAGGTGGTGAACCAGGCAAAACTGTATTTCCACCAGGAAGAGATTTATTTGGGATAGAGGATACTATATCTGCAAATGACTTAGATATGGGGGGATGTAGTTTTGATGCTTCAACATAGGACAGGCTATTCTCTGCCATTGATAGTTTAATGTTGGTTTGTCTCACATACTCTGGGCACTTTTTGCTTGAAGCAAAGTGCAGCCCAGAGCATGAGCAGCAAGAACCGTGGTCTTCCTCCACATTACAAGTATTTCCAGTGTGGCCCTGACCACACTTGTAACACCTAGGCTTTGACCTGCATTGGACCTTAGTGTGCCCAAAGCGGCAGCAATTAAAACATTGAATAGTCGGATATATATATAAATTAACGGGCATAGAGTTGTAACACATAAATACACGTTTAGGCAAAACTTGTCCATCAAATGTAAACACAACTGTTTGCGAAGGTTTCCATGTAGGTGTGTTGTTTACCATGACTTTATAGTTAAGTCGCCTGAGTTTCAGAATTTCTCCACACCCAATGGGTACGTTAGTGTTCTCCATAATATCCTCAGGAGACCACTCGGTTGGGACTCCCTTAACTAAACCCATCCTTGTAATATTAAAAGTTGGGATAAAAGCCTTCATGTTGTTAGCAGGTAAGCAGTTTGAAGTGATAAAGCTGTTAGCGTCTGTGTAATTATGAAAAGATAGTGTCATTTTATTTCTACCAATACGTTTTAAGCTTCCATTTACAATATTTTTAAAAAGATAATTTTTTAAAAATCTGCCAAACACAACTGGGTGTAAAGTTGTACTATCATTATCATCACGTTGTATTTTCTGCACATGTACCACAAACGGGCCATGGTCATTGGCATCATAACTAGCCCTACCAATTTGTGTGGGGGTTTTGGGAGAATTGCTGGTGGGAGGAACAGGCATTGAAGTAGTATCAGTGCAAGGAATAGCAGGCAAATTAACAGTGCTCTCAGGAAATACATCTTTACATTGACAGTCTGAGTGTTTACTACTTTCAGTACTACTTTTTCGTTTTTTTTTGTTGCAATGTTTACAAACTTTGTGGAGATGGCTGCGCTTCAGCTTCCTTTTAGAAACCAAAGAGCAGTCAGAATCCATACCGGATTCGTTAGAAATCGTGATAAATGCAACCGCGGGGGGCGCCGTGCCCCCCGGGTCCGGAGGCTCGTTCATAAAAATCCGAAAAGCTTACCCCAACTCGAAGAAAGTATAAATAATAATACAAACTACAAATATATACAAGTTTGAACTATTCTGATCACCTAATTGATTAAAAATATTATTTTACAACAAATTCAAACAAAAACTGCGCCCGCCAAATTCGAAGGTTTCCCGCGTTTTTTCAGTTTATACTTTATAGAATACTATTAAGTATTGTATTATCTATTACAGAATACAGATTAACTATAGATATAGAGTAAAAAGCATGTAAAATATCTAGGTAAAATACACATGTACATTTTAGACGGATTTTACGTTGCGAGTTCATGAGACTAGCCTAATACGAGTAAGTATTGTAGCTTGTAGTCCTTCTATTTTACCGTGCCTTGCTAATAGAGGTGAAACGTTTGGTGTTCTTTATTTAGGTCGTACCTTAAAAAAAGCGCATGAAAACGAAACATCGTGCATAATATATTTTAAGCTATATTATAAACTCATCGTTGTCAATGATCAATTTGAAGTCTGACAGCTGTCATAATAACGATTTACGTCAACTAAGTTGGCAACATAAAATTTTGCCTTTTTCCGGCTCTCTGTGGCATTGAAAGTAAGGAATGAAATAATTTTTAAAATAAATCTAATAAAATCAAAGTGAAATTGGCAATTTTATAAATTTGCTGTAACGCAGTTATATGTAATTGTTTTTGACGTTCGTTTTCATTCATATTTTTCGTATTTTTTGTGTTAAGTGTGAAAAATAACCAAAATACACACATAGGTTAAAGTGTTGCTCTGATACAAGTTTGAAACAGCGTATTATTTTTTAGGCCTCAAGATGAAGCAAATCGTTGCTAATCAAAAAGTGAAAATCCCCGAGGGGCTTACAGTCCATGTGAAATCTCGCCTTGTGACAGTAAAAGGCCCGCGAGGTGTTCTAAAGAGGAACTTCAAACACTTGGCTGTGGACATTCGGATGGTAAACCCCAGGTTACTTAAAGTGGAAAAATGGTTCGGTTCCAAAAAAGAACTTGCAGCAGTACGAACTGTGTGCTCTCACGTTGAAAACATGATCAAAGGTAAGATTAGTGTTTATTTTGAGGTTCAGATCATAAACAAGGCGTCACTTCAGTCACAATTTCGTTACAATATTATACGAAAACATTTCAATGTGGTCTTTTTATTTATATATAGCTATTGAATGATTCGTTTCTACAACATATTTCCTTTTCTTTCATTAGTCAAAACTAGTATAGGTTATACTCAAATGTACCTTAATGGAAATTTCTTAACTCAATTAAATGTTTTATGATTTGCTTGTAAATAGTTATGTTTATTATCAAATATTAAAATAACACAGTTAGAAATATATAAGCAATCATAAACAGTCCGGTGTTGTTCACTTTAACCTAGGTAGTAGATGATTTTATATCTTAAAATCTATCAAACTTTTGCCACACTTACTATTATACTAATACATTATACTTACGGTAGATGAATAATAATTTAACAATGTTAAATTATTAGTCATCTACCCTTTCCCTTCCCTTTAATGAGTGGTAGAGATCAGATTAAACATCCTACATTCTCAAATGTTATTAATAGATTATTATTTTATATTATCTTCATAGCAACAATTTGGCTTTTTACAGGTGTAACTAAAGGATTCCAATACAAAATGAGGGCTGTATATGCTCACTTCCCCATCAACTGTGTCACCATAGAAGCTAACACGGTTATTGAAATTCGTAACTTCTTGGGTGAAAAATACATCAGAAGGGTAAAGATGGCTCCTGGTGTAACAGTAGTCAACTCCACTAAACAAAAGGATGAGTTGATCATTGAAGGCAACTCCCTGGAGGATGTTTCCAGTTCTGCAGCCCTTATCCAACAGTCTACCACAGTTAAAAACAAGGACATCAGAAAGTTCTTGGACGGTCTATATGTGTCTGATAAAACAACTGTTGTTGTAGATGAAGCGTAAGGGTAATAAATTTTAAGCCGTATTCAAGTGTTTTATTATATTTACTTACCATAAATGGTATGCAAAGTTGTTTAAAATATATAAACAACACTGTAATTTCTTGTCTAAAGTGAAGGTGAAGGTACTCAACTATATAACATGGCTTAATGTTGATGTCTATAAATTTGACTTAACTTTGTACAATTAACATGAAAATTTCTCAAACAATATGACCTGTATAACACACTTGTTTTTTAACTTAGGTAAATTATGTGGAATTTAAATGGTGTTCTAGTACTAAGACAAAATAATGATTCATATCCATAGTCATAAAAATATGGGTAGGGGCTTTGTGGGTATTAAACCTAAAGCAGTTTTTTTACATATTGCTTTGTACCATTTAAAGTCAGGTACAGAAACTTTGTTAATCAAGTACTGGCCTAAGCTTGGCCGACTGTATTGCAAATTCTGACAGCCAAAATATCATAAATATCGGTTCATCATCTTTCCAAAAATTCTGTGTTGTAAACATAGTGACATTGCAATGCAAAAACGTTTTTTTACCATCTTGTGAACACAAATTCCTTTAAAATCTATAACTTATCATGATAGAAAAACTAAAAAAATGGTTGACTGTTATTATTCGTCTTTCTCGTATTCCATATTAACTTGGTAGTTAAGATATGGGTTAGTCAAAGGGGTCTCTTATTTGAAAAAAAAAGGGTGCGTGTAGTTATGTACGCGCGTAAGAAATTATACTTCTTTGGCATTATTAAAAATAGTTTTTGATTGCATGCAAATAATTAATTACAATTAAATAATCAAAGACTGGAAAAGGAGTCATAGTCAATAAAGTTCAGTTTACATTTGAAAAATTAAATAAATAAATTCTATTATTATTCGAATGTGGTTTTTAAATTATGTCCAATGCCGTAGCATCTTCCGTGGGCAACTTTATTCTGTTAATTTTGTGTCACGGTGCGCGCGCATCGTAAAATTTCACTCTCAACAATTTTTCATAACGCGCCTTAAGGCCGATTTACATTATCTTAGTGTTTAGGAGAGTGCTTTAGGATAGTACTTTAGTTGAAACATGTAAACGCTACGCTAAAGAACTTGCCTTTCAAGTTGTACTAAAGCACTCTCCTAAACACTAAGATAATGTAAATCGACCTTAAAGAAGTATAACTTCAAAAAATTTACTGGCAGCATCGTGATCATTTTGAGCCATTTTGTATTTTCTTACAATTTTAGTAAGCCACAGAAATAATAACAAATTTGCATTAAGTATGAAATATTGATTTACTGACTAATAAAGTTCCTGAAATTCTACCTGCATGAGAAATATCAATCGCGTACCTCAAGTTAAAAATTCATTTGTAAGTGCCAACTAGTCCGTCCCTTCACTAACAATTCTTTTGTCCCCTAGGACACTATTAAAAGAGCTATTTAAAGACTGTTCCCGCGAGTTCGCCCGTGTGCTTATCAAACTATGTACTTACAAATTTTAAGTTTGTATTTTTTATTTCTATTGCAGCACTTCGTAGTCTTCCCCTTGTTAAATACTAAAGTGCTCATAGTTTCTTTCAAACAAAACCGATGAAAAAACGGAAGTGTAATTAAATCAATTTAATATTAGCCAATGGGGTTTAAAATTTGAATTTTTTAAATGTCTTATCTTATAATTTAAAGAAGGGGAAGGGTATTTATGTAGATACGCCACACCAACTCCAATCACGACGATAATTAAACAATTAGCAAATAAGACAACATAGAATTTTCAACGTAAATAACTTTATTCAAACTAATTCTATTGAACATCACTAACTGATAAACATTGAACATCTGCAAATATGGATTTCAATAAAATGTTAAAATAGGTAATAACTATGTATTTGTTAAAATATTTATACTTACATTTTATTATACAGAAATAAACACATTTTATTAATTTAATAAAATAGCTACTTAGTACGACAATAAATACCTAATTAAAAGAACATTCTCACAATAATTCATGTTAGATATCATTCATAAAAATAAGACACAAAATAATATTAAAAACTTTCCGAAAAAATTACAAAAACATGCTTATTAAGCAATCATTATTATGGCATTATATTTGTAAAGCAGGGATATAAAAAGCAAAAATTGTTAAGTAATTACATCAGTAATTGGTAAAAGCAATGGGATGTTGCCAAATATCTTTGGTTTACATATATTTATGTAATGGCGGGTTAAATAAATTCATAGTTTGCATTGCAATATGTATAACTATACAAGTCAATTATAATTAAACACTCGACATACACAGTAAACAAAATTAAGTACAAGGGAAATATTATAATTCACATCAATTCATAAAATATTTGCTCTTAAAAGTAAAAGCCTACATAGGTATTAATATGTATGAAATAAAATCTAAAGCATTATGTCCTCGCAATGTGCCATATTTGCAGATGAGCATACTGTTACTCCGTAAGAAAATAAAATTCTCAATAAATAAATGTCAAACGCTATTCTGGGTGAGACATTTCACACCGTTAACACAATTCCTTACTATAAAAATGATCAACAAACAACTTGCACCTAATCGACTCCGGCGCATGCGGTGTGTGTCATGAGATTCAAATGGCTATGATTGGATGCCGCTTGAGCAAATAATTCTGATTGTCTTAGCCTAGCCATGCAGGACTGGGTCCGTGAGGAGGTGGGTTCCGACTAAAGTAAGTTATAACTAATTAGTTTGTAATATGTAACATCACTGTGCTGTGATTTGTCGTTTTATTAACCGTGTGTATACTTCTAACGCTGAAGAAAATTCACATTACTCTAGCAATCCGATAACAAATCAACATGAATAATACCATTTATTTTTCTACAATATACAATTTCATTTACATAGTCGAGATGAAGCTTAATACCCGATTTTAATAAATAATTTTTAGTATAAAGCAATCATATACGGCTATTAAACGCACAATGAACGTAAGCGTAAATATTCTACAGAGAAAGCGTTGAAACGTAGCGAAAACTTTATTAAACAATTCACGTTCGAGTTAAGTGATACATAAAATCTTAATTTCAAAACCAACTTATAACTAGAACGTTAAAATGTAATAGGAGTGTGTCAATGTAAATTGTCAAATCAAGTCAAACTTTAAGACTACTATGAACCTCTGGGGGTCTACCGTGACGTCATATCCGGTCAATCAAAGGCGATATTAAAACTGACCGGTTATTTGGTACTAAATAAAAACAGGCCCATATTTGGACTACCAAAACCTCGTTCTGTACGTTAGCCAGAAACAACACCTGCAATAGGGCAATTGCAGGTCAGCAGGAGTTGACCTGTCTTGACATGTTTTTATGAAGTTCACGGTAGGCCACTAGCCGTGCAGCTATCTATCGGGCCTTCCCGCAAAACTATATGTAAAATTAGTTTTTCTTCAGTTTGGAGGGAGACCTGTCGCTACTTTGGCCGGGGCCATAGGAGATTCTATCTATATTCAAAATATTTTGGACTTAACATATCTGGAGGCACAATTGATCGTCCGTAGGAATACAAGGGCGGGTTGAAGCAGTCTAAATCGGAATAAGAATTAATCTACTTCTAAAAATACAAGGATCATCGAAGTTCCGAATAATTCTGAGTCCTTGTATTCTTATTATACTAAGGACGAGAAATCACACTTAAGTTTTAGATTCAAGTTTTGAGCCCTTAAAGTTGAAAAATTCAAATAGTCACAATCAGGTACTTTAATTAAGTGCGATTTCTTTCGTTAGTATCTCGAATTCAGTGCAATCCCGTGGTAACGTTTTCAAAACTGCCAACAGATGGCGTTATACAATTTAGCGGTAGTTGCATTCTGAATTTGCGTAGCGGGACTGATTCATATACTTGAGTTTTAGTAAATCGATTTATTGCTTTGTAATGATGCATTCTAAAATGCCTCAGTGTATCAGTCCTGCTTCGAAGCTTATGGTAATGGTAATCCTACCCTGCACTAATTTAACAATTTGAGTAATTTAAAAACAACGCCATCTATCGGCAGGTGGTAATAGTTCAAGTGTTGCACTAATAGCTGATGAAGTCCTAAAGCGGATCGCGGCGTGGCACCCAAACAGAGGGCCCACTCTCCGCTGCTATGACAGCTTTCACCTTAGCATATATCTCTTCGGGCGTGTCGCCTGTCACTACGGCTGGAAATACAATTTTAATATTAAATCAATAGTTTCAATACATATTCAACCTTGCAAGCAACTTTCAATTTCAACTTCGTAGATTTAATGAGCTTGCCTTTTTTCCTCAAGGGAGCGTTCAAGTATTACGTAACGCAATTTTTGGAGATTATTGACCCCCCCTATGTAACTCGCCGTAACGTTATTCAGTACCCAATAACAGTACTGTACCCAAGTACAGTAAAACGTTTCGTGACCACCTAGTGACTCTTTAGTTACTATTATGTGGTTTAAGTCGAAATAAATATTAAAAATAACGCGTAATTTAATCCCCGCCCCTTTTACAAAAGGACCCCCCCCCCCCCAAAATACGTTACGTAATACTTGAACGCTCCCCAATGTTCAATTCTAATAAAAAAAATAATAAGATCTGGGCTAGACCCAGGTCTTCATTTCGCACGGCACAAAGTTCTGGAATCTGCTAAGATACCTTGAATTATAAAAAAATTATATACCAGTAAAATATTCAGCGAATTCTTGTTCCATCTTTAGTGCGCGTTCGTAAGTCTTTTTCGCTTGCTCTTCGGTCATTCGTTTTGTCATTTCCCTGGAATAATAGATTTAATAACTAATATTGTTTTAAAAAATGGATAAATTTTATTTTGAAAGAAACTTACATAATAGATTCTACGCTCTTTGGTTTGATGAATATGGCGATGGGAAACAGTTGCGCAACTTGTAACCTTTTTATGGCATTTCCGCTTACGTCTAAAATGCAGTGCTTGCCCTGAAAATACATTAGATATTGTTAAAAAAATATTTATTATTAAATATAATTTCGCTCCTCGCGGATATAGATTTCAATAAAGTTTTATCTTGTTTTGTAATGTGCCTAGGTATTATAATAAACAAATATTTTAATTTCTTTTTAATTTTTTAATATAACTTAGTACAACACAGTTTCGACAGGTTGAGACGAAAGAAGTTTAAACAGCGTAATTAAACTAATTAAATTATATAAATTACGGGAATAAGTGATAACGTTTAGATTCGAATAGTGGACGTTTTTAGTATTAATAATTACCTTTTCAGCGACTTCTCTAACGGATGCAACAGATGTTCCATACAAATTCTCATTGTATTGGCCAGCTTCAATAAACAAGTGATTTTGTATATCTCGCTCCATCTGCTCACGGCTCGCCACAAAATGATAATCACGACCGTCCACTTCGTAGTCGCGTCGCGCCCTCGTCGTATCTATTATTATTATGATAAGTGTTTATAATATTTTGAGTGGATACAAAAGGTCAGCCTTTTGTGTCTACTTTATATTCTTGACTTAAAAATATATCATCGATACGGATTAAAATTTGTTTGCTCCCATTTGTGGGTACGGGACGGGATATCAAATTATATCATTACTGTATAAAAAAATATAGGGTTCCATCAGTCTCCGTCGGTTACAATTAGAAATGAAATAATAACGAAAAATATTTTGCAACTTCACATGTACATACATACTATTTATTTTTAATTAAAATTTTAAACTTACGGGGAACACAGCTGCCGAATTTATCAGGGAATTCTGATATTAGATCGTCATTGATCCTATCCTTAAGCGGGCCAAGGATGATAACAGGTCTTGTGTAGTTTATGGTCATCTGTTGCACCGTTTCGTATGATAATACATTCTCCTCTTGGCCTGCAATAAAAATATTTAGTAAGCATTCTAGACTCTATGGAATGATCTCAAATTTGATGTACCAAAACAAATGGGCATCAATAACCTTTCCATACATTGAAATGAGTCTTTAATTTGGTTGGTCATCATTGTATTTCAAAATGATTCCTATGTCAATGTCAGATTATATGGAGCATATTTGAATCTATACATTTGTTTTGGTCATACAACTCTTAAATATAGCGTTTCACTAAGGGTCTATGCGTTAGTCTCTAGAATGCATTATACCGTGACAGTTATTTATGATGCCCTTGTCTATAGAATTATAAAACTTCCGCTATCTATCTGTGTTGCAATCAATCACTCAAACTAGCGTGCCTCACTAAATAAACTCGTGTCTTCTAATTTCTTAAGTGCATTAAAATTAACTTCGTAACCAATGGAGTCATCTTAAAGCATATGCTTAGTTAGCATAATAATGTGAACTCAATTGGATACATTTCAAACTCTTATTCTATAGTAATAAAGCTAATAATTTATACATATTCATTTAGACTAATTAATATCAACTCTTTCTACTTTTATAATTTCTTACCACCTGTAAAATGTAATACAATTAAAACCTACCATTTCATAATCATTTTATGCAAATAATAGATATTTTATTATAAGCAGCAGCTCTGTATACAAATTAAAGCGTTTAAATTCAAACTAATTAAATATAGCGAATATTTACAAAGCAAATATAAAAGCTCACTAGTCCGACAATGCGAACCCAATACTTAAGCGACAACATATGAACGACAAATACGACCAGTACCCATTCACCCAATCTTAAGGTTCGTCAAATTTCTCAAGATTAGCCTGGGACATCGAGTGCTCGCAGTACTGATAAATCCGAGTAGCTGATCATGCTTGATGACGGATGTAATGCAACTAAAGGAAGCGCATACGCGTGCGGGCGTGAAGCTGCGTGAAAGAGGCGGCTCTCGTGTCCTCGTGTGCTTCCAGTGGCCCTCTCTCCGTCCACAAATAATCAAAGCCTTATTCATATATCAAATTTCATTGCACTTGGCGGCCGTCGCCCATTCTACGAGTGCTCTTTCAATTAAAAAATTTCGTGATTTTGAAACATTGATGTGTGGAGAGGCTATTAGAATCATCGCGTATGAATTAGAGAGTAAAACAACTAAACGTAAAATGACAAATAATAGAAAATCGAGTGTTATTTAAATGAATACTACGTTTCTAATTGATGATCATAACCAGAATGCGGGAGGTAAGGTAACGGCTACGGCACTCGCAAGCTACGCCTCACTCCCAACACTTACTCTCGTCCTCGAGATAAATGAGCGTTATCTCCTCCATCATGGGAAGTTCCACTCGGTACAAGATTTCTCCTATACGTAGAAAAATTAACAAATTTAATAGTATTTTAACATTTTGAAACCGGTTCACCAAAACTCTTTATCAACAATTTGGCACATTTACCATCATTTTACGTGTTTAGATCGCCGACGCCTGAATCGAGAATTACCGAGATTATTTACGACAGTTAACGCTCTAGGCAACTAGAAGCACGGGACGGCGGCCGTCTGTCAAACCCATCCGTGTGCTTACGACTCATTATTGTATGACCAGGCTACAACATTTATGCCATGTAAATAAATCGTAAACTATACGACAACCACACAGCCGTAAGCGTTTATCCAATTATTAAATAAAATAATTGCTTGTTCAAATGTTCATTTGGGACGGTATGGGTGCTTTAACTGTATCGCATCCAGAAATCTTGAAGACCGTAGGGCCTTTTAAAGAAACAAAAGGAAGAGGCTGCCCCATCTTTTAAAATGACACTCGGCCCATACGGTTGTGTGGCACACAAACTAGATGGACGCATACGTCTAAATCATACGCGCACCCACGTACGAGCCCGCGTATTATTTGACAAGCAACAAATGCGTCAAATAACTAAACCTCTATATAATTAATTGCGAATTATTAAGCACCTTCATGCCTTTCATATACACTACAAGCGTTAATTTACTCACACATATCCAGAAAAAATTTGTTTAACAATCGATAAAACCAATTTACTAAGTATTAGATAAATGTACCATATATTGAAATATAAGATTTAACCTATTTTACTGAAAACTCGGTGACTACTGAAATACAGTATGAATTCAAAGTACGATAAATGAACATTTGAATATCGATACATATTTAAACCTTAAACATCGTGGTTAGAAAGCAGATAACTTAATAAATATAATAAATAATAAACCTCCATACAGTGTATATTAGCAGCCGCATGAGATAAAATGCGTATTCACCAACATAATCTTATCGACCACGTCATGATTTAAGTAAAAGTATAAAAAATTATTGAAAGTGTAATGCATAATATAGCGCAACAGACATGTTAAAAAGAAATGTTTTTTAATCCCAACCGCCTATTAATTAGTAATTTAATTTCTGAAAATTCTAAAATATTTGGTATTTTTTAAATGTCCAAGAACTCTGTAATTTAAACAGCATCAATACGCCTATTAGCCAACTTCCAATCGGCTTTCGTAGAAATCTTTATCCAATTACACACAACAATGGCTAAAAGACGTCATATCAGCTTGAAGGTCGATAAGAGAATGTCCTACGACAAGAGCGAGATAGCTGTATATATAGAAAGAGATAGGCACTCACCGTCCGCGTTCGTGTCCTCCTGCGTGTAGCAAAGCATGAAAGCTGTAACAGAATTTACAATTACCCTCATAATTTATAAACCGCCAACTTAGACATAGCGATGATTGGATGACACTTGAAGATGCCAATTTTTTACTCTTATATCTAAAAAGTGTCGTTATATTTACAATGTTACGTATAAAATTATTTAACAGCTGAAATAATTAGTTTTTTTTTAATTAATTTATTTTACAGAATATAATATGTTACATTAGAAAACCGCTGTGATTGGTATTATTGCATATAGCCGTTTTTAAAAAATAAATATCCCTTATCGGTATTTGCTCTCTGTGCCTAAGGTGAATTTAAAAAATATATATAATGTGGTTAAAAGAAGTCCAGCAAACTCCTGGCATATCTTAAGCTGAAAGAAGATGAAGTTATTAAATATGATGATGATCTGATTATGAAACTTACGCTCTTGGTCCGAGCCATCTTCAGACTTGCCGTCTTCCCGACTCTTCATAAACGGAAACTTTCTACTGAACGATAACGTTTTCTTTTTCCTTTCCAGCGTTGATTGGCTCTGAAATTTAATATAGCTTCAATTTAAAAATACGATTAAATATTTAAGATTTGTTTTACACAGGTATGATATACATAAATTGGGGTTTGTTTCACTAAAAGGACGACTTATTAAAGTCTCCTTTAAAGTTAAAAATATTCACCGACTAAAAAAAGGAGGATTAGTCGACGAGTAATTTTTTTGTGTATGTTTCAGCCTAGCTCCGCCGTCCGTGATTGATCTAGTCGATGGAGGTGTCAAATGGTTCGGATTTGAAGCGAATTTGAAAAAGAATCTATATTTGATTAACATCCTAAATAAAAGGCGATATAGGTGCTTTAATATATGGTGGATGTTATATTTGAAAACTAGACATTTAAATAAAACTTCTTGAACGGAAATAAAGGCAATTCCCTAATATTATTCACACAACTCGATAAATCGAGTGCAGCAAAGCGTTAGAATCTTAAAGGTTAAATAATGACTATTGTTTACCGCGATATATGGATGCAAAACAGTACACTAAAATAATTTAAACCTTATCAAAGACATTGGGAGCATTTTACGTGGTCCTTCGAGCCGGATATCGAATACAAAATGCATACAATTTATCATTACGGATAAAAAATACTTACAGTACTAACAGGGGTCCCTTGTCCTTGAAATTTGACCTGCCTGTCGCGTGCACGCTGTTTCCGCTCCCAACGACGCTTCGATGGTATTATGCCGATCGCATCTGGATCAGTACTGTCTAGTCGCCTACAATATTTGATTATTAGAAAATCTACGAAAATAAAGAAACAAATCGGAAATCTATGACAAGAATATATATATATATATTTATATGGCTCTGGCACGATTTGTGTCAGCGTCAAGTATAGGATTTTTTATAATTCGTGCTTGTCTTTTGAAATTCGACCGTGTACTCCATGTACGGTTTAGGCCCTCGCCCGGTACCGCACAACCCTCCCAAAGGCCGAGAACAAATTTAAATTAAATTGAAACTTGCCCTCGAACCGGGAATCGAACCCGGTACCCCTCACCACACACACACCACATCACCTAGCTGCCACTTAATTTGACCGCTAGGCTAAGAATATATAATAGAGGCAACGTTTAAACTAGAAATTAAAATTATTGAAATATTATCTGTTATTGGTCAAGATTTTTTCAACAATATAAGACCTTCTTTGATTACAATACTGTTGGAATAAATTCAAATTCAAATTCAAAAATCATTTATTCACGTAGGTAACACAATGTACACTTGTGATTCGTCATTAAAGATATAAATATTAATGCTTCTAATTTTACATTTACTGCCAGTTCTCAAATCAAGGGCGTAGAACGGAAGAGAAGAACTGGCAATAAACTCTCCGCCACTCTTTTTAATCGCCATGTTTTTTTTTTTTTTTTTTACACAACGGTTGTAAGGAGCTGCAACCATTACACCATGTTCCACATGACATTTTAAGTAATTAATAATAAGAACATAAATAAAAACAAAGACTTGTCCCCTATCAGCAGGAGGCATGGTGAAATAGGAGCACGCACTTACATTCTCGTGGGAACAACACGCAAACACATAGTCGAAATAATTAACATCACCGCATACACGAATTCAAGTACGACCAGTCACCACAAGCAGCACCCGTTCACGAGTATGACGCATGGCCAGCCATCGGCCCCCTCGCCATATTTTAGGGAGAGAGACATATTAGTGACTTACCTGGCCTGCCACCACTCGTCATCCGAAGCGTTGGTGACGTGTAATATATCGCCGTAACGGAATGGAAGACCTCGCGAAGGTAAGCCATCGTCACGGATCGGGTCATAGTCGAATAGCGCTCTGAAATTTTTAATAAATCAATGAAAATTGAATCTATATTATTTTATATTCACTATCCGAGTTTACTTAGAGAATTATGTGCGAAAATAATGACAAAAACCATCAAAACTTATAATGATACTGTGTCTCTAACTTATAATATACTAGCAGACTCGGCCAAGCGTTGCTATGGCTAAGGTTTTTGTTATCTATATATATAAAAAGAAAATGGTGTTCGTTTGAGGCTCTTCCACGCTTAAACCACTGATCGTATCGACATGAAACTACCACCATTCGATGCGAAATTTTTCCTAGATGGTTTATGGCTATTTATTTTGGCTATTAATTCCAACGTTCCTTAATTTTTTTATTTCTGTTTTACTTTTATGAAAATTTTTCCCGCTAATAAAAACAAAAGAGGCTTCCTAGAACCGCAAAACGTCAACATCTGTTAAAAACTCGATTTTCGAAATATTTCAATTTTCTTAGCGGGAAGTTAAAAAGAAGAATAATAAAAATATGAAAAAAAAATAAAATAATGAAACATAAAATTTATTTTAATTCGTCCAGCAAAGCGGGCGCGAAACGGCTAGTATTATATAGTAGTAAACTATTCAAGGGTAAAGGTAGGAGAACACCAGTCATGGGGACCCATGGGGACTATGCTTTTTTGGTGGTTATTTCATTAATTTGTAGCTTATGTGAAACGTTGGTTCATTCAAGAGAGCGCCGCCATCTGTTAGAATTGTGAGTGTCAAATAATTTTGCAAAAAAATAATACTGCGGGTATAAATTAAGATGTAAGCTATCCTATCTTTTAAGTTAGATCAAACTGCACACGGTGTGGAAATTTTATTAAAATCGCTTAAGTAGTTTAGAAGTCCATAGTAGATAAACAGGGTGACGCGTAATTTATTTACATATATTAAGATTTGCTTAAATCAAAACGAGAACTTTTTGCAAACAGATTTTGCAAACTTTGTCTTACATACTTAACAAACATATTTTAGCAAAAATACTTTTATTTCATCATTACGTCTTCGAAAGAAACAATTTTAAAAAACCTACTAGAGGGAAGACAAGAGAATGATACATTATCAGTAACAAAGACTATTTATTTCCAAGGATATTTAAAAAAAAACTAAAAGTCCAGCCATGCGAAGTCGGGACACACTTATTGTTTTGGAATCGTAAGAAGTGTTAACTACGCAATAGTTATTTAAAATATTCAAATTTTGTAATAAAAATAGTTTGATATCGATAAATATGTTAATAAGGTACCTATTTATCATAACATCAAGATAACTCGTTTTTAATTTGTTTTTTACTTATTGAAATTGTAATTGTAGACTTCGCATCTAAAACACGATCAAAGTCACCACCAAAGCTTGATTGGTGTATGAATTTGTTCTTTTCAAACAAAATGATCTATCAAACAAAACATTAGAAGTTATAGTTTTTATATTTCTACAAAAGTATGTAAAATAACCAATATAGCGCGTTTGTCTACTTATCAAGCGACTAACATACCTAAGGTCGTAGGTTCAAATCCCGGTTATTCACTGACGGACTTTATATGTGCGCATTTAACACTCGCTTGTACGTTGAAGGAATCGTGAGGAAACTTAGACTTTGACCCAAAAAAAGGCGTGTGTCAGGCACAACCTACATTCCTATTATAAAAACAAATGATCACGAAACAGATATCTGATCCCCAGACCTAAAAGGTAACACTTAAGCAATACATACCTGACATATAAAGATCGTTTCTGCGACGTTCGTAGTAGCGTATTATGTTGCTTCAACTCATTGATACGTGCCTCGAACTTGTTGTATTCCTGCGGCCTATATACAACTGTTAATTTTACATTTTGGCCGGTACTCTGTAAATAAATGACATTTTGTATTACCTGTTTGCTCTCTGGTTGATTGGCATCCTTACGATCGCGTTATGCGTTCTACTTACAATACGTGAACTGCTTATTAAATTAAGCAACCATATTTAATGTTCAACACTAAAGCTATATGTAATATTTATTTTTTTATCAATAGTTATAAGTGTATATGAATACTGTGTAAATTGTCATACACGATTAAATCACTTTAAAAAAAATCAGTTCATATGATATATTAAAAACACTTAGATATAACTACGATAATTAAAAATCACAGCAGTTAAATTCACTCACGATGTTTGCGTACATATCGCATGACTAACACTGACCAAATACATATTCTAATAAGCAATGACAATCGATTATGACGCAATGCGTAAAGTACCGTTTACGTGATTTATTAATAACCTACGATAAAGTACATTGCGTTGTTTTTAAAGGTGTTTGTATAGTCTTTTTAATAAAAAGATCATTGTATCTCATCGTGTTTAGATTTCAAGGACACGTAAATTTTTATTAAGTATTTTGACAATGGTGTGTCTTTTTATATTATTATTTAAAAAATTGCATTAAGTATATGTTTATTTTAAATTTTTATATATATATTTTTTAAATTATAAACAAAAGTATTTGTTTTGATGTTTAAATAAAGGAGTCCTTGATATTACATTATTTTGTTTAATTATTAGAAAAACTGGGCTCAATTTTTTTATTAAAGTGATAGCGATAGTAACTTTTCTTTTTATATATGTGTGCATTAATCATAATGTAGATAGATAGATGTTATCTTCTTTCTTTCTTTCAAAAGATAATCAGGTAAGACTAAAATTATGAGTTCTTAATTAATATTGCTTTAATAATTAATATAAAATCAGTTAAATTCTCGCAAGCATCAAACATTTAGAGCCAAAATTCCGCGCCATACCACATACATTTTTATTGGCAAACGAGTAGCTAAATAAAAGAAACATTAAAAAAAAAAAAAAAAAAAAACAACAGTATAGAAACAGCCTTACCTTCAACGCCTTAGCGGCCTGTTCGTGTGTGGCATGCGTAATATCAGTGTCATTAACGGCAAGCAAACGGTCCCCTCTGCGTAATTCGCCCGATCTTTCCGCGGGGCCCCCGGCAAGGAGAAACGAGACATATATCCCGTGGCCATCTTCACCCCCTACTATGTTGAACCCAAGGCCCTGGGTTCCCTTCTCAATATCCACCACACGGGGCTCCTCGGTACTATCCGTTACGTCCTCGCGTCGCAGCGAATTTGTCGTACTCGATGTTGGGCAGGCTGATTTAAAAATTAAATAATGACGGTAGTTAGTTTGTTCAAAAATTAAATAATGAGGGTAGTTAGTTTGTTCAAGAATTAAATAATGAGGGTAACTAGATTTTTCAAAAATACGTTGGTTTACTTTTTAAATATCATTATGTTTCTGTGATAATTTGTAATCGTATCTTATTAAAGAATTATTTGAAGGGTCTGATAAGGTCGGGAAATCTTTAGAAACGAGATTTAGCGCCAAGTTTGACTCTCGTCTTAGTACTTGTTGGTGAAATGAGTTGTGTACATTTCTAAGCTGGTATTGTAAATTAATTGTTCTCAAACCAGCGCCATTACTCTTTAACGTCTAATATGGATAACGATTTCGCTGCAGTTCTCTCAGTATTCGTAGCGCTGATGACGCAACCTTGGAATCGCCACAAAAACTCAACAATCGGGAATACAATCGCTTTTGGAAATCACTGAATACCGGCACAGGATGTGTTGCCTATTACTATATAAATATACTAGCAGACCGGCCAAGCGTTGATGTGGCTAAGGTTTTAGTTATATTACATAGTAATAAATAATAATAGTAATTCAAGGGAAACGGAGAACACCAGTCACTGGGACCACCATGCGTTTTTGGTGGTTATGCCATTAAATTGTAGCTTATGTGAAACGTTGGTACTTTCAACACAGCGCCATCTGTTAAAATTGTCACTATCAAATAATAAACAACTATTTTGCAATAAAATAATATTGCGGGTATAAATTGAGATGTACGCTATCTTTTAAGTTGGATCAAACTGCACACGGTGTGCAAATTTGATTGATATCGGTTCGGTAGTTTAGGAGTCCATAGCGGACAAACAACGTGACACGTAATTTATATATTAAGATTAATCAATTATGATAAATGGAAATACTAACGTGTATTAGCTCTCGAAGTTCTAGGTGAAGGCTGTCCATGTCTTGGTCCCGGAATGAGTACTAAGAGAACTCGTTCACCAGACGCTTTAAGCGCCGCCACGGCATCTTCATGGGTCACGTTGTCAAGATTTACATCGCCTTTCTGAAAATATGCCACTGTATAGTAAAAGTTAAATGCGAACTGCAATATTTCAGGCTTTATAGAGACCACCAACCGAAGTTGAGTAAGTTCGACGTTTTAGGGTTTATAATTAAATGAGACTACATAATGTTATCGTTTATATTCCTTATATAATTCAAATTTTATTATTATTATTTATTTGTTCAGATAAAGTAATCCATCATTAAGTTTTTTTTTTAAAACGGCTCTGGCACGATTTGTCCATTAGCCAGCGTCAAGTATAGGATTTTTTATAATTCGTGCTTGTCTTTTAGAAATTCGACCGTGTCTTCCATGTACGGTACCGCACAACCCTCCCAAAGGCCGAGAAGAAATTTAAATTAAATTAAAACTTGCCCTCGAACCGGGAATCGAACCCGGTACCCCTCACCTAGCTGCCACTTAATAAGAACGCTAGGCTATGAGGCCCCTCATCATTAAGTTAATAATATTTTTTTGAATTTGCCGCGCTTTTTCGTTATCTTCTTTCATTAGCCAGACTCTAATACATCTACTATATGCTTATGGGCTAAAAACCGTCGTTTTCACTGTACCTAGTGTATTTTTAAAATATTTATAAGACCGTAACTTAAAGACAATCAATTCTCAAACAAATTTATTTTACTCGTTTAAAATACAATAGTTACAACTCACCGAAGTATTTTTGACCATTAACAGTTTGTCTCCAACCCTCAAGCGTCCATCTCTATGAGCAGCTCCACCAGACATTATTTTGGTCACATATATACCATTATCCCCTGGTATATGCTGGTTTCCAAGACCCCCCGCTATGCTAAATCCAAGCCCTGAACCACCCTTAACAAGTTCTATTTCAACAGCTTCTTCCTTATTTGATATTTGTGACACGCTCAGGTGATCTGCTTCTCCCGCTCGTCGTTTCACTTTCTGTATAAAACATTGTTTTTAATATTAATAAGGTGCGTTCCTCGCTCAACTTTATTTTCTATTTATCAATTTTTAATAATTATTATTTCAAAATATGTACTATGTTGGGTAAGAATATTGTAAATACTATTACAATATTCTTATTAATTTTATAATATTGATTATTTTTCCGACCCAAATATCGGCCAATAGAATTGCACCATTCGACGTCACGTGGTACAACCTACATGGTATTATACTGAAAATTTTTTGTGAAAATTTTCTCTGGTCGTTGCTTCAAGAAAAGTATTAAGTAGTTGTTTTATTCATTATGAAATTCTTATTTGTTAACTGTACATTTCGTCTCATGGTGCAATTGTATTGGCCGACATTTGGGTCGGAAAAATAATCCCCCGAATACCACACGAGCTTCAAAATTATCGGCCATTTCCCTCAAGGTTCCCTGCAAACAAATATAGACGTCATGACGACTATATTAATTGTTTGCAACGAACCTATCGGGAAATATCCGATAATTTTGAAGCTCTTGTGGTATTATAAGTGAATATTGGAAATTTAATATTAATGTGTTACTTAATTATTTTTAATAAATTTAACAAACATTTATTTGTGTTATTACAAAAGCTTTAAAACTTTTTTAGTAAATGGTAATTTTTTAATAAAAAAGCGAAATATTTAAAAAGTATAATTACCAGTCGGACTGTATTGCCGGCTTTTTTCAATGCGTCTACTGCCTCTGCATGCGTCACGTTTTCCACATTCGCGTCGTTAACCTGAATAGGATAAGAAAATTTAAACCGTGTTATTTGTATTTACTCAATATTTGCATGCTTTGAATGTACACTAATATTATAAATGTCTTTAAATTATGTATTACTTGTACTTGATAAACTCAAATCACTTTAATTATTAGAAATATTAAATTAAGTCTATTAAATTTTTATGCATTTAATTACAAAATATAAATTTTGTCTTTATACCTAGAAGCATACAGACAGTGTATATCTATATATATAAAAGAAAGTCGTGTTTGTTACAACACTTATAACTCGAGAACGGCTGGACCGATTGCCATGGTTTTTGATTTGTTGGATTTGTTTCCGTCCCGAATAGCAGAATAAGCAATAAAATATCGGATAAGTTATCGAATAACAATAAATAAATTAATTTTACGAATGCAAAAACCATATGGTGCCATCTGTTGACAAAACTACGCATCATTTTACGTCGAATTCGTGTCAGTTCTAGAAATTCCGATCTTGAGGTGAATGAGGAGATGCATAACCATGCTTTGATCCTGATCAAAAGATGTTGGATATCAGAAAGTGCTTAACATGCAGTATCGCCATATTGACGCTAGAGAGAAGATGCCTAATGTGTAAAACTGCCATTCTTCTTTCGCAATGGCAAGCAATAAAACATTTCTGTATTTGCAAAAAAGTTGTATTAATGTAATACTTAACATTAATGAAATCCTAAAATAAGTTAAATTAAAGTAACTACGATATTGTAAGGTTGTAGGGCGGAACGAAGTTAGCCAGGTCAGCTAGTATCTAATATATAAAACCTTAGCTATCATATTTGACATAGACAGTTCCATATCTATTTTATTTTTTCTATTAATTATTCATCACAGGTAGAATTAAAACATAAATAATAAGTTAATTGGTATAAATATTTTTAATAATAAGAATAACAAGAACCTACTTGTAATATTGCATCATTGATTTGCAGCTGACTAGCTGCCGCTGCTCCGCCAGGAATGAGCTTAGTGACATAGATATGGGGATTATCTGCCACATGGGGATTGTCAGAACCTCCAGCAATGCTGAATCCGAGTCCAGCACCGCCAGCCCTTGATAAAACCACTGTCAGGTACTGGTGGCCATCTTCACCTGTCACAGCACCCCCCTCAATCCCATTTACCTGTAACTGTCAAATGAATTTTATATGTATTTTGGCTATATAATTTATCTCAATAATTAAAGAATAGGAAAACAATTGACTAGTAATAAATAATTAAAGAAAAATATAAGAATATTGTTTTACACCATTTTCCATTAACTTAATGAATACTATCAATTTATAGGATGCTAATAGCTTGACTATTAGCACTTACACAAAAACAACCAATTACCGCTCTCAGCTAAATTATTGTTTTGATTATTAAATAAAGATAAAAAATTGATACATGCTTAGATTGTAGGGCTCTTATGTTACGACTTGATTATTTAAATTTTCCTTAGAATATTTTATTAGGTTACCTGCTTCATTTCTGGCGAGGAAACATGAGCCTGAAAACAATACACATCATTACGTTCATATTCCTACAACGTACTTGAATCTGGTAATCTACACCTTATGACAGTAATAAATCAATACTTTTTTCATTGTTTACTGTTATAATGTAACTGCGGGTTCACACATGGTGATGGAATGCATTGTTTGAATTCAACTGTATTATTAAGATCTAGAATGATTACTATAATGATTAATATTTATAATCATATTCCCTCATGATGTATTAATGTTTTTTTTTATGTGCTGTTAATTGAATTTTACCCAAAAATTTAAATAAACATAAATACCTATACAAATTATTTTGTTTACCTTGTTATTAAAATCTGATGATTAGTAGAATGGTTTTAAATTTGAATACAAAAATGACCATGAACATCTTATTTCATCATATAGGTAAGCTTGGTTGAGTAAAGTATTAACAAGTAAACATATTCATGGCCAGTTGGCCAAGTACAGTACAATAAACCTACTTACCGTGTCAAGATTAAATAAGGATGACACTTTTCGAAGGAATCCATTATGGGTTTTTTTCTTCCGTCTTTCAGTCATTTTGTTGACCAGTGTGTCTCAAAACTTGTATTTTTGCACTACAATATGTACACAGCATGCATTGTTAGTTACACACTTGTGACTGCTGTCAGCATCTTACTGGACGATCTCTGACATGCACCATTATTTACCTAGAACCCATTTCTAGCTTACACCAAAATACTTTATTATCCACATCCTAAATATTTGCACAAAGTCCCACTGCGTAAGCTGATTATCTTGTTAGATCCATTTTGAATTGCACCAATCCTTATCTAATTACATGAGCCTAGCCCTTTTTTGATAGTGTTTATTAGAGTATGGATATGTAGTTAATTGGTTATCAACTTGTAGTCAATGATGATATGGAATAGTATGAATGTCAAAGCGATGAAGTTTAATTAGAACGTCCGTGTTACGTTATTTATGTGCAATAGAGACCACTTTAGTATCATTTGAGTCTGAAGTATTTATTAAATCAATCAGCTAGTAACAGCTAGCGAATTTTAACAAGCAAAACTATCCTATAAGTTGCATTAGTCTCACCCAAATGGTTGAAATCGTTCCCAAATTATCAAGAAATTACTAAATGTTTAAAAATAGATTAGTGTACATTATATGGCCTTACTTGAGACGGGTACGAAATAACAGCAGTAGGTACAGTTGTGTGAATGTCAAAATTTTACGTGCAATAACATTTCACTGGATAAGGTATATGTGCAGTTTTCAATAGGCTTTAGTTGATATAGCGTTCGTTTGATATTGGCACAGTCGTGAAGTTTATCAGCACAAATCCACAGAACGAACAAACGTTAGTATACATATCGCTGAAAACTAGAACTGTGTTGTAGGTTATAAATAGTACTACGAGACGCGAAGCACCAACGATCCGCCATTAGAGATTTTTCGTAGTTTCACTACTTTAATATAACTTTGTAGACCTCACGTCATCAAAAAGGTCAAAAACTGAAAAGGCGTTTAAGAAACCCAACCATCTAAACTGAAAACTAAAACTTTGATGTTAGAAATTGCGCTTGCGCCATTTCTCATTGCAGTTTGCAAGAATGACGTTGTATGATGTACGGTATACGTATTTACTAAGATAGTTTGAAGTTTTTGCCCTAGATGGCTCTGAATAACTGATTTAAACAGTGCACTATGCGCTAAACTGCAGTTGACCTCAACAGTCCACAGATTAAGAAAAGTTCAAAGAACATGCAACATTGATATCCGACTTATATATCGGTGTAAAAATAAAAATGATTAAAAAGATATAAGGGAATCCTGGAAAGCAAAGCACACATAAATAGTTATAATATTTTGTCGGTCTGTATTTAAAATATGTTTACTAGTTAATACGTTTACGCTTTTCAACCAATTGTCTTGAAGGAACCCTTTAGACTAATAAACAATAACAAAAGAGCTACCTTCTTTTCATCCGTGTCTGCACTCGGTGATATGATTGTAGTCGGCACTGTCCCGATCTGCTAAAATATTATTAGATAATAAGAACTATATACAATAAAACATTTTTTAAATAAAGAAAGTTAAATTATCACTAAACTGGCTTTTAAAGCCAGTCATTGACAAAACTCGTTTAAAAATATAAGAAATGGCACTGTCACTATTAAGCTGCCTCTATCAGGCTGATCGGCCAAGGGATAAAAAAAATACCTGGGCATTGTAAAATTCTAGAGAAATCTTATTTGTAAATTTTTACAATTATTTTTAAACATTAATACTACACAGCTATGACTACTAGGTCAGTTACTCTGCGGACAGTATTTTTGGTAGTATCAGGAACTTTAATAGTACGTTTTTTTCATTGTATCGTTTAAAGAACGGTAGTAGGTACCTATTACAAAATAGTGTACAAACCTTCGCTGAATCCGGAGTGTCGACATTCCGTTCCGGTTTTCTATTGTCCTGGAGAAAGGCATTTGATACTAATCTGTATTCACTTTCATCATTTGGAATCTATATTAAATAATAGAAAACATTTTGAATAATACCAATTTAGACTTTATATATATTTTAATATAGGTAAATACAAAGACGAAAATGCTATAACCAGTTTTTTTTGTTTATTGGCCATGTTCGTCTTGTACAACCCAACTAGGTGATTAGTCTTTGACTCAGATGTAGGTCGATTTTAGATCTATGACATTTCACGCGATATTTTGATATGACCATAGTTTTTATTTTTAAACTCACTTCACGACGAACTCCATCCGTTTCCCATTTGTTGGCGATACGTATAGTTTCTACCGTCTTTTGCTGAATCGATTTGTTGTCATCAAGTAGAGTGAGCTCATAGAATTCTTGAATATCTGCAATTATAATTAAAATAATTAGGTCTCTGCAGAACCCAAATTGGCCATTCGCTCCTGGGTCTGTGATGTCTTAAGACCGATTTACATTATCTTAGTGTTTAGGAGAGTGCTTTAGGATAGTACTTTAGTTGAAACATGTAAACGCTACTTGCTTTAGTAAACGCTACGCTAAAGAACTTGCCTTTCAACTTGTACTAAAGCACTCTCCTAAACACTAAGATAATGTAAATCGGCCTTTAGTCCTCCAGTCCAGTATTATACGGACTGTCTAATTGTCGACTGATGATCGGTAAATCTAAATTAAACAATAATTCGGGTTTACAATTGAATTAATTGTTTGCACTTAAAATGGCTACTTACTTTATATCAGTAAGTTAACAAGTATTTCGACCATCGCCTATTCAATCAAGTTTGTAACAGTGAAATAGAAACAATGAAATAAATAGACAAGAGTTTGAGAAAACAGACACAAAATGTGTCCCTCTTACAATATCAATTTAGTGGTAAAGCGACCTTTTATAAATTTTATTACATAAAATTACAAGGACATTTTAACACAGCAACTATGTTATATCCCACGGCTGCTTGGCAAATCGCGTGAGTGTTAAAATCGATATTGAGAACGGCCAGTAACCCCACGAAATTTTTATTTTCAGGTTATGCTAATCAAAGCAAACATCCGACGTCTGATTAATAATATGCTTTGAATATTAACTAGAAGTGATTCATCGATACTAATTAACCTAACAGAAATTAATAATCATCCAGTAACCCTTTATGAATTTTCATACACAGTGAAAACTCTTTACAACGAATTTCAAGGGACCGAGCATTTTTTATTCCTTATAGAGAGGCGTCGTTATAGGGACGGAAGAATAAATGTATAGGTATTGGGTTAAACCAAAGAAATTTAACTCATTTTTACGTTAAGTATATAGACTTTTTCGTTATAACGATGTTGTTATAAAGAGTCTACACTGTATTTTTTTTTAAATCGTGTAATTTTTTCAAAAATCCATCAGTGTATGGTCCGGGTTCGAACAATCAACCTCAGTAGGATTTAACCGACCTTTAGGCTAGCTAACACGACTCTAATAATAGATAATATTAAATTTTTTACTCGTCAAAATAAACGTGATATTTTAAAGGCGATCAAGAAGCGAGCTTAAAAATGAAACATAAGCTATATTTGCCTTATCTTCGTTTCTGAATCAAGTGTTCTAAAAAGAACTTTAGTCTCAAAAGCTCTCGTTCCTGAAGTGGTTGTCTCATCATCAAAAAAATATTCCAATAATCATTAATTGAAGAACAGAACAGAATAGATAAGAAATCCCTTCATTGTGGGGCTTCTAAGCTTAAGACAGTGTTGTCGCTGAAGGTGTCTAAACGACACGATCGAACAAATAAAAAAGGGTGCGTTTACTTATGTACGCGCGTAAGAAGTTATACTTCTGTGGCATTATTAGCAATAGTTTTTGATTGCATGCAAATAATTAATTACAATTAAATATTCAAAGACTGGAAAAGGAGTCATTATAGTCAATAAAGTTCAGTTTACATTTGAAAAATTAAATAAATAAATATTTATTATTATTCTCTTACATTAAGTGTAACATAAATTATATTATTATTCGAATGTTGTTTTTAAATTATGTCAAATCTTCCGTGGGCAACTTCATTCTGTTAATTTTGTGTCACGGTGCGCGCGTATCGTAAAATTTCACTCTCATCAATTTTTCATAACGCGCCTAAAGAAGTATAATTTCAATAATACATGGGTAAATGTATTAATAAATATATGAAAACCTAGTTTGCATATTTGCACTATCTCCGTGTTATGATGATACGATTTCCTCAGGATGTTTGCTTTCATCGTAGGAGCAAGAGTAAATTGCGCACATACTTAGTATGAAAAATCCATTGGTGTTAACTCGTGATTCGAAAGCTCGACCTCAGTGTTGAGAGTCTCATCCTTAATCCACTAGGACACTGCTGGTTATATATGTGTTAGATATTAAGCCACGGAGGCGGTGTAAATACTACTGGTTACCTACTAGTTACCTACATAATATTAAAAATACCTAAAATTTACATTTACTAATTGCGCTGTATTCCAGCATTTTTGGCAACAGATGGATTTGCAATTAATTAAATTATCGAAGTAGATTAAATGTAATAATTAATCGGTCTTATTAAGGAAGTTCCTTATATCCTAACTTATAATTTAATTAATGGATCTTTAACATTTTAACGATGAAGCATTCCGAATATATTTTCATAATTATTTTAGTAAAAATGTAAGTTATATTATTAGGAGGATACATTCATGACATTTACATATAAAAAGTCCTATATAAAATATTTCTACCAAAAATGTAACCATGTATTGCGATAAATGCTCCGATTTAAAATGTATTTATACCTGCATCATAATGAAACTAAAAAGTGTACTCACAAAGTTAAAATTAAAATTGCATCCAACTTCAAAAGTGCGTTGCATGTTTCTAGAGTTCTTAATTATCAGATTCCATTTGTCCATTAAACAGTGTTATTAAAATATCAATTGGAAATAGTTGAACACGAACGAATTGTGTCGACATGCCGTTCCACGTATGATTGAAGGTACCCAGTAACCTATGACCCGTATAAGAATAACTAGGTCACATTCTACCAATAATGTCCATGTATTTAAACTCAAATTTGCGTGAAATCGCACATCCACTTATCTTATGTAATTTAACTAACATATTGTAGAACCCTAAGAACTATAAAAAACCAGTAACCTCTTAGCCTCAGATTTCTATATCTGTTTTGCAAACATTTGTTTTTCAAATAGACAAGTAGGTGATTAGCCATCTGTGCCTGATACACACTGACTTTTTGGGTTTTCTGCACGATGCTTTTACGAGTGTTAAATGCGCACAAAGACAAAAAGTCAATTCGTGACAGGGATGAGAATAGTACAATATTAAAACTGGCTGAGAACTCTCCATCGGGTTATAAAATACGCATTTAAACGCGATTTAAATAACCAAGCCAAATTTTAAATCGGAGATAAACCACTATATAGCGCCTACAATAATTATAGAAGCAATTGTTGTTAACTAATTATTAAACATAGATGAGAATCGAACAAAATTAATGTATTACATTCTAAATATACTATGTATTACAATAACAGTGTCGTGGTCAAGCACAAACAAAACTCAAGAGCGATTGTGACGTAAAATGCGGTCACGCGCACGTATTGAGTATTTATAGCTAACTGATACGAAAACTATTTAGTTCATTATTAGAGGAAGTACACCTTCCATTGCCCAGTAAATATCATAGTATTGTCTTTTATTGACATAACCTTGACACATTTAAAGAAAAAACTTTTTAACCATATTAAAGTTATGTATTATTATACATTTACAATTATTTAACATAGTTTTAAATTTATAATGATTAAGTAAATATCATATAAATTTGTTTATATTAACGCGAGCTTCCCTCACTTAAAAGAAAATATACTTTTAACGGATTAAAATACATTCGTATGTTATAATCACCCATTGTAGAATTAATTATACAATTGTGATATTAAAATGAGATTTTTATTATCATTAATTGTGCTAGACCTGCACACAAGTGTGCTATTCGCCTAAATTAACTATATATATTTATCATGATTACTAAAACAATACTAATTCTAACTGAAATTAATGAAACTTAATTTTAATAATTTTGAGTGTGATATCTATTTGCTAAAATATACGTACAATATCGTCATAATGTACATTATAGAGCTAATCCGTTTGCCTTAGCTCTAGAATTTTTGTAACATGTTTTTTTTAGTATTATATATTTATTTTATGTTTAATAAATATGTTTTAGAAACACTTACCAAGAAGTGCCTGAAAAAGGCGTGATTTAAATATTCTGATGACTCTTTCGATAGCGAGACGAAGCTGACGATCTTGAGGCTTTATGAGTTTGCTATGGTAGTCCTCAAGCAATTCCAATGCTCGGTGGGCTTCTGAAAATATAACAATTTGAGTATTCCAAGATTGCATACCTTCAAACAACGGTGGTGAATCGTAATTGCGTAGCTAACATATTTTACTGCACAAAGTAATAATAAAACAATCTTTAAAGTGGCCATGTCAACTATCGGACGCAACTGCCACACGCAGAGAGTACATAAAAAATCATATTATACGTTTTAGCATCTCAATGTAACGTTATAATTATTATTAAATCTTATATGAAAACGTAACGCAAGAGGAACAGCAAACTGGTGCCCAAGACACAATAAACGCAAAAGTGGAAGACAATTTAGAAGATGGATAGACCAGATTAAAGAAAGAGCAGGTGGTACGTGGCAGACAGGAATGGCGGGATTTAGGATTTTAGGAGGCCAAAAAGATCACACAGATATTTAAAAAGTAATAAGATGAAAGTAATAAATGAGATGATAGAAATATAAATGCGTTTAAGTGTCAAAGTATCTGAAATAAAAGGCTATTTATTATTATTATTGCACGAAAACGTAATACCTAAGCCGGAGTTCTATATGTAAAACTAGCTGATCCGGCAAACGTCGTTTTGCCATGTATATCATTTATAATAAAAAATAGGGGTTGATCGTAGAGGGGTGAAAATTAGGGGTTGTATGTATTTTTTAATGCTGTATCATAAAAAAATAAAAAATAAAATTTTTGTCTAAAAAATAAAATTTAGGGGTGGACTACCCCTAACATTTAGGGGGATGAAAAGATGTTGGCCAATTCTCATAGATACCGGATAAGCACAAAAAATTTCATCAAAATCGGTCAAGCCGTTTCGGAGGAGTATGGCAACGAAAACTGTGACACGAGAATTTTATATATTAGATTAATCGTAATTGCTATGAGTTGTTTCGTAATTGTTAAATGCGATGTATGCAGCCGGTATCGTTTCTAAAGGTAATAAGCTCGAAATAGTATAAAATGTAGGTTTTATTTTTTACCGTAATGTGACTTTTTAAAAGCATCGCGGCATTAGTCGTCCTTCATAGAAATAGTTCACGATAAGAACGTACCGATGACATACTTTTTAATTGTACTCAGACCTCCGTGGTGTCGTTGGTATCGCACACGATGATCCGCTCGAAGGTCTCAGATTCAATTCAAAGTAAATTGTGTCGTTCTGCGACTGCTATATGGCATATATACCAAATGTCTTAATGGAATGTGACGAGATTGTATTACTTGTATGTACTATATTTAATAATACATACCTTTTAATATGACTGAGTTTTATTTACTATGTATTGGTAATCCGCTAAATAACGTGTTAACAACAATTTGTGAACTGGTAATACAAAAATCGCGGATCGCTACTAGTTAGTGTTTTTTCTATTTTCCGAATGGCCAATTAAGCTGAACCATAGCTAACACTCTATAATTTGTGAAAACAGAACCCCGCCAAGTAAGCAACAAAATAATTGCCCCTTTATAAATTTTTAATAGTTATTGATTCTGATTTTGCAGTTATCGCATCATTCGACCTGGAACTGATTTTTGTTAAACATGAGAATAGTCCTCGATCATTACTGAGAGCCGTAAAATTGCTTAAGAAGTAATTCAACTTATTAATTACTACAGTAAAACATTTATAATAAAACACGAAAATGCCTTTTTTCACTAATCTCCAATTCAATAACATTAAAAAGCTGTACCGAAGAGACCGGCAACAATGTAATGTAAAATTACGATTTGTTTAGTTTGTTGTCTGTACTTTCATATATATACTAGCTGACCGGGCAAACGTCGTTTTGCCATGTATATCATTTATAATAAAAAAATAGGGGTTGATCGTAGAGGGGTGAAAGTTAAGGGTTGTATGTATTTTTTAATGCTGTATCATAAAAAAATAAAGATCAAAAATTTTGTCTAAAAAATAAAAAATAAAATTTAGGGGTGGACTTACCCCTAACATTTAGGGGGATGAAAAATAGATGTTGGCCGATTCTCATAGATACCGGATAAGCACAAAAAATTTCATCAAAATCGGTCAAGCCGTTTCGGAGGACATATATATTGGCAACGAAAACTGTGACACGAGAATTTTATATATTAGATTTTTTGCAAAACGGGGGATGACCGTCAGAGCAACCGTGATACAACATTACTCTGTGCAATGTAAAATACAACTTAACTGATAGGAATAAAGATAACATTACAATATATGAGAATTCAAATAATATAGCAACAATATTTCTCCCTTATTTTTTAAAGCGTGTTATATTTCATTAAAAAATAATCATGGGTAGACATGTATTGAGTATTAGTTTAAATCTAGGTTGACCCTGATCACAATAGAAGACCTTTATATTACAGTTCATAGCGTAACCTAATAATCCTATACCCTATATATATATACCCTAATTTTATGATACATATTTACACTATGGTAGTATTTGAATAGACCCTGTAATTCTATGTCATAATAGTTGATTGGACATACGATAATATGACTTGAAACCACACAATCCCTGAAGCAGCTGCAGCGTCAGTTAATAATCATAGCTTTAAATCTGTAAAAGCCTGTTTGCTAAAAACTTTGTAGTAAATATTAGTCCCTTATTAAAGAACAATATTTTTTATAAGCATATTCACCTTGCTTTCGAACTGGCATCACGATACCGCCCCCTAACGTAATATTGTAACACTAAGAATATATTTTACGACTAAAACGTATTACATAGGACAAGAAATAATCGCGATTAATTTCACAATTTCAATCACAGACGAATACATTTCCACGGCACATATGGTCCCATAACAAAAACATTAAAAATTATTAAAACGATGCCCTAAAATATTTGCGGTAGTGATTCCGCTTACGAGGGCCGTCTAGCACTGTTCTCGATGGGATTGGTCGATTTTCAGTGTGACGTCATAGGGTGGAAGCATAGACAATATTTTGTATTTGTAAGGGTAGGGGAGAAAGTATAGGGGCTGTCGCCACTACTACGTTGTGTCGCATGACCGCATTGTGCACTTTGTATTGAGTGAATGCCCTGAGGATTTTGATGTTCGCCTGAAGCAAACTCAAACTGAAGCACTATGATTTTAAAAATACAAATCTATAAGTACTAATTCTGACAAATAATACTACGATAAGGAAAAAATATAGCCTTTACACATACGCAAATGTAAATAAATCTTTTATCTTTTTTTTAATGATTGAACGATGAAATAAAATATAAATTGGTTTTTACCTAATTAAAACAGCTTTGATGCTGAAATATAATAATTCAAATAATTTTGTTAGGAATTTAAAGAAAAAAAGGAGAATACTTCAACTTTTTGAAAGTTTGTTTAGTTTTTTAATGTAATTTCCATATAATGTTTAAGCCCAATATATATATATATATATATATATATATATATATATATATATAATATATATATAATATATATATAATATAAAGATTGGGCTTAAACATCGATCATTATAATTTACCTTATGATCATATCATTACATTTGCTCGACTTTACTTCTTGGCGCGAAATTCTTATTTATAGATAAGAAATATTTTTTCAAGTTAAATCGGAATACACATAATTCTATTATTTAATTTTAAAATATGTAATTATAATTGTGGTTTCGAATTTCTTGTCGAAGATCGCAGAATCGCACTTATCGAAAGTTTATTTTTTTTAGTTAATATAGGTAACCCATAAAATATTATTTAACTGTGACTGGCTGTCGTGACGCCTTTTGTCAATTGCCAGAGGTCACCTAGGTAAAGGTTTCGGTAATCCAATCGGACATCAGCATTCACTCATCTAACAAGTAACATCTTTGATCTTTCAATTTTCATCTTTCATCTTTGTTCCAACTTCCAATGGTTCCACATAGCGTAGTATTGAAGTAGTGTATTTTAATAATATCACTGTGTAGTGCGTGTTGGGCTAAACGATGCCTCTATTTGGAAAAAAGGATTTTGGTAGAAAGTCAAAAAAGGATGCGAAAGAAACAGATAAGCAGCCATCCATTGAGGACAAGTATGTTCTAAAAGACCTTTTAGGAACAGGCGCCTTTTCCGAAGTACGATTGATAGAGAGTAAGGAAAATGGACAGCTGTTTGCATGCAAAATTATAGACAAGAAAGCTTTAAAGGGTAAAGAGGATTCCTTAGAGAATGAGATCAGAGTTCTCAAAAGATTTAGCGAGAACGCAAAGGCAGATGGTGGAGAGAAGAAAATGTTTTCACACCCTAATATCGTACAGCTGCTTGAAACATATGAAGACAAAAATAAAGTTTATCTAGTAATGGAACTCGTTACTGGTGGTGAATTGTTTGACAGAATCGTTGAAAAGGGTTCATATACTGAAAAAGATGCGTCAAATCTTATCAGACAAGTTTTAGAAGCAGTGGATTACATGCATTCTCAGGGAGTTGTCCATAGAGATTTAAAACCTGAAAATTTACTATACTACAGTTCTGATGAAGATAGCAAGATTATGATTAGTGATTTTGGTCTATCGAAAATAGAAGATTCAGGCATAATGGCAACAGCTTGTGGAACACCCGGTTATGTGGCTCCAGAAGTATTAGCTCAAAAACCATATGGCAAAGCAGTTGATGTATGGAGCATAGGTGTAATATCCTACATATTGCTCTGTGGATATCCACCTTTTTATGATGAGCAGGATTCAAACTTATTTGCACAGATTCTCAAGGGTGATTTTGAGTTTGATTCACCCTACTGGGATGATATAAGTGAGTCTGCAAAGGACTTTATCCGACATCTTATGTGTGTGGATGTTGAGAAAAGATACACTTGCAAGTAAGTTATCCTATTTGTGCCAACTTAGGTTGTGTTACTTTTAAAGACAAAAAGTATGATTGCTAGAAAGTTTATATTCAACTTACTCATTCTTAGGTATTATATCCTTATGATAATTAAAATAATAATGTATTGATATTTTGTGTTGAATATTATGTTGTTAATCAATATGACCTTCAAATTAAGTTTAAATACATTTAATGTACATGTTAAGTTTTTTTGCAAAAATTTTCTCATATACATTTTATAATCATTATAAAATACAAAATATTTGTTGTAAAACAATTTATAACAAATATTTATTATTAAGCATAGATTTACCTACACTTCAACATTTTATAGGGCAAGTATGTGATTTAGTGATCATCTAAAAACCAAAGGCTTTCTATTGCTTTCTGTACCAAGCTACAATTTAGTGTTGGAAAACAAATCAGACATTTATACTATGTGTACCACTGTTAAGACACAATTAAGCTGCAGAGTCAGTTTTGAATATTTTTTTTCCTCTTTTATCAGACAAGCTCTGGCCCATCCATGGATATGTGGTAATGAAGCCAGCAGCAAGAACATCCATGGTACTGTGTCAGAGCAACTCAAGAAGAACTTCGCTAAATCCCGTTGGAAACAAGCATACCATGCGACAACTGTCATCCGTCAAATGCAGAAACTTATGATACTTAATAGCAGTAGCTCAAGTCGCAACACAAATGCCCCAACTAAGTCTCAAAATCAACAGCAGTAATCGTCATTAAAAAGGTACTTATTATGGCTGAGATTTCATATATATATATATATATATATATTATTGGCCAGTAACTCTACTGTCATATGTTTGAGATTTTCTTCATTAAATGTCTTCTTTTTCAAGGTTATGTTACTACTTATGTACTTCATAAATAATTTTTTATGTAAATCTCAGCCATGCTTTGAATATTTAAGCTAAAAGGATAAACTTATCTTGATACTTAATATGCTAAGATCTGAAGTGTTAATTGCACTACTACATTGAATGACATCATTTTAATGAAAGAAGTTAAAGGTGTCAAATTAATCAATGAAGTATAATGGTATATTTTTAACTAGTCAGGATATTCTTACCTACACTAAAACTTAACAATATTATTCAACTTATATTTTACTAAAATTTCCTTGACTCTTACAGTTAATATGGTTACATAGGGAACTAACAAATGTATGCTGTACTTGAACAACTATACAGCCATTTTATGTTTACTTAATAGTAAAGAAACCCTTTTTATGGCTTTATGGTATCAAAACTGGCTTTTCATGAAACCAATATATGTTTACCTTCATTGTCATAAGTTGTTTCTATTTAGAATCTCATTCTTAAACACCTAAGTTCTATATAGACAATACCAAAGCTAATTGCTATGAGGTGTAAATTTTCCTAAGACGAAGTCCACTTACAACCATTCTTCGCTATAGAAAATTTGATATAGAACCTAGGCATTAAACATGTCAGTTAAATGATGAAGTCCATGTGAGTGCTTTACTGAAAATGTGTAATCATAGCTGATATAAAGTTTTAACTATATAACTATTATATTATAGGTAGATTGTCTTCTCTTTAGAATTCTAATCTTGTTACACTTATTAATAATAAATGGTGATTATCAATTTCAATTTTTAGGATTGTTGCGGATGTTGTTAATATAAAGCAAATTATCAAATAATGTTAACTTGAAAAGGCTTAAAATATTTCAACGGTTTTGAATAAAACGGTGCTTCAGAAAGAACTTAAAGAAAAATAGTTTATAGTTTTGACATGGGATGTTGTGATAACCTGATAGTCACTGCTAGTTGATCACAAGGCACCTAGATGTGTAATTTTTAAGTGTGAAATTGTATACCTTCTTTAAGTCTTTCTGAATTATCCATCTTGTCTAGAGATTTTGTTGCATAATTTTTATTGTTGTAAATTAATCAAATGGGCTATATTTTTATTTAAAAGCAGTTTGTTAATTGTTTTGCTATTATATGTGATGTTCGGTAAAATTTCATTTGCACCTTGCATGTCAGAAAAAGCCTTGTAAGGTAAAATTGAAAACCCCTAAACTGATTATATTGGATCTGGATTATGTGTACTTGATTTTTGCTACTTATGAATTTTTATTTGACAATTTTTATTGGAATTCAATATATTATGGTACATTTGTAAGCCCTATATAATAATCCTATATATTATAGCCATTAAAAGGTATATTATGCTTAATATAGATTGTAAGTTTTACTACTTATTCTAAAACTGAATCCTTCCTATCTCTAGAGAAGAATACATGATTCAAGTAAATAATATATTATATATACCTATTGCACTGTTGGATTCAATGTTGTCTTATAATACTCTTCTATGACTATGATAGAATTATGCATTTCATCTGGGCCTAAAGAATGTTAATGCCATAGCTGGATATTCCTTAGGGAGCGTTCAAGTATTACGTAAGAAATTTGGGGGGGGGGTGCTTTACGATGCGGGGCGGGGATTGAATTACGCGTTATTGTTAATATTATTTTCGACTTTCCAGTACTTTACACCACATAATCGTAACTTTTAGGTATAAAGAGTCACTAGGTGGTCACGAAACGTTTCAGTATACTTGGGAACAGAAAAACGTTACGGCGCGTTACATGGGGGGGGGGGTTTCAATAATCCCCAAAAATTGCGTGACGAATACTTGAACGCTTCCTTAGCTGAATGACAAATTGCTATAACCATTAGCAAAATTCATTGTTTTGTCAAGCAGTCTTTGTACTTCAAGGAAACAAAACAACAACAGCCTTCTAGTGTCTGCCTCTTATATTGCAAATTGTATAGAAAGAACACATCAGTAGGAAAAGTATTTTTAAATATCTGTCTAAGACTGAAAAGATAAATTTTATTATTTGAATCTTTAACATATTCTATTCATATTATCGAAATAAATCAAGTCAGTAGGTTGAAATATTTAAAAATATCTAGGTGGGTTCACAAAATGTGATCAAAGTTGTGATAATTGTTACTAATGAGCCTGTATCCCTTCAAATGTTCAACATAGTTAATTCTCACCTTAATGATTTTTTAATGCATTTCTTGTTTATTCCTTCAAATTCTGATAGCTCTCTTTATTTTAATATCATGACAAAATAGATCTTATATATTCTGACCATTGAATCTCATTTTTTTCTTATTCCTTAATATTATTTTAACTAACACAAATAAATTGTTTATAATTATAATATTTTTAAAATATAAAATTTATGAAGAATTAGAATTGTCAAGAGTTTATTTTGATATAAAATTTTACTATTTTCTGTATTAAACAACATTCCTCTAATAATCTTATTGGTATTTTAAAAACATTCCATGACTTTAATTATTAAAATTATCATCCAATTAAATGTTTATTGTATTGTTTATAGGTATTCTATAGTATTTGTGAAATTAATTTGTGGCTTGAATCAGTGTATACTTTATGGCCATTATGATAATGTCTGAATGTGTGCCATCATTAAAGCCATATTTACTTAATAATATTTTATCTAAGTATAAATGTAATATATATTCAACTTCTTTTGCTTTTTAATGTAGTATTAAGTTTTTGTAATTTCTTATGTGCATACATTTTATAATTATATTAAAAAAATTAAATTTCTTTAACAATATAATGCAAGTGTCTATGTGATTTAATATCTTTAATGATACGTTGTTTATGTATTAAAATCTGTAGTTTATTATTGGATAACCTTTAGCCTTGTTATTATCATAATAGTTTTGTAAGCGATTACTCGCTCTGTACAATCATTTGAGAATGAATGACAATATGAGTTTTTTTTTGTAACTTGCCAATTTTAAGTAATCACTAAATACTGCATATTAATGATTATTTTGGTAAATTTGTTAAACAATATCATTAACTCATAATCGTGATAAATTTAAAAGTTATGAAACGAAATTATATTTATAAAATTATGTTTAATTAGAGATTATCGGTTAATACGATGGCATTTTACGTTAATTTTAATAGCCATCCTAAAATTTCGATTTATTAGACGTTTTTTCTTAAAATAAGTCAGAATTTTGTTTCTACTTTTTTTCTATACAGCTTATATAAGAAATTATCTAATGCTTAATATAATTAAGGTCTCGCCTTATGTCTAATGTTTAAATAAGAGCTGTTCTAAATGTTTGTGAATTCTTATTCTGGATGCTTCATCTCTTTTATTTAATAAAATATTGAGCACAATGGTTTTGCATAGAGAATGTTTATGGAAAGCAATGTTTCACCCAGAATCTATATCATCTGCTCTTATTTTTTTGACTGTGCCAAAACCATATCATGACTGTATTCCTTATGTTTTTTTGGCAAATTACGCATTAGCGAGCGGTTTGGTTTGTCTATATTATTTATTTGTAGAAGTATCACGCTTTGGCTCACGGATGTCACACTTATCTGTCGAAAATTATATGCAATATTTAAGTCTTATGGTGGCTGTACACACTCGGCGAGAGCTTCTCGCCGAGAGTCTCGACCGAGAGGACCGAGAGAAAAGCGCAGCCTGTACACACTCGTTACGTTAATTGTATTTAAAACACCGTTAATAATGGACGTGGCAACCGCTGCTGCTGTTTGTCTTTGTGCAATGATTTATTATAATTTTCTTCACGTTAACCATTAAAAAAAATACGAAGCCATGGCGAAGAAGAAGATGGTCACTATACACCGCAACAGAAATTGGTAATTAGGATCATAAAGTTTTAATATTATCCAAAATTTAATGATTGAACGAGTGTGTACACTGTACAGGTCGCTCTCGTTTTACTCGCGAGACCCTTTGACTCGTGCGCAAAAAACCGAAGGCGACCGAGAGAGGCGAGACCAACTGCGAGGAAGCGAGGCGAGACGAGAGCTCTACTGTACACTCTCGCACTCGGCCTGTCTCGGGGTGTCTCGACGAGTGTGTACAGCCACCATTAAAGTTTTCAACTATATTCCGTATAGATCCTAATAAAATATCTCCTAGACGCCAAGCCAACCATCTCACAATGCGTAAACAGTTTATAAACATCCTTATATACGAGTTCCTTTTCAAATGTATCGTTATTTGTACGTTGTTTTGAACGTACCAAAGATATTTTTCGAAAATTGTTGTGTTGAAAATTAACACATTTTTATTTAGCACAGTAGATTGTAGATTTTGGATGTGATTTTAATTTTCAAAAGTTACATTTTCTTAATTTTGGTTGTGATTTTTTTTCCACATTGCGTCTGTCCGTTAGTCGAGGTGTGAAGTGAAATTATGGGTTAAAATCTGTAGTGATCTTGTGATTTAGATTTTATACTTCTTGTTCTGAACAATCAAAATTTATTAGTAGATAATAGATGTTAGCTCTATTTTCAATGTCAATGTAAATAAAATGCCAACTTGTTGAATAGTTTTTTATTTATCCACAGCATATATTATGTACACATTAATTAAATACAAAATTGCATAACCTTATTTGAAATTTGGTAATTTCATGTAATTACTAGTTTAAAAGTTTTGATTTAATAAATATATTTATTAGGGTTACCGTGAGCTAGCTGAAAGTTATACAATTAAAATGTACATGACAAAATAATCATGTTATAATTTTTACCCTAAGCACACATTTTCTAGAATATACCACCTAAAGCTTGTTAAGGCTAAAAATATATAAATAGTGGATATCTCAATGTTAATGACAAAGCAGTGATGGCCTTAAGGTGCGACTCTCATCCCTGAGGTGATAGGATTGATCCTCGGCACCAATAGACTTTGTCTAACTCATGGCACACTCAGCATGTCTCAAATCCATAGTGTCAGAAGTCAAATGGCCCACTTGTCTATGGAATAAAAATGATCAAAGGATGAGGTCAAAAGGTTACAATATGGTTCTGTAGAACTCACGGTAACACAGTTATACCTAACACATTTTATTATTAAAGGAATGTTCACTGTAGTTCTTCACCCAAAAGCGAGAGTTGTTTGAGAAATTGCGATGCGTTTGGAAGTGTGGTTGCTCCGTAAATTATCTTTCTATTCACCCCATTCGCCGCTTGTTGCTGTAACATTTACAAATATTTTTACCAATATTAAATATATCTCGCGGTACAATCGTATAGTTCGAGAAATTATTTGCTAATTAATGTTGAATATTTTATACATTTAGCCATATGTAACTTGCAAATCGATATTCTGCGATATGGATTATCGAATACATTTTTTTAAATATGAACCAGCAGTATCTTAGAATTTGAGTCAAACAAACACTTTGGCGTAATAAAAAGCATAGAAAAATTAAACCGACTTCCGGATACCTGTCAACTGCAACAACATAGTTAAGTACCAATATATATGTTCCATCTAGAAATTAAATATCTCAAACGCTATTAAATCTGATGATAAAACTTGACTTCTGATAAATTTGTGGACAACATACTAAATATCCTATAACCCCTAGGTGGGGCAAGAAGGCGTCCACAACGCTTCGCCATTGAGTTCTTTCTAAACAGAACATATTTAAATATTACTAGCTGACCCGGCAAACGTTGTTTTGCCATGTATGTACATATATTATTTCTAGGAAACATTTTTAGTTCAATAAAAATAACTATCGACTATAATAAAAATAGGTTCAATCGTAGAGTGGTGAAAATTAAGGGTTGTATTTATTATTTAATGACACATAAGCAAACAAAAAATTAAAAAAAATATCCAAACAATAAAAATATTTTTTTGGGGTGGGCAACCCTAAGGTTGGGGTTGAAAGATAGATAGCAGTCGATTCTCAGACTTACTGAATATGGATAAAAAATTCATAAGAATCGGTCGAGCCGTTTCGGAGGAGTATGGGAACGAACATTGGTGACACGAGAATTTTATATATTAGAAGATCTAGTTTCCACACAGTGGCGTAACTATACCATCTGGGGCCCGTGGCAAATTCTTTTGATGGGGCCCTATCAGTAAAAATCTTCACGTTGTACTCAGTTTAATATTAATAAACTTCGAGATTTTCAGCGTACTCAGTTACACGTTCCAATGTCCCACTAATGTCCATAGGCCTCCTGTCTTAGGCGAGAGGGAATGGTCTGTAGTCCCCACGCTAGCCCAATGCGTAATGGAGCCTTCACATTCATCCATAGAACATAATACCTTTTGGGTCTCCCTTGCCAGCCCTGCCACCCTATTGTTACGTCAATGTTCCCACACACACACAGCGAAACCCCTTATTGAGGTTAAACAATATCTAATATAAGCCATACCTTAGCAAAGTCGATAAGATTATGATACTCGATGTAACTGCCACCGCCCACAATGAAGACAACCGCGTCATTCGGCGGCGGCTGCCTCGCCGCCCTGGCACGAGCCGCGGCGTCCGTTCGCGCCGTGCGAGGGTCGAACCATGTCAAATCATCTCCCGATCCGATCAACGCGGACTCCACTGTGCGACTTACCGGCAGTTTCTGATTAAGATAAAAAAAAAAATTTTATGCAAACAAACAATTTGGAAAGGATAGTTTAAAAGACCTTAGTCTAACGAAGACAGGCGGGGGCCTCATAGCCTAGCGGTCTTATTAAGTAGCAGCTAGGTGCGGGGTACCGGGTTCGATTCCCGGTTCGAGGGCAAGTTTTAATTTAATTTAAATTTGTTCTCGGCCTTTGGGAGGGTTGTGCGGTACCGGGCGAGTGCCTAAACCGTACATGGATATGATCGAATTTCTAAGGCAAAAAGCACGAATTATAAAAATCTCATACTTGACGCTGGCTAATGCACAAACCGTGCCAGAGCCATAAAAAAAATTAAGACAGGCAGTCAGTTCGAAATTCGTTTATTTAATAAATTTTGATGAGGGTATTTTAACTCGGCCGATTGTCACATTTGACTCACTAAACACAAGCATTTTTTTAAAAGTAAATGCAACTTACGTGTTTCTTGACAACTAAGTTTTTGACCCCTTCCATGACAAATGAAGAGCCTTGTGATACGAGTTTTGAAAACATCGACACTGTTTTAGTTCCACCACCTTCATATTGGCTCGACATCTTTGTAAAGCTCCTGAAATTTAATAATTTATAATAAGGTGTTTCCTGGCACAGTTCGCTCGAAAGCAATAAGGCCGCCAGTTGCCCTCGTTTTCATATATTTTTTTTAATTTCTCGCATCGAAATCTAAATAAATAAAGTCATGAAAATGTGAATTATACACAATACATTACGTCTATTTTTGATGAAGGTTAAACGTTTGTTATTCTTATTTATTATTAACTACTTTAACAAGTGACGATAACCAGGATGTAATAGCAGCCTACAAATATTATTTGATTTAAAAGGTAAACAGAGAGTTGCCAGGTCGCTAGTCTTGAATGAATAAATTATATTTTGGTATGAGTAACACACTCGCGAGCCCTCTGGTATTGAGAGTCTATGGGCAGTGGTATCAGTTAACATCTGATGATAAATTTCAAAAATGACACTTTTCTATCATACATATATCTATATATTACTAGATGACCCCGTGAACTTTCACCAACATATATTTGTGTCAAAACTTTTAAAACAGACCAAAGAGGTCGGCCCTCATACAGCAGACTACATACTAATACTATGAAACACATATTTTTGAAAGAATCTACAAATATATCGACAAATATAACCAAGTGATAATTTTAATTTCTAAAAAGACGTCCAATTCCCCATCTAAGAACAATTTGTATTGGGAAATTCAATTGTCGTTTTTAGTATTTTTCTTTAATTATGATTAACGTTTCCCATCGTGTAAACCATCCCTGATCTTCCACAAATATTTTAAGATCATAATTTGCCAAATCGGTCCAGCCGTTCTCGAGTTTTAGCGAGACTAACAAACAGCAATTCATTTTTATATATATAGATATTCTATTGATATCACAATTAATTTATTTTACAATTTAAATCCTGATCTCACGGGTTTTATTTCAAGAGAATATTAAAATGACCGCAATATCACCCCCAAAAATGTTTTATGCAACCAAATTTGTTTTTCAAACAAAACTTACTTCAATCGCTTCATATACGCCATAGCCTGAATGTCACAATTGGCCGTTTGGAGAGCGGCCTCGAATTTCTTATATTCTTCTTCATTTAATTGCGAAGTACACAGATAATATATGATGAAAAGACGCATTTTGTCTTCTGGAGTACCGGCTTCCTCATCAGAGATAAGATCTAGTACAGTTTTGCTCTCAACTGCGCTGCTTTTACTCATTATTTTCTCTTCCAATTCAAAAAACGAGTCCAGCCGCCTGGATTTTATTACGTTTAGTATAGCTAAAATGTGGATTAAAATAGTTATTATAAGTCTGGACTGATAACTGCAGCGATGTTATAAGCTTTGGGCCGTCATAACCACTGAGGCTTGTCGAAATCGGGAGAAAAGTTATAAATCTTTCACGAATTTTTAAAGTTATTGCCATACAGAAAAACCATAAACAAAAAAATAAAACGTGTGGCACTCGTGGACTGCCGCGGTAAAGCTATTGCATAGCATTTTTTATCAACTTATAATTACAACAATTATAATTATTTATTAAATTTTTATTTGTGCAGATTTTATTTTTCTTTGAAGTAAGTTTTTTCTTTGCACCGGCCGCGCTTACGCTACGTCACCGATCTCATCAGAGAGATGTGAATACAACATTCCAATCCAAGTGACATAAAAGGCGCATTTAGTCTAAAGTGGAAATACTTAAATTTTTTTTGTAAGTACAGTGTTAAACTGTTTATAACGAAATTTATGGAACCGAGCATGTTTTTTCGTTATAGGGAGGGAAGAGAAAAAAAACATTTTTTTTATAGAAATTATTGTAATTGGTTAAACTACAATGAGCTCAGGTATCTTTCTTTAAAATTTCGACATCTCAAAAGGTTAGTTTTGTAAGCTGGTTATAAAAACAATTACACTTAAGTATGTTGATGGTATCTAAATATGACAATATTTCTTCGTAATAGAGAAGAGCTGTTACGTTATAAAGACTGAATTAATGTATGCGTTTCATGTTAAACCAAACAAATTTAACACATTTTTTTTTGTTATATGGAGTCTTTCTAGTCTAGTCGACAAGTTGAAAATGGAACAAAATAGAGATACTGCTCTTGAAATTATGTGCGATAGCTCATTGGATCCGGAATGACGTCTTGAAAAATGTGCTAAAAGCGTGTATTAGCACATAAAAAATTGCAAAAGTTATAGACCATTAAAGATGTTAGTTTTTTGCCAATATTTAATAAACTATTAATATTTAAGAAATTTCAAATAAAGATTCTGAAAGAGGAGGAAATTTCCAATAAAAAACTCCTGACTCCCGGAACTCTATATCCATTATTTATAATTTTAATTTAACGCTGAAAATAGGTCTGCGGGTGACATTTTTAGGATTCGCGCGTGGCGTCAAAAGCGACTACGGCACATTAATTAATTTATTTAAGGTATTGAATTTTTTTTTTTAAATTCGAAAAAATTATGGTGTGTTCTGAACACTATAATTAATTTATTCCCGTTGAAAATTTTACTTAAAGTTAATTTTTCAACAAGTTAAATAATTGTTAACTAACGAAATTTTCTCGAACGACCGTCTTAATTGTAAGTGAAAAAAAAATGTTTAAATAATGGTCGTAAAAATATTTTGCTTCGTAGAGCCTTTTTCACATACATACTTAACAAGATCGTGCCATAAAAGTTAAAAAAATATTTATACTTTGTTTATAACAATTTTTTTACTTAAACAAAAACTTAAAAATCCATGTAATGTTGTTAAAAAAAATTTTTTTTTTCTAAATCATCACATAATAGTTTTTTTATTTATTAATACAAGATATTTATTGATTTGCAAAAAAAAAAATTCCCGCCATTTGTTGATAAATTTTTTTTAAACAAATTGATTAAATCAATATTTTTTTTAAAAAAATTAACACAACTTTATTACATTAAAAATTTTATGATTTTAAAAAAAAAATTTTTTCCTAAATAACAATTTTTAATTGTTTATGATCGTTTTTTTTAATTTTCTATTGTTTAAATAATTAGTTAAGAAAATTTTTTTTTCTAAAAATCATAATTGACAGTCCTCTATAAAGTAACAGAAAAATATTTTTTTTTAATCAACAATTCTATTGTTTATTAACTTACCAATTTGTTATAAACAAATATTCAACTTTTTTTTATTTTTTTTCTAAAATTTCTAAGATTAACAAAAACAACCATATACATATAACAAAATATAGAAAAAAAATTAATTTTAAATAAAAGTAATATTCATGATAAGTAATATTCCTCCTCTTTCAGAATCTTTATTTGAAATTTCTTAAATATTAATAGTTTATTAAATATTGGCAAAAAACTAAATGCCATTTTTTTTTCATCTTTAATGGTCTATAACTTTTGCAATTTTTTTTGTGCTAATACACGCTTTTAGCACATTTTTCAAGACGTCATTCCGGATCCAATGAGCTATCGCACATAATTTTAAGAGCAGTATCTCTATTTTGTTCCATTTTCAACTTGTCGACTAGACTATTCGTCAAAACGAATGACGTTATAAAGAGTTTTTACTGTACAAGCAAAAAAAAGATATTTTATGAATTGTTTTGGATTGCAAATACGTTAGAGTGTTGGCCCAGCGGCTTCTGCGTGCGACTCTAATCCCTGAGGTCATAGGTTCGATCCCCGGATGTGCAAAAATGGACTTACTATGTGCGGATTTATCATTCACTTGTACGGTAATAGAAATCATCATTAGGAAACCGGCATGCCTTAGACCATTCTAAACTCGTTTAGGATGTATCCTATAACTAGAATTTGGCTTGACGTTTATTTATATGTTCTGTAATAATAATAGCACAAACCTGTAGCTATAGTAGTGTGCATATCGATAAGCCGTTTTTTCTCCATAAGCTGTGGCAACGAGTTGACAGCGCTTGTCAACCTCTGAGTGTTATCGCTGACCAAACTCAGAGCTAAATCGCTATCTGCATCTAAACCCATTGAGCTTTTCAGCTTTTTCACTTCTGCTTCTGAACTCCTATTCAACATAACAGTAATTCATAATCCATGTGATTGTATAATAAATATACATTTCTGAGCGCTAAGTGTCACTCCCTTATGTCAAAACCTATTGGATTTGACGTTTGGCAGTTGCAACCATAAAGTATAAATTGACCAGAAATACTGATCTAATAAAACAGCAATTAAAACAAAAAATAAAATTTTGAAAGTACCTATATTTATCAAGATCCTCCTGAATCGCTTCAGCAACGGTTGGGAATGGACTGCCCTTATGTTCACACCAGAGAGGATCTTTGGAGTCCAAATCGCAAGTTCTGGTTTTCATTTTCTGTCCAGGTAAAGCTGGACCAGAGTTTTCTGGTACTACAGCTCTGCAACAAAAATATTGTCGAAACTCAGTATTACAAAAAATTAGCTAAAACCGGTTAAATCACAATATTGGTACATTTTTCAGAACAACAATTGCTACAGATACCGGCAAACATCTTGAACATTAAACAAGGGAGTGGGGGAAAGTTTGCGCAGCGCGGAAACTAACGTCAACTGATTTACCAATCACGCGATCGTCACGTCACTCTCCCGCCGCCGCGCACCACCGCCCCCCCTCGCAGTGATACCTAAAAATCGCTTCTGCGCAGGCAAGGATATTTATTGAAGATGTTTGCCGGTATCTATAAGATAGTAAAATTCAAGCACTAAAGTGCCCCTAATAAAAATAAAATAGCCTTTTATTCAGATTGACTTAGGTATACACATAAACATACATTATTATATTAAACTAGGTATTAGAAGGTTAAAAAAACAATTTTAATATTTGGATCTTGCTTGATTTCTGCAGATCTGTTTGCCAGTTGGTAAAGGCCTCCTTCAACCTTTTACAGTTGTGTCCTTCATGGGTCACTCTGTTCCACATCACTCCTGCCACTTGTCTGATGTCGCCCATTCTTTTGTAGTCTTCCTCTACTCCTTTTGCCTTCCCTAGGATACCATTGTGTCACAATTTTGGCTCCATTTGTCTTTTCCTCTTATCATGTGTCCAGCCCAGCGCCATTTATATCTCCTTATTTCTTGCCTTTTGACTTGTCTCTTATTGAATGTGCCCCTATACTCCATATAATAATTCAAGCAATTAACTAAAATTCAGACCTAGCTTAAATTTTAATATACCTGTTTAGTGAAAGATCGAGTACATCATGAGCCAGGGCCTGGTAAGTCCAAGTGTGATGAAGAGGTGTAGCCATATCAATATTCCTATCCAATAGTATTAACATGGGCCTAGTGAAACTAAAAGCGCTCCCTTGTCCAGTATTTCCATGAAAAAGATTATTTCTAGCATCCCAAAGATTCTCTCTAAGCTTTTTATCCAGTTTTTTTGCAACCATTTCTGCAGCGTTTCCTTTGCTGCTTCGAATAATTGGTACAGTGCCTGAAAAAATATAATGACATCAGTGAAATGAAGCTATGGTAAACAAAAGAGTAATTAACCCATGGCTATATTTTTATTTTAAGTTATAATTTATTTTATATGCTAGTTTGTACCCATTGAATAACTATGATAGCCAGACTAAATTAAAAATCTATCTTTTGCGTTTTAGCGGTGGAGTTAAAAATATAATAACATATCACAATGTTTTCTTTCTTAAAATGTATTTTTCAAAATAATTTAAGACTTACCTAGAGTTACAAAAACGGAAAATAAACTTTCCACTATATCATCCATGATAGCCTCCATCTCTGTATCTTTTGTGTCACCTTTATTAATGGCTAAGAAAGAAATTAGAAATTAATAAATAGAATAGCAATATATAATCAGAGAGTATAGCAATATATAAGCACTATCTGTTGTAAAAGCGGCTTTGTTTTATTTATTCACAATTAAAATTGTCCTGTTCCTGATTTATACATACCATAATAAGATAGTGAATCAGATTGCTGGTGTTTCATAATAAATAGATCATCCTCTAAACAGATAAAATTCAAATACTGATCAAACAGTTTATGTATACTCATAACTGAATTAGACTGTATGGCAGATGCTGCAAGATCTTCCAATTTCTGTCTTGTTATTGGTGAAATAAAGTTTAAGTGATACTGGTCATAGACACCATTATCTAAATCTTGGCAAATTCGTCCCAGATTCTCTTCAGTAGGTGCACAGAAATATACAGCTGGCACTTCAGGAATTTGGTCTCTGTCAGAGTGCAACTGGCTGAAATTATTGTTTTGTTACATTAGCTTTTAGCTTAATAAGTTTTACTATTAGGACACACATAAGTACATCATTTTAAATATGAGATTTACAATAAAGTATATTTGTCTAATAAGAAACATTTCATATATATAGCTAATCGAGACTCAAACAGTTTTCATAAAAAATATATCTAAGCTCAGCATAATTCAAATTCATAGAGTCAACTCTCAGTAACGATGCGAAAACAATGAATCCAAATTTGGGGTTGCGGAGGGGTGAGGAGAGGGGTGTAGTAATCACCCCCCACTCCTGCATAATCAGTATCATCAGATTCGGGTGCAGCACTCTCACATCCTACCCCAACTCTCTATTAAAAAAACATTATCCGAGCATTTGCAATAAAGTTTAAACTTTATATATACTTACACATGAAGTGTAACTCCTAATTCTCTCAGTTCCTTAATTGATATTAAGGGGGAAATAATATCCTGTCCCACCCTGTCATACACAAGTACCTTCCATGTAGGCTCATTAGCAACTGCTTTAGTTAGAGGTTGATTAAGATTTAACATTTGCTTCAAAGCATCTGAAAATATATTTTTGTGGTATAATTGAAATTGTATAATGACTTGAAATATATGATGTTATTTGTGTAATTCCACCGTAAATTATAATAAAAATAAGTGGCGAATTTAGACAGTTTAAATAAATGTATCAATTTTGTGGCAATTTTAATAAAACTCACTTAATTGTCGTTCGCGTAAGGTAGACATTATAATGGGTTTATTTCATATATGATGAAAAATTATAAGTCTATAGTTACACTTAAATAATATTTTATGATTTTCACTTCATTATTTACGAACCACAATTAAACTTAAATAAAATATGATCTTATTTCTTTTAGCTGGAAATTGGAATGTTTAGTGTTTAAGTCAAATTCTCGAGCGACACGTCACATATATTAACGAAATGTCAAATTCTCTAAACTTTTGAAGTGACAGACTATAAATGACTGAAATAAAAGAATACGTATTATATAATGCAAGGACGCGGAAAATTCGAATATTTTTTAAATAATAATTTGTTAGTACATAATATTAATGTTTTATCCTAATTCGTGGAGTGAGGAAAGCATCAGTTCTGGGGTCATCAGTACCATCTACCAGGCGCCAACTTATCTTAGGTTTCCTAGAAAAGCGGTGCCGTTAACTAACGGCCGTCATTTTACGGTTGTTAATAACGGCCGTCTTTACTTTTTAACATAATGCAAAAAAACATCATTTTCGCTCATCCAACTCATGTTTCCACTTATTGTTTTAATTAAATATGGGCACCGCTACACGCGAAATCGTTCCACTCAACGTTCTCTAGGAAACCTACTCTGATGTAATTTTTAGACAACGTATGCGTGACGTCACCCATCGCTACATTACGGCCGTTAGATAACGGCACCGCTTTTCTAGGAAACCTAAGCTTAAGACTAACATGTCTACACAATTAACATCCCGCCCCAAGGCCCGTCACACCCTCCAACCGCATGCCGTTGAGCGCACCGTGGCAAAAACAACTTGTACTCTTCTGGTGATGGAGGCCATGGTGCCCAAGGCTACTTCACTCCTAAGCGAAGACTGCTAGTAATTCGAAGTGAATCTTTTCCTAATATAAAAGAGGGTAATAGCTGGGTTTATTTCCCCGCAAAGCATTATTATAAGCTTATTAATATAAAAAAATAGTGTCTTCCAATAGACTTTTCTCGTTAAGAATTTCATCCGTTGACCGCATTTGAAGGCCTGGTCATATGTGGGAGGGTAAAATGCTAAAGATGTGTATGGACCACTAGGATGTTTAATCCACCATAAATAATATTATCCGCCAATATAAAATAGTTTATCCGCCGAAATTAATAATGGATGGACTCATGGGATCTTTATAATTATTTATGGGTCAGCGATGGATCTTTGGTGTACTATTTTCTGTGTTGCAAGGTGAAATTCCAAATCTGGGCGTCTTGTTGTATTTTTCTTACAACTGGAAAACATTAATTTTAAACTTGAAGGTAAAATCTTAAGTTTGATGTGGTCTGTTGCCTGCCTATCTGTGTTATTATTGAAAGAAAGTAGGGATTTTTTTAAATGTCATATATTTTTGTGCCCCGGATTGCAATAAAACATTTATGACATAGGTCACAAGTCAAGTTATATAATTATGTACCTACACTATAGAGACATACTAAAGAAATGATAAAAAACGCTAAGAACAAAATAGATGAATGTAATGGGGTTAGACTTGGGAATGGACTGGCCATACCTACTTAATTTTTCCGTTTTTATTGCAACGCCTATATAATATTTTGTTGTTTTATAGAATAAAAATTCCAATTAACTCAAGTCATTATATATTCATTTAATTTTTTTATTTGTTTCATGTGAAACTAATGTTTCTTTTATGATTTTGATGTTATTTGTTGAGTAGATTTAAAAAAGTTTTATTATATAAGGGATAGATTTTATTACGGTTATAATTGTGTGCGTCAGACGCACGCACACAATTATAACCGTAAAAGTGGCAACACTTTAACAAACAAATTCGTAGTCTCGTTACCAAGCTATTTTCATTCCCGTGAAATTCGTAGAAGTAGGTCACGCCTGTCGTAGTGATTTGGCCTTATGTCCCTGGCAGAGCAGCCCTGCGATTCTGTAACTCACTTCACGAATTCACACAGCGGTTTTCGCATCGGCGGTCGCTCTCAAATCAGTCGTGAAGCAGTCATTTTATGATTTGGCATTCTGATAAACAATAAAGTACAAGCTCCCACCTTTTCAGAATGCCAAATCATAAAATGACTGCTTCACGACTGATTTGAGAGCGACCGCCGACGCGAAAACCGCTGTGTGAGTTCGTGAAGTGAGTTACAGTATCGCATGGCTGGTCGACGACCGACAGTCTTCTTTCCCCTAAATACAATATACTAAAGACTACATATAAACCATATAGACACATTTATAATTAAGCATTAAACTTCATACTTTTTTAAATAAAGAGATTGATATATTTAAAACATATACTATAATCTAACAATCAGATATTATGAAATGTTTTGACGTATTGACGTTTTTATTAAAATCATGACAACTTAGAAATTCTACCATAGTCCAAAACGTTCATCTATAATAAATCTAAAGTCTCCAAATCAATTTCCATGTTATTGCTTGGTTGAAATAACGGTCTATCTTGTGTGTTTTTTTGCTCCACTCTGGAATTATGGTCCTGCTGAATTCCTGTATTTGTTCCGTTATCTTGATATAAATCAATTAAATCTAAATTGTCCAAATCAATTTGCATGTTATTGCTTGGTTCAATTATTAACGGTCTATCTTGTGTGTTTTGTTGCTCCACTCTGGAATTATGGTCCTGCTGAATTCCTGTATTTGTTCCGTTATCTTGATATAAATCAATTAAATCTAAATTGTCCAAATCAATTTGCATGTTATTGCTCGGTTCAATTATTAACGGTCTATCTTGTGTGTTTTGTTGCTCCACTCTGGAATTATGGTCCTGCTGAATTCCTGTATTTGTTCCGTTATCTTGAAAGTAGTCCTGTCTATTGGCTTGTAAATTTAGGGAATTAAAGTTTGGTAACACATCAATTGGAGTTTCATACATGCTATTTGTAAGGTAAACATTATTCGCATGAAAATTATTACTGGTGTTTTCGATATAGTAATTTTTTTGAAAAAGATAATCAGATGGAGTTGCATCAGGATGAGTTTGCATGTTTTGAGTATAGAAGGAGTTACTTGTGCTGGGTGTGTTATAAACTTCTTGGGCCGCCATTTGAGTATTTTCTTGGTCACTCGAAATGCTCATTGTTTCACCTGAAAGTTAACAAATCCTTATATTTATATCTAGCAAATGTTAATTTTTTGATAATTCGTATATGAATTTTCTTTGCTATAAACCTCACGGAGCCCGAGACCTTTCCAACGAATGCAAAACCGTGGAAATCGGTTCGTGCGTTCTGGAGTTATAGCGTCAGGAAGGAAAACCCGACTTATTTTTATATCACATTACAGATATACTTAGCAGTAGTTATACTTACCAAATTCGGCAATGAAGCTGTAGGCAACCTTTTTTTCCTTAAGCATTTTTAAATATGCTTCCTCCGAATAATCTGAAATATAATTTAAAAAAAAGTATTGGTTTATACGTAGAGGAAAACATTTTAAACTTAGATGGCTGCCTTGATTTAAGTGCAAAATACAAAGGCTAACAACTATTTTCATGGAAAAATACATGTGAAACTGGTGCCATGTCCATTGTCCATGGCCTGCCCAAGTTCAATATTAGTCAAGACGAATTTGAATGCCTTCGCACGTAACTGATTTTTGACGTTCCATTAAACAACGCATTCATGCGTACACAACATTGCGTATAATTATAAACAAAACTAAAAATAAATTAGGTAAAATGTTAGGAATATTTGTGTGGCCATCTTGTAAAATACATAAAAAATCAATATTTACCTGAATCAGGATATAAAATTCTTTTATACACAAAACCTCGCATATTCTCAGCAAGAGTTTCAACGTTATTTGATCTCACTTTGACTGCAAACTAAAATAAAATAATATTTTAATCAGAGGTCCCACAAAAGAAGGATTTAAAATTACATATTACTTTAGTTTTTCACACCACTTTGGTGGCTCCACGCTCCGCTTTTACTAGTAATTTTTGCTTAGGTACTAGCGAACTGTGTAGTCGGCTTCCGGCTTTGAAAAGAGAGCTTACTCCTCCCTTAAAGGCCGGCAAACCACTCACTAAAATATGTGTATATGTCCTGCGGTGGTTGTCTTTTGTGGCTCTTCCGTAGGGTCTTTTCAACTCCAATCTTATAAATAAAACAATACCTCTTTCCACCCAGCAGAATCTTCGAGATAGATTTTAGGCGTGTAACATATAAGTACACCATAGCCATTAGATAAGACATAGGGCTGAGTGCTTTCTACTATTGCGGGGATCTCTTTGGAATCCTTATCCATAAATATAACACTAATCTTGTCCGTTTTCTTAACCTAAAAATTACGGTCAAGTTTAAAATTAAATCAGATTTAACATAAAATGTAAGAATGGTAGAAGATCATGTAGCGTAATATACAATCAGTAACAAACGGAACGATGATGTCGTGTCCAGAATTGTGTTTTTGACTATTTCACTGACTGTTGACTTTCAATGACTGAGCATTGAGGCCACCAGACCAGACAGTCATTTCAGACTGACCAAGGAACTGGTTGCAGGAACAGCAGATGTTATATATGTCCTTATCATGGTCCTTAATATTAAAGAACAAGGAAATTTTTAATAAAATATAACGAGTGCCAAGCTACTAAGTTTTTTAAAAATAAAAAGAAAACTCTACATACAACTTACTCTCTTTATAAGCAGCATTATTTTTGTATTCCCTGTTATTCTGCCCTCATCCGGACACATTTCAAGAATATTTAGATCACTAACTGCATGATAATCAATTAATGGCTCACTTATTAAAGGTTCCAATTCTATGATGCGACCATCTTTTTTCAGCAATACTTGAAAACAAATTCTAACACGATACATATCGAACTTTAAGGGATAGGCGTACTGTCCTGAAAAAAAGCGCCTGTCTTAAAGATAGATACATTCAAGAATGTCAGGTTAAAAAATTAATTATTAATTATTAAATGTGAAAATATACCTATGTAGGTAAACATATGTATTTTAATAAAAATAATAATTAGAAGTGGCAATAAAGATATCAAAAGCTTGGAATAGCTAATAAAACTTCTTTTAATGACCAAGTTTTAAAAGGAAATAACATATTCCCCCTGGTCTACGGAAGCGAAACCTGGACGATTGCGGAATGAGCGAAGTCGAAGGTAACTATTGCCCAACAAGCATTGGCCGATCCATCAGCATCCTAAGAATAAAAGATTAAATACGTTCAGAACAGGGCGAAAACTAAGATCACAGACGCGCTAACCAACGCTTTACAGCTGAAATGGGCAAGCCACATTGCAAGCTGTACAGACAAAAGATGGACCGCCGAACACGCTGGAGGGGGCTTCCAGGAACAGGAAACGTGGGAAGACACAAAAGCGATAAGCTTACGACATCATAAAAGTTTCTGGAGAAAAATAGATGGAGGAAGCAAAGAACAGATTACCCAAAAGGGGTCCATATACTGAAGAACACAAAGTAATAATAAACAATTTGTATGACTCAAAACTTAGCGATTAAAAAGAGTGGCGGAAAGTTTCTTGCCAGTACTTCTTGCCCGCTCTACGCCCTTGACTTGCGAACTGGTAGTAAATGTAAATTTAGAATTAATTTAACTTCTTTTCTGATGTTCAGAAGTGTAGTAAATAAAGTTATTTTGAGTTTGAATGGAAATAACAATAACTAACGTAGACTAAGTGTGTGTAATAATAAAACTAACACCAATCTGATTTGTTTTTTTTGTAGTATGAAATTACAGTGGCTTTATTATTATTATTATTATATATTATACATTCGTTTATGTGCAATAACGAAACAGACAAATGCAGGTATATAAAGACGTCAAAATTATCCCACGAAGAATACCAGAAGGAAACAATATCTTGTGTATCCATATTAGTTTCCAAGAACCTATCTAACTCCATATCCGTAATAACTAATATAGAAAAAGGAAATAAAACTAAAACTAAAGTTGTTAGTATTAAATTACTACAATCAATAAAAAATGTTCCAGTTCGGCTGAAGTGTGCTCAAAGGCTCATAAGCATGTGTAGAGGCCGGGGAACACATACCCACCCACGGGTGATCGATTCGAATTCTAGGCTAGCCACCTAATAAAGTTCACAATGAGTTGGCCTCTTGACAAATTACCCAAGAAACCCCATGCGACCATTTGCCAATCGCCATACTAACCTCCAAAAGGATTGTCTCTGGCACCGGCTCTCCTCATAAACATGACTCTTTTGTCTAACTGTTTGATGACTGTATCACTATTTTTCTTAATTAGCTGTAAAGCAATATCCTTGAATATATGCGTTGTCTGACCGGATTTTACTGTCACATCAACTACAGAGACTCCATTCTCACATTTGGGATGCCGCACAATTTTATTTGGATGAGGCCTAAAATTTAAATGTATTCGTGATATTTATTTATTACTATCTCGTGTATCATATCAATAATTGAAAAAAAACATTAGAAGGGTTATTTATTGTTATTTGTTAACTTAAGTATAGAAAATTTAATAATAATATACAAAATATAATTAAATAATATTTAACATAGAACATAAAATGTCGCTTTTACGAATTCGCACTGTGAACCAATAAAAATATCGATATTTTCGGAGACAGTATTAGGCACACGCAACGTATTTCTTAAGAGAGATGTGGGGTCTCTCTGCATCTTCTACCGCATTTACCATGGAGAGTGTTCAGAGAAGTTGTTGGGATGAATACCTGCAGCTGAGTTTCATCATCGGACGTAAATTCAGAATACAAAATGCCATCCTATCACCTCGACTTCCGTCGTGCCACAAGCGGCCGTTGCGGTTAACAAACGGTTAAGGCAGTTTTTGCCGCTCACTACCACTATGTCGAATCATCTGCCCACAAATGTATTTCCAAACCCTCAGTAGAATCTGAGGGTCCTTCAAGAAAATAGTGTACTAATTCTTATAAGGCCGGCAACGCACTTGCGAGCCATCTGGCAATCGAAATAATCTACTAACGATTATATCCTTTACAAATATTTTATTACCATACACTTGGTACTTGCAATATGCAAAATACAATATTATACATACATGTATTTTCCGTTGACGTCGTCAGTGAAGCAAGAAACTAGGACTGTTGCGGTTGTGTCAAAAGGACAATGAATTTTTATTGCAGGAAATGTTTGCCTTGAACCATTAGTTTCTCCGTAAATGGGGGTACCTTTGCGGCCCTGCTCCTCATAGCGGAATCTAAAAGAAATAATTATTTCTTAAAAGTTTAATCATATATTTTCCTATTTTCTTAAATACTATAATACGCCTTCTTAGCCATATGTATTGTTTCAGCATACATTAAATGGATTGAGGCAGACAGATAAAACAAACTTTGGGTTTTACTTTAAAGCATAAACTTTACATATTTTAGATGAAAAACATATTTAAAAGCTTAATAATTTAAAGTGAAGAAACCATTCAAATTAATATGTTTACACGTGATCGTCGTTTATCACTCGACTGCCATCTAGCGGCACTATTTGAACGTAAAAACTCCACTCTCAAAATCATGAGTATCATTACTATTACATCTTTGAGCATGAGCATAATTCTTTTTTAGAGTCGTGTATTTATGTATGTTTCAGTTGAATTATTTTTTAGCAATTAGCTTATTATTGCTACTTGAGCGGATCGGGCCTTAACGAATTTGCACAAACAATGCTCATATAATAAACGAATCTCAATCAAACGAACTTACTTTAAATATCTTTTAGCCACATTCACATCAAATTCGACACGAGGCTCATAGTTATTGGACATCATATTATCTGAAAAAAAATATTGACATATTCTAATTAATGGAAAAGTGCGACCCTCAATTCAATGTAGAGTTCGACAGCGTACTCGTACGTCGAATACATCGCGGCGAAACCGTAAAACATCGTGTATTTATACGCAAAGAGCGACGATGTATGACAGTTAGGGATGCGATCCCGGGATCGGGATCTCGCGAGATCTCGTGCCATTTTTCGAGATCAATCCCGAAGCTTAGCTATAACTAAAGCTAAACGATATTAAGAGGCTATCTCGGAGCGTCGAATATCCATATAATATATTGAAAATCCCTGTAATTATAATGATGATTGGCCTCGAAAATATATCTATCGTATGGTTGAGTCTGAGAGCCGCGGGTACATAGCGACTAACATAAGATGCCGTTTATCAGACAGCACTCTCGATACTCCTAGCTTGATGAAACAATATCAATGAAACTCATTTTTTTAAACTGTTGTGCAGTTACTATGATGATGCAATATGGTACAATATTATATTAGTTTGTATAAGTACATTATTTTATTGAGTGTGTTAATAAATTTTTTTTTTTTTTTTCAATAAAAATCTATATATAACTGTAAGTGACTCGTAAAAATATATTCAACGCAAATTTTCCAAGGACACACTGATGGGCAGATATTTGTTATCTACTGCTACAGACAAGACTACAGAACATTGTTTTAATTGCACTAAGTGGATAAAAACTTATTAATTACTAAATATTACTTCACAATCAATTCCTTGGAATTGTGACGCTCAAAGTTCGTTATAGAATTTTTTCATCGATTTTGTGTTTAAAATAGATAAGCTTTTACGCGAAATAATTTGGATAACATATGTTGATGATACTCAATTTACATTCAGGGTCAAGAAGTCTAAGGGCAATAGAGCACTAGCGGCCAAGCCGCAACTCGCAAGGCTTTCGGCCAAGCACAGAACGTTACTACTTACTAACGGTTTGATTTTGATAATTTTATCTACTTGCAAAATGGAGGGAAGCACATATAATAAACACTTAAATTTTGTCGATATATGGGCGTAAAATTATAATAATGAAAAATTTTGAACCTAAATATCTAAAGATTTTGTTTTTGTTTCCTTTTTGTCGCTTTCACGTCTTAAGAGATACACAGTAATTATTTAAAAACTTTTAAATTGCGATAATGATTTTTATTAATAATAATATAATAGGTAATGGTCAGTTTTAACCAATCGTTAACGTAATTTAATAAGTAAAAACTCACCCAATTTATAAACAAATTACAGAAAAATCTACCTTTCTATGTTTTATAAATTAGTATTAAGTATTAATTAATCAACACTTTCAGAAGCGATGATACAGAAATTCACACTTCCTCCGTGGCTTATAGCTCCGTACTAAATTATATTCTTTACTACTGTAACGTCACAGTTGTAACGTTGATGTTTCCCATTCGGAGCCCCACTTCGCAACAATTCTGCTAGAATAGATGAGTTGATGCGATAACAGAATCTGGAAGATTCCAATTCAAATTATAGTTCCGCCTTTTACCACTAGGCCGTATGCCATTTCGTAAAGGAATATTTTGCTTTAATATGATATATTAGGATAATTCGACATTAGTAAAAATGGCGAAAATAGTGCCGCTAGATGGCACTCGAGTGATAAACGACGATCACGTGTAAACATATTAATTTGAATGGTTTCTTCACTTTAAATTATTAAGCTTTTAAATATGTTTTTCGTCTAAAATATGTAAAGTTTATGCTTTAAAGTAAAACCCAAAAAGAAAAGAAGATAAAAAATACTTAAAAACATTAATATCTAAAAGGAATTGAAAAGTTTCACCCTTTTAAACTGACGAGTGACATACTACTTTGAATACTACACAGTACACTTAAAATACAATTTAAAATTCTGTCTTGGCAAAAAAACTACTGTTTTTAAAGAATTTTGATTACACCACGAAGGTAATATTAGCCTCTTCTGGGTTTTATTTATGTCAAACAAATGACTGTAAAAATAATAGCACATGTATTAGGTGTTTGATATTTTTCGGTTTTATTACATTGTAGTGTTTGCTGAGACTTTTTTTATCAACAGAGATTCATGAAAAAGCAATTGTGAACGAACACCACACGGCACTACAATTTAAATAGTGATTCCGAATTCCGATCACGATGTCAACAATCAATATTGAGTTTGCGCATTGTACGCACACAGAAGCAAGACTATAATCATAATTTGTTGTCTTTGACCGTAGGTGGACATAATAGCGCGGAAATATTGAAAATACTTCATGATTTAATTTTGAAAAATCGTAAAATTTATTGTCGCTGGTTAAATAAACTTCATTAGTACAAGGTAATAGGTACACTACCGCTGGTGTACCTTGCAGTTGGTAAATTAGTTTACCAAAGTTGTCTTTGCGTCTAGAAACAACAATGAGAAATACTATAAATTGAAAGTTTGTTTGTAAAATCATAAGAAATTTTCCTATATATATGTTTTAAACGAGAAAAATACTTTTCTGATTTTGTTTAGAATTTTCTTACCAAATAAAATGATGACCAACTTAAATAGAATAGTTAATAAATTCTACTGTCCTGCTTTTATAAAATTATGATTTATTTATTACAAATTGTAAAATTGTTTGTCGTATACGCTCGAATACGCGTAAATTTGAAATGAGAATGTCTTAAATATCCCATAAGAATATCTAGCAATATATATAAATAAAACTGGGAATAAACGCATGACGTACGTATATTCTTGGTATGACATATAATTATCATAAATATTTCAACGGTTAAAAGCGTAAAGCAGCAAAACCAAATTTATAATAATCCTTTTTTGCTTCATGAATCTTGCTAAGCTAGATAATGTAGAAGTTGTAAAACTAGGTTTTAAATGATTTTCCTAGATATAGCATTTGAAAAATATTTTTACTACCTGTTAATATGTAGTATTTGAACAATGATGTTGATGATACGATGTTAAATGCATGTTATATAGAAACCGAAAATGTAGTAACATTTATTAATTTAGGTAACGTAAAAAAACGGCATTACGATATAATATCTATCAATTATTATTTTGTCAATAGCATTATTTTTCGTAACGTGAAAATGTTATGGTTAATATAAATTTGTTAAACAGTAAATGCAAAATAGATTGCTGTGAGAGGTATAGAAAAGAAATACAGTTAATTTTTAAAAGTTTTAAACTAATAATTTATTTTTTAACTGCCAATTTTTGTCATACAAATTGTTTTACTATAGAGCAGCCATAAATATTTGAACTGGAGCAAATCAATCCTAATGATTAGTATAATTTAAATAATCGTCAAATTTATAAAAACCTTTATTGATTAATTTACGTTTAACGAGAGTTTTGAATTTATTCAGTGATAATGCTTTAATTTCGCTTGGGAGTTCGTTGTAAAAACGAATACAATTTCCATACAGTGGTTTTTCTTCTGAAGCTATGTTATGCCTTTGAAGATCAGAACCCTAAAAACTAGATACCGCATAAAGTGTGGCAAATACCACAATTTTAATAAGGATCACCCAAGTAATGCTGTAAATAAATAAAATGAATAAACAAAATGTACGACCTGCAAAAATGCCCTCATACTAGAGATGAAAAAGTAGTAATGTTGTAAGTTACACATTTAAGGTTGTTAAAATAATTGCCACAAATGTTGAAAAACAATGTTGGAATATTTTGTTTTTAACAGCTTTTGCTTCAAAATAGAAAAATAATGGCCTATATTGACAACAATCCCATTTAAATTTAATGTATTGAAATATAATGTATGTGTAATTTCTATGTAAATTTACATGACACAATAAAATGTTTTTTCATAATGTGTCGTTTACTATGTATTTCCAGCACACACGTTTCCACACGTTTCCAGCGTCGATATATTTAGTCTTTACCATAATAGTCCAATGAAATATTACATGGGCTAAACATTTGTTAGAGGATGCAATTGTATTTATGGGACATGTAGGGGGGGTCAATACAAGCTTAAACCCAAGTTTATGGGGTTGGCGCCCTTGTCCCTCGGCCGCCATCTTGGAAAAAGGGGTGAAAACACGTTTTTGGCTATAGGCCTCTTGGATATCGTGGCGAAGCTACGGCAACGCCATCGGTCGGTTGACGGCGGCAACTCGAGATCGTTTTTCTCATAGCAGTGAACATAATATGATTAGCATAAAAGTCACTGCATCTTTTTGATGATTGTTTATTTTAACACAATTAAAAAAGTATTCAATCAATATTATGAACCAAACTATTATTATGTGTGGATTTCAGAAAATTTAAGCAGGCTTTTTCCGCGGAAAATCTGTGTCAAAAGGTAAGTAAATACACGAACCATGATTGACCAAAATGATGAACCAAATATTTTTTAAATTCATTGTATATAATAATTATTTTTACTGCGTACTTTTTTATTTGTTAGATCGTCGTATTACTAATAATAGGATGTTCAATTTATCTAATAGCGCACAAACTATTCCAAAGCCATCATGATATTATGCAGATCTAGACTCTAGAGGTCTTCGAAATCCAAGATGGTGGAGAACGAATCAATCTTGAAAAAGTAATACCACAGACCAGAGTAGATAATCGACCGTACGACGTGAAAGTGGAGGTACTATTATTAATTATATTTTCAGCAACTTCTCATCTACACATGCAAAATGAAAATATATTTCTTACTTTACTTTATGTCTCTAAATTTTGATATTATTTTATCTGTGAAAACATTGATATTTGACATTGACAACTATACTTTGATAGAATATAAAAAATCTGTTTATTTAGTGAATTTTAGTGCACTAAAAATAACACTAATTAATTTAACATCATATTATAAATACTAAAATACAACATTACTTAAAAGTACTTTGAGTAAAAATCTAAGTTTATCTCCAACTTTAATCAATTTCCGTTGACCTGAACCTGACATCAAAAGATACAACCTGATATCTAATTAGTTACGATTTGAATAGCTATACCTAATTTAAAACGACACAAACCATTAGAATCTTATCATATTACTAACTCTACTGTGGAACACAATTCACATCATGCATGATAATTTGTCGAATCCTGTATCAGGGAATATTGATTATGATAGCGTAAGGAATTTGATGTTAACTTATATCCAAATAAAAAAAAATATTCCGATTAACTTATCTTTAACTTTCTAGATGGCTGCATTACAACAAAAAAGAACACTGGCTTTTGTAAATCATTTCATATTAACTACAGTTCAATTTTTAAACAACTTTGCTAAGCAGTGTGAACAGAAATTAATGTGTTATGAAAATAAATTAGAGAAAATCAATGCATCTTTGGTTCTCTTAGAAACAAGGGTAATTAAATTGTTTATATGATCAGTTACTACTAGATACTAATTATAAAAGTAGTCATTTTTTTTAATTAAGAAAAATTTGGTTGAATATAAATAAATTTGTTGCTGTCATAATCATTTAATATAAATTGCAGTTGTCATCATTACCAGAAATTAGTGGTCCAGAACCTACATTAATAAATCAACAATTTGAAACTGAATCAGAAAATACTACTCAACCTGAAGCTACAACAGATGCAGAAGAAAAAACAACAGATGTAGAAGAAAACCCAACACAAACCATAAAACCGGAATATGTGAGATTTGTAAAAATGGTACATGTTGGAGTGCCTTTACAAGCAGTCAAATTGAAGGTGTCATTAGAAGGTTTGGATCCTAATGAATTAGACATCATTTTGAAAGTTTAAATTAATGTAATAAACTAATGTTTAAATACCACAATTGCATTAATAAATTATTTAACTAAAAGTTTTATTACTATCAACTCCATAATACCATTGTTATTGACTTTAAATATACCTTTGATGTATGTACTTAATTAATTTTTAATCACTTGCTGTAAGTAGAATAGGGAAAATTTCAGCTTTTTATTGTTCGATCTAAATTGAAGAAAATATACTTTAATTAGAGAATTATTATTAATCCTTGTATTGGGATTTGGGATTAAAGTTAATTATGTTTTTTTATCCATAGAGCATGAGACCACATTTTCCCCGCAAAACTATTTCACAAAATAGTAGATTAGGCTTAGTCTAGGTGGTCAATTCAACAGAGACCATATTTGAAATTATTGAAAGAGTGTTACATGTATTGACATAGATCTTGATTTTAGTTGAAAGACATTATTAAATATATAAAATAAAACTAAAAACTGCTGTGACTTATTTATTAACCAATCTAGAACTGAATCATCTGTCCCTTCCTCTTTTTGTCTCCTCCAAGCTCAAAGTGCTTACATCTCTTTAGAGCCACTTGGGACCTCACTTTGCAATCTGCACACTCAAGACGGAGCACAATTTTCTTAGTAGTTTTAGCCTGGAATAAGGTAAAATTAAAAACTCAGATTATTATTGAAATTAGGAATAGTTAGCAACAGATAATACACCCACAAACATAATTAAACAATGCATCAAAATTTTGAACAGCTTTTAGCAATTCATTTAAGCTAAACTTTAAAACATGATTGTTTTTTTTTATTATAGCAACCAATTACTCTTTTGGGGAAAAGTTAAAAGTTAAACATAAATGGCTTTAAATTGTACACCTATATTACAAAACTGTTTGTTTATAAAATAGTATGGATATATAGAAAAACATATTTTCAAAAAATTACAAAGGCTAATCTTGACTGGAGGTTGAGGTTAGGATTTTACCTTCTTTTTGAAGATGGGCTTTGACTGTCCACCGTAACCTTGTTGTTTGCGGTCATAACGTCTTCTACCCTGAGCAGCATGCCTTTCCTTGGATTTTTTGTACTGTGACACTTTGTGTACTTTGTGAACCTTGCATTTCTTGCAATAAGTCCTGCGTTGTTTTGGTACGTTAACCTGAAATAAACAAATCGGTTAATAAAATACACACGACACCCAACAATTAATACACAAATAAACTTATCACAATCAAAATAGTTCTATTTCACTCAAAACTAGACGCGATTTTAGTGGATTTATATAAAACTACACACCATTTTATTATTTCGTCTTCTATCCAACAAAACGTCACAATGAAAGAAAGATTTATAAAATTTAGTTCTATATTGTGATTGTCAGTTAGACAATTTACAATTGATAGCGTTATGTATATTCTATGTATTATAATGTACTCTATGATCGATAGGCAGATTTCATACCACAGAGTCGTACAATAATCGTAATCAGCTTTAAGCTTTAATAAATAATCTGTTTGTAAATGAATGTAAAGATTAGGCTATATAAAGCAATATAATTTTATGAAACAACAAATGTTTTATAAAAGTATAACTAATTTAGCAACTGCATTCAGTTACTAACGTTGGCTAACTAATAATATATAAACATTATTATATATACCAATAATATATAAATTATAATATATAAACATCTGGTGGCGTTTGTTCAGTTCATCTCGTATCGTTTTGTTCAGATGGATATGCAGGCTCTACCGGTGATCAAATAACTGAAAGAAGTTCCCTTTAAGCTGTTATTGATGAAAAAGATGCAATAATGGTTGACCGTGGATTCAATTGTGTTATGCTATGTAATTTTAAAGAAGGAATTGTAAAATAAAAGTCCAAAGTAATTAGTGGGTTTTATTGTTTCTTAGTCATTCTTATAAGCATATTTATAAAGTAGGGCCTTTTTAAAATATTCCACATAAAATTTGTTCAATACTTTTATACATAACATATGATTGATAAAATTCTTCATCCCTATCCTCATAAAAAAAATTCAATGAATTTTGAAAAATATCCAATGTCATTACTTCGTGACAAGATCTGCCTTTCTTCCTTTTAAATAATCTCCCCGGGTCTTCAATTCTACTTTATAATTATGGAACAGTCCATGTCGAATACATTATTCAGCAGTTTTCACTTGTAAACACCTTTTAAGATTTACTAAATCGTACCTAAGATATACGTAAAAATTGCTGAAAACTGTCAACGTATTGATATGGGTCAAGCGATGATAGCGACATCTGCAATTAGCTTTGCATTTTCTCCTCCATACAATAACAAGAAATCATTGTTTGGGTTGTCTATTATAATACATATTATACTAATTTTTTTTTGGTCAGGAGACAAACGAGCAGGCGCACCCTAAGTAGTTTTGGTTTGGAAATATCTCTACTGGTGGGCGGCAGAAACTGCCTTAGAAAGCGCTTTGTTGTGGAACACCAGGCGTCGAGATGGAAAGGCTGGCATTTCGCATTCTGCCTCGATATGCGTTGAAGCAATTCAGCCGCGTGTATTAGTCCGATCAATTCTTCAGGGAATTCCCCAACATCATCCGCGAACTTGTGATAAATTTGACTAAATTTAGTAGACCACAGTCCGAGACACCATGTAAAAAGGGTCTTCATTTCAGCCACAGGCATGTGGCTGTGGCACTGCTCGACATCAATCCGAAAAATATTAGCACGGCCGGTAGAAAAGGTGTCAAGCCCAGTGCAGACACCCGCACACTGCACAGCAATAAACGTTGCTACACTGCTACATATCATCGATATGCAGGAGAAACAGTGACGGAATAGTACAGTCTTGGGGAACTTTAGCATTTTTGGATTTAAGTCCTTACCAGCATCTTCGACCACGATGTTTTAATCGGCCAAAAACCTAATGATTTCACAGGGAGTCAATTACCTAGTAGGAGTTTTGAGAGAAACCAAACCTGAGCGAAGGCTTTCGTAAAGTCCAAACTGACGGCCAGTGCTTCCCCTTTGGACTCTGCCCTTCAAATAGTTAACTCAATGTACACTTATGATCGTCAAAAAAGAGAGACATATTAAATGCTTCTAATTTTACATTCACTGCCAGTGTAAAACACTTTTTAAATTCAGTGCCAAATCAAGGGCGTAGAACGGAAGAGAAGAACTGGCAATAAACTCTCCGCCACACTTTCTATTTTATACTAGTGTATGAGGTAAGCTTAAATATTACCAGCTGAGCGACTTCGACGAAAGCCGTACTGACGGTCACTAATCAGCTGGTGCTACTAGGTACCACCTACTGAGGAGCTGGCTGTTTATAATGGACCCCATTATTTTAGAACCATCAACCAAGGGGTGATGACTATAGGGTGGTAGTTGGGCGGATCAGAGCATTTAAAAATTATGAATTAATGGCAGTCTTACAAGTGTTTGGGACAATGTCGCGACTCGCGAGAGTAGAGTGCCGGAAAACTGAAAAGATGCGTTAAGCGGCGTTCCCACGAAGCGTTAATCACGACAGTCAACCACGCTTTCGTGAAATACACTTCTGTGTGAACGCATAGGCGTTAAACTTGCTTTCGTGAGGAACGGCGCACGACTCAAGCGTGGATAGATCAAACGTGTTTGATTTTCAGTCGTGATATACCGTTCGTGAAGCCAAGATGTCGTCACAACAACGTGGAATTAAGTTTAACGACAGTGAAACTACGCGTTTTTTGGAGTTATATTCTATGGAAAAGGTGTTATATGATCCAAGTTTGGAGGAATACCGTGATAGAGATTTATATATCGATGTTTCGATAATGACTAAGTCGAAACACGAAGCGTGAACGGCACGAAATCCCCCAACCATGTGAACGTTTCATCAATTCACACTTTCGTGAGTGTCACGAACGACAGTTGACTAGCGTAGTTGACTGTCGTGATTAACGCTCCGTGGGAACGCCCCATTACAATTGTTTGTTTGACAATTGACAGTACTGTACACATTAACAACGTCTACTAACTACTTGTTTTCAATTCATTTTCGCGCCACTAAAGTGAAAAGTTATTACCGATAACCGAATAGTATACAGTTTGTTTCTAGTTTCTACCAAAGAAAATTTATTTCAATGATAAGAATTTAAATAGTTATAAAAAAATATCTTACAGTAAAATGAAATTCGCAATTCCTGAAATATCTTGGCATAATAGGGATCCTGTGTTGAGCGTTGATTTTCAGCCTAAAAATGAACAGAACGATCCATTGCGATTAGCAACTGGTGGCACTGATACTCATGTTGTCGTAAGTTTAGTCAAAAAAAATCTTGTAATTGAATATCTAATGGATACAGTAAGGACGAGTTAATCATTTGCATAAAATCTTTTTAGATATGGTATATTTCAATAAGCGATACAGGCTCTGTGAATTTAGAAGTGGCAGCCGATTTAACCCGACATCAAAAAGCGGTCAATGTTGTCCGGTGGTCACCAAGTGGGAAACTCCTAGCATCTGGTGATGATGAGTCTATCATATTTGTTTGGAAACAAAAAACGGAGGACCTTGCTCCACCATTGGAAGGCGAAGAACAGTATAAAGAAACATGGGTTATACATAAAGTGAGTAAAAAAAATTATTACCTTTACGAAAGCTAATATTCTCATTCTAAACTGTTAAGAATCTAACTCTGCTATATGAAGTATAAATTTATATATATATATTATATTCCTTTCATTCTAGACCATAATTGCATACTCTACAAGTTTATTATCACATTACAGACTCTGCGAGGGCACATGGAAGATGTCTTAGACTTAAGCTGGAGCAGTGATTCTCTATCTTTAGCATCAGGTTCTATAGATAACAAATTAATTTTGTGGGATGTTTCCCGTGGTCGTTACACACACATAGTGTCTGACCATAAGGGCTTTGTGCAGGGTGTTGCTTGGGATCCTCTGGGGCAGCTAATTGCTACAGCCTGTTCAGATAGGTAGGACACTTTTATGTTTTTTGTTGATTTATTCACAGAAAAGATACTATCTTACATTAAAATTCTCTCTATTGTGTGATACACAAACTTAATGAGTTGTTTACTGAGCTATTTATTAAATTGACTTCTATTTCAATTACAGAGAATTTAGAACAATTGATATATCAACCAAAAAGGTTCACTCTCGGAGCAGTAAAGCCGTTCTGCCCTTTTCAAAGGAGCATACACTATATGACACTAGGGTTCGCTTGTATCATGATGACACGCTGCAGACATACTATAGACGGTTACATTTTAGCCCTGATGGTCTCTTTATTGCTGGTCAGTTAATATTATATATTCTGCTAAGATTTTGTATAAAGAAACCATACTATATATCATGTTAAGCTTGACTTGCAAAGTTTGAGATTTTAGCTTTTAAATTTATATCTAATATTTCTTTATAAGAAAATAATTTCCATGTCAAGTTTCAGTTCTAAAGCAATTTGGAAATTATCTAACAGATGGCAAAATTGGACTAGCTACTATATATGAAATAATAAAAATTCCATGTTAAGTAGTAACAAAATTTTCAGCTTCTTTTTTTCTATTTCTATTGCAGTGCCTGGGGGAAGAATAGAAGCAGAGCAGGGCAAAGTAGATGTAAAGCCAATGAATGCAGTTTATATTTATACGCGTTATTCACTTAAAGTGTAAGTTGTTTGTATGTTTATTATAGACGGCTCATTGGTCATGCGAATCCATGGGTCCCGGGTTCGATCCCCGGCTGTGACAAACATCAATGTGATGAGCATTTGGTGTTGTGCTTAGGTCTTGGGTGTTTAAATATGTATTTATATGTCTATCTTTCTATAATATGTATGTATATTCGTTGCCCATAACACAAGCTTCACCAGCTTAGCATGGGACTAGGTCAATTGGTGTGAATTGTCCAATCATATAAAAAAATTATAGTTGATTCATCAATTGACACCCTCAACTATGTTTAACATTAACCAAGAAATGGAATATTTGGAAATTTTAATCAATGACACAATAAAAATAGATATGTTATTAAGGCAAATACATTTAAATATATTTCGGCAGCAGAAATTACACCTAAAACTAAAACATAATTTCTTATTGGAAAAAGGGATTTTTAGGTCTTGCATATCAATGTAGCACAATATCCATATATAAGGTAGTTAATCAGTCATCAATTACGGTCTAAGTAGCTACGGGAGAACTTATCCAACGTATCTCAGCCGAATACATAACCTCCAAATGCGAATCCTCAAACACGTTGTCTCGAGAAATGTGCTCGTCTCATATAAAAATGAAGAAAAAGGAGTTTTCAAACACTGTAAAATATTGACGGTATCAGAAGAAGTTAATAAATGTCTTCTAGTCGAGCACTTTTTTCGAGATGACTTAAAAAAACGAGTAGACCATGACGTACAGACCCGAGCGGTAACGCAAGTCCGGCTCTGTACATTAAGAGCAAACAACGTATATGGCGAGAGAACGTTGAGGTATTTGCTACCGCGGCTAATAAATGGTCTACCAAATCACATATTAGATTGCCTAACGCCAACCAATATAAACAGCAAACTAAAAAACTACTTTTATATGCATTTGTCGCGCTCCTAAACAAGATTGTTATGGTTACATGAATATAAACCACAGCGGTTTGCTAATGTAACTTGTTATGATTGTATTATATTTTTTTTGTAAAATAAAGAAATTTAAAAAAAAAAGTAATATATATGGATATTGTAATATCATTTGAGATAATGTATGACTCTGTAAGACTGTAAGCGATATAAATTTCAGTCCAGCCTGTATCCTACCATGTGCGGACCCTGCCCTAGCAGTGAGATGGAGCAGCCGGCGATATGCTCTGCGCACTAGTGGTCCCACCCCGGCGTTTCCTACTCCACATAGACTTGTACTTGCAGTGGCGACTAAGCGCTCCATACTTATATATGACACGCAGCAAAAGAGCCCTATCGCGCTTATATCGAATATACACTATACAAGGTTAGTATAGGCACTGATTTCAGTTGATCAGCTACAAAAAAAACTCTTTACAAAATTATTTATTATATTTTGCAGATTGACAGACTTAAGCTGGTCAAATGAGGGTCAAGCGTTGGTGGCCTCCAGCACAGATGGATTTTGTTCCGTCGTCACTTTTTCGAAAGGGGAACTCGGAGAAGTGATTCCTAATGATGCACCTATAGGTAAATTTGGGATAAGTCGATAATATGCATGCATTTGTTTATAAGAAGCTAAATAGTCTCATCTTATATATAAATATATATTGTTAGCGGACTAACGCCATCTTCTAGCAGAAACCTATATAAAGCGTGGCAACACCGGCGTTGACTCACTTTTATTTCGAGACTTCGTGCGGAACGGACTTGTTGCTAACCTAACCTCAGTAGATTTTAAAAGTCTAAAGTACCTACACGTTCTAATCTTTTGTGTTTACTAATAATATAATAAATGTGCAGAAACAGCGCGTACATTTATACAAATTACTATCGAGTAGGGCTAACTATTAGGTAAGAGTACATATTCTATAAGTTGATTCCTGAAGAAACATTTCAGGTTGGATCAACTGATTCCTTATTTGCCTTACAGAGTAATCAACCAAACAAATTTACAAAAGTATTTGTACACATAATTAAAAATCTATATTTTTTTTATTACAGAAGCGATGGAAATAGATGAACCAGCTCCGGAAATCATGCCAGAGCAGCTAAAAGAAGAAAAACCAGTGAAGAGTAAAAATGATCTGCCAAAACTAGATTCTTTTATAAAATTCAAAACGCCCACAGAAAAGTCGCCAAAAAAACAAAAAGTTGAAACGATAAAACAAAAAACTCCCGTCAAAGTGGACCTCTTAGTGGAAACGGCGATGTCTTCTTGGTCAGATAACTCCAACAGTGAGGTCAATAAACCGGATAGTAAATCGGCAACTGAAATCATTGTGCTGGAAGACAGTTCGGATATTAAACTTTTTTATGAAGAATCTGAGAGTTCTGTAACAGCAGCTAAGGAAATATCTCCAAACAAGGAAATGGATACTAAAATGTCGGATATTTTAAGTGTAACGGAAAAATCGGACGCTCCTGAAAATAACTCGGATGACCCAAAAAAACCTAAAACCGAAGAGGCAGTTAAAATTTCGCCTAAAAATAAAACGCAGGGCTCAAGACAACGCACTCTAAACGTGGATTTCTTAAAACAAGCTAAAGTGACGGATATAAAAGAAGCGGTGGCCGTGAAATCAGCTCCGAGCCCTAAAGCACCGCGAAGGGTCAGTTTTGTGACACTCTCCAGTCCTAAGAATAAAAAGTCATGTTAAAATAAAAACGTTTTTAACCAACATTGAAAATGTCATATGTTATAGTGAAAACAAGATTGGATATGAAGTGTGATGTCTGATATATTTATAGTATCCAAGCATGTTAGTTTAATTTAGTAAGTTTGTCCATAAATTTCATGGTAACTTAATCATAATGAGATTACCCTCAAATAAAAAAAAATCTTTTTGATAAATCCACGCGTGAATAAAGTGGAAAGTGTATATGGTACCTAAGAAAATACTAAATTTCGGTTAACAGGTATTTGAAGGTTTAATATTTTGAATTATCTCTAAGAGAAAATATCTTCAGTAATCACAAGAACTAGAGTTTGATCTAAAATATTAGTGTTGGTACAATCGAGGGCAATATACAACTAATCTTTGGATAGGACTAAAAGTTATGCAATTAAGTAGACCTATAAAACTCAATCAAACTGTATACGTTATTTATTAATAGAGGGTACTGTTTGAATTTGTACTCTCTTAAAGAGTACTTAAGGAAGCATTTCGCTTGCAGGTACGTACTAAAATAAGTTCACCATAGATTCGATTAATATTTGAAAAAAGATTAAATTGAATAAATAACGAATCGTGATAAAAATTAAATTTAATAAATATTTACATTAAAAATATTATGGTGTTTATCACAATGAAAAAGAGCATGTACGTTTGTAACAAAATATATTCTATCAATTAAACATATCTTTACTTACCTACCTGTTCTGTATGTCAAAATGAAATCACGGTGAAACACAAAAAATTTACATAAAGTATGACTTGCTTTCTGATTTCAATGTACAACTGATTTTCAAATAAACCTTGTAATTTCACATATGGTAATATGCCGTTTTGTTATCCACAATTCTGAGTCAGTGATGAGTTTACCTAAATGTTCAAGATTCTGGAGAAATCTTACAATCGAATGATGTAATGTTTTTTAATGATTAGTTGTTCGAACTATAATAACATGATATATTTTCATATACTGTTTTGTAAAGTTACAAAACATTCTTATAGTTTTACTTCCACTGAACATGGATCAGATATTGGGATCAGTCTTGAGTTATCGATAAAGCCGGGCAAAGTCACGCAGAAGTCGAGTTGCTTCTTTACACTTTTCCGCTCTGAAACAAAAAATGAATATTTAAGCGTAAAATTGTATATGTACATAATATTGTCCAAAAACTGTAATCAGATCAGTTCCAAATTTAACACTAATGGTTTTAATATGAAAAAACATTGACACAGAAATGTATTATTAAATAATTATTATATGTTCTTAATTTTATTTTCCCACTTCTAGTAAGTACCCTATTTTTAATTTAGAAATACACAACTCTTATTAAATAAACGAGTCCAACAGCACCATTATAATCATTTATCTCTTCATCGCAGTGTAAAAACAATTTAGTAGAAAGAAATAAAATAGTACTTTAGTAAAACTGCAATTTTACTGATTTGTTCTTGACCATTGAGGGTGTAATATCTTTTGTATGAAGTGTGTAAGTAAATGCGATTAGACTAATTTAAATTTTTGACCAATATTCATTCTAAATCTGTATAAACCACATTAAATGTGCAAATTTTTCCAGCTAAAAATATTTCAGAGAAAACAACTTGTCAAGCTTTTAAAAAAAACTATTTTTTCATATAACTCACTTGACAGCATATTGATGGAACTGCCAGCACTGTTGTTCCGTGGCATGAGCGCGACCCCTCGGTAACCTCGGTAGTGCGGCCGCGACCCAATCTACTCCATGACGCCGTTGCCAATCCACGAGTTCTAGTAGAACTTTACCCACCTGTTAGAGCATTAGATCTTCTTGAATATGTCATTTATTATACTCCCGTTGTAGTAATAAATGTTTATTAACAAATACTTACATTAACATATATTTTCAAATTCGTTACAGTATATAAAGCAATGTAATGAAGCGTAATGTTTAATCATATATTTCTTACCTCACTAAGCATGTACGCGTGTAAATACAACGCAGAAGCTTCCAATAATGCGTACGTCAGCGCCTCACCATATTCTGACACTATTGCATTGATTTGTGCTGTCAAACAAAAATCATTAATAATTACCAGTTGTTAAACCGTCAGATATAATTAGAGCTATGTTAAAGCTAACAAGTAAAATTTCCCCACAGTATTCCAATCCCTTAATTATCGAAAGGGTGAAAAATACATCGCATAAATTTAAGGCAATGAAATCCCTCATTCAGGTAGAGAATACCTAGTTGTGTAAAGAACAATTTTTCATAGTAAAACTAATTAAATTAATACTTTTGAACCTTATATTAGGGGCCATCCATAAAGTACGTCACACGTTAATGGGGAGGGAGGGTATCACCGAAGTGTGACATCGTGTGACAAGGGGCATGGGGGGGTCAATACTTTTGTGACGTCACATGTTAAAATTTAAAATACTAAAACGCAAAGTTTGGATGTGAATTAAAAATTTACGAACTTGATCTAGGTATATTTATTCGTAACGTCATTTAACTTCTAGAGCGGCGTTGTAATGCAAGTGAGACACTCAAATTCACGAGAATTTTGAATGGTAAATACATACATAAATTTAAAAAATGTGTGACGCCACATCAGGAGGGGGGGGGGGGTTTATAAAAATGTGACAACCTGTGACAAGGACGGGGGGACGGGGTTCAAAAGTCCTAAAATTCGTGTGACGTACTTTATGGATGGCCCCTTATCAGCAGCATTAAGAATTGTCTACTAGACTTAACCTGCATGTATTGTAAAAATGATACTCACAGCCGAGAGGCGTAGCGGGATCCGACTCGTGCGCAAGCCTCAGCAGATCGTAGAGGAAGCTCATGAGAGAACAGCTTGCGTCGCGATGATCGAGACGCGCAGCTTTCACCCCACAAGAAACAACTGCCGTGCAGCATCCCGACTCCACGAATTGGAGAGGAATCCGCTGGAGGTACCTAGAGCAACAGAAGAGTAGTACTTTGTATGTTAAGAAGAGAATCTGACATATTGAGGGTGTAGTCAACCACCCGATATTGGAAACGCACATTCATCCGAGTGATGCTCGATTAAAATACAATTAATATTATTTTCGTTATGTCTTATGGTTCGAAGGTTAGTAGCAAATATATTGCGCACTTCAAAACGTATTTCATGAGGTAAAAACTGAAGATACATACAATTTATTATGAATATCATACAACTGCGGTTATTATTCAAAAGCAAAAGTAGAATTAATTAAACTACCTAAAAATAATTTAATTTGTTCATTTTACTTTATACCTCCAAACTAGCTGTGGCCAACGATTTTGTTTATGGTGATTCGATGAAGTGTGTTTCTGATATTAATTATTAAAATAAATTTTCAAGTTAAAGCAGTGTCATGCATTTTAACATTTATACCAATACGTTATAAACTCGTAAAGATTTTCACACAGTAAATAATAATAATAATGAGAAAGGAATTTCTTAAGTACAAGACGAGCCGTAAGCAGAAAACTAATATGCGATTAAAAGTATGGATCAAAGGCCGAGCACGATTTTATTTACATAGATCATAGAACATAATGTAACAAAAAAACATAAATACAGCACCGTAATTCATCATGTAAACGCTGGTTCAAAAAGTAATGCTGTTAATAGATAAACATTTGCGGTACAATCATATAGTTGCATAATTAAAGCATGTTAAAATAATAGTCCAGATAGGTGGACCTTAAAGACAACTGTATGGATAGCACCAAGAGGAAGGAGAAGAGGTCGCCCAAAAACAAGGTGGATAGAAGAAATAGAAGCGGTAGCAGGGAACGAATGGAGAAAGAGAGACAGAGACAGTTGGAAAAAGCTGGAGTAGGGCCTTTACCCGTGAAGGGGGTCTGATCGACGGTACTGAAGGAAGCTAGAATATATCATAACAAGCAAAATTTATTATTATTCTCTTACATTAAGTGTAACATAAACTATATTATTATTCGAATGTTGTTTTTAAATTATGTCCAATGCCGTAGCATCTTCCGTGGGCAACATCATTCTGTTAATTTTGTGTCACGGTGCGCGCGCATCGTAAAATTTCACTCTTATCAATTTTTCATAACGCGCCTAAAGAAGTATAACTTCAAAAAAAATATGTTTAAAAATGTAAAATAATCTAAGCTGTGTATTATAATTTGTTTTTGTCATGATTGGAAATAAAACGGGCTTTATTATTATTATTATTAAAATAATATTCCTTACCTCACACAAAGCCGATACAAGTCATCAACTGTATCCGGGTTGTCCTTGAGTCCGTCAGGTTTACCTAAGAGTTCTAACGCTGGGGGCAAAAGGGCATGTAGGAGATGGGCTAAAGGCGGGGCACTCAATGGTCCTCCTAATGCATCTGCCAGTACTCCAGTCAGGTAGAGAAGACAGGAGTGCTGGTAGATTGCGTAAAGGGGGGGAAGAGAAGTAGCAAGAGCGGGAAGCAGTTCTACTGCGTCACGTCCCGTGCCTCTTACGCAGAAACGTACGCAACGGCACACACGTTCCATTACACGCCCTTCGCGTACGTATCTGAAATTTTTATTGCTTTTATCGTAAAATTTTGCTATCCCATATAAAGCATATGACAATAGACATTGTAAGTTAATTTTTCTTATGTCAACTTTTATAAATAAATTTTAATACAATTAATTAATAAATAAAGGCTCATCTCCAAAAATACTATTACTCTAATTAACATTCTCTATTGTTTTAGTATCAATATTTATTTTTTCATTATAACTACTTTGCATGCAGTGTACATAAACATGAATAAAACTTTTGTTTAAAGTTCTTTTATTTTTTTTCACCATTTACAGTAATTTTTGGACATTGTTAAATTTTTTTTAACTGATTTAAATTGAATCAATTTGGATTTAAGTGGTGTGTAATGTGGTGCAGCCTTTTAATTAAATTATTGAAATTTGTAATTTTAAGCCTTTATTTAGTGTGCTACTGGAATGATTTTATTAAAATTGTGAATGGAGATAAAATACATAATTTTCTATTAATTCTAAATGAATCAAGAAATAAACTAACTTCTGCATTGTTCTATGAAGCACAGGCCAGGCGTCCTTAAAGGCCGGCATACAAGGGTGGCCCTTTGTGGGGTCAGAAGGGGGTGCCACGTCCACATCGCGGAACAGGGCTGCCACCCGGTCGAGCCACAGAACGGGATCAGTAGGGGACCCCTTGCGCAGTTCTGTGTTACTCTCCAATAGGGCTGACAGCCCTGCCAACTGCACTCCTACTGACTCGCGCATCGCTGAACATAGCTGATAAAAAATAATAGTTTATAAAACATGGGGTATTGAATTTCATGTATTGTCTATAACACGTTGTTGTATTGTCTATGCCACATTTCGTTGAAATAATTTAAAACATTCAAAAAAAAAACATTTAATCATATGGGTAACACATTGTACACTTATGACTTGTCAGTAAAGAAATACATATTAATGCTTCTAATTTTATATTTAGTGCCAGTTCTCAAATCAAGGGCATAGAACGGAAGAGAAGAACTGGCAAATAAACTCTCCACCACTCTTTTTAATCGCCATGTTTTTTTTTACACAACGTTTGTAAGGAGCTGCAACCATTAAACCATGTTCCACATGACTTCTTAGGTAATTAATAATAATAACATAAATTAAAAACAAATAGTTGTCCTCTATCAGCAGGAGGCATGGTGAAATAGGAGCACGCACTAACATTATCGTGGGAACACGCAAACACATAGTCGAAATAACTAACATCACCGACCGAATTCAAGTACGACCAGACACCACAAGTAGCACCCGTTCACGACGCATGGCCAGCCATCGGCCCCCTCGCCATATTTTAGGGAGAGATTAAAATTGAATACCATTAATAAAACCTCTAATGTTGCTCGCGCGAGTTCTGATACTTTTCCTAATTTTGTTGAATATTCATCACCAATAATTTTTGAGAACATCCATAAAAAAATTGTTACAGTAATGGTCCATAATAGAACTATTTACCTGATCATGTGGTAACCGGGAGATGGCAGCAGCGAGGGCTCTCATGAGTGTAGAAGCAGTGTGAATGGGCAGAGCGAGTTGATCTGCTGCTCGAGCTGCTTCCACCACTAATGCTGCATGACACGACGCCTCACTACGACAGGCTTTGCAGATGTTCTATGAGAAATCAGAGATTGCACAAAATGTGAATAATTTAATACATACAAACAGAATTTTAATTTGGAAGTATTATTACTAATGGAATTGGGTGCTTCTCGAATATGCATAGGTGTATTGCATATAAATACATATAAATTGTCAAAAACTATAATAATTTCGGAAAATTCATAAAGTAGGTTTATTCAAGTATTACGTCACGCATTTTTGGAGATTATTGACCCCCCCATGTAACGCGCCGTAACGTTTATCTGTACCCAAGTATAGTTAAACTTTTCGTGACCACCCAGTGACTCCTTTATACCTAAAAGTTACCATACCATTATGTGGTGTAAAGTACTGGAAAGTCGAAAATAATATTAACAATACCGCGTAATTGAATCCCCGACCCGCATCGTAAATTTTTAGAAAAGGCCCCCCCCCCCCCCCTAAAATTCGTTACCTAATACTTGAACGCTCCCTAATGGAATATGGAGAAACAATTCTCAAAACATTATTAATATTAAAAAACTAAATTTTGTTAGTCTAATAACTAACTGTAACTTTAGTCTCTTCTCATCGCACAGTTATAACAATTTATCAGAGAAATAAATGTCTTGAAGATAAAATAGCTTGTTAGAGTATGTAATGTTTTGTGAGGCTTTCATTTTACATTTCCTATTATAATATCCTGTAGATATATATTATAACCTGTAGAGCAACTGCAGCAGCATTAGCCAATTTAGGTTGCACCAGAGATCTGACTAAAAACCGGAGACATGGCTCCAGGCATTGCGGGTGCTTCTCAATCCAGTCACACAACTCCCCAAGAAGCTGAATACAAGTATTCATAACAGCTAAGTGGCTGTCCTCAGGCATAGACAAAATTGCTTCTATGACTTTAGGGACAAAGTCATATTCTTCTCTGCTGAAAACATGATTATTGGGGTCTATTTTAGGGGTCTAAATACGTAAAATATGTTTTCTACATTCTATTTCATTCAAAATCATTTTAGAGAAGGCATTGTGGGGTGCCTTTCTCGAACCTAATTTTGCTGTTGTGCTGATGATTTTTCTTTTTTTTCTGCTCTAAGTGCCAACAAATTTCTATAATTTTATTTTATTGTGAGCTTGTATTATCGTATATGTTTTAATTGTATTTTTAATTCCTCTATTTTTTTTTTGTTAAACTTATGTTTACATTAATTGTCACACATTTTAGATGTAAGATTTTGTAAAATAATTAGTAGATTTAGTACTGTGCGTGATGTCGTAAACTTTCTAACTAAGTAAATAAACTGCTAGAAAAGATTAGTCAATCATTGTTGACCAAATAACTTTTAATAATTAACAATCTCTAGTGTACTCACGGAAGAATATTTTTTGCTACTGCTTGCATAATAAATAGCGCAGCTTCTGTCTGCTCCCATGGCAAGTTTGCTTGTAGTACTGAGAACATCTTTCGGAAAACAGAACTAGATCCGACTATGAAAACCACATCCTTTATAAGCTCATATACTTTCACTCGGAAATCCTGAAAAAAATGTGTATTGTTTATTTATGTTTGCGTTTAATGATTGTCCTCTTGTGATATTAGAAAAATTGCCAGTGAAAGACCTCAGGCCTCACAGAAAGGATACAAGACTTGATTGTCTAGATAAATCGTAAAATTTTCTAGAGAACATTTAACATATTGACTAACATAGAATTCGTCCCCTTCTTCGGGCAAGCTCTGGTCATCAGGTTCACACTGACAGTGTCGTGCTAAAGCTTCTATTAATCTTTCGATATGAGGCTTAAAAGCATCCGTTAACTGTTGGTAATCCCGTTGGTACACTTCTTCCGATAATCTATACCACAGATTGAATGTGATTTCTGCTATCTGTAATTTCAAATATTTCAGTGATCTTATTGTTGTAATGGTAATAAATTATGTATTTGTGATTTGTTAAAAATTTAATAGGAAATAAAAATAAGTTCTATTTTCACTGTTTTTTTGCAGCTTATATATAACAGCTAAGCATTATAAAAGCTATTTAGGATAATCATTGACAAGTGCTATATGTGAAATACTTACTTCATAATCATGATGTCCAACACATACTAAAGCAAGCTCCAGAGACCGAATTGCAAAATGGCCTTGTCCATTTGCTGTACTAATTATTATTCTCTCTAAAAATGTTTCTCCCAGTTCTGTAAATAGTCTAGCTAAGTTTGCAGCTTTTTCCTCTTCTTCATGAGCTACTGCTAAGTGATAGCTTTCTTCTAAAGCTGACAAACTGTCAAATAACATTCTTTCAACCTCGTCTCCATTGTTGTTTTGCTCTAAACAGTCTAGTATTGCGCACATACAGTCTGTAGCTGCCTCATGTAATGAATTGTTTGTATTATAATCCCTTAAAACTTGCACACATAAACCAACCACAGGGTTCTGAGCTAATTCCTGAAGATTTATTGCTTTCACTTGGGTCCATGATGTCATGCACCTTATTATTTTCAATGCTATGTTAGAAGTCTGTGAACTATTTATACAATCCTTAAGAAAAATGACTACAATGGGAGAGTTTCCTCTTAGATCTAATTTTATCTGCTCACGACGATTGTCTCCTAATTTTAGACTTGATGAGTCTATTTCTTGAGGTAGCACTGTCAATATTTCAAGCAGAGCAAAATTATTTTTATTAGAAAATATTTTTATAAGGTCACTAACACAGTTCTGCCAAGTGGGCATCTGTAAAGCTAGATCAGCTAAGGCTAAAGATAGTTGAGTAAGAATTGCTGAGTTGACATCTGGAGATACCGATTCTAAGTGCAATATGAGAGAGTCCCGGAGAGAAATTACAGCATCATCGGGCAGTTCAGATAAATTGTGTTGAACCTTTGATCTCATTGTTTGCGCTGCGAAGTAACAAGCTTGAAAATTTTTTTTCTGGTGCAACAGTTCGTCGGCTACTTTCCAAGAATGTATCTGAAATAAATACATGTCATATATTCAAAATTTCTTGCAAAACTTTAAACTATAAAACACGTAACATACCGATTTTTGTACATCTCCGAGCCATAACGAAGCCTTTTCTTTTTCATTAACATTAGGGTTATCATATAAGGCGCTTATGGCCTGATAAACTGTATCCATTGAAGGAGCCTCCATCTTGCAATTTTAAATAAACACAAAATAATATCTTATCGATTTTCTACTTTTATGTTAAATAAAACATTTAATAACATACTTTTCGTAGAAATATTTAAAATGTAACAAAATACAAATTAGCTCGAGTGAGCTTCGAGAAAACGTAAACTAGACGTATCACATTCTAGCTTGACGTACGTCAAAATGACATAAGCACAGACAAACAGAGAACGAGGATAACCTATATCGTCAACGGATAGCTTTATACACAAATATTATGTATAGCGGGTGTCTTATTATGCCGCATAATCTAACGGTTCAATAGCATACCTAGGTAACACTAAAAATGTTTAGAAAATGAAAAACGGCTTAATGTAGAAAGTTGCCGATACTTTTATTGTTTATCGAAGTAAACCCGTTCCTCTCTAGATATCGTCACATTCGATGGAACCACTGAGAAAAGCAGTGGGCCCATTCTTTCTTAGGGGTCTGAGGTCTCTTCTATAGAATTTTCATTTTCACCGCATCTTCAGGGCTCGTAAAGCGTATACATCGAATTTTATCTTTAGTTTTGGGTTCGTAATACATCCAGCTTTAATCAACTGTGACGTCTGACGATGTCAAATACAGCATTTGAGCCGCCGTTGAACTTATCTAACATTTGGCGACACCAGTCCATGCGAAGGTGTTTCTGGTTATCAATTAAAGTATGGGGAATGCATCTGGTCATGCATGCATCACAAAGCTTCCTGACGCCCAGATGATCGTGTAATATTTTTTGAACTTGACTTGCCTAGGCTTGCCCGTATCTGCTGATAGGTCACTCTCTTATCTTCCTCTATCATGCGTCGCACAGCACTGATGTTATCTTCAGTAGTCGCTGATAAAGGACGTCCCTCACGCGGATCATCATTGAGATTGCTACGTCCACGCTTAAACTCCTTAAACCAATTGTAAATAGTTGCACGAGATAAGGCTTCATTAAGAAATGCTAACCGCAGGCTATCATAGCTTTGTTGTAGAGTAAGCCCAAAACGAAAGTCATAATAAATCATTGACCGAAAATTTTCTCGCGTTAGGTTAATTTCCACGTGTAACAAGTTTTAGAATTGCCGCCAATATACTATACATTAGGTTACCAAAGAGTTCTAAAATTGAAATGCAAAAAAGTTTTTATTGGCAATGTTTCTAATTGGCCAATTCTAAACATTTTCAGTGTTACCCACGTAATCGTCCTCTTTTATAGCATTATAGACCAGTGCAGATAGCCTTTAAAATAAATAAAAAGTGAAAAAAATAATAGTGGGATGAAACCTATGGAAAGGGAGGATAATATTATAAAAATTAAAGCAAAAATAATTTACGGGCGATCTGAGGTCGGGAAGGGGGTGGGTGGGGCGGAGGTTTAAGGGTAAAAAACGGTTTATCTCGATTTCCGGCAAAACTAAAAGTCTTATCGAAGAAAGTTAAATGGCAAAGTTGTAGGTAATAAAAAGATCTAAAACTTTTATATACACATATTTTTCACATAACCTCAAAATTTATGTGAAAAATTCAAAAAACCAAGTTTTTGGTTTTTTATTTTTATCTTTTACAAAAATTAATTTTTTCAAACGAAATTTGGTAAAAACTTACCTTTCTATGTCCCAAATACGCTGTAATTTATTTGACTAAAAATATTTATTTTTTCACCTTATTTTGAATTAATATCGAAAAAACACGCTAATTTTCAATCGAAAATTCACCCGTCAAAATATCAGCTTTTTTCAAAAAGTTGGTGTGCAAAAGTTCGTTGTAATCTTAACTTTCCTATGGTAAAAAAATATATATATATTGCCATAGTAAATCTTCTCAGAAAATGCAAAAAATCGTATGCAGTAACGCCCAGACCCGTCATCCCCTTCCCTATGAATCTTCTTTAAAAAATAGATATTTTTAGTCAAATAAATTACAGCGTATTTGGGACATAGAAAGGTAAGTTTTTACCAAATTTCGTTTGAAAAAATAAATTTTTGTAAAAGATAAAAATAAAAAACCAAAAAGTTGGTTTTTTGAACTTTTCACATAAATTTTGAGGTTATGTGAAAAATGTGTGAATACAAAAGTTTTAGATCTTTTTATTACCTACAACTTTGCCATTTAACTTTCTTCGATAGGACTTTTAGTTTTGCCGGAAATCGAGATAAACCGTTTTTTACCCTTAAACCTCCCCCCTACCCCTTCCCGACCTCAGATCGCCCGTAAATTATTATTCCTTTAATTTTTATAATATTCTCCTCCTTTTCCAATAGGTTTCATTCTACTATTATTTTTTTAGGTTTCAAAAATTATCGGCACTGGTCTATTATCTACCGGTTTAATATTATAATCTACCGATTTTATAAGGAACATTCCAAATTACTGGTTGGAATGTTAACGCGTAAACTAACTAAACGTAAACTGACTATATTTTTTCCGAATAGTAAACAGGTAAAATAGACTAAATTTTGTTTTATTTGATAGAATATTTCGTTTCTTTCGCAGGATTTGATTATTCCGAATAATAGACCACAAGCCCATGAACAAAAAATACCTGTGAAATGACCCAACCTGAATTACGCTTAGAAGGCTGTTACTATATCTGAAAATAGCTCTGAGCACTATGCCGTCATTTCTGAGCGGTACATGTGAGTACGTGAGTGAATGGACTTTCTCAGGTACAATGGGGGAATTTCGACTTATTATTAATGTACGGCTTTGTTATAAGTGTATAGATGATTAAAAATAAATGTCGAAAAACCTAGTGCCGTACAAAAGTGATGGTGCCGGAAGTCGGAGCAAATTTTTTATTCGACGACAGTTGCAGAAGCAATATAGGTCATTTATTACTGTACGGCATTTGTGTGGTTCCTTTTGGACACATATACAGATACTTTACCCGTAAACGCCGTACATATTTCCAGCGGAGCGGTCGAAAGCCAAGGGTGTTGCGACCCATATGTCTGATTAGCATATAGGTGATGATGATATGAAACAACATAAAATTAAATGATCTTGAGAGTACTTCACAAATAGATAACATTTTCCAGCATGCCGTACATTTTTTGTGGAACACATAGGTGTATGGGGTAAATTACTTTCTTCAGAAAAGAGTCATTTTCCGGTGACTTTTATCTGTACGGCAATAACACAGGTTATTAATACTTTAGACAATCTTCAATAAAAGATAAATGCCGTACACTTTCGATAGTCCGCTAACACCGCCTACCAATACAGGGCGTCCCAAAGTTATGGGAAATGAAGGGAAAGTACCTTAAATATCGTAGATAGGGTATTTTACTAAAAGAAGACTTTATGTTATTTTTAAAAGTTATTAATTCTGCATTCAAAGATTTTTTAAAAATTACTTGCCTTGTCTGGGAATCGAACCGACTTAAATGTAAAAAAAACACCCCTACTTTTATGATGCCAATCGAAAGAATGGCCAAAAACTAATAACTCTTCTTAAGTAACATAGTATTTTAAAAGAAAGGAACAGCGTGAATATATCTTTTTAATCAAATTAAAAACATCTATCGTATTCGGCATAAAAAAATCCCCTACGAGTCTGTTACTTTAGAAAAGTTATTAGGTTTTGGCCATTCTTTCGATTGGCATCATAAAAGTAGGGGTGTTTTTTTTTTTAATTTAAGCCGGTTCGATTTCCAGACGAGGCAAGTAGTTTTTAAAAAATCTTTGAATGCAGAATTACTAACTTTTATAAATAACATAAAGTCTTCTTTTAGTTAAATACCCTATCTGCGATATTTAAGGTACTTTCCCTTCATGTCTCATAACTTTGGGACGCCCTGTATTATATTTTTATTTTTGTTAAAAATATTTTTCCTTTACCTCTCTCTGCTGGTACGATAAGGCTGTAAATATACTTTACAGCCTTATGGTAGTATACTCAGATATGTACAGTTATTAATGACCTTAAGGGACACCTCAAACGTCGTCGAAGTTTTTATCAGCTGTAAAGAATAATCTGGAGTAAAATGTACGGCATCTGGTTTTTTTTGTTTATTTATATTTGTTACATATAAAATAACAATAATCTTTGAAAATATTACTCCCCATATTACTCTAGGAGTATTTGAAAAGTCATCAAAATTTCGGAAATTTCATATATTTTTTATCATAATATTTTTATTTGTTACCATTTATAATGAACGGCTATAATGTACAACGGTAATATTTAGTAACATTATGTAAAAAAACAAGTTGCCGTACATTATTCTCTGATCTTACAGCAGTAAGAACTTGGTAAATCCTGAAATTTCGATAAATATTTAATTACACAAATATTAACTATAATATTTGGACGGCATAATTATAAAACATTATTGTCCGTGTTAAATAATATTTTGAACATGTTGCCGTACATTTTACAATGACCTTAGGGTATATGGGTGTAGGGGTAGGGTTCCGACCCTTGGCTTTCGACCGCTCCGCTGGAAATATGTACGGCGTTTACGGGTAAAGTATCTGTATATGTGTCCAAAAGGAATCACACAAATGCCGTACAGTAATAAATGACCTATATTGCTTCTGCAACTGTCGTCGAATAAAAAATTTGCACCGACTTCCGGCACCATCACTTTTGTACGGCACTAGGTTTTTCGACATTTATTTTTAATCATCTATACACTTATAACAAAGCCGTACATTAATAATTAGTCGAAATTCCCCCATTGTACCTGAGAAAGTCCATTCACTCACGTACTCACATGTACCGCTCAGAAATGACGGCATAGTGCTCAGAGCTATTTTCAGATATAGTAACAGCCTTCTAAGCGTAATTCAGGTTGGGTCATTTCACAGGTATTTTTTGTTCATGGGCTTGTGGTCTATAAAGTTGTATTTTATAATAAATATAGTTTGTAACGCGACAGACTCGCGTTGGCGTAAACAATGTCACACTACGGCCAAGACGCATACACGCAACGCACACATAGAAGCGCGCGGCTTCTATATAATGCGATGTCCGATCAAGCTCGTGGCATTCGCTAGCTAGACGTCTGCAAGTACGATAGCCCACCGGGTCGTCTGCTTGTGGATCTTCAGTAGCTTTTCTTGACCGATGCCCCGCGTCGTTAAGTTAAGCCTTAGCTAGGTGAACATAAGGGTTGCGATGCCCCGCGTCCTCCCTACGGTTCAATGTTAGGTTAGTCGTATTGTACCTACCTACTGTAATGTTTTCAATATTGTAACAAGAAGAACAATAAATTACTTTCTTAAGGACAATTGAGTTTAATTCTCAACACGCCCTTACAACTGGCGCCCAACGTAAAAGAAGACGGGTATACTAAAAATTCAAAAGACCCGCATTTTTTATCAACGCGCCTCACAACTGGCGCCCAACGTAAAAGAAGAAGACGGGTATACTAAAAATTCAAAAGACCCGCATTTTTTATCAACGCGCCTTACAACTGGCGTTCAATGTAAAAGAAGAAGACGGGTATATTAAAATTAAACAGACCCGCAATATTTTTAACGCGCCTTACATCTGGCCTACAACTGGTTAACAACTGGTTTATCTACGCGTCGTTCAACTGGCAACAGTAAAAATAAATATACGGGTGTACTAAAATTTTAAACTACCCGCATTTTTTCAAAATGAGCGAACAAGCTACAAATATAGTTATGAGTGACAATCAACTCATTCACTTGATTGAAGCGATATCAAGAACATCATTGTCTTCAAGAGAAGAAAGTTTTGAACGACTAATACAATCTTTTTCGTCGATATCTACTTCAGATACCAATATGCAACGTACAAGTTTTGCTAAATGTTTTTCAAGGTTTAGTGGTGAACGAGATTTCAATGTGGTGGAAGAATTTATTAACACTATAAGTATCTTCAAGAAAATTGAAAATATTTCGGATGATGATGCCATAGAAGGTTTGGGGTTATTATTAACTGGTCAAGCATCAACTTGGTGGCAAGGAGTAAAAACGGAGGCAAAAACTTGGATTTCAGCAATAAATCTGTTAAGAGAATCTTTCGCCCCGAAAAAGCAACCTCACGAAATTTATTTAGAATTATTTTCTACACGCCAAGGTCTCAAGGAATCAATTGACACATTTCTTTGTACAAAACGTGCACTTTTGTCACAATTACCAACACAACGACACAAGGAAGAGGATCAAATTGATTTAATTTATGGTTTGCTAAACATTTATTTGAAAAAACATATTCCAAGGTCAGAAATTAAAACTTTTCGGGATCTACTTACAAAAGGACGTCATTTTCAAAGTTTAAAAAATAATGAAGAGAGAGAAAAATTAATAACCAAAAGGTGCAATTATTGTAACAAGAGGGGTCACACAGAAGATGAGTGCAGGAAAAAACAATATAATGAGAAAGCAAAGAATATGGAGAAGCCAGGTGTTAAGTGTTATGGTTGTGGCACTCCGGGAGTGTACAGGAGCAATTGCTTGAACTGTAAAAGTAAGGAAACGCCACCAAAGCCGGTACAATTTTATTCTATTATTAATAAAACTATAGAAGATGGCGTAAAAATACCTATAATTGAAGTAACGATTAAAAATTCAAATGGGTACGCTTATTTAGACTCCGCGGCTCGTACAAGTATCGCTGGTTCTACATTATACGAATTATTATTAAAAGAAGGCTACACTTTCACGGACAAGGAAGCTATAATTAATTTAGCTGATGTCTCCACAAAACACACGAAGCTCAAAGTTATAACCATTGAAATAAATATAGGTAATCGTTGTGTTCCCATTACATTCTCTGCAATGCCAGATGAAAAGAATACTAGAACATTGTTGGGAATAGATTTTCTAGAATCTGCAGGAATAGTACTTAACTTACCTCAGAGGTCATGGTATTTCATTGATGCTCCAGAAACGATTTTTCCATTCTTACAAATTAAAAACGTACCCGCACTCATTATAAAGAATTCCCAAAATGTAAAAAAAATGGATTTTACAAATATCAATTTAACTTCAAAAACAAACGACAGTCCAACAGAGTTTTTAAAATGGTTTAATGAAATTAAAATGTTATCTCCTATTCCGGATACTCCTCCTTACATTAAAGATGAATCCGAAACAAGCCCCGTACATAAACGAGAATGGAAGTTAAGGCGATTGAATACACCACCTCCAATTATTCGTCCTAGGGAGCCTAGAGCAGAAAACGAAGACACATTAAAGCATAAGGATCCTCGTGTACAATACATACCAATAAATCCTATTAAACTTTATTCTTTTGATTTTTCAATCATTGATCAACCAGATATTTTATTAAGAAATAATGAGGCTGAATTATTAAGTGATAGAGAACGATCGCAATTAAATAATCTATTGTTTGAGTATCAAACAATTTTTAATAAAAATGGTTTCCCAACTACAAACATAGAGCATACAATTGATACCGGTAATCATCAACCAGTATCTGTAAAACCATATCGATTATCACCTCTTCGTCAGAAACAATTAAGGACGAAAATTGATGAAATGCTAGAAAATGATATCATTGAGGAGTGTGACTCACCTTGGGCAGCACCAGTTATCCTCGTTCCTAAAGGTGGAAACGATGTAAGAGTTTGTATTGATTACAGACGTTTGAACGAAATAACTAAACCTGACCGATATCCTTTGCCAAGGATGGATGATTTATTACATCAAGCTAAAGCAATGCCATATATGTCTACAATTGATTTACAGTCAGGTTACTGGCAAATAATTGTAAATATTAATGACCAAGACAAAACAGCATTTGTGTCTCCCTTCGGAACATATAAATTTAAGAGAATGCCATTTGGGTTACGCAATGCTCCAGCAACTTTTCAGAGGCTCATGGATCGTTTCGTTCGTGGGCTGAAATCACAATATATTTTAGCGTACTTAGATGATCTACATTTGAGATCTAAAACATTTGAAGAACATATAGAAAGTCTCAGAGAAATTTTCAATAAATTAAAAGAATACAATTTAAGAGCTAACAGAAATAAATGCAATTTCGGGTGTTCAAAAATAAAATATTTGGGTCATCTTATTGTTCCAGAAGGAATACAAGCAGATCCGGAGAAAATATCAGCTATCGTAAATTTAAAACCTCCCAGTAATTTGAAACAGTTGATATCATTTTTACAAACTGCTTCGTGGTATCGAAGATTTATTAAAAATTTTGCAATCATAGCTAGACCTCTAACCCTTCTAACAAAGAAAAATGCGACTTGGGTCTGGGATAATGATCAACAAAATGCATTCAATTTACTCAAAGAAGCATTAACTACTGCACCAATATTGCGTCAAGCTGTAAATTACGAACCATTTACCTTGAAAACCGATGCAAGTGACTATGCTATTGGAGCAGCTTTATTGCAGGGGGAGGACAATAATGAGCATGTTGTAGAATATGCTAGTAGATTATTAACTCCAGCGGAAAAGAACTACACTGTGACTGAAAAAGAAGCCCTTGCAATAGTCTGGGCGGTTTCTAAATTTAGAGGGTATATTGAAGGATCGAAATTTTTAACTATCACAGACCATCAACCATTAAAATGGCTTATGAACTTAAAAACACCTACAGGTCGTTTAGCAAGATGGGCGATGCAATTGCAACCATATGAACTGAAAATACAATATTCTACAGGGCGTACAAATTATTTAGCAGATATGCTATCTCGCCCTCAGTGCGATGAACACATTGATGATAGTAAGATTTCTTTAAATTTAGCAGAAATAGAATTGCCGAAACGGAGTGAATTATCCATAAGAGAGGGACAATTAAACGATGAAGACTTAGCAAAAATAATTTATGCTTTAGAAGGTGATATTGAGAGTGAAGACTACATAGAATGGTTTAAAAAAGGTTATTTACTTCACAAAGGAGTTCTTTATCGTTACATAGCTGATCAAGATGATGACGATGCGAAACTTTTGATTCCGAAGCAAGAAAGATATAACATATTAAAAGCTTACCATGATGCACCAATATCAGGACATTTGGGAGCCGATAAAACCATTGCTCGCATAACTAGTCATTTTTGGTGGAATGGTCTTAGAAAAGATGTTTTGAAATATATTAAAACCTGTATTGAATGTCAACGTTACAAACCTTCAAATATGAAACCATCTGGTTTATTTCAATCTACTGCAAATTACCAGAGATTTGAAGTATTGTCGATTGATCTTTTTGGACCTTTACCAAAATCAGAAAATGGAGAAAAATGGGTATTTATCATTGAAGATACTGCAACTAAATGGATAGAACTTTTTGCTGTAAAGGATGCAACATCGGAAACATGTGCTAATATACTCATAAACGAAATCATTTTAAGATATGGTATTCCCAGGAAATTAATTAGTGATAATGGCACTCAATTTATATCAGCGGTTATGCAAAAACTTACTTTTTGTTTGGATATAGATCATATACTTACTCCAGTGTATCATCCGCAGCCAAATATAGTAGAGAGAAGAAACAGAGACATGAAAACACAAATGGCGATATTTGTCAATAATCAACATCAAAATTGGCCAACTACGTTACCTACAATTAAGTTTGCTCTAAATACTGCTGTGTGTCAAAGCACGGGATACTCACCAGCTTATCTAATGTTTGGTCGAGAGCTTCGCACTCCTTACGATTTGACACTTGATCTCAGCACTATTGTTCAATCAGAAAATTTTGTAGCTGAAATAACGCCTACTTTGAAGAAGCTAATAAGGGATTTAAAAATTGCAAGTGACAATATAGAAAAACTACAAGAATACAATCAAAGAGACAAGGTTAACATTAAACGTAGACCCGATCCTGGTTATAAAAGTGGTGATTTGGTGTTAATTGAAACTCATCCATTAAGTAATCAAAATAAAAATTTTACATCAAAGTTAGCACCAAGAAGAGATGGACCTTACACGATTATAAGGAAGATAGGGTCATCACTTTATGAAGTTGCAAATATAAGTAATCCGACTCAATCAATAGGTAAATTTCATACATCAGCAATAAGGAAGTTTGAACAAAGAGAAGAAGAAGATGTCCCAGAAGCAATCCTGCCTATTAGAAGAAGAGGAAGACCAAGGAAAACTCCTGCCAATGTTAATGCTGGTACTCTCATCGGGACGACTCACCGAGTACCAGAGGGGGAGGATGTAACGCGACAGACTCGCGTTGGCGTAAACAATGTCACACTACGGCCAAGACGCATACACGCAACGCACACATAGAAGCGCGCGGCTTCTATATAATGCGATGTCCGATCAAGCTCGTGGCATTCGCTAGCTAGACGTCTGCAAGTACGATAGCCCACCGGGTCGTCTGCTTGTGGATCTTCAGTAGCTTTTCTTGACCGATGCCCCGCGTCGTTAAGTTAAGCCTTAGCTAGGTGAACATAAGGGTTGCGATGCCCCGCGTCCTCCCTACGGTTCAATGTTAGGTTAGTCGTATTGTACCTACCTACTGTAATGTTTTCAATATTGTAACAAGAAGAACAATAAATTACTTTCTTAAGGACAATTGAGTTTAATTCTCAACACGCCCTTACAAGTTTTAGTTTTCTATGCAATGCTAGTCATTTTAAGTATCTATAGTAAAAGGCTAAATACGTATAGTATGTATTTAATTTCACAGAAATACAGTTACTATCAATGTAAAAAAAAAACAAGTAAGTTTGGTAAATAATTTTAGATCCTCAAAAAGCTAAAAAAACGTTAACAAAAAAGCTCTCTCGGCTTTAAGTAATAAAAGATTCCTCATATTCACATATTTATTTCTTTCAATATACATAACAGCTCACATTTTATGCGACAGTTTAGTTATTGCACTTAAGGGTAATATTTAAAAAAACTACAAATCACTTTGCTTGGATGGAAGTTATACAACCTTACATTATTGTTACATGATCCTTAGGGGCCGTTCAATTATTACGTAAGCAGATTTACTGCAATTTATCCCCCCCTCCTCTTGTCAGCAAAAGTAAGCAAAGCTCTCAAAAATAATAGTACATAAACGTATGAATTTTTTTGTAGGAATCCTCAAAAATGCATTTCGTTTTCAAATGTGTAATGTGAAAGTAAATAATTACTGTGGACGTAATCACCAAATAAGATAATCAAAGAACCCCCCACCCCCCATCCCCTAATAGTACTTACGTAATCCTTGAACGGCTCTTTAACTTAAAGTGAATCTTATTATTTGCTAGAGATCTTTTATTTAACAGTTAAAATAGTAATAACCGTCTATTTCTTAAACTAGTTTATGAAAACATTCTTCACATAAAAACAGTCAAAATTACTTAAAATCTCATATAAATTTCAAAATTGTAAGTGTAACAAAAAAATCGTAAATAATACCTAACATAATACAACATAATATCAAGCTTTTTTATACTTTTTATTAGTTAGATTAAAAAAATCCTGCATTAAAAATCTTAAAAAGGTCATAATTTTAAAATAACCCTATGGTATGTACCAATCGCTTCATAACAAGACATTGGAATTTCATAATTACTTATTATACACGTCGATATACCGTAAAATTATTTCCGAATATATAACTTTCAAGTCAATAGTCATTTCTAATCCTATAGAGATTGTATTGGAATTGATAATAATTCATTAAAATTTTGATACAACATTGAATGCATAGAGATTTGTAATGTAGACAATATTTATGTATATCCCCCTTAACAGTCATAGCGATGGCTGGAAGTGTACTATTATTGAATAACTCCTAAAGCTACGGTTTCCTAGAAAAGCGGAGCCGTTATCTAACGGCCGTAATGTAACATTGGATGACGTCACCCATACGTTGTCTATAAATAACATCGGAGTAGGTTTTCTAGAGAACGTTGAGTGTCACCGTAACGTCAAAAAGCGGTGCTGTCATTTGCATGACGGCCGTCATAGCGGCGATAAACAGTAGTTCTACGTTTTTCGCGTGTAGCGGTGCGCATATTTAATTAATACAATGACTTGGACGAGCGAAAATGATGAACAATTAATTGATTTTGTTAAAAATCATGAAGCTTTGTACAATATCAAATCCAAAGAGTACAGACAAGCTCAGATGAAGCCGTGAGTTAAATGACGGCCGTTAATTACCGGCACCACTTTTCTAGGAAACCGTAGCTTTAGGTTTTAGCCTGATAATATATAACAGACGTAATTATTAGTTCTTATATTTATATGGTAAATGAAAAAAAAAAACAAAATATACAGTCTGTCTTAGTTGTGCTACTCTGGATTTTTAAATGTCAAACTGATTATTTGCACTTCATTCAATTGTTTCCCTTATTGACTTGATATTTTTAAACAATCACTTATATTTGCTAATACAAAAGCTGTCATGATATTTTATATACCGGGTGTCTCCGTATTGGGTCCAAATATTTGTCTGTATTTTTATGGAACACGGGGCAAACGGTTTAACTTACCTGATGTAAGAAGGCGTTGATAATGCGTCGCCAACCTTTTAGTTAAGTAATGGTATTCATAAATCACTAATTTGCTAAACAATAAGATTTCGATTAACATTGGACGATTCAACGATATGGTCAACCATTTCATTCAAATCATCATTACATCATATCATAAAAAAAAATTCATACATTATACTAAAAAGAAAAAAATAATTATCTGTATAATACGTTCTAATATTTTAAGATAATTATTTTTTTCTTTTTAGTATAATTTATGAAATTTATTTTTTTCCAAAATCACTAGATACAGTTCATGTCATAGAGCACCAATGCTTTGCACCCGATATTTAACAATTCAAAGCGAAGATTTATAAAAATATGTCTTAATATAACTAGAATTGATACATTAAAAAACACGAATTCTACGACGGCACGCCTAAACGTTTATTACAATTAAAATTATTATTGTGATATAATCTTACCATTGCGTTTCTCAATACAAAAATTAAACATCTCAAAAAGTATCCATACACGAACACCCAAATCCAAACAATTCTAGACACAGTTTTCACGAAGATTCACAAAATAGTTCCGGCGATAAATGTCCGGCCTTAGTCACTAGTCAACGCACAATGCCACTAATAAATCACGCTCGGTAGAGTTCATTAGTGGAGAGTCTGTTGAGACTGTCACTAAGGTCCTGGCCTCGATTCAGCATGGAGACCAAACCGGAAAGATCGCCAGAATTAAGTTGGCTTAAATCACCGCGGTCCTCCAAGAGGCCGCTGAGAGATGGCGTGTCGTTTACGCTCTCCATCAGATCTTGTTGAGGCAACTGCTGGAAATCAATTAAATAATTAAAATACACTAAAATTGAGGGTCTAGGTTATTAAACCTGAAAATTGGGTGGCTAAAGGATAGTTGCCCCAAAATATATAAAGAAATAAGCATTCTTTATCCAGGACTATTAAGTTTAAATAAAATAAAATTATAATTTTGTATCTGGTTTTTGTATATGCCATACATATAAATAAACTTTTTTACATTTTTGTATTCAATAATTGAAATAACATTCTTTAGAATATTGACAAAAGCGCACACGTATGGCACGTTAATTAGCGCTTTTCACGCATTCCGATGTTTACGAATTTACGTCGAACATCCGGTCAAAGTGTGATTAGGGAGTCGGAGTAGGGAATAGAATATAAAACGAGAAAAGAGCGTACCAATTCATGAAAGGCTGGCAACGCACTTGCGAGCCTTCTTGCAATGTAAGTATCCACGGGCGGCGGTATCACTTAATATCAGCCTCCTCCCCGTTTGCCTCCTATTACATAAAAAAAAACACGCTCTAGTCCGAGTCTCGCAACTCCTGCGAGACTTGCGTTGTGTGTGACCCTTGCGCTAATCGCGTCAAAAATCTCATTCCAGCCGAGCTACGCTCGCCAAAACCGCCCAAGCTGAGCTATGAAGGCCCTTCAGGCCAACAGAGAGATTCCATTAAGAAATATAATTAATTTATGTAAAATCAGCATTGATATATAAAAAACCCAAGATGCACAATCAACGTCTAAAAAACGTCCTCAAAAAATGAGCGCAACATTCTAAATTGTGCACTCATTTCAAATAGTCTCGCGTCTAATAAGTGGAGTCGATGTTATTTATTTGTGTTTTTTTTTATAAATAAATTTATATACTTTTGAACTTTTTTGTGTGTAGTTTTTGACAAATATATTTACTAACAAATTATTTTTTAATTTAAAGAAAAAACTTTTTAACCGGATTAAAGTTATGTATTATTATAAATTTCCAACTATTTAACATCCAACACCTTTTGTCTTTAGTCACCGTGACCACGCACGCTGTAAAGCACCCGAAAAGTCGGATAAATTTAAAATTATGTTAAATAGTTGTAAATAAAAAAGTAATGTTCGACTCCACTCAATACCTTGTCCTACCGACCACGGTCGGTCGTAAAATTTTATTGCTTTAAGTACGTATACACTGCGTTGTAATAACAACTTTAAGAAATTCGCGTAAGGTTGATTTTGCAATAATATATGCTTGTAACATATACTGTTATAGACATACTGTTATAGAAAATGACAGAAATAGTGTTTCGGGACACTTTCGAGCGTTACTTTTATTCGAGACTGTGCTTCGATCTTGGGTTTTTTATATATCAATGAAAATCAGTGAAATATAAGTGAATTGTGGAATGTTTAATTTCCTACCCATGATCTAGTCTTTATTACTAAAAAAAATAATTCCTATAAATTACCTGTTGTTGTTGGACCATGTTATGTGTAATATGTCCAGGGTTGGGCGAGATATGACCCATCGAAGGCATATTCACCAAATTCGGCGAAATAGCTCCGTGCATGGGGGAAATTTTGCTCATAGGCGTCAATACCTGTCCCATTGACACATGGGACATAGGTGACACCCGTCCCACAGGGGACATAGCTTGTCCGTGCATCGGGGACATCATGTTGGGGGAAAGTGATGGCTCGCTTGGGGACATTATGGGCGACATTTGTAGGTAGTTTTGCCCCCATTGCATCGCCTGATATCCCTGTTGGGCGTTCAACATGTTTGTTGGTTCCAGGACGTTCAGGTTCTGCACGTTCCATTGCTGCTGAAATTTCGACTTATGAAATCATTTTTATACTATTTATAAAGTACAATAAAAAAACGTGTGTGTACTTTTACACTTCTTTGGCGTAACAAGATAAAAATCTTTTCAAAATTTTTATTCTACGTTTTTGGAAAAAACGACACTAACAATAGAAAAAACTAAAATGTTGACTATAGCTAACTTCAGCGTGTCGGTTTTTTGTGACGGTGTGCGCGTAAAAGTTTTATCTCATCATTTTTCCCTAACGCGCCAAAAGAAGTATAACTTCAAAAGCAAATGAATAGTTTTTATTGTTTATAGTCGTTCTTATAGATATGAAAATCAATTTTCAAGATATTTTCAAAGTTCCCATGACAAAGTATTACCTGGTAGTTTTCTTGGACAACATATTGCGGACTGTTCATAGGATGTGGAGAAGTTTTGTCTGTAAAAATATATTAATATTTCATAGAAATTTAACTGCATTACAACAATTCTAAACAATGTCTAAGTCTATACCTAATATTTCTTAAGTTAACTCATGCGATAAATATAGTTTACAATTAAGATTAAAATATATTGATACGTTTCACCATTTATTAGGGTCGATCTATGAAACAGTCACTGGAATGCTTAATTCCCTTTTAAGTAATAAATTAGTTTTATTAAACAGGATTTTAACGCGGAAGTTGTATACGTATAGTAATACGTTAGTTAATAGTTTTGTAAGTTGAATATTTAGTAATAAGTTCAGCAGTTAACTAAAAGTTAGTAAAATTTAGGAGTAAAGTAAACAAAAATGAGTCGTAAAAAAATATAAAATGGATAACACAGATTCCTTTAGCGTATTCAAAGTTTTGAGAAATCAAATGTCCAGATTTTTCTAAGATACAATTTTAGAAACTTAAATAACAAAATAAACGTCAACTGGTTTTTTAAGCTCACCTCTAGGTTCTGATTTGATCGGCTGATCCACAAAGGTTCCTGCAAAATAAAAACCATTAAATCATGTTTTTAGAAGAGATTACGTTTTGTCAAACAGCGTTAGTACTCTGTAACTCCCAATAAGCGACAGCGCCTTCAATCTTGAGTTTTGTGCAACACAATTCAAACTTCACATCAATATATTATATTAGCTATATACTAAGAACTATATCGTAAGTTAAAAAGTACCAGCACAAATGGGCAATGGACTGAGAAAGTTTCCGAAAAAGAAAGCTTCAAAAATAAAATTCCTAACACTTCGTAATAATGAGACAGATTCTAGCAAAGCTTAGTCAGTCTATTCTCTATGTAATAGCTGTAGCAAAAATCAAACACCATACTACATTAATACTACACTACACACTAAAATACTCATGAGAATTCAGTCACAGTTCAGTTCAATGAAGATTAAATTTTAAAGAACTGAAAAGTACTTACAAAAGCTAATAAATTCAAAAATTGCGTTTGTACCTTTAACTAATATAAATCAACACCACAGAATAGACATTAAAAATGGAATGTGACGTAAGATTAAACAATTCATAGATAATAGAACAAAATTCGAAAAGGCTCTTCCAACCTCACATCCATTTATTGTCATTTCATAATATAAACTAAGCATCTACCATCTACCAATTATATGTGGGTATCGCAAAAATTCGTAATACACACAAACATGCAAAAAAATCATATAAATATTGCTATTATGTATATGTGTGAACAAACAAAACAACCATGCCTATAAACTGATTCATACCTGATAATTCTGATTTCATCGCTTTGGAAATACAGAAATAAATGATTACATTGTATACTTTTTATTATATTGACATACCAAGCTTCACTTTCTTATATTTGTATAAAACTTACAAAATCACATTCAATTAGATAGTCGCAAATTAAAATTACGATAATTAAAACAAAAATAATACAGACAATTAAATATACAAATACGAAAACAGTATAGTTAAATTCTTTAGAATACTAGGGCGTGTGGGAAACTTACCGGAAAATGGAAAAGAACAAAACAATTCTAGAAATAATTTGCGACTAACCAATAATATCATTAGTACTTTATGTAAAGTCATCTAAATCTTAGACGTAATATAATTCATAGAAATATATTCTTACTGCGACGAATTTAACAAATATGTGAATTGCGTCAAACCTCATTACTGCTGTGAATGTAGTGACAAGCCAATCTTGTAAACTGTTCCTATATTCACGGGTTGCCTTGTCATGTCATGTATTGCTATTTAAATTTCGAACTAAGTACGTATTACTTTCAGATAGGTTTAAGTTCGAATTTCAAATATCTGTCACGTGTCAAATTATTTTGGTACTCTTCTAGGTTAAAAGAACAAATTTTATACCATAATAGCATTAGTGGCAGCAGTAATGAAGCACGAAGTATTAATTTCTCACAATTTTAACCCAGCGCTTGCTTGTGGGACTATACATTATCTTAAATACATAAAATCTTTCTAACGTGTACTATTTATTCATATTTCGGACAAACGGACAAGCTCAGCATGTTACGTTTTGTTTAAATCTGCGGCTTAAAATTATAACAACATTTTCTGAATTAAAATAATTCCACACATTAAACTATAAAAAACAGATAAAACCTAAAATTTCCTAATACTTGACAAATAATAGCACACATATGCACATTAGCATTGAAAATGGATTTTTCCTAAGGACGGTTGTTAGTTTACATCTTTATTTCTAACAAAATTACTTAATCTTATATAAATACTATAAAAAATTGTTAATTGCAATAAATATGATAATTCTCTAAAATTAACATAACCAAGCACCATTATACCACCCCACATCCCATAAATATAAAATATTTCCTTTGGAAATGACAATTTAAACTTACGTTCATCAAATTGATGCAAATTTATCATTTTCTGTCGCTTATGCCTTAAGTAACTCGAATCTAGAATGAACATAAAAATTAATAAAAATAACAACAATAAAAATTAAAATAAGACTAGAAAAACCTAAAATGATTTATTAAGGTAATGGAGGACGACTAGTACAGTTAACTTTAATAACTTCGAATATTAAATAATGGGACTTTGTCCTATAGTGTAGAAAATAGTGTCGGTTTGTAATAAAACCAACAAATTTTCACCTTCTACGCACACATCGCACACGCAGTGTAAAGGTATACAAAAATTTGGCTAAACGGGCGCATTTATCTATTTAAACTAAGTTAAATTCAATTCTTTACTATGTTTTTCTTATCCCGCGATATTGTTTACGTAACCGAAAATATGCTATAGCCTATATTATTAGAATTATTTGGATAACTATGCTAATGTAAGAACGTAAGAATTTAAGCATAAAAGGTACGATGGATGCTTACAGCATATGATAGAACTATTTGAATTCCCATAACCCAATAATGGGGGAAGAAGATAATTTCTGTATTGTTTAAACCCAAAACAATCATGGCGGTCTTACGGCCTATTGGTTATGAAATTTGCTGCCATCTACCGGCGAGTAATAGCAACTAGTTTCATCGAATTCAGACGCTGTGGCGTGCGGCGCCACTGCCATATAAAGAGCGTAGTGCTCAGCCTCAGTTAGATCGAGGTCGTCCTGCAACTTTTTAAACGCAGACGCATCTAAAGCTAAAACGCTTTCTGCGACAAGAATTGTACCGCCATCAGTGGGAGGAAGGGGAGCCAGACTGGCAGGCCGTTTTAAAGATCTTTGGGACGACTTTTCGTCCATATCTTCGTGTAGCGATATGTGCGTCACGCTATCGGCGTAACTCAAGCCGGCCGCAGACGCGTTATCTTTCAGGGATGTGTGCGATATTGCCGATTTAAATTTCGACGGACGAATACCGGATACGCTACTGACGGATCGGCCTATGGGTTTAGTATTAACATCTTTCTGCCCTTCAGATTTAATGCTCGGGGCGGGAGATTTCTCCTTTCGTCGGAACAAGCGCGAGAAGAACGAACGTTTTTTAGGCGCGGGCGGCAACGCGGGCTCACTTTTTGCAAGGGTTAATTCACTACGCGGTGCTAAGATGTCGCGATTTCGGGTGACCGGCAGCTTTCTACCCGGTTTCAATATGCTATTGACGGACGTTTGACTAGTTCTGAACGCGTCTGAATTTTTACGGACCCGTTTGGGTGGTAGCGGTGGAGCCCGTTCATCATCGTCGCCACCTTTGAGGGGAGTAAATTCTATAATCGGACCGCGGTACGTTTGAACTTGGACATCCTCATACGGTTCGGGTTCAGTGATAGAAACTGGATTTTTGAACGCTAACTGTAGGCTTGTGTACGTTCCGGCGTCGTTAAAATCGTCAACATCTTCCGTATCATTTACAATAGTAATGTTCTCGAGTCGCGTTCTGTTTTCAGAATATATCTCATCTAATTCAGCGACCTGTTCGAGGAGGTCGTTTAGACTCTTTTCATTGTCAAGAACTCCGTTAGTGTGAGGTTCTTCAATTATCTCGCATTCAATAACATCACCGTCAACAGCGTCATTGCTTTCGACGCTATCGACGAGTTCGATCTCATCTGAGTTGTCAGAGGAAGAGGTGACGAGCGTGTGTGTGTCTGCATCGAGTATGTCTGTGTCGTTTGTGTGTGTGTTAGTGTTATTATTGCCGTCCGGCTTGAGAAGGGCGGCAAGAGCGGTGAGGTCTGGAAGAGGCTTGCGAGCGGCAGGCGGGGTACCTTGTAAATCTGCTATATATTCGAAAGGCACGGGGTTACTTCGGGCGTTGTCCGATATCCGCTTCAGCTGGATATATACCTGAAAGTAATAATAGAAACTATAATTTATTAGATGAAAAAAAGAACTTTTAATGGTTAAACGTTTTAGTTTTATCCTATAAAAATATATTAAAATAGCGAGCAGTGCCTACTGATACCAGGGGTAACATGAGCATCTTATATATATTTATTTGACATATGACATAAAATATATATAATAAAAAAATAGCTTTAAATCAAACAATTTGTCGAGGCGAGTCCTAAATTCATACATTCATTTATATACAGTAAAATCTCTTTATTCGCGGGGTATACGTTCCATAAATATGCCGCGAATACAGAAACCGTGAATACAGAATGGTAATTTATATGGGTTTATAGGGGATACGTTCCTAGGTGCCAAAATAAAAAACACAAATATATAAGAAAATCAATTTTATTGATGTTATTGAACATTATGTAATCATTATCCTCAGGCTTAGAGTAAATGTCACATTTACAGTGCTAGTTGAAGCCTCTTTTTCAATGGGCTGTGAATTTAACATTTCCTCCAAGTCAAGGTTTCAGTCAAATCTTCATCTTGCGATTCAAGCAATTCCTGAATGTCACTTGATTCTGTCTGTTCGAACCCATCTCGTCCTATTCCATTTGCAATTTCGGCTATGTTTGCAGTCAAAGTTTGAACTTGCACGAATTCTTCGCCATTTTCCGTAGTCAGAGCAGGCCATAGTTTTTTCCAGTATGACTTCAATGTGTGTGGTTTCAGTTCGTCCAATGATTCTTTTATGTTTACGATGCATTTTGCTATGTCAAATTTCTTCCAGCAACTTTCATATCAGGATTACACTCCATATTATCTATATGATATTGCGTTAAACACCTATTGGAATTTTGTATGAAATTTTAGATCCGCGAATAAAGAAATTTTTTGCCGCGAATACAGAAATTGTGTTGCATTTTTTTAATCCGCGAATAGTGAAAACGCGAATAAAGGAAGCGCGAATAGGGAGCTTTTACTGTACTAATAAACAGATGGCTTGTGCACGTGTAAAACGTGTGTTTAAGATTTAATATTAATTTATGTTTTTGTATATTTTATACTATTGTTCAATGTAATATCAGTGTCCCTCTCATTGATCAATAATAAAGTAGCTTCACTCAGTGATGAGAACTTAGAGGTTTGCCCCCCAGATTTATGATGTCCTATGGCATTTTTAAGAGGTACAGTTATTTAGGGGTTATATTATATTATTATATTCTCCAACTTACACGATTCTATACAATTTATTCCAATTCTTATTTCCATTAAACTAAACCAAATATAAACTCTAAGCGTGAAACATCAAAAAGCTATAATACTCCAAGATCGAAATTTTATACAACTTGAATGTTATTTTTAATGCATATTTGAAATTAATTGTAAAACTAAATCTTTAGGGGTCATTTACTGAAAACATTTTCGGTTTAAATTCGAGATAATGTAAGTAAGATCATTCTGTCATGCTCAGATAAACGGAATTTAAAAAAAGTTAAAATCCAAAGTAAATTATTAAAAGAAATGGCTTTGAAATGAAATAATTTCTGCGAAACGCTGGCAAGAAACGTATTTAATAGGAGTCTGTATCAAGCACAGTTAACATCGCATTTGGCCGCTGAAACTATGAGTCAAAGATTAGTTGTTTTTTTTTTTAAATCACTGTTAAATGACATCTTTTGTAGACGTTGCCAAACAGTGATATCATTAAAAGACTTTAATACATTTCATTCAAGGATTATAAACGTTAATTTACTTCAAATTGTTATCGTCTGCTTTTTTTGTTTCTTTTATACTTGAGAGCATTTAATTAATATGGCATTGGATATCATAATATAAAAGGGTTATTTGTCAAGGTTACGTAGCAGTATTTCTCTACAATCGCTATCGAGATTTACAATCAGTCGAAACGTCAACTTATGTGAATAATAAAATATGTTTATGTGTTAAATAAATTTTGTTAAATAAAATTACTAATATTTAAAACAAAATACCAGCCAGTATTATCTAGTATACATCCCCATTGGAGGTGTATGTAGACTTGTAGACGCAAAGGTCAGCTTTTGATATATAGTAATGTATGTAAACTCAATGTTTCACGATTGTATGTCCTAAAGTACTAAAGTGCACAAGTAAAGCTTAGAAATTTTGACTTCGGTTTGATTCACATTTCTCTAAATAACATTTATAATGTCAAAACCAAGAAATTTAGGCATTTTATATTTAAACTGATTAGATTTTAAAGTTAATCTCTGAGATCTTTGACATAATGACAGTGGCAGATGAGAGTAGAATGCTGATCACCTTGCCTACTAGAAAAAACAAATGATCATGAAACAGATACATAAATCAGTGCCCAAAAATTTAAAGGTTCTAGCGCCAATGATGTTGTTATATAGTTAGCTGAAATAAACGATGTTTACCTGTACAGGATGTGGGTTGTTCGGTTTATGATAAGGCGGAACATGGAAGGCAATAGCGTACTGCTTGTGTACAAGTTGAATGTTGGCAGTTTCCTCCCATACTACCATTTCACCTTCCTTTTGGTAAAACACCACTGCTATGTCCTCACGAACAACCTGAATTAATTAATTAAATAGCTTTACAAAAACGGACAAAGAACAGCATCATGAGAAAGTGGGCATGTCTAAGAAACTAAAACTGTTAGCCAAGCTGCACCAGCGTATACTATGGTCTGCTTGTCTTGGATTTGAATCCTAGGATGCTGAAATTTTCTTCTTTTTTTTTCTATTCTCATGTCAAATTACCTTCTCACAAAGCAAGAACATCTCCATGCCTCCTTGTGGCGGCGCGGAACAGTGACTAAGACGCATGATGACCAGGTCACTCATGGCCTTCTTGTCAAAGATCACGTCAGATACCACCGGCTGTAGCGAGTGTCGAATCTTGCCTGTTGCTTCATCTGGCAAGAATACTTGGAAGCACAGCCGCACAGCATTCAGATCTATCGTCTGTGGTTGGTTTCGATGGTGGAAACCAGCTGTAAAAAAGTTTTAAAATATGGTAAAGGATTAATTGTAAAATAAATGGTTGTTGATAAGCTCTTACATTTTACATAAAATACAACTCAAACTCTGCTGAAATGCGATCAGTTAGCTTTTCGGTACAAATTTGTACCGTCTCTTTTAAGTTTAATACTAGAACAATTTAAGATATGCTCCATTACACAAAATAGATGGAAGAAAATAAATGCAAGGTCAATAAATAAAGGCCGATTTACATTATCATTAGTGTTTAGGAGAGTGCTTTAGGATAGTACTTTAGTTGAAACATGTAAACGCTACTTGCTTTAGTAAACGCTACGCTAAAGAACTTGCCTTTCAAGTTGTACTAAAGCACTCTCCTAAACACTAAGATAATGTAAATCGGCCTTAACATCCGCGAAACCCTCAAATAAGTACCTATTATATTCCGGCGAAACAAGAGGGTAGTCACACACACCTCCGAAGATTTTCCATAAAAACTTCTGACAAACTGATACATACATTCTAAAACCGTCATTATTTAAAACCTAAATAATTAGTATAATATAACAAATTATTTAAATGCACAGTAAGAACACGCAAACTGTAGTGTTAACGTTTTTATTTTTATGCAAGGCCGGAATATTTTGCCAAATGACACAAAATGTAAACATAGGATTTCTGGTCTAATGTCTATTCGATATGGATCATTATCCCGTAAACGTTACAGGTTTACGCGTCTGGACTAATCTACGAAATCTTTTTATGAATTGATAAGTCAATAGTCTAGACTGAAATACGTAAGAAGAGCAGTTTTGACCTAGTAGATTGAGCGTGCGCTTTTAACTTTATATTTCTTTTGTTTCTATTGTGGAATTAACATTCGCTCGGACGGTGTTGGAACATATTGTCTAATAAGAAAAAAGTTTCACGAACAGACCAGGCCATGACAGAGGTTTTAGCGCCACTGTTTTTTTTTACTTTTAATAGAAATAGCCCACTAATCTATATATATAAAAATGAAACCCGTTTTCCGTTGTCACGACATCACAAGAAAACGGCTCGACCGATTTGTCTGATTTTTTTTTGTTGTGTTTGTAATTGTCAGGAGAAGGTTCTTATAAAAGAAAAAAAGAAAAAAATTGCGCGGAAAATTAGAAAATTCAAGAATACTTAACCACCATACAATTCGAACTTTTTGGTGTAACCTTATGGCGTTTGACATAACACAACATTGACAGAATGCGTGCTGCAAATATCGTCAGAGGATGTAAGAAAAATGAATATCGTTCAAAATAAATGCTTCGATCGGAGTTATTATATTGATAATACATATAATAATATGCGAGCCAGAAAAACAAACAAAGAATGTTGTATAACATAAAGCATTTGAATAATAAACACTTTGTTTCTGAAATATTTTTTAATTCATTATACCAATTTGAAATCAATATTCATAGTTAAGACAGGACAACGTCTGTCGGGTCCGCTAGTAATATATAATAATAATTGACCTAAAAAATGTAACTGTACTCTTTATGAAAAACAATTTTTATACTAAGATTCAACCCCGTATCTCCGGGTCAAATACACAAGTATACACTTTATATAATAGTGAATCATCTCTTGTAGATAATTAGCGTTTAAGTTATTGTAAATAATATACGTTAAAAGATTAAAAGTAGGTGACAAACAAAAGTGGGTTAGTCCCACACTGATAATGTTAAAATATTAATTAATTAATTTGTTTCCGTTATAATTATATTTTGAAGATGGAACTTTGTGCAGTTATCAAGTTATAAATTTGTTATGAACACTCAAAATTTTGTATGAATCATAAATTTTTTTCACGAATTTGTATTAAATTCAATTCAATCTCCTGAGCACTGCTTATTGTGTTACGCGTAATATCGAACAAACTCAATAGGCTTTTGAAATTGTAGTATTACGTACCGACACTTTAAGACGTCTAAATGTTCACAATTATTTAAATTAACCCTAAAATCCATAATCCAAAGATTAAAAACAGCAAAGTAGTTTTAATACAAATAATACAGAAAGATTCTACTATTTTCATTATTATAATTGTATACACGCAAATTAAAATGATGTAAATAACGCACAAAAACTTTCTTATAAGTTAAGGAAAACCGTGAATTTCTACAAAAATTTTACTTTAATTTCGAATAATCTTTCCATCTATGAAATTATTTTATATCGGAGGCGAATGATGCTAAAATAAGTTCGCTACATACACAAGGGTGCGATTTACCCTACCCGTTCTATATCAAAGCTATACATTCTTATGAAACAATAGTGTGACCGGGTTTTAGGCGTAAGAAGTATTTCGGTCGCCGCTATTCCTGGCTGTTGAGAGCGCGATCCGTTTCGTAATCTCTCAATATGCCGTTGTAAAATCGTTCTGATTTACAATTTTGGTTTAGCTTAATAAGATCGCTTATAGTAGGAAATGGAACATCAACATTTATTATTTTCAGTGCTTTTGGTTCAGGTTATCTTAATAATCATAATCATAATGAAAAAAATTTTTTTTCAATGTGTTGAATTTTTCTTGTATATTTTGTTAAACCCAAACAAATACCTTTATAACATTGTAAAATTTTATTATTATACGATAACAGAACAGTTATGGACGTGTCCAGAAAACCTCACAGTGGGACAAGGGAGAGATACCTATGTTTATTTTATAGATCAATGCGTAATAATATTGAATGAACCTCATTCCATCGAATAACAAACAGATATTTATCCTATATAAACGCAAAAAGTAGCGATTATCAGATATTAATGTGTGTACAAGGAAAAAAATATCAAAATCTCTAACCGGTTTTATATCAAGAGCAGGAAGGAAGGAGGCTATATTACGATATTTGGTAAGATTGACATTTACAGAGACGTGCAAATAATATCGAAGTGTGTAATGCCTTCATAGATTAGTTGATAACACACTCGATAGTTAAGAGTTCGGTCTGAAATTACTATAAAACAAAATATTTACGCTTCTACGTATAAATAGACGGCAAACTTTTTACTTAGTCACTTAATGACTGAACTGAGATGCGAAACATATATTAATTACAAATTAATTAATATACAAAGTACGCAGCATTCAGAAACGAGATCGCGCTAAAGCTTAGGTTTCCTAGAAAAGCGGCGCCGTTATCTAACGGCCGTAATGTAGCGTTGGGTGACGTCACCCATATGTTGTCTATAAATAACATCGAAGTAGGTTTCCTAGAGAACGTTGAGCATCACCGTAACGTCAAATAGCAGTGCTGTCATTTACAGCATGGCCGTCATAGCGGTGATAAACATTAGTTCAACGTATTTCGCGTGTAGCGGTGCCCATATTTAATTAATACAATGAATGAACGTGACTTGGACGAGCGAAAATGATGTCTTTTGCAATATGTTAAAAAGTGAAGACGGCCGTTATTAAAAACCGTAAAATGACGGCCGTTAGTTAACGGCACCGCTTTTCTAGGAAACCTAAGCTTAAGTCTGACTCCCGTTCGTCAAAAATGTATGGTTGACATAATGACATATACGAGTCATAGTTAGCTGGGAGTATCTTTCTCAATGTCATCTTTAGCGGGAGCCCTAATTTGCTCCTAGAAAGGGAGCGCTCTAATACGAATCCTAGGGATATAAAATGAGTCAATAGGAGAAGATATGCCCATCTTCTACCTCCTATGTACTGTACCTGTGGTTTTGAGCGTAACAGTTATGCCGTTGAATGAGGGAGCGATCCCGGAGAATCTCTAACGAGGCCGTGTAGGATTACCCAAGGTGGTTTTAGTGGGAACTCAACCGTCTTAGAATACCAGAGATTCTGGTATGGGTCAACCCCTTCATAGCTCTTCTACTTTGTGGGTAGGGGATGCGCAAATGTATTTACACCTCGGATATAAAAGAGGACTACTGCATGAATCCCACATTTTCAACCTATTTAACGCTAACTTGGGACTCTGAACCTCCCTTATTATCAACATTTCAGTATATGGGGCAACACTTACGGAATACATATATCAATGCAACATACGAAATCTATATTGATATATGTATATTGTATATTTAATTAACAACATTGCTTTAGCTCACTTAAACAAATAGCCATGTGAATGCTGAAAGCTAAACGAACGAGCTAAGAGAACTAAACCTTTTAAAAGGTATCTCGGACACAAGAACATAGTGTCAAAACATAATAGAACACTAAGGGTCGATTCGACCAAACAAGAGTAAATCTTAATCTTAGAATAAATCGTCAGTTAATCGAGAGTAAATCAATTTTACGTTTTACCAACTACAAATTCTAAGAATAGTGGGCTTATTCGGGAATTGCTACTATACCGCCGTTTCGCACGGAATAACAGCTATTGCTAGAATAATTTAATGGCGTCAGTCAGTCCAATCATCTGATCTGTCATTTCACAAATATGTATTCTGTGTTTTAATTTCAAGTCAACGCAACGCACTAAATTAATAGTCTGGCATTGTATAATGAAACGTTTAAACAATTTATTATTTATTTATATATTTTTAGATTTGTTATTTTCTATAATATTAGAATGAAATTCAACTAGGCTCAACAGAAGTTCCTTTTTAGACGAAAGCCTCAAACAAACAACAAATAAAAACTTTTTGTTGTGGTTTGACACCTGTTAAAAGCTACTTTTTCACACTATAATACGGCAAAATCGAGTTGACATGATGTATGCCCTTACACTGTCCCGTTGTAGAACAACATTTATTTGCCGAGTTTTATTTTCGTTCACCATTCTCTTGCTATTCGCGTATTGTAAATTCCTAGCGCAATTATACTATCGATTACGTGGACAAACGACTATGGATTTACTCGAGATTAAAATCATGGAATAGATTATTCTTGGTATAGTTACTCGTGTATAAATTGAAGTTTGGTCGAATCGACCCTAAGACCACTAGTATTGTGGAAAATTAAGTCAACATAGTATTACTTATTAGCCATAATTATTGTATAGGCTAGATTGTAATTCATGTAAACTCTTTTGTGAACTATATTGTAGGAAAAGAAATTGTTAATACACGATTAGTTGATTTTGGCTCATACATATTGACCTAGAGGAATCTCTTGTTTCTGGACTTCCTGACTGCAATTCTAATTAAAGATTATGATTTATTAACCACCGAACATAATTCAGCATATGAAATGTTCAGCCACAAACTATTAACTAATGTAAGCATGTAAAATAGCGCATGAGTCATGCATTTGAATGACGCGATCTATGAAACAAGAGTTTTCATACATTGAACATTTTGTTATTCTTAAACAAATATTTCGAAAGTGACAACAGTATGAGAACTTTAGTCTACTCATGTATTTTTAAGTTACCGTAGCCCATAAACACATATTAATAGCAATAAAAAAAAACTAGTGGCGCTACACCTTGAACTTATGACCTTTTTAGGTCTGGGCCTCAGATTTATGTATCTCTTTCACGATCATTTGTCAATATAGCAAGAATAAGGTCATAAGTATGTTCTGTGTCTGTTCTGTTCCGTAAGCTGGTCTGTTTTACAAATGTTGTATTACGTTTTGACACAAATATATGTAGGTGATACGAAGTTCATGCGTTCATCTAAAAATCAGTGGTGCTACGACCTCTTTAGGTCTTGGCCTCAGATATCTGAATCGGTTTCATGATTATTTTTAAATCTAATAGGTAAGTAGGTGATCAACCTTCTGCGCCTGACACACGCCGTCGACGTTTTGGGTCTAATGCAAGCCGGTTTCCTCACGATGTTTTCCTTCACCGTTTGAGCGAACGTGAAATGCGAACACAGACAAGTCCATTGGTGCACAGCCGGAGATCGAACCTACGATCCCAGGGATGAAAGTCGTATGCTGAAGCCACTAGGCCAACACTGCTTTTGAGGAGGAATAAGTATCTGTTTCTAAATAATAAATATATCCTAGGAAAGACCTTTACTGGGAAATCGCTAGTTCTTAAAAGAAAGTGGCAAATGGACTGTGGAAGATTTCCAGCAAGTGTTATTTAATTCGATACGATTAAATATATTTTTGCTACGTAAGTGTAAATATTTCTATGGAAGTTATAAATTGTTTTTTATTTGTAATAAAAAGACGTGAGTCAATACGGAAAATATTTAACGTAACATAAAATTTTATGAATACCGATAAAAGTTTGAGTTATGAATGAAGTAATTTTACGCCTGCATTATTTACTTATTGTTTTTAGATATTTGGCATTTTCCATTAGTTCATACTGAGAATTATTTCTTTCTTCATAAATAATTGCCAGCATATAAACTAGATAATTATTGATTTTCTATAATATAAAAACGATATAAAATAATCTGTTCCTAAGATTTAAAAGTTGAAGTTTATTTGTACCATGGCTATTTTAGCAATTTTTAATCACAATTTTTAATATTAAATTGGTTTCTAAAAAATAAAAGAAACGACCGTGTGCTATGAATTCGCTCCCTCCTCCAAACCTCACATTCTTACCTCTTAATGATATAAAATTCATTTAGCTAAAGTGTCTGCCTCTATTCATCACAGCGTATACACGATTTGACAGAAAGAGACGAAAGAGTAGTTTGTTCTTATGTTTACTTTACGTTATTCAGGTGTCGAATGTTAGTCGATATAATCTGTGCTATAAAATCTAACAATAGACATCTGTTTAGCATCTGTGGCGTTTGCGGTCATAAATTGATTTCGATTAGATAAACTGTGTATTTATATTTGCTCACGTATTCATCAATTCACAAAACTACGTTAAAATGTACATTTACAAATAATTTAATGAACACGTGCTGTCACAAATTTTTAAATTTATTTTTATAATCACGCCTTTTTCCCGAAGGAGTAGGTAACGACCACGGATCTCCACTTGCTACGTCCTGACATATCTGGCTTACGCCCAAACCCAATAATCAATCCACAACCTCAGGCTCAGATTGAAAACAATCTGAGATCAGAGCGTGACAGTCGATCGATCTCCTATCTGCATCCCAATAACCAAACTCTAAGAAGACAATCCATTTTACCGAGTTTTCACTCATATTTGATAATCAATGTAAACCAAATAAAACCGTACAAATAACAATAAAATATACATGTGTATGATTAAAAAATAACAAACAGTTTCTTTAATTATTTAAAAAACCGGTGTAAGTTAAAATAATTAACTGTTGAAACCGAGCTTTCGTCAACTGTCATTTTCATACAAAGGTCTATCCACAGACACCGATACGACCTCCCATGGATAGCTTGTATCGACAGATGGCTATTACAATCCGTCGATTGGTTATTGGCACACATGTTAAAACATTTGGATTAAGATTACTATCTCTAATGCTGGATTATGGATTGAGATAGATTATTGGGTTCGGGCGTTAATCCACTTTCATGACATTCATACATGCTGGTCATTTATGGGAAGTTTGGACTTGTCCCTTCTATAGTATCTCGGGAATGTCATTTAAAAACTTGAACCAAAAGCATATGTTTCGTCCTATTCTAAGTTATTGTACATCTTACGCTAAGCCCGGGTCCCTTGGGTAGAATGCCTAGCGAACCCCGAGGGCCCATATTAAGGGCATGTGAAGGGCTGAGGTGTTTTTAGTGGGTGGGGTCTCGCTACCCCTCTGAATAGCAGAGGGTTTTGAGTGTAGACCCAGCCCCACACGCGCGTCAAGCTCGACATCCTTGATGCGGGCCTGCGTAAGCGCATTTTCACCTCGTATAAAAAAAAAAACATCTTACACAGTTTTGCACTTCTTGCGCTCGCCTTAATTAATTTTACTTTCCTTTCAGTGGTCTCTGGAAGAGAACGCTCGTAAGCGATAAGGCCGCCCATTTCTTTCCTTATTATTCTAATTATATTGATTTTTGAACGAACTGTTAAATAATAATATATATATAAAAAAATGTTTACACTTACTCTTAAAGGGATCCACCCTGAGCTTCTCTCTAACAGCGAGGGCGTCGGCAACATCTTTCCGTTTCACGCACTGTATACCAAGATTGCTGAACGATATACGATTGTCATCGCTTATATTCGTTCGCACCGTGCACACGCCTTTATCACAGCGGTCGCGACCCACCAGATTGTGTGGGTGAGGTCTAGAAATTAAAAAAAAAAAACAATTTTTCGCACAGTCTACTCATAGACAATTGCTATGTACTAAACTTGTCTATTCCATAACTATTTAATATTTAGATTTTTCAACATTTTAAAACGTTTGCTTTTTTATTAACTCAAATTGTATAAACTATGAAATATTCTTTATGTTGAATCTCAAATACCAGTAATATTAGCAGTATTTTTTTATCCCCGATTTTTCATTCCAACTTACAACTAAGGGGGCGTCCATAAATTACGTGAGGTGTTTAAGGGGGGGAGGGGGTCGAGTCAAATCTCATCTAATCTCACGTTGGAGAGAGGGGGGGGTCTCGGCAAATATCACGCAATTTTTTTTCTGATTGAAAAAAAAAAATTAAGGAAAACGGTTGACCCTAAAGGCCATCTCTGCAACTTCCCGCTAACTCCATACCTAAACACTCAACATTTCACTTATTTTGTTTTTGAGCTCTCGAGCTCAAAAGTACGAATTCTGTGCTATTTTGAGTTATCCGAGCTCAAAGAGCTCTTCGAGCTTGTTTTGAAAAATCTCACGTGAGATTGGGGGATGGGGGAGGGGGTTGAATAAAATCTCACGACATCTCACCAGGGGGGGAGGGAGTGACAGAAAATTTGAAAAAACACCTCACGTAATTTATGGACGCCCCCTAAGATAACGTTCAAGTTTATCGCATTTTTAACGCGCAAATAAACAGTTGAAATGTCGGTGAACGTAGCTAATTGTATACACATTTATATTAACTACATACATTATTTTGCGATGACAATAAATTTTATTATTATATCAAATCTGAATAAAATAAGAATTAAACTGTTATTGCTCGTTCAGACACGGCGGGAACCGCGCGATTTCAGAATCGCATGGAAATCGCGCGGGTCTTATTTGTATGAGTTATTAAGTAATCGTTCAGACATACCCGCGCGGTTAATCAAACCGCGCGGTTTCCGCAACCCAACCGCCAGAAAATAGAATCGCGATACTCCCGCGCGGTTCTATTACTATGAATATCTTACTCAGCGTTCATTAGCATTGCGGGCACCGCGCGATTAACACGTCATAATAAGAGCACCGTGAGTTATTTATTGATGAAGTGGAGAGTTTTTCTTCTGGTAACACGCTTGCCCTCATATGTGTTTCAGAGCTTGAAATATCTTACCTGATATGTTCAATGAGTTCATCAAAAGATTTTATTGACATTCTCAAATAGTCAAAAAAATTTCGCTCAAACATCCTTAAATTGGGATATAGTGTTACTATCCTCTTAAGATCCTCTCTGAATCTGCGTTTTCTTTATTTTCTGTATCAACCACTGACACGTTAGTTACTCTTCGACTTCCATCTTGAAACTGATCGCTAACTAACCGCCACTGTCTGAACAGTCGCCATTTTTGCGGTTCAAACCGCACGATCTGACAATCGCGCGGTTCCCGCTGTGTCTGAACGAGCACTTATAATTTCAGTCAAAGCAAGACAGTGTGGCGCTCTAACCGCACATTTCTGTATCTGTTTATAATCATTTGTTTTTTCTAATAGGTGATCAGCCTTCTGTGTCTGACTAACGCCGTCGACTTTTCGGTCTAAGGCTTGGGTTTTCTTACAATGGTTAGCAAGAAACCCAAATCATTATGTGTAATTTAAAATACCTTTAATACACTGTAGTGTTTGATGAATCTTAGAAACTAAGGTATAAATTTCCATTTACATTCTCAAATAAATTGCGATATTCCTAATTTATTTAAAAACTTACTTAAATGGTTCATCTCTGGTAACGCAAGACACCACGACAATGGCCGGTCCCCTGTGTCCACATATTTCTATTGTAGGGTATGTCTTCCTCTCTGACGTGCTGTTCACGCCGGGTATCGAACCCGCTGACCGACCTTCGCATTCATATCGAAACCTTAAACAAAAGATAATATTAGAAAAATTAACTAATAGGTACTTCAAAAAAATTACTTATTAAACTAAAGTACTGTTGTCTCTTTCTCTCAAATTGTATTTACCCTATAATGCAATGGGAGAGAACAGTGATACCGTTAAAACGGAAGCCTCTTATCGTATTAGTAGGTACAAGTGTTGTCGTAAATTACCGATATAATTTTAATTTTTTTTAGACATTTTTACAACGCAATTTTTTTTTAGAGTAATATTACAATTGCCTTAATACTAAAAGAGAAATCAGAATAAGTTTTCATACATTGAATGTTAAATTAAAAATTTCCTTGAAATTTAACACTGAACTTATATGGCCATACCGATCTTGATCTTTACTTGGCGTGTGTCAAGGCCACGATATTCTGGTTATTGACTGCTTCAGAATATAACCGGAAAAGCTTTTTACGCATTCCCCGTAATTCAATAGCTACTGGGATATGTGGTACTCAATTCACACCAGGCCTCTGCTACTCCAAGAGAAGAGCCGGGTGAGAGATACCTAAGACTCTTCTCGGTAACCCCTTTACCGTATCAGACTCTCGGGGTCGCATTCTACTGGGGCCATATTGGACTATACAAATTGAATTTTTATTGCACATAAAATGTTTGTCGTAAAGAAATCGTTGAAATCCAACTTAAATCTAAGTTCAGTGTTCAAATCTCTTTTTCTAAATAAAACGCAACGCAAAGATCTTCGAAAAAAAGGTCGTAGAAAAAAATTCTACGTTTAGCCGCACGCGCGTAAATAAAATAAAATAAATAGGATGAGGAAATAGAAACGGAACCCAATCGCGTAATTAACAAGTAATCTTTTGGGCCGCAATTAGGTAAAAGTACGATAATTTTTCCGGTTAATTTCCACATAATAATTTAATTTACAATTTAATTAAACATAAGGAAAATACATTTAATTTAAACATAAGGAAAGTAAAGATTTCTTTATATCAAATACTACACAGTCAATGTATAAGCGGCAGTAAATTTTTTTATTGGGATAATAAATATATCGACATGTTCACAAACCATAGACATTACGTGAGGTGTCAGTTGCGTTTTGTCATATGTATCTACTTATAATAAATGAACGGCTGTACTCATGATTTATAATAAATTATTTTATTGATATCATATTTTAACGCCTATCATATTCCGGACGAAGACACTAAAAACACTAAATTTGCTCCAGCTGTTCTTGAATTATAAATGCAGTCAAAATCTGTTATAACGACATCAAAGGGACTACTCATATTTGGTCGTAAAAACCGATAGTCGCAACAGCCGATGACGTTGTTATTTAGATCCTAATACATACAATTCAGCCGAGACCTTTGATTTTGGTCAATATGACCGGTATGTTGTTCTAAACGATGTCGTCGTAAATGGTTTTGACTGTCGGTACTCCGGTAAAATAAACCACTACTATATATACAATACAACGACCAGTAATTACTCATTGAATTGTTTAAGCTATCGCGGAAAATGCATAAAACGAGTATTAAAAATATCCATACAGCTAAATGACCTGCATCATGAGAACACCCCACATACACGAAAATACCCTCACTTTCACACCATCACACAACACAGCCGTATTACATATTTAGTTAAATGTTTTTAATTTTTTTTTCTTTCGTAAATGTTTGAACCTCTTTGTATATCATGTATTCCTTATTTAGTATAATTGTTTTTTATGATGTATAATTTATGTAAGTAATGTAATCAAAGGTAAAAAATAGGAACTTCCAAAAAAGTTGTTTACAAACCCGTCTAGACAAAACAGAAAAAGCCAAAACTATAGTCTAGGTTCAATGAAGCGAGAACTAGGGTTCAACATCTCAATTAACCTCTAGAAACCTAGGCACGTAAGCTGGTTACTAAGTTGGCACTTTAAGAATTACAACGCATTACATAAATTAATATGTAAGATTAAAAAAGTGTGTGTGTGTCAGCTACGACGTACGATTGGAGTTTACTCCTTACAAACGATAAAATGGCAATAATGTTCTGTGGCTGTCGACCATATTTTCATACTAAAGGTGGTAAGAATATATGTTTTTATAATATAAATGTTTGTAGTAGTAATAAAACGTACCTACATCATCTATGCCGAAATAGGATTTTCTTTCGGTGACCAAAGTTACCTTTATAGTAAGAGAAGAATAAGAATGAACAATCTTTTTAGTTTTAATTTCACTGACCATTACTATTGACAAAACTCTATGGCTCGCTAGACAATCTACTATTATTTTTTACACCTGTCAACACTGACAATGTCTTTCTACATAACGCCTCAACTTTTCGTGTTACACTTGATTTTACTCCTCATAAAATTTCCGTACCGGGCCTTATAACTTAAATCGTTTCTTAAAGCCGGGTCCACATTTGTAGCATTTCGGTGTATCGTATCTCCGTTGCGTGGCTTCGGCGCGTATCATGATCGTTAGTTTGGACGCAAAATGATACCCGTTTATGATACATGCCGTATCGGATACGGCCCGATCCGCACTAAGCGCGTATCTTGATACACCTCGTATCCGATACGCGTAGCACGATCGGTGGTATGGACGTATTTTGATACTGTATCGCGATACGATACTTGATACACCCCGAACCATCCTGTGTCGGTTTTTTCGCGATCATCAAAGGGAATACACAACATCAATAGGTGATATGCGAGTGAAATTTTTGTATTTTCCGCAAGTATGCTGAAATTTTAAATCTCGCATCAATGGTATTCCACCATGTTTGTTTCGGTTTCTAAACACTTACAGCGCCGTCTACGTCTGGGTTTAACTTTTTTTGAAATACTATTAATGATAATATAACAGGCGCTAGTCACCGCCAAACTGTGAGCAATTGCTGACATGGCTAAACCGTTTGGGAACGAAGACATGACTGAACCGTACGAGAAGGGAAAGGTGCACTGAAAGATACGCGCATCAGGATACATCGGAAGAAAAGTGAAGCGTCTATATTTGTAAAGTTAAAGCCGATACACTGACATGATACAGCATTTGATAAGTATGGACGCGTTTTTTACAAGATACGCCTTAAAAATACGACATGGACAAAATGAGCGTCCATATTTATGATACAAATACTAGATACGATACGACTGATCGTGATACGTCAACATGCTACAAATGTGGACCCGGCTTAAGGAGTAAACTCCAAAAAAAATTGTAGGTTAATATTCAGGGGTGATAACTTTTGGATACGATTCCCAGGGAAACAATCTTTGTAGTCTGAGAAGGCTGTTTGTATGCCCAATCGAAGAATATTTTTTTGCAATGAGGTCACTTTTACGGCAATTGTAACATTATTATTTATTTAATTAGTCACACTTTATATACACACTATTTGTGAAGTGTATGGGGGGGAATAAAATGTAATTTAAATAAAAATGTACTTAGAAAAGATTAATAGATATATTAAAGGAAAAATAAATTTGCAACGGGCCTTATTACTAAGCGATATCTTCCAGGCAATAAATATAGGAGAAAAGTAAAGAGTGCGATAATTACGACTCATTGGTCAAGTGGTTGGTACCCCTGACTGCGAATCCATGCAAAAAAAAAAAAATAATACAGTGGAATCTCTTTAAGTCGAAAATCCCCTGAACCCATATACGCAGTATCTCGAATTATTGAGACTTTGTAACTCGAACAAAATTTAAATCGTTTCATCCAATAATGATTTTAAAGATAGAACTATTGCATAAATATTTAAACAGCAATTGTAATCCCGCATCGAGCTTCATACATTCCAACGAACGACATGCAAACGACCTTATTGCTTTTGAAATAAGGTACAAATTAATTAATTAAATCTCATCAATTAACACCACGACGAGGAAAACAATGGCAAGATTGCGAGTAGTTACACAAATTACTGTATAAAATCACTAGTTTTACTTCTGTTATGCGTATTTACTAGAAGCCTTTGTTGTTCCAAGGTCGATGGGTGTAGAGGTAACACTTGGGTCATTCACGTTAAATCTTATTTTCTAAATGTCTGAAATCTATACTAATATTATAAAGAGGAAAGGTTTGATTTTTTGTTTGTTTGAAATGAATAGGCTCCGAAACTACTGGACAGATTTCAAAAATTCTTTCGCCATTGCAAGCTACACTATTCCCGAGTGACATAGGCTATGTTTCATTTTCAAAAAAATTAGGGATGCTTACTAAAACTTGAATATTCTAACCCAAGGTGTAAAAAAATAAACAAAAAACTTCCTTCAATCGTGTGCGCTGCGAAAACTATTAATGACAGAACAAAATGATGTATTACAATTTTTCAGGACACATCACTATCTATAAAAAATGTCGCGACAGCATGTCTCCATCTTTTATAGTTACGTCACAATAAGCGTCCTTTTATTATTATTTTTTTATTAAAATACCACCGCTAGAAAAAACTCTTTATTCGCACCTAGGTATTGATCCTTATCAAAATAGTTACCAACGTTTCACATAACCTACAATTTAATGGCATAACCACCAAAAAAAGCATGGTGGATTGGTGTTCTCCTGCCTTTTCTCTTGAATAGTTTACTACTATGTAATATAACAAAAATCTTAGCCACAGCAACGCTTGGCCGAGTCTACTAGTACCTTATTAACGTATACTAATCAGAACTACTTAAGACCTTTTTTTATTGGTGTCAATTTACACTTATTATTGTAGGTGTCTGTCCAACTATATAGTACCAATGCTAAGGATACGAAGAGAGCAGATCTCTTCCATAAGCTTATCTAACTCTTCCACTAAGGAAATATTAAGACAGTCAATGCGAAATACTTAATTTAAAAACAATGGTCATCTTCAAGTAGTAACGTTGATAGCAAAAAAACAGTCAGGAAGTACGATGCAATGACAAGTAAATTTTTCAGTTGTCAAGAACTGTAGATGTCGTAAATTAATCAAGATTTTTATAGCGCCTAACTAGCTAAGAGTTTTCATACAAATATATTGTCAACAAATGTTAACACCGACGTTAGGTCATAGTAAAGATACTATTCTTGATAATTATGTAAGCTACTAGTACCGTATTAACGTTCATTCTATCATTTGCAATAAAGATCAAAATATACAAATGAAAATCAATAGAGAGATCAATAAAGATTTTACACTCGCGTCAATGGGCATCTCTAGCCGACGTCACGGCGCGAGACTATGACGTCATTTGCGGGATATTTATAAGTCAGTTCCGCCCCGTGCAAAATCTAGGCTAGATTTTATAGCATCGCCAAGGGTTCTGAATCTCATTACGCTATCGACTTAATGGATCTTTATATGTTCTTAGACACAAGTGACTTTAATATATAAAATTCTCGTGTCACAATGTTCGTTCCCATACTCCGAAACGGCTCGAGCGATTCTTATGAAATTTTGTATGCATATTCAAGTCTAAGAATCTTATCTATCTTTCAAGCCCTTAAGTGATTATAGACAAAAAAAAATTGTTTTTATTTTTTTTAAGATACAGTATACAAAATACATACAACCCTTAATTTTCATCTACCCTCTACGATCCACCCCTATTTTTTATTTGTTAGTTAAGAAATTATAACTTGAGCTCTGAGGTTTAAGAGAAAAATCATAGAAAAACCTAAAAAGTTTTCATTCTGGAAAACCGACCAGTCTCTAGGGTAGCATAGCAAAATGTTCCATGTTGGTATGTACTAAATAGGTAGGCTAAGTAAAATCACATTTAAGAGAAAGCTACTAAATTATAAAATGATGTTAGCAAAATTTCTCTGAGTATAATCCGAATCAATAAGTGCGCTGAGCCAATTTCGGTTCGGACCTTGAAAATAGTTCAATGTCAACTAAGTAGATAATACTGGCCGTTTGACAAGGATATTTACACGCTTAGAGCATTGACAATGTTATAACTTCTGCTATTTCATATCTACGATTTATTCCTCATAATTAAAATATTACTAACGGAATCTGAACAGATGCTTCTTTGAATTCCAGGCAAAAATATCGAGATATTTTTTTTGTTTTACGAGGGCAAACAGGCAGGAGACTCACCTGATGTTAAGTGATACCGCCGCCCATGGACACTCACACTGCCAGAAGGCTCGCAAGTGCGCTGGCGGACTTTTAGGAATTGGTACGCTCTTTTATTGAACGACTTTAAGTCGAATTGGTTCGGAAATACTTCAGTGGGCAGCTGATAACATAATTTTATTTATTTATTTATCATATCATAATGATGGTGCGCGGAAATTGCCTTAAGAAACGTATTATTAAAGATATTATCGCATCTACGATTTTTTTTGCATACCGGAGGCTCATCTGATGTTAAGTGATGCCACCTCCTATGACAATGCCTTCTGGCAACATTGCCATTGCCAGAAGGCATTGCCGGCCTTTTAAGAACGCTCTTCTAGAAGGAATAAATCAAGAAATCCCTTTGTGTCCGTTGTTAATTTAGTTATGCACTTCTTTAACTCTACTATTTGGTATTTTTGGTGAAACTTCTTTAGGCGCATGAGGGTAAAATTTTTAAGAATGAAACGCAATAATAATAATACATATTAGCGTCACGAAGTGTGCGTTTTTGTCGAAGAAAAGGGCGAGACCGATTGAGAGAGAGTGAGAAGGGCGAATTACCATTTAGAAATGCTATTTTTTAAATTAAAATTTCGTAAAGAGAATTTATGAAATATTAATAGGTATTTTATATTTTATGCAAAAAAAATTATATCTCCAATGACGAATTGTAAATGACAATGCCACGTGTTTTTATTATCGAAGAAATAAATTTTAAAAATTAAATTTATAATTTGTATTAATTTTCGACACTTTTAATATTTTAATGACAATTAAATTCATTAAATTCCTCACATATCTTCCTTTCTCCCATTAGTCTGGGAAATCTAAAGTTTTATATTTGTATAAATATGAACAAGACTTAAAAATAAGTTTGCCAAAGAAGTTTTACTTCTGACATGTGTACTTTGTATTCCGCACTTTTTTTTTCTTATTTGAATTGCCCGAACAGGTGGCTTATTAGCGATAATGCCGCCCGTTTTCTTTATGTACATACGCATACGAAGTGTAAATTTATAAATGGCCCATTCGTAACGAGCCTTCACTGTTTGCTCTACACTATTTTATCCGAATTACGACTTCATAACAAATGTTACCGATCATTCACCAGAGCCGTGCCCCAAATTGCTGCCAAATATTTTGTCGGTCTTTCACTTTAGATCCGTTTAGCGCCAAAATCTGTTCAAACGTTAACGGTTTGTTTAACCGGCATTACTAACATTGACGTACGAACTAGTTTATTATCCGACTGTGCAAATGGATTTATCATTCTTATTACTACATATACGCGAGTTGTTCTTTAATGAATTAAAAAAATGCCAATTTTAAGTAGATGAATTTTAGAATATACTAGCAAACTCGGCGATCTCCGTTTCGCCACCAGATGGCTTCGTTTTATGTAACATTTCGTTTGGTGATCCCGCTTTTATGTTGAATTTCCTGAATTTTCTTTGCTATAAACCTCACGGAGCCCGAGACCTTTCCAACGAATGCAAAACCGTGGAAATCGGTTCGTGCGTTCTGGAGTTATAGCGTCAGGAAGGAAAACCCGACTTATTTTTATATAGTAGATAACACAAAGTCGAGTTTGTTCGAACATTTACAACTCGAGAACGGCTGGACCGATTTTCATGATTTTTCATTTGTTGTATTCGAAAACAAATCCAATTCAAAATGTTCACAGGTTTCGTAACTGTCAAACTTTTAATTGTCTTTTATATTAAAGCACGTACATATTTAAATAAAGGTTTCGAGTCGACAAGATTTATCTACAATATTCGGCTAATGGCATATTTTAGATTATTAAAATGTTGAATAATATCAGTAATGAAAAAGGATTGACATTTATTAGTTGTCAAATATGCGTTCAGACGCTTATTTCTTTTTGTGTTGATTTCTTATTTTTATTCTTTTTATGAAAATAGAATTTAATATTTAATATATTTATTGTATTACAGTAAACCCCCGATAATCCGGCACCCCCTGTAATCCGACACGGTAATTTTTTTTAAATTTGACATAGGTACATAATGAAGTGTAATTTGTACTTCAGAGTACATATACCTACATACATATAACATATAGAATCTTATCATTGGATCTGTACAACAAATATCATAGTCCGACACTGCCCTGCAAAATGTTTGTTGGTTTACCGGGGGTCCACTGTACTTTCATAAAATCATATATTAAGTTTAGCTAATCTGTAACACGACATTCATTGATTGTTAGGCGGTACGAACTTCACTAGTTTAATAATGTTTAAATAATGGTTCATGTTTTACCTAAGTGCTTTGCTGGCGGGCTGCTCAACGATCCTCACATAGCGCAAGGCACCAAGCGGGTCAGGCGCAGGCGTCCGCGACATCGCGTCTACGCCTGCGTAAACCGGATCCGCCTTCGTAATCGCTTCAACTGCAAAACACAATTAAAATTTAAAAATATTTTAGAAATACATGGTGTCTCTCTCTGTCTCTTTTCAACACAGCGAAAACAAAATATGACAAAAAGAGACGAAATACAGTTCTTTTTTTGAATTATGAACTTTAGAACTATTTCCAGATTCTAAAAAAATACCGACTGTAATTGACGGGTCGTAAAATATGTTTAACGAGTTGTATTTTGGTCTATAGCCGGGTGTTAATGGAGTACAGATCCATATAAGAGAGATCGGCTACCAATGTCGGGGGTAAAGTGTGAAATAGTAAGCATACATGAGTCAAATATGTTTTGTTATGAAACGTCCAGCATTTACCTTATTACTAAGCTAAATTTCTGTTCCATCATTCACCGCTAACAAAAGCCACGTCAATAAAGTGAAGCAATCGTTTTAGGACGTTTATATATGAGCAGTGTTGTTTGTAGTCGTAGGTTCGATCTCCAGCTATGCAATGGACTAGTGCTAACACTAGCTTGAACAGTGAAGTAAAACATCGTGAGCAAACCGGAGTTGGTATCGACTAAATATCGGGGAAATAAATACAGATAATGCAACTTTTTTCTACAGCTGTGATACTTTTTGACAACCAACACCTTTTGTCTTCAGTCACCGTGATCACGCACGCTGTGAAGCACGCGAAACGTCGGTTAAATTTAAAATTATGTTAAATAATTGTAAATTTATAATAATACATAATTTAATCCGGTTGAAAAGTTTTTTATTTAAATGTGTAAAGGTTATGACAATATCAAGCGTACTTGATATTGTCTCAAATCAAAAATTCTACATGTGTCAGACAGAAGGCTGATCACCTATAGTCTATGATATACAAATTAAGAAACTGATGCAATCAGTGGCCAAGAGATAGGGTTGTGGCGCCACTGGATTACGATTGTTTATAATAGACAAATGTTTAAAACGATATGTATTTAACATCTACCCTCATATAAGCTAACTTATATGTTACTCTAGTTACTTTTATATCCGACAAATCATTTTTACACTGTGATGAAGAGATTAGTATTTCAGTTATGACGGTGCATTTAGAGTTTTTATTATAAATAAGAGGGTAGAATTTGAAATATGTGCTTAATATTTTTGAACTACTTTTGACAAACCAAATAAATAGCATTTTATTATGAATCCTCTAGTACTAAATACCTTCTAAAAATGAATTAGCTTCAAATTTATAAGTTCATAGACGTAACAGTAAAAAATCTTTTGAATGATAATCGTTTACGCCGTTTGAATAATTCCTGTTTTAGTATGTATATTTACTTAGCGATATAACCTCACGTCGTTTTTGATATAACTGTACCTACTTAACACATAAAACATTTTTCTGTCTATTCAATACAGAGAGAAGGTAATAGGTTTATAATTTGGTGAATAAATGACGTGTAATAATGAAGCCATGATTGAAGCATGAATATTTAAATTCCGAATCATCTAAAAAGCGCGTGTCCTGTCATTAATTTGATGGTTTAACAAAATACTGAGGTCAGTTTGTATATTGTTACTTCAACTGACAATACAATTGTTAATATTATTAGATACTTATTTTTCCAAATTATGTAAAAAGGTACGACAATTTTCTTTGCTATTTATATCAACAGCATCAAAGCATACGTACAAAGCAAACATACGTACAGGATAAAATTCTAAAAATATCGTTATGCTTATTGCATATTTATCTAGGAAATGGAGAGTATGCAGGTCGTAACAATAAAAATTATATTTCTATTACATTCTATATTATGTACCTACACACAGAGGTTCTATTATGGGGTAAAACTAAAATTAATTATTACGTGGTAGATTTTGAAATTAGGTATTCTTTTAGTAATTATCAAAGATCATTGTACCAATAAATTGTGTTTTAATTTTTAAATTTGCGCCTACATTGTCTGGACACACACATACACATTTAGCAGAAAGACCGGCCCATTTTCCTCATATTTTTGTGAAATAAATTGTACATTATTAGGTACTTTTACTATGAAAAACGCCCACCTCCTGTACAGGACAACAACTTTTTAAGACATGGAAGTCATTCCCAACATAAGTCTATTCTAATTCTTATCCATAAACCACTGGTCTGTATGTTAATTACATCTGAAATAATATAATTTTATTTTTAATTAATCGTAGCGACATTAATTAAAAATATATTTAACGAACTGTTTATGTAATATTTATCCAACTAAGACTCAGCGATCGCGATAAAGATTCGTACATAAATTCGTCAAAGTGATTTCAAAAATATCAGTCAATACAATTTGGCAACGGGCATTCCATGGAAAAATAATTTCCGAGAAGCACCTATTTGCTACACAATTGAGCAAGTTTTTTCTAAGATAATTTAAGATACTACAAACTTCTTAATTTTCGGTAATAATTTTAGATCTAACCTAACTAGGAAATTAATTTATGATTAAACTATATTAATAAGTTTAATTTCTTTTCTACATCCGCAGAGATACAGTGATCGTAGTAAGAATTTGTGTGCCAAGGGCGCACGCACTTTCACAATTCGGAAAGCTACCAGCGGGGTTTTCCCCGGTAAACAACATAAATGTTAAGCAGTGGCGCCGGTTAATGATTCTATAAACCAATATTTACTTATGAGATAAGAAAAGCTACACTTCCGTACTTTACTGATAAAATTTATTAACTACAATTTCCCTAACAGCAAATTTGCCAATACGACAGTTGTGTAAATTACTATATAGGATAACTAACTTCGTTTATGCGAATTCGTTCTGAGATCATATAAAAACATCGATAGTTTCGGAGACATTAAGTGCCACAAATTCGTTCACACATAGACGTAAAGGAACAGTGATCTAAAATGACATCTAAAGATGAATAAGAATTTAACTAAAGTCGATGGAAAAAATGGAATTTTAATTCATTACGCTATCTGTTAATTACCATAATTAAAAGCAACATTAATCGTATTTTTCAAACAAATTAACTGACGCACCATTTTATTATACAAAAACAATAAGTTAATGTATAGTAATAATACAATTTCGTTTTGGATTACTTTTTCACACTAATAACAAAGGCAAAGGGTCCCAAGACACAAGCGACAATACAGGAAACATACAACACCTAGTTCAACTTTCCGTGGTAGTAAATATTACTGTATATTTGCTAATATTAAAAAGCATACTTACTGACATCACTAATATTCAGGTGGGATGGAGGGTCTCCTTCATTGTGTATTATGTCTAACACGCCCTCTGCAAAGAACACGCAGTCTGTTAGCACTGAGCAAGCGCGTCACATCAAGCAGTTAGATTCAACACAAATTGAAGCAAGGAACATAGTGCACACAACTACTTATGTACAGTTAGCAGCTAATAGGACAAGTAAATATAGTGTGCAAAATAAAGCATATAAAAAATAATCCACAAAGGCAAACAATATTGAATAAAGTTTACATTTTTTTCCGCAGCTGTACAAACAATCAAATGTTATATCATGATTTGCTTTTTCATTCTAAAAAACGGTTTGTAATTAAATATTTGTCGGCATCCTACTGTGTTGCTATATATAAATGTGTGATGCTAGTTTCAACTAGATATTATAGAATAAAATTCAGAGGCTGTTATTTCTTATATAAACTTATATTCTTTTAATAAATAGTTAACACAACTCGAATCAATTAAATCGTGTCATTATTATGTAATTACTAGATTATAACTGTATACTTAAAATATTCACACATCTACTTTTAAAAATGCCAGACGATACCTCAAATCGCCTTTCACCTCAGAACTAATTTCAAGGTAAGGTAAATTTTCCTCCAGGGAATAAAAGCATGAAATGCTAACTTGAAATTTCTATTCCAGCTCTAAGCTGCCTTTTGCGGTTGGATAACTATTAAAATTAAGACTATGTCTTAATCATCAAGCCTTAAAAGTACCAAAATCTGAGAGTGGTTATGACAATATTAAATAGATAATGTAAAGTTCAATTGATATACTTTGTTATCTATTAAAATTGGTAAATCCATAAAGTAAGGCGTTAAGTACAAACATAAAAAATCAGACAACGCGTGTGGAATGCTAAGCAAAACTTACCTTTAACATTTAAAGCACTGATTTTTATTTCAAGCAAAATATACGCAAATAAAACTTAAACGCTTCTTGATTCTTCGTTCTAACAGAATATTAAGAAGGTAGGCGGAAATTATTGATCTACTTTCTAAACATCGACACGTGCACGGCATTCTAATAGAGGAAAACGTAAGATCACTATTGTATTAGAGTTTATGAGATAATTTAAATAATTGACTGGTCATCATGACGTATAGATATATATATATGTACATATACTAGCAGACCGGCCAAGCGTTGCTGTGGCTAAGGTTTTTGTTATATTACATAGTAGTAAACTATTCAAGGGAAACGGTAGAAGAACACCAGTCGTGGGGACCACCATGCTTTTTTGGTGGTTATATTATTAAATTGTAGCTTATATGAAACGTTGGTACTTTCAACACAACGCCATCTGTTAGAAATGTGACTATCAAATAATAAACAAATATTTTGCAATAAAATAATATTGCATGTATAAATTGAGATGTAAGCTCCTTCTATCTTTTAAGTTGGATCAAACTACACACGGTGTGCAAATTTGAATGAAATCGGTTCAGTAGTTTAGAAGTCCATAGCGGACAAACAACGTGACACGTAATTTATAAATACATATTAAGAAGATATGGCGTATAGATAGATAGGGATATACCCAGAATACGATACACGAGACTTTTAAGCCAAGAATTTCGTCACTATGGGACACTTTTAGAGCATGGTACGCTTTTAAAAATATTGTCTATATAAATTTATGGTTGAGAGCTCTTCGACTTGATTTCAAATTTGTTGGTACCTAGAAGATGTATATTGCATAACCTTTTGCTGAAATATCACATCTAAGCCTAAAATTTATTTCATATTATCAGAAAAGGGGCTCGAAGGGGATAGCTTCTGATAGAGTATTGTTTTTTTAATTTAACGTAGAATTTCGATTTCATTTAAGATTAGAAAAAGACTTTTTGTATAGTTTTGTATATTAAAGAAGCTATCAAATAGTCGAGATGTTCATAAAGATGTGTATTTTAAAAGTATATTTTTAAGACGGATACATCTTTAATGTTTGAGCCGTTTTATAAATGACGTAACAAAAAACGATTATCTATATCGAGCGATAATTAATTTGCTCTAGGTTTATTATACTAACTAAACACTTCTATAGCATCTGCTATATTGTATAATTTAATCGTCGTACTTCCTACTCGTATTTACTACGCAGTAATTTATATATGAGATTTTCAACATAATAACACACTATAACCACCATTCACATAGGTCTTAGACTGAGATAAGTCAACACTGTTCTTCTAAGTATATGTTTAACGAGCGTTCGCGTCTAAAATGTTATATATATATATATGTAGTATTTACAAATTTAACTCTTAACATTAGAACTTGGTGTTAAGAAAATTATATATATAAGAAGCACTGTATATGGTATTGTAAGATAATGATTTGAGTTAGTGCTTTAATTTAAAATAGGCTCCTTACGAAAACAGTTTAGCTATAACGTATTTATGGTATTTTTATCAATATAATTCAAATGTAACTAGATATTTTTCTTGGCTTTGATATCGCAACGAATCACGAATGATTTGACAGCACGATTAAAAGTAGTTTAAACGTGTAAAATAAAAATAGTATAATAAAAAAATATCTGTTCTATGTTTTGATCAACAGTTTTAATATTATTATTCTTCATGGACAAGAACAAAAAAAAATCATATTGACAATCAGTCCGTGGGCATAGCTCCAACACGAGATCTAATTCGATCTAGATATTTTTGTTTAAAAGGTCTGAATACCAAAGAGATATATACTGAAATCATCTTTCTGGAAGCAATTCAAATGCCTATATCATGACATTTATATTATGGTTGTAAAGAAATATGTCGCAATTGTACCAATAATCACATCAACATGGCACTACAATAAACATAAGAAAAACTATAGAGACACAAGTATTCTACATAATTAAATGATCAAGTTTGCAGGACAATGACTTAACTGGTTTTGCGTCTATAATTACGAGTGGTTGGACACTTCGCTTTGACTTGACAATAATCAATGAGTAGTCGTAACACGCTACTAGAAATATTAAACGTTTATTTTGTATATTTTATTTCAAATATAAGACGCAGATTTTTTTGTATTAAACTATGTAATGGATTTCGCATATTTGACAAATGAAATGGTTAGAAACAATGCGGCGGCACTGGTTCTAGTACAAAATTCCATCAGCAATCAGCGTTGAAATCTTAAAGGGAAACAAACCCAAGACCTAATATATTGCCTTGAATAATGGATATCATACCCAACATTAGAAAAACTCAAGCTACCTATTTATTGTAAAAAATAAAGATCACAAGTTCGAATTAACCAGATCAATTAATTATTAACATATTTCCAAAAGTATTTGACTAAAAAACTTGAATATGCAAGAACAAGAGTAGATATTAAAAAAGATTTTTCCTTATACATATATGCTATAAGGACACATTTTCATCTCAAGATTACTATTTAAATAACATATATTAATTAATTATGAAACAATTGTCAATTGTATTTAATGGAACTAGGTATAATATAATGCCTTCATGTAGTCTTAATAAATTAATTTAACTACAATAACTATAAAGTTTTTTTTTTATTTAAAAAATAAATAAATAAAATCTATAAAGTTATACCGCAGTATATCAGAATCTCTCTTCGCCTACCTGGATAATAATACCACAACATGCTTGATACCACCATAATTTTTATTCTTCAGAAAAAAGTCACAATGAAATACACAAAATGTCCACTATGTTTGACTCTCAGATAACATATAACATTTGTGATTGATTCAAGAGTGGGGATATAGTTTAATATAATAAGATGTGACAATAAGGAAAATAGTATCATTACTGCATTATAATTTGAACCTCAGAATTTGTTTCAACAAAGATTTTGATATGTAGTAAACACGCTGAGCATGATTTATATTTTATATCATTAAATCATATAAATGATTTTTTACATTTAAGAGACAATCTGTAGACATTTCTCAGAAGAACTTGATAAATGGGTCCATTATCACAAATAGATTTTTTTTTACATTAGGATCACTATATTAATTTGTGACTTTATAGTATATGTGGAAACTGGCAATAGTTTGTCTATTATCTCTAACTCCATAAGACACAAAGGCCTAATAAGTCTAATTACAGTGTTTTTGCCAAAACAGTGTTTTGTCTCTTTCCATCACAACATAAACACCATTTGACAGATAGACATACAAGAGCTTCACTTAATAGTAATTGTTATAAGTGGATTTGAATTTCAAGAATCTATATAAAAGTCTTTGGTACTTAGTAAAGACATTAATAAAACTGTAATGGCATCCAACCAGCATGATTTTTATTACAGTACAAAGCATTAAAATCTATTTAGGCTGATCCAGCACACTTGAATATAGGTCAAATAAAAATCATACCAAAATAAAAGAACATTAAAATTATATATTTTAAAAAGTAATCGTTGCGTGAGTCCCTTATGCTTTATAAGATGTGTGATTAGATATAACACCCTCACCCTAATTAATATTAAAATAAATTAAATGGAAGCCCTAAGCAATTTGATTAAAAGGTATTGTATAGAAATTTATCGACTTAGGCAAGACTTTCCCCCAAAAGACAACTATGAAAGATTTCAAATTTTCATAAGTTACAGTAAAATTGCCCCTAGAAAATTAACAAGTTATTTTAAAATATGTTGTTTAAATTATAGGGGTTTTTATTGCTTAAAGTGTAAACTTCTGTTTGTTAAACATGCTAAAGATAGGATGCACCAACATAAAACTTAAAATATTTATTTTGTCAATTATATGTGTTTCATAAGTGAGCCAAGATGAAGTAAAAACACAATTTAATAATTTAAATATAATAAAGAAGTTAGTAGTTAAAAGTTTATGAAACCAAAACCCATATAGCTAGCTATATTTTATATCTGAATGTTCTACTTTTGAGATATTTATAGATTGCACCGAGAGATGAAACAAGCTACTTCATTGCATACCACACGGAATTTTTATTATATACAGAAGATGATTATTGAGATGTGGTAAATAAACAACATCGAATGCTAAAACTACGTGCAAAGAGGCAAAATAGTGTAATTTGGTCATTCAATTAGAGCATATCATGCAATGGTTTCACTCGTTTACCTCCGCCGTTGTCCATCGCACGTTAACGCCTCGTCTGAGGACACGAAATGTTTTTCAGCACTTAACTTTATACTTCGTCATCACTAGTGCACTGGACAACTGATAAACTATGAACTCACAATCGATTCAGTTTTATTGGGTCGTATTCGCGCGATTTACCCAGATCGTAAAACTAAGCACGTACCTCCTCCAGCATGATCCTATAACAACTGTCTTCAATTGAACAACTTCAAGATATCAAGGTCTCACTGCATGCACGGTTCCAAGAACTGGAGAACAGGTTATGTCGAAAATTGAGATATTTTGCACTTTGTTGGCAAAACACTGTTAACTCACAATATTGCTAATGTCTGAAATTGACTACTGCGTGTATTTAAAGAAATTCTTTAAGTCGCAGAATTTAACGCGCAGCAAACGTGACGATATGCTACAATTCAGAAGTATCGCTATTGTGTGCATCGAATGCAAAAAAAACTTTACAGTTTACACGGCTTACACACGGAACGATTGCTTACAATTGGCGTATAGAAACAAACTGTCACTTGGCAGTTGGCGCTCTGAGTTCTGACGACTGACGTACACGGAATAAGCGCATGCGCAAAAAGCAATTTCATTAATAAACTTTTCACGAATTATGCGAATTATGGCTATTATTTAAGTCAAAAATGAGATGTCACCATGTGTGGAAGATATAGTAGGAACTTTCGTATTGTCATGTATTACAAATGTTTCTCCTTTTTTATTTTAAATGAAATTTATATTGTACTTAGTATAATTTTACAGTTTACCGCGTTTTGGTTTGTCAGAGAAGTGACAACTGACATCTAAAAAATGTAAATAACAGATAATAAAGGATGTGTCTTGTAAGAATGTCTCATTATTAGAATAACAATGTGCGTTTTCCAATTACAGAGCATTTTGCGACTCAGTGCCGCACAATGCCGCATAATGCTGAAGCTTAATTGGAACGTGAATTAGTTTTCAAATGCATCAGCAAAGTGCGCTAAGTCAGTGTTGACAAAAAAATGGTCTGAATAGAGTTAGCAACCTCATTAATGTATAAATAATTTGGTAAACAATAATAATTGGTTGAAAACTTTTTACGCTTAATTTAATAATCAAATTATTTCATTAACATTTTTTTACTGAAATAAGAGAAAACCTTTAAAGAATATAAGGTTTTAACAAGCTAAATTAACAGTAAAATATTTAGTTTCCTGTAAGAAGTTTACATCATTTACGTTTTGAGTAATATTTTTTAATGATTTCTAAAAAAATTATATACTTTTTCAAAACCATTGCAATTTTTTCTAAAGTATAATCCTGTAAAGTAAATTTGTTTACAGATCCGAATTTTAAAATAAAATTGTATTCATATTTTAAATGTGGAATATAAAAAAAGTAACTATTTATACCTTCATCCTATATAATATTTATTTTTGTAGCAGTTTGAAATAACTTTAATTATTTTCAAAATCTACGACGAAACGAAAGCCTTACAAATTTTTCAACAATAAATAATATTTACTAACGAAAATTTCGATAAATGCCAACTTAAAGAAAAATACTGGTCAATTTTCTGTCACTGTGTTGGTATTGTTTGCGAGAAGCTCGCGAGAGCATTCGTTTTGAGAGTGCTCAATTGTGCGAAGCGTTGCTGTAGTTGGAACACTCAACGTTGAGCATTATGCCGCAAAATGCGCTCTAGTGCTGTAATTGGAAAACGCACATCAAGTTTTAAAGGAGTTAGAAGTTTTTAATGAGTAAAGTTTCAAAATAGAAAGGAAATATATGAAAGCAGTATCTATCACAATATTATGTCATATTAATTCATATTAGGTTCTCTGTAACAAAAACTTTTGATAATAAACACTAAAATTCTTATAGGCTATATTATATAGTTATCTATCTATTAGTTTTGCCAATGTCGACATCCTAGTCTAAACGGTAGTATGGCCGGGTTACAATTTTCAAACTTTATTTAATAATTATTGGCCTCATGACAATAGAAAAATTTGAATAACAGAAAAGAGTATTAAAATATTACATCCTTCCAAATCAACCAATATTGAGAAATAAATATTATGCACTGCTATTGCTGCTTGCTGCAGTATAGTGTCGTATCATACTCGTACCCAAACTTGTACAAACAACCTTATTAATAAAATGAAATTATCTAAATTTCAAAACCAAAATTATGTAGTTAAATAGCATATATACCGACCATGGTTTAATATAAGTGAATTGAATAATTAGTCATATTGTCATAGAAAACCTTACCAAGTTGGTTGGTAAGTTGTTGGTTGGACAAACAACTTTTATTAAATTGGAAATTCCATTCAATCTCTATATACATCTAAAATATAAAATTCTCGTGTCACAATGTTCGTTCCCATACTCCTCCGATACGGCTCGACCGATTCAGTAAGTCTGAGAATCGGCTACTATCTTTCAAACCCTTAAGTGATAAGGGGTGTCCACCCCAAACTATTTTTTTAATTTTTTTTTTTATGATACAACATACAGAAATATATGCAACCCTTAATTTTCACTCCTCTAAGATCAATCCCTCTTATTTATTATAGTAGACGGTTGTTTTTATTGAACTAAAAAAAATGTTTCCTAGAAATAATATACATGGCAAAACGACGTTTGCCGGGTCAGCTAGTATTTCTTGAACTACTTTATATAAATTTGTTAAACTTCGGATAATAAAATACTACTTGAATAAAACAAACGTGAGTCATAGCGGCATACCTGAAAGCCTTCTGATCCGGGTGCGTGGGTGTAATTTAAGAGTACTTCAGGAAATGTGACTCATCGTTTGCCATACGCATTTAGTTCTTAGGGGATGGTAGAATGCGTCATGATTACGAGTCCTAATTTTCTAGAGCTTTTTTGGGGTTTATTTAATTCCTTAATGAACACATTTTCAATGAGCACATGGCTTGCATGAAAGTCGTGGTTTTTATTTCCACTGATTAAATAATAATTGTTTTGCGAGTGATAGGAAAACAGGTAGGAAAACAGGATCCATTAAAAGATACCTGAAACAGACGCAGTAATGTGTTACATAATAAATAGCATTGGTTTTTTTCAGGCTTACGAACGCCGTTTGTATGATAGTTATTAATTATATCTTATTTTATAATTATAAATTAAATACACAGTTTAATATATTCATATATCATTTTTATACCAGAGAGTACCTTTTGATCACTACAGTATTCAGCGACATGACCCGTGACTCATAATTTTAATAATATACTTCTTTCGAAACGTCGCCTATAACGTCGCGTCGCATTGTATGTCTATGTTCGTTGTCGACGGCGAGGCGTCGGCGCCTCACCTGTGACAGATAGCGTGTGGCGCCAAAACTACCATGCCGCCATGTTTTTAAACAGTTGAATATACGATTTAAACTTGAATGGTAGTTAAATTACTCAAAATTATAGTTGTTAGATGATTTAATACGTAACTACATATTATTTAGTAATTGAATCAAAAAATTCACCATAAACCCTAAGCCCAGAATACCTCCTAGTCAGCAGTTCTGGATGGTGGTGGACCATGTTCCCTCCAACGAAGCGATATTATATAAACAGGTTTTTATTCCAACATCATATATTTAGATAAAGAAACTTCATTTGGATTATAAAAATAAAATTTGTATTTAACTTAAACGTCAAAACCTGCCGTGTGGTGACAAAAAGGGGCATATATCAATTTATATTGTCTACCCTGTCTTCGAGAACCAACCCTTCTGAATTGCGTAATATTGCAATAAAGGGTTAAGTATGACTCATGACCTACCTCAATGTTTTGTAAGCATTAGATAATATTACTATTATAAATATAAATAATACGTATTATTTCGTTGGACGTAAGAAATTAGGTTTTTTATCTATTTGTATCCCGCATATTATGATGAATCACAGAAATAACATTGTAGTAGACTATATTATACATAGTAGAACTATTTGTTACCTTACATACAGAAAAGTTTTCTGAAGCAATTACTAGATATGCCAGTTTTTTGCAGAGTAAAACTAACAATTTCCGAACATGTATTTTCCCTTTGAATGAAGAACTATAGAGAACCCTAAGTGCCTAGCTATTTATAAAGTACAATATACCGTACCCTATAGTGCCTAGGAACCTGAGCCACTATGGCTGGCGCCCAACGTCGGCGCCAGCCAAAACGGCGCGTCACCGCACCCTCGGCTTTGATACCATCAACCCCTGAAGGGTCGCCAACTATTATCGGTGCTATTAAATTATTTTTTAATGGGCTAAGACTCCTGTTATTTATTGCATAAATGTGACACGAATTTCGTTAAATAAAATAAATATAGTTATTAAAGCTTTTTAGACTAATGATGGCGTCGAAATTATAATAGAGAATTGTGTTAAATAGGCTTTTTGCCATTCTGTTAAGTATTTTCATTAAAAATTCTAATTAAACAATAATAATTTCAAGAACCCGCCAAAACGCTTGCCTGCATTGCCGCAAGCTTGCATTAAAGTCCAAGACAGTATCAGGATTAGACAATAGACTGGAGATTCTACTAATCTGTGATCGTTTTGTGACACATGACTAAATAAAATGTTTTGATAAATTAATTTATATTTAGAAGTTATTTTACTCCATGACGCCTTAAAGCCATAGTTTATATAGAAAATCTCAACCAGTGGCGGAACAATATAATGGCAGGGCTGGCAAAATGCCACGGGCCCCCGACCCAAGAGGGCCCAAAGATATTATGTTCTATGGATTGATATGAAGTCTCCAATACGCATTGGGCTTGCGTGGGGACTACAGACCATTCCCTCTTGCCTAAAAGGGGAGGCCTAGGGCCATTAGTGGGACATATACAACGTGTAATTGAGTACTCTGAAATCGTGAAAATATATTAAAATTAAATTAAGTTCAACGTGACGACTTATCTGATAGTGCCCCATCAAAAGAATTTGCCACGTGCCCCAGATGGTATAGTTACGCCACTGTTCCTCAAGACTTTATTTTAAATACTGTCCATTAGCCTTTTTAAAGACAGTTAAAGTACAGTTATTTTAATCGTCTTTGCCTATAGTCAAAAATTTTTTACTCACAATTCTATTTTGTTTTACGTTTTACAACATAATAACATGTATCGGTAAAGAAACTTATATAAATAAACCAGTACATGCATCGTTTTAACTAAAATACTAGTTTGTCTCTTTTTATCACAGCGTAAACATAATTGGACAGACAGAGACGAAATATTACGAAATAATACCGTTAAAATTATGAATAATAATATATAGGAACTCCTTTACAGATAACAACGTAGAAAAATAATTTAAAATCCATATGGGTTGAAGTAAGTTTGAATATGAGACAATTCATTCTAATCAATCAAACGTAGAGGTGCCACACTTTTATACTTAATATTTATAAATAAAAGGAATTTAAAGGAAACTAATAAAACCTGGTAAGTGCATAACATGTATTGTAATTATATTTATTCCAATGGTGCCACAACCTTGTTAGGTCTAGGCCTCAGATTTCTGTAGCTGTTCCGTGATCATACTGATAGGGATCAACCTTCTGTGCTTGACATTCTCCGTCGACGTTTTTGGGTTTAAATCATGCCGGTTTCCTCACGATGTTTTCCTGCACCGTACGAGCGTGTGCTAAATGGGCACATATGCAGGAATAGCCGGGACTCAAACCTACGACCATAGGGATGAGAGTCACACGCTGAAGCCACTAGGCCAACACTGCTCTATAGCGATTTAAAATAAAATAGTTATTTTCTTTCTTTTCTTTCGATGACAGTCATCCGATTTAAAGTATCCCTAATATAATGTGGCTTCAAGCAATTAAAGAATACCATATTTGGAATGCAGTTATGTGCATGTATATTTGTAAATTCGCAGAAATGAGTGAGAGCTTAAAAGTGCCGCAAAGCGCTTCCCCAGTTGCAAGATGGGGAGCTGGTGATATTTCAGAGAGGGAGCTGTCGCGTGAAAGGCATAACCTATACGCTACACCCACGTGAGTAGTATAATGCTTGAATATAGCCCAAAAACTTTGATGGGTATTAAAAAAAAAACTCCTCTTTTCCTGAACAATTCAGGAGAGAAACACACTTCGAATATCGTCCAGTTCGGTCCGTACTTTAGACCATTGTTTCACCAACTGAGGCTCTACTGCCATGCGATTCTGTAACTCACTTTTCGAACTCACACAGCGGTTTCCGCAGCAGCGGTCCATAAGGTCCCTCCTTGTAGTTTATTGTTCACAGAATGCCAAATCGTAAAATGACTGCTTCACGACTGATTTGAGCGCGACCGCCGCTGCGAAAACCGCTGTGTGAGTTCGAAAAGTGAGTTACAGAATCGCAAGGCAGTAGAGCCTCAGTTGGTGAAACAATGGTCTAAAGTAAAATTGGGTCTTATAGTAAATATATTATTTTAGAATTTAATAATAGGGACTTATGACTTCTGTCCCCAACTTTCCGGGTGTCCAAATAAAATAATATAAAAAAAAAATATACATCAAAATCTGTTATAACGACATCGAAGGGATTACTCATATTTGGTCGTAAAAACCGATAGAATTCAATAGAATTCCGCCGGGACTTTTGATTTTGGTCAATATAACCGGTATGTTGTTCTAAACGACACATGTGATAATTGATAAACGATTTTGACATGTAGGAAATAATTGTATTTAACTATAGTTTGTAAAAAAATGTTATCTCATGTTATTTCTATAAAATGTCCAAACATAATACAGTCCATATAAATACAACATTTCATTTTTATTACTAACTGTTAAAGTTGTATGTGTTTATATTTGCAGTACTAAAATAAAGATATATTATTATTATTACCTTATTATGTCTTTATTCGTGCACTAAAATTTTCCTGCAAATTTTGCTTGCAACTGTAACCCACGCGTCACCAATCGATAAACGATGATTGCATTACAGCAAATAACTTTGTACAATAATATTATAACAAATTCATATTATATAATACATATTCTTACGTTTTTTCTTGATCTCGATTGTATGAACGAAATGCACGCAACGCGGGAAAAGCAAGCGAAAGCTAGTAAAAAATGAAACAGTATCACATGTTATTAATACTTTTGTTTTTTATTAATTAAATCGGAACAAAGACATCATTTAACATACGATTTAGCCTAACTTAAGACTAATAAGTAATTTAAAACTAAACTAATTTACTAAAAAGAATATTTAACATAAGAAAGTGTCCAATAACACTGCTAACAGTCTCCATTAAGGGGAACACTCTGTTCTACTATTTTTCTCCACTTACCAGTGTTTAGCACTTAAGACTTACGTGCACACAAAATAATTCGAATGGTTTTGTCCTTTTCAATCTTCGCACTAGGCTCTTGGTGTCAAGAAGTTGAACAGCCTCAACATTAACGTTTGTTGAGTCTTTGTTCGTGGGCTCCAGCAATCTTTTTTATTTTTAGGTCGTCATTGCGAATGTACCAGGGAGCATTGATTATTCTACAGAGCACTTTGTTTTGTAATCGTTGGATTATTAGGTTGTAGGTCTTACTTGTATACAGCCCCGCAGCTGGCTATCATAAAATTATTATAAAAATAAAAAAATACTTATGTGACAGACAGTCTTAAGAATATGATTTAAAAAAAAAATCAGTGGAGCAACAACCATTTTAGGTCGGGTCCTTAGATTTATGTATCTGTTTTATGAACATTTGTTAATCTAAAAGGCAAGTAGGTGATCACCCTCCCGTGCCTGACACACACCGTCGACTTTTTGGGTCTAAGGCAAGCCGGTTTCCTGACGATGTTTTCCTTCACCGTTCGAGCGATTGTTAAATGCGCACATAGAAAGAAAGTCCATAGGTGCATGACAGCCGGGGTTCGAACCTACGACGACCTCAGGGATGGCTTGGTTGGCCTAGTCAACACTGCTCAATACGTATATTAAGTATCAGCTAATAAATTGTAAATAACAATATTTTTATTGAATTAAATAATTCGGTAAAATGAATAATAGAACATCGAACAAAATATTGATAATCTCAGTTATTTTGTTGCCGTATTTCTATTATTAATACTGAACTGAAAACGCCACGAATAATTGTAGACGGCGCATTCAACGAGTACCCCGTAAGCACGTTTGCTCGGCGACTGTCAACAAGTTTACCGGAAAGAGTTCAGCACCGAGTCCTAACCTCGCACGCATCAAAAGCTGCCTCGACGAGTATGCTACGCCTAAGCGGGCTAAGATTGGGCCTAAGGCTGCCTCTATGGAGGATCTCACACCGAATAGACCCAAGAGAGACAGGTTTTCCATTGTTAATTGTTAATTAATCATATTTTGTGTAAACATGAGTTTGCGTCTATAAACTTTTTGTCAGAAATGTCAGTATTTTTTTTCGTGAAACACAATTCTGGTAGCAATTTTAAACAAATGGTGACTCACCAGTATAATAATCGAAAGAAAACTAATCTAAGCGTACGATCAACCAGGCTCCAGAAGATGAATCACTCCTTATATAGAAATTGTATTCGTTTTTACAACAAACTCCCAACCGAAATTAGACAATTATCACTGAATAAATTCAAAACTCTCGTTAACCGTAAATTAATTAATAAATTTGACAAATATTTAAATGATTCTAATCCTTAGGATTGATTTGCTCCAGTTCAAACAATAATTTGTATGACTCAAAACTTGGCGATTAAAACGAGTGGCGTAGTTTCTTGTCCGCTCTACGCCATGTCTAAATGAAAATTTAGAATGAATTTAACATCTTTTCTGTTGACGTTTATAAGTGTACTTGTTTACCTATTATATGAATATAAAGTTATTTTGAGTTTAGTAGCTCGTTAGAAGGTATCTTTTGACTTTATATTCCTTTAAAAAACAGCTGGATGTATTCTATGAAATCCTTACCAGTGATCGACCTTGTTTGCCAAACACTTTATCGCCTTGCCGGGATTGAACCCAGGACTTTCTGGTATATAATACATTTCCATTTACTACCCAGCGACGGAGATGGTATTAATGTAGTTGTTTTTTTCAGAAAGGACAGGTTGTCCGTGGTCCGTTCACCAGGATTGCATAATGCGAGTGAGCAGCAAGCGGCGGCAAGAATTGGCCGATTCATGTTGGCTACCGCCTGGAGACGACGACGCGAAGAGGTTCGATGTCTCAAGAAGACCTTGGAATTTCAGGTTTTATAACAATTATATTATTTTTTATATATATATATATATATATTTTTTTTTTTGTAAAGACAATTCACACCAATTGACCTAGTCCCATGCTAAGCTGGTGAAGCTTGTGTTATGGGTACTAGGCAACGGATATACATACATATTATAGATAGATAGATAGACATATAAATACATATTTAAAAACTCAAGACCTAAGCACAACACCAAATCCTCATCACATCGATGTTCGTCTCAGCCGGGGATCGAACCCGGGACCCATGGATTCGCAGTCAGGGGTACTAACCAACTCGTCAATTAAATTAATTATATCAATTAGTTATATGCAATTAATAACTTGCGAAATAAGTTTTAAGGCACTCTAAGCTAAACGATTACTTATATTATTCGATACTGGGGAAGCTACGGAACTTTGTGTTTAATCATATTTTCCAAACATGATTACAAGTATTGTGGGGATAATGATATAATAACTGTTTGTCTAGAAGCGCGCGGAGTTTTACTTTTTCGTAGTTGTCATCCCCGAGTGCCGGAGAATAGGATTTGGATGATAATTTCTTTTAAAATAACATTTTTAATTAATTTTCCTAGAGTTTAGTCGAGTCATAAATTACAGTCGTAATTATTAACTTTAATTAATTTGACTTTTTTGGACGGATATTTAAATAAATAATATTTCCATTTTGTTTACATCGCTTATTGCCATGTGTTCAAAACAAAATTTGTCGATGACATCTCTGCAGATTTGTTGAAATTATCGAGTCGGTTTTTGAAGAGGTCGTTGTTTTGTTACCCAGGTAGGGGGTAGGTAGTGGAAATGTAGCCTATTCCTCATATTAGAGGTAACATTATTGTCGGTTGAATTATTATCAGAGCCATATATATGTTAACGTAAAATTGTAAAAACCGTTAGATTGTAATCTATCGGTTATCGGTTATCGGTATTCGGTAGATTGTACTACACTAACTTAGTTATCATTCAAACTTCTTTGGTCAATTACAGATTAATTTTACTTCCCAACAATTTCATATAACTACCGAATAATAATACGTTAATTTGTAAGCAGTTCGTTGAGGTTCACAATCTTTCGACAGTTTACAATCTCGCGAGATAGATTACAATCTAACGGTTTTTACAATTTTACGGTGACATATATAATAAATTGTTACGTATTATATGTCTTAAATAAAGGTGTGCTGTTCTGAACGCCTGCGTACTCAAGTCTGGGCCTTGAAGAGTTTGTTAGATTCGGACAATGTAAAGGTGCGACTTGCAATGCGTGAACTCGAGCGGTTGAAGCAGCTGCTAAAGGAGAAAGAAATTGAAAAGGCTTTATTGACGAAGGTAGATTTGACAATACATGTGTATTTTTACAGCTTAAACATACGAACCATAAACGACAAACGTGAGACAGTAAAACCTCACCTAATTAATATTTACTGATATTTGGAAACTAGTGTACTTTGAACGACCATGCTTGCGTTCATATTTCTCGGATTAAGTTAAATCGCTATAATACAAACATGTGACATGATCTAATTATAAGTATAGTCTATTGCATATCTTACCTTTTTTAAATATAATTAATTAATTATTATTTTATATTTGTTTTATCAATATAATAACTCCGATCGAAGCATTTGTTTTAAACGATATTCATTTTCATTACATTAATGTTACATCAATAATCGGTCCAGCCGTTCACGCGTGATACGTGAACCAAGGGAAATAGGGATTCATTTTTATATATATAAATAAAAACTAGTTGATCTAGTTCTTAGGGTAAGAAAATAAATACTCCATTAATGACTTAATTCACTATAATTCACTTCTTTCACTTCACTGACTTTACATAAACTGTATAACTTTAAAGTTAAACGAAGGAATGCCCGTGCGCATGTCCAACAACTTGTTTTATATTCTATTCCCTTCTCCGACGTGATTCCACTTCGGATAGATGTTCTACGTCAATTCATGAACAACTAAACGAGTCAAATGAGCATGCGCGTTTGTAGGAAGATTCTTAAGAATATGTTTATATATTTCATAAAAATGTTTAGAATGTAATTAAATTAATATTAAAAGCTATTTATAGTATTGTTATATGAACTATTTTATGACATGTAACTAACGTTAATGTTTTTTTATTACAGGAGAAAATCGAGTTAGAACAAGATGTGTGCGCAGCGGAAGATCGAATGTCGGAAATTAGCATCGGTATATAATTGATTATAATAAAATTGTATGTATGTATTTAGTGCGTTCGCTTGGTTTTAGAAGGCAATAGCAGTAGGTGATATCAATTTAATATATTCTGTAAATATTGTGATTATTACATTTAATAAATGTTGTAGGGTTTCGACAGTTTTGGGCATTATCATGCTTGTTGGAAACCATGCAAAACGCGATGTAAAAATTAAAAATAACCGGTTGCGATCAGTAACAATTTAGGAATAGTTTAAATTCCACTTACTCTAGCCCATGCTCTATTCAAAATCAAAATCAAAATACGTTTATTCAATTTAGATGCTTCTTAGAGCATGCTTATGAATGTCAACGTTTACAAAATTCACGATAGAGCAAGACTACGCCATCCGTTCGCAAAACTACCAGGAGGCCTTGTTCTGAGAAGAATGGGCAAGAAACTCAGCGAGTTTCGCCCTCCCTTTACATTACAATTATTGGTCCTATTATTATAAAACGTGGACTACCTTCAAGTCGGCGAGTATTTGCAGATTGTATAGAAAAACAACTTTACTAAACATATAAACACGGTATATACGCTTTCATTCATAAAAAAATAATACTTCGAAAAATCACCTTACAATTGCCTCATTGTAGGGTGGAGAAACACTCGCAACGAATTAGACTGCGCAAGGGCCGCTCGCGGTTCAGCCGAACAATCGTTGGCGTTAGAGCGGGCCGCTGTAATGGATGCGCAAGCGCAACGGGACCATGCCTATAGACGTGTAAGTCAATGTTATTTTTGCACTTTTAATAAATTCCTTAAAAAATAGATCCTACATTAGTCCTGTATTATATTATTAATTTATTTATATATGGGGTATGAATCCTATAACATAGGATTCACGTGCACTTAGGATTCAAGAGCACTTTTGGTTCTTTTCAAACTTAAATTATTGCGATAGACTCCTGAAATTTAAAGTTCAACCATTAGAATCCAGACGCATAATCTTCGACTTAGTTTACCTTTACAAAATCACCCACTCCATTATAGACTCTCCCGAACTACTAGCTCACATAAGCCTTAACATTAAATTTAGTGCCCGTAGATCTAATGAAGTCAATCTATTTTCCCTACAAATTTATAAAAATAACATTTCGTATTACAACCTTTTGACCAGGATGGCTCGTCAATATAACGAGATGGCAAAGAGCAATCACTTACTTGTGGACATATTCTGTCACAATATTAATAATTTCATCAGTGTCATTAAAGACATCCTCCATCGTAGGTTAAGTGCTGACCCTTGTGGCCCTGGTTGCTGGTATACCCAAATGACTTGACCCACCCTCATCGTTAAACTGGTGTCGAGGAAGTTCTTATTTTTTTACTATGTTACCTTTAATACTGAGTGAATAATGAGCTTTTTCATTATTGTAACATTAATTTTGCAGTGTGCACATAGTTTTACGTTAAAATCCAGTTCAAATCTCTTAGTTTTAAGTTTATTTTTGTAAAGATTGTAATGTGTTTTGTGCATCAAATAAATAAAAAAAATAAAAAACATCTTCACACTAGGCCCGTGATCTCAAGAAGTTGAATAGCCTCGACATTCACTAGTTGTTCGTTCGGGCTCCAGCTCTCTAAATGAAAGATTAAACCTAGTGAAATATGACTATGACGGTTTAATAGGCCTTTGTTGTGATATTAGTTGTTTAAAATTTACCGATTCATTCCTTTCCAGATATCAGCCCTGGAGGAGGACCTTACACAGCATGAATGTATGCTCGCAACCTCTGAACAAGAAGCGAAAGCTCTTCGTCGAGATGTGGAGGAAAGACAGAGACTTCTAGATGATACTTGCAAGCAGTTGAAGCTTGAAATGCAGTACGTATATTTTTTTTAATTTAAAAGATATATACCAGAGCTGGTACTCTACAACATCCAATAGCGATCCTGAGATTTTTGTATGATTTTTTTTAATAGCTGTAATGTTCTTGAAATCGCGCGGTACAAAAACTTAATGTTATCGAGATCGTAACATTGGAAGTTACAGAGTACTTAATAGTGCTGTTGTTAGGCATTTCTCACAATTTATCAAGTGACCGTTACAATAAAATTTATTTAAATTATATTCTTATTTTGATTTAAAAGCTTATTTTTTTTATTCACCAAGTCCACTCAACTTTTCTTACTTTAAAGAAGCGGTTTCAATATTATGTAAAAATCAGTTCATATTCCTTCACTCTGTCTAAGCCTAGAATAATGGTATATATCTTCTAGATATTGCGATTTGAGAATCAACCGACGCAATATAATTTTTTTTTTCATAATTAAAACACTGCCTTTAACGTTATATAGGACTCGAAAACGGATATCAGCTGAATGCCGAGCCCTGAGCGAACAGATGTTAGCAACGGCAGCAGAAAGTGCGGTGCTTGGAGACGAATTGAGTGAAGTTCGCGCGCGTCTTACTCGCCTTGAACTTGAGCTTGCGACCACTCGTGAGCAGCTTAACTGGTGGCCGCGACCTCTTACGCGGTATGACAGTTTTGACAAATATTTTATTTTATTATGACACGGCTTTCGTAATAATGTTTTTGTTAATACGTTTTACCTGGAGATTCTAAGTTCGATTTCCAGTGTAATTAATATCTCTTTTGAGTTAAAGGGTTGAAGTTAACCGTCTTACGCCCTATCCAACATTAAATTACCTTCAAAATTGGTACAAAACTTTATTCATAACAAAATATGGTTGATCTAACGCTTGGGAATATAACTACAGTACTATATTTTTCTTACAGTATGTTAGGAATGGCTCGGTGTTGGCTTCGACAACCAATGTCGGTCCCTGAAGCTGTGATGTGGTCATTAGTACCTGCAAGGCATGGCTGTTAACTAATTATTGACCTATTTCTAAACATTGTCTTAGATAATATCGAATAGACTTTAATCTAGCTATATTTCCTTCGCAAAAGGTAGGTTATTCCCCTCATGTTCATTAGAACTAAAGGTATCGATTTAAAGAGTCATGATAATATGGTTGTCTCATGATTCGAGGATATAAATACTTTTTAATATTCTCTTAATACCTATATAATTAAACGAATGCAGGTTATATATGTATATACTACGGTCGGTAAGTAAAGGTTTTGATTTAAGTCGTTAAATACTCATTAAAATCTTGTAATAGGTTAACATTTTCCTACTTAATAGATTCTTATTGTTTTGTTAATTTATCTAAGATCCGTCTTAAAAAACATAATTATTAGTAATTATGCTTCAATGGCTGCTAACTGCCTTTTGTCATATTTCGCGGAATTATTTGCATAGAAATTGCCTGACGCACATTTTGTAATAGGTATTTTTTTACGATTTTGTGGCGCCATACGCTTAGAATGTACGTTTGTATGCGATTTTGGTAAGTATTCTACTTTGTTATTGCTAGTTAAGTTTTATTGTATTTTAATGGAAATAAAGATATTATAATTATCATTTGTTTAATTTTACGATTTCCTTGCTTAATCTACTCACAGGGGAATGTCTATATTTTAATTTTTTTATAATAAATTACAATTTGTACGAAGTTTATCGTAATAAATTATTGCATATGAAACACACAAAGCCATTGTCAAATGGTGCCATTAATTCATGAATTTAACTTGATTTGAACAATTTACTTGGAAAATCTATAATAAAGTACAATTTAACTTGTAAAGAGAGATATTTAAAAAAATAGTTTTATAAATGGAATCAATAAATAAAACGCATATTTGTTCAATAAATTATTTATTCAGTCTTACATTTCTAAGACTACTACAACATTGGGAATGTTTAGGAAACAGTTTCTGTATTTTGTATATTGCACACATTCGGAAATCTTAAAAAATCTACACAATATATTTTGACGTCTTCATGTAATTTGTATCAATTTAGTTGTTTAAAATCTACTGTTTCAAACGTCTTTTGTTTACTAGTACAGATTTAGTAAGTAGCTTGTTTAAGTTCTTAATTTAGTACATAAACAGCTCTATTATAAAACGTGGATTAAAGTATATTACCATGGTTACCATTTGTTTGCATTAATAATGTAATAATGGCAAAAAATGTGTTTAGTCCACGTTTTATAAGGCCGTGTTTCTATGTAACCCTGCAGTGGAGCACACAGGATTTGATAATATTGTTTTGAAAGCAAGTAGGTGCCGCTTGGATTTGATCCTATATATGCAATGGGTTTTACCAACTAAGCCATTCTGAATTTACAGTGAAATGACTAGATTCTACAACAACCCTAGGTGACACAACGAAGGTAGATTTAACTATCAACACTCTAAAACTACGTATAAAATAAGATCACATTTAGTTATCAGAGATTCATGAACAAGTAATTCTTAAGGTAACTCTAGTTCTGGTTAATTGGCAAGTTGGAGACGCAAATTCTTGCCAAGATCTGTGTCAGAACTATATCTTTACGGATAGGATTCAAGGTCTGAGTACGAACAATGACTCATCAATCATCTTCGGAATCTTGCTATAAACCAAGGGTTAGACGAAATCGCTTACAATATTAATATGTATATTATTGGTTATAGCTTAAATTATGAAATAAGCCTCTTTACTATAGATTATAGAACCATACAACTATAAAGCCACAAAAGTGGCGTCTCCTGTCTATTATCTATTAGCGGGCTCCATAAACAAAACCATATTAATTATTAGACCACCAAATTAATATTAAATCACAAAACAATAAACACAACCTATGTATTGCAGAATATCTATACTAGAAGGTCTTTCCCCAAACATTAGAAATTACATTTATTCTCTTTGTACATAAATCACTTTTGACTTTACGCGTCATCTACCAGAATTCATACATTGACTATAGAATGTGCGCTGTTGCATGGTTCGGGTGACAGTTGCTTACTTTTTCGTTTCAATCTTGAAAGTTGCCGCAATTTACAAAATATTACTTAGTATTTCAGCTGTACCACATTCGTATAATATATTAAATCATCAGTAACTGTAGTGAACTTAAATTTAACCCAGCCAGAATGATCTAGTCAACAAATAAAATCAAAATTATGAACTGTCACCCGCACCATGCTACAGCGCTCATACTATAAATAGGGTGAAATTTGGAAGATAAAAATGGTTATTAAAAATAAATATTTTTAGTACCGAATATTCCGAAATTAATATAGTAATTCTGCTGCGGCCAGTGCTCACTTATGGTTTTAAACACTGATACCCTAGCAAGAAAGACAAGCTTGCTCTCCTTATTTTCGAGCGGAAGTTTCTTCGAGGAACCTTTGGCCCTGTTTGCGAAGATTTTGTTTGACGTATTCGCTACAATGAAGAAATTTTTAACATCCTTGATGACGCCAACATTGTCTTATTTATATATTCATCGTCATTCAAGTGCAACAGGGTCAAGTATCTGAAACATGTGCACCGAATGGCGGACAACAGAACCCCAAGGTGAACTGAACTTACAACCTAGTGGCAAGAGAAAACCCGGTAGACCGGGTACCGACCGACCACGTTCCTTTAAAATGCCTGATTTTCGTAAATAAAATAATAGATTTAGCGTATCTAACAAAAGTGATTTATATACAAAGTTTATTACATATGGGGTTTTCACTTTAGGCATATATTATTTCTAATAAATACATGTACACTGAGATTTTCATATACTATTTTAAAATTGATATTTCATATTGAGTACAAAGAATGTGACCCCAGAATTCACTTTCACATATTCAAAATCCATGTTTAATTACGCTTTCAAACTTGCGATTATTTATTCGATGTATATTTGAGTATTTGATATATGTCTTATTACGTATACGTTTCATAATTATTATATTTTTAAAACTGGCAGCATAAGCCATATTTTGATGGTTTTTCCCTATCGCTTACATAGATAATTTTCACTCAATTAGGCCGTAGTTACATGCAGGCTTTTAGTTGATATATATTAGTCCTATTACGTCCACAATTCCATAATAATTCCTTAAAAATATACATTCAAAGAACGTAATTAAAATATAAGGTTTTTAATAATTACTAAACAATTAACAAAATTTACAAGTATTAATTAGTTTATGAAGGGCATACAAGGGGATGTTGGTAGTATTCAATTTCGCCTGTTTGTGATCACACACACAAATGAAATTTCTTACGAATGTTTGACGAATTCTTCTATTTCATTATCACAATAATTAAATAGAAATTGGTTAGTGGAATACTTATGCACCCTATTTCACGAGCGCGTTGCGTTGGCCTGAACGTATACACACGCATTCCAAAATGTTCAAGAAAAATATACCTATGCCTATGCGGATAGACTTTTCCGCATCACATATATGACTAGATAACAAATAATGTTAGCGAAATAATAAAATTTATTTATAATATAAAAAATAAATGATATTTGTGCAATACAGTTTTATTAGTAAAATAGAGAAATAGCCTCAAAAAAATAAAATAGGAACAATATTAAAATAATATCATGGATTGCATTAATTCTTTGGTTTACTCTAGTACTGTAGATAAATAAAGTAAATCTTCTAGCTGTTGTGAACGCAAGTTAACTCGACGAGAGATCTTGATTACGACTGTTGAACACATAAGTCGAGTTATGTCGATGTATTTAATTCGTGTTCAAATTTTTTTTTTTAATGCAATGTTTTTTATCGGCGTGTATCTACAATATACGTTTCTGCAGCGCATTATTATGCAAAAGTCGACAGCAAAACCCTAATCACACTTTTTTTGTGTTCGAAACTAAATTTTTGCGCTAAGTGTTATCGGTCTGAGATTTTTAACGGTTAATAAAATATAATAAAATCAGCTGGTCAAAAAAATCATCGTAGAACCCAAGAACCGTTTGAAACAATTTTCCTTATAAATATTAAAATATATAAGGAAATATTATTGCTATTTAATTCCCTAGATAACTAAAAAATAAATATTTGATTTAAGACTAGATATTTAGTGTGCATTTTGAACATTGATTATAACGCATCTCTGTCTATCGTAATGAAAGATGATATAGCTGTCTCTTTCTACTGTGAGTTAAATTTCTTGCTAAACCGTTCAAACACACTACACTATAAACATAAATACTGCCATTTTTATATGCAATATCGATTATTACTCAAATACTATTTATTTAATATCTCGACTGATGTCAATTTATCGGGAACACAGCGGTTAAACCGCATCGCATTATATCATACCGAATCCCTCTCCTCCTTCATTGATAGCCCATAATAGTGCGTGGACCATTTGTTCGTAAGAGTCATAATCCGGTAAGCAGAGCTGGTTGAAACATGTATGTGCTGTGGGTAAGGCACCGAATGTAGGCGCTGCGGTTATTTGAAACCGCGGGTTTAGGTCCTGGAAAATAAAAACGTATGTAGAAGGTAAAAAAGGAAAATTACTGAAAAGTTAAAAAGCGAAAATTATTTTTAATTTGGTACTAAAACGCATTTATTTTACGGAGAAATTTAAAAAAATGGCATCTTAATATTAAATTCTCTCCTTTTTTCTGAAGTTTAAAGACTGTGTATTATGTATGTATACCACTAATGACAGTAAATAAAATATTTTGGTTAAAACTTTGTTAAAATTGGTCAGAGACTATGGATTTATTAACTATAACTGTCGTCTGTCAAAAACAAACTGGAATTTTCAAGTCTGAATATCGCCCTACATGTCAGCTGTCAACTGTCATTATTTTGTCAAAGTACCTGAAATCCATTAGGCGGGAGCTGGGAGCATCCAGTGGTGAATTGGAGCAGCCTAGCTCTCTCTTCATTGGTGAAGTTGCTGAGAGCAGCCCAGAGCCAGTTCAAACGCCGTTCCCACTCGCGACCCGATCCCGAGACCAGGGCATATGCCCGCCAATCGCTCACATCCACTTCGCCAGTGCCACACATTAATAACTGGAAACATTATGAAGTACTATTTAGTTTGAACATATTAATCTTTAGATATTCCTGGAATCCTTTAGGAAATGTTTTTATTTGTGTATGAAAATTTTGAATGTTGGCGTATTTGAAGTAAAGCTGTGCAGAAACATACAAAGGACTAATTGTATAATCCATCTGCCAGAAACTAATTGATGAACTTAATTTTTTGAATGGGTTTGTCTATAGATCTCGTGTTGTCTAATTTAAAGTAAATAAGTAATTTAAGTCTAACCTAATTTACACAAAAATTTAACATATATATATGTGTGTGTTATTTTAACACAACATAGATTATTAAATTACACTTATTTAAACTCTATAAATCATTTTCAGGTAGAAAATGTTTAAATCATAAACAATTATTGTTGTTACACACATGCTTCATGTAGTTTAACAATCTTAATAATACCTCCAACTCATTTTCGTCGAATATTGCGAGCAGATTATCCGGTACGAGTAAAGTGAGCCCGCGTAGAAAGGCGTCGCTCTCTGCCCGCCATCGGCCTGCAAGGCGCCACTGCGCCAGCGCATCCAAATACGCCATTTTTGTGCTATTTGTCACCTGTCAAAGCCAAATCAATCGTATATGAAGGACGTTAGATATGAAAAAAATTTAAATGTTTATTTGTATCTCAAATTTTACACTACTACATTTTTTCAAGACATATACTTGATATTAAAACAAAATATTACATTAGATAGTATTTAGTGAATTACGCATTTAATGAATTGATTTTTACGATACTCATATTAGAGATAGATACTTCAGCAACGGCGAAATAGCAGTAAGATACTATTTCTATATCCAAAATACGAGTAATAATTCCTACGAGTCCTTGATTTTTCCATACATAACGCATTTGACAGTCATCAGATTTTTTCATAGAAAAAAAGTACGACTCGTAAGTAGTTAGAAATTTACTGTTTTCAATAACCAAGCGTTAGTCTTGACTGGTGCATCAACGAAGAATTGTTGTGCTTTGATAATTTACTAAATTTTTACATCAAATACAAATTTTCAAATTATCGAGAGTAGACTGTAAATAAATTATAAGAGCGAGATAGGGCTATTAACTGGGAATAGGCTATCTCGCTTTTACAATTAAAGCATTAAGGCTAAGTTCACATGTAACATGTAAATTTATAAAGAGTTCAGATGACAAGCGCTAACGCGCATTGCGAATTGTGAGTGCTCGTCAGTCTGTTTCGACAGAGCTTAGAAAATGGACGTGGAAGATCGTACAATCGCGATGAAAGCGCGCGCTCAACTGAACAGTCTACGGACGTTACATACATGACAAAGCGCGCGTCAACGCGCGATCACCTGCGTCTAGAGACTTTTTCTAACGCGCGTTAACGTGCGCTCATGTGAACAGTTGTATGAAAATACCACAATCGCGCGATTTGAAAACGCGCGTAAAATTTTTGCCATCTGAACGTAGCCTAAAAGTAGCAGATAAGGGAGCCGTAGGTGCGTATAGAAGACTTTTAGTTCTAGTAACTCTATTACAAAGAAAGGAAAAGTTTGCAAGGGCAGTATAAGTATGAAATATTTTCTATAAATAAACAAAGTCAACGAACCCTCATCGGATTTTTTGGGTAATGTAAAGTAACATACGCGTATAGAAGCTCCATTAGGCACAAGTTCTTTTGTCTCAAGCAATCGTCCGCTAGAGTCGTACACGTCGTCCGAGAAATATATTTCCGGCGACGAGTCCGCTGCGTCCAAATCCGCATCCAGAATGTATTTTATTTTTGAAAGATAGAGTTCCGGGTCATCTTGCTCGAAGTACTAAAAACAGGACAATAAACAAATTTAGCACAGGAATCCGAAGAAAGTATTTCGATAAACGTTCATATATTTCATTGTGATCATTCCTTTTTTTTACGATACTTATAGTCTATAAACATTAAAAAAAAAGAAAATACTTTATTACAAAGTAAAAAAGGATGTATAATTCCCTGTGTCGGCTTTATGTACTTGACGTAATAAATTTGACATCTCAGTAAGACAGAAACAATTTAATAACCTGACAGCCTCCATATGAATTTGGAATTGACACTCGGTCACGTGACAAGATCACGGATTACTAAGGAGTTCTAACCACGCCTGCCATAAAGAATCTATGTCTAGGATTCCTAAACATGATAAAAAAATGCGAAATGTTGCATGTTGCAGTTTTTAACTACACCTAATTTGGTAAAAAGTTTGCATCACGTGTTTATGGTCTACTTTATTTATAACATAGATAAAATTTATCTTTAAATTGTGTTGAAAATCTAAGTTCTTCTAATAAGCTTTATTTATTTACCTTGTAGTGAACCCTTAGGCCAATAATATGCGCAAGAAAAGATCGAGCCAGGCGCGCGCGCACAAGTTGTCGGTAAGAACCTCCCAGGGCACTTTCGTACAAACACTTGCCGACTACTTTGCCCGCCAGCTCAAAGTGTTTTAGCTGAAAATTTATAAAAAAAAAAATCGGTTGTCTGTAAAGTCGGTTTACTGACGATAGTTGAACGTGACAACGTCATAAAAAATATTGATGGGATGGTTGCATTTTTAAAAAAAAAGTGTGTGTATGTCAGCTATGACGCACGATTGGAGTTTACTCCTTACGAATGATAATTATGATATATATCGAATAGAAAAAAGGGTAAATGAACGCATCTGCTAAAATGATAAGAGAAACAAACATATATCTGTAATTATTCGGATTATTTACATTACTTCAATAAAGCGTATTACATAAAATATGTTACAAAACAATATAAATAATAATAATAATAAACGAGTCTATTATTTAAAATAAATCTTGATTTCTATACAAAACGGCACGAACGACTTCCATACTTTATAAGCTGTGGTGTTAGCTGCTGTCCCAGGCTTATAGTTTCGGCTTGTGTCAAATGCACTGCAGAACAAAGATGGCGATAATGTTCTGTGGCTATCGACCATATTTTCATACTAAAGGTGGTAAGAATATATGTTTTTATAATATAAATGTTTGCAGTAGTAATAAAACGTACCTACACCATCTATGCCCAAATAGGATTTTCTTTCTGTGACCAAAGTTACCTTTATAGTAAGAGAAGAATAAGAATGAACAATCTTTTTAGTTTTAATTTCACTGACCATTACTATTGACAAAACTCTATGGCACGCTAGACAATCTACTTTTATTTTTTACACCTGTCAACACTGACAATGTTGTAACGTGGCTGTCAAAACGTGAATTCAAAATAGAAAAGTCTGTGTAATGTATTCCATCTCATTCTTTTACACGTTCAATCCTACAGATATATACGTTTGTCTCTTTCTACATAACGCCTCAACATTTCGTGTTACACTTGATTTTACTCCTCATAAAATTTCCGTACCGGGCCTTATAACTCAAATCGTTTCTTAAGGAGTAAACTCCAAAAATTAAATTTTATTTGTTTGTTAGGTATTTTGTATGGATATAGAGAAGGAGGTAAATGGAAATCACAATTGAATTGATCAAGTTACATTTATTTGTACGCATAAATATAATACAATTATGCCAATTTTAAATGGAACGCCTCAGAGCGAGGTAACGCCTCAGAGCAAGGTAACGCCTCAGAGCGAGGTAACGCCGCATGAGTCATGTTTTTTCGTGCGTGCAGCCGGCTCCATCGAATTATAAGACGTTGTCACGTCAAAAATATACCTAAAATTTGTACAGAATACAAATACTAATCGAACGTTTTATGTCTAAATCATTAATTCATATAGGTAACACATTGTACACTTATGATCGTCAAAAAAAAATGTATATGAAATGCTTCTAATTTTACATTTAGTGCCAGTTCTCAAATCAAGGGCGTAGAACGGAAGAGAAGAACTGGCAATAAACTCTCCGCCACTCTTTTTAATCGCCATGTTTTTTTTACATAATGTTTGTAAGGAGCTGCAACCATTACACCGTGTTCCACATGACATCTTAAGTAATTAATAATAATAACATAAATTAAAACCAAAGACTTGTCCTCTATCAACAGGAGGCATGGTGAAATAGGAGCACACACTTACATTCTCGTGGGAACAACACGCAAATACATAGATGAAATAAATAACATCACTTTCAAGTACGACCAGTCACCATCTAACAGTCCATTAAAAAAAACTTGATTTTACGTATTAATCATGCCAAAGATTAATTTCGAGTTTCACAAATTTTAGTACATTTTCTAATCCTTACCTTGAGGTGTGGTGGTCTATCCGGATTCGGGTGTACAAGACCAGTCGCTGATTCACTGTAAGAGACGAAAAGACCGAATCTTGCGTCGAACAACTGACCACACAGTAGTGAAAACCATTCCCTGCGAACACCACCCCAGTCCACGCCTGTAGGACAATTGGATTTTTAAATGAATCAAATTATTCAATAATAAAAACTTAATATCACATTCGATGTCAAGTTTAATGACGTTAGACAATTTCAAACGTATATAAACGGTTGTTTGTTAAATTATTCAAAGATGTAAGAATTTTGTCTTGACATTGATAACAGGATCAAGATGGCGTTTCACTAAAACTTTAAACTTTTTGGAATTAACTCCTTAAGAATCGATTATCATATATAAGGTATGAGAAAAATGTGAGGAGTAAAATCTACTGTCGAATGACCTCGTTACGTTTTTGGTGTGCACCTATATTTTAAAGGATTATGAATCTCGTCCTATATAGTTACGGTTTTAATTCATTTGTCTCTTCCCTCAGATAAATTGATGCATGTGGAATTGGACCTTAAGTCACTACATCAAGGTTTAATCTTGCGAAACGTCTAAAGCTTTATTATTATTTTCATTAATTTGTTAATTTACCCTTTCATATGGTATTAATCTTTTTTCAGTTAAATAAACTCTTTTTGCGTATGTTAGACAATCGTACTTAAGGAGTAAACTCCAGTCGTGCGCCGGAGCACAACAACAACACAGTTTTTTTTGTCTATAGTCTTATCTTATCTTAATGAGTAAAATGAGTATCACAATGTATAACCTATCCTAGAGTCGCTTAGGTATCAACCAATATTCAATTACCGGCGAAACATTATTTCTTATCTACTTTAAAATTATTAATAAACCACGGAATGTAACCCCATTTGAAGATTACAGAACTTATGATATAAATAACCAATTAAAAAAATATATATATTTTCTCTTTATACGTACCCTGTTCGCCATGAAAAGCGACGTCGAAATTCTTGCACCAGTCGGCAAGTGTAAAATGCTTGGTGGCCTTAAGACTGGAACGCACTAAGTCGTCCCTGCGCACGCGCAACGAGATCTTATCATGCGGGTGACGTGCATGCGCTGTACGCATTTCGCTGTAGAAGAACTCTTGTTTGTTCTGAAAGGAATATTTCCTGTGCTATTACTAATATCATTAACTAATTAATTTTTAAGTACTAGCTATTCGTATATTTTTAATTTCATACTGCAGATATGTAATAATCAAAGTATGTATATTGTATAACCAATAATATCATTAAACATGAATTAACTATACTTAATTTTAATAAAATAAATTTATATCAAATCAAGCCTACGTACCTCGCGTACGTATACGTAGGCTGTACGTATTTTGTTCGCATTTACCTTAAATGTATCCTCTCCGCCACAGTTAGCAAGCAAAAGGCGCGTAAAGGTAGCAGCAAGAAGATCTCTTGCAGCACAATGCAGCCTAAGCGGAGGTTGGACTCCGTCTTCCAGAACCAGTTCACCCCCTGGACATGGATGCTCTTCTCGGGGACGCACTATTAGCTGAAATTTCATCAAAACATGTTACCGTTGTATTATTTCTATTTGAGTGATCCGAAAAATGTTTTTAATTGTTTTTTTTACAGATTACAAAAAAAATATATTTTTAATGTTTACGACATTTGTTGGTTGCCTTAACAAATCGTCAAGAAATTTCCTCGAATTTATTAGTTGTTATCAGAGTTGAAACTTTTATTTAAATCTAAAATAATAGATGTTTAATTCGGTTCGGGTGGTTGATATTTCTAATATACATATTACAGATAGATGGTAACGATAAAATTTCTTGTTCGTCGCTAATTAGTCTTAGTATTCGTTTAAAAAATGCATTTCATTTAAAAAAAAACATGTCAATGTTTACTGTAGTCTAATTTTTCATTCCGTAGTTCTGATATTTCATAAGTGTTGCTACTAACAGAATTCTCCACCAAAAAAGGGACAAATTTGACCCATTACAGGGCAATAAAAAATAAAATGCTACGTATTTTTTAAGTTTTACCTACAAAAAGGTCAATCTAAATATTTACTTACTCAAGTGATGTAATACACAAATAAAAAATATTTCAATATCACGAACAATATATCGAATTAACTTTAATTACTTTATTCTATTCTTTAGCTGGCATCGTGCCCGGCCATAAAGGTTTGCAATCTCTGACATGTAAAAAAATTATAGCTGTCAGATTTCGGAATTAAAATCAGAGTATATATCAGCTTGAATGACATCACCATTATATGTTCTCATGCTTTAAAGGCATCAAAAACAAAATGTATAATCGTAAATAAGCTATAGGGTACCTTAGTGGAAGGGCAGACCCTAAAAGATGTGATTCTCTTAGGGATAATCTTAAGTATGTAGTCCTTTATGATCAATTGCTTAGGGCTTAAACAGCAAAGCACCCGGCGTTGCTTGCCAGGGGATAATAAGCGAGCCTCGTACGAAACTGTAGCTCGCTTTGATGACAGCGCGCGTTGTACTGTGGCTGCATCGCTTGCTAAAAAGGATAATTTACTTTTTATTGCGGTTTTTGAGCTTAAAATAGAGAAGCAGAATCTCGAAGGACCAAAATAGTTGATAAAGAAAGGATTACAAGGAATTGCATTTATCACCAGTATGATAACCAGCTTTCCTTCTTGGACTCTCCATATTCTAAATAGCGGATCTCGCGGATTACTGTTATTATTACAAGTGTGTTACAGTGATGGTTAATCGGACAGTGTGTAAGTGTGTGTGTAAAGATAGTTCATAAAGAAAGTGATGCACAGGCGCCATACTTCGAAGAAATTTGGTTGGTTCGTCTAATTGAGTACATAGTGAGAAGATTCAGTTTTTGTTTAAATCAAAATAACCAGAACTAATTTAAGAATATTAAGCTAGTATCATTATATAATACCTACCGAGTTATATACAGTTTCATACACTTCTTTATCTAATTGCATAAATAGGACCACAACAGATTACTAAGGTTTGCAATTATATGACATTATATTACTGTTTATTATTTTCGATATTTTGTGGTAAACCTAGTATTCATATTTCATAATATAACGATACGAGATAAGCTAAGAAATAAAAAAATACTTACGCGTCAAAACGATACAGTCAAACTGTCCATTATGCAATAACACCCCATCATAAGAAATAGCAGCTTTGAACACTCCCGCCTCAGGAAAACATAAAGACACGCTCACACGCTGATTCACACTGTCATATTCGAATTGGGCAGCTGACGATAGGGACTTGTCCACCTCACCACCAATCGGAGATATTTCTATTGAAAAGCTCTGAAATATATACGAGATTATTTAGTATTTTGATTAACAAAATATTGAAAACCAAATCGAACTATCAAAAAGCTTTCGCTGTCAAAAACTGACATTAACGTTTCGACGTACAGATTCTGTCGAAACGTTTAAGGCCACAGGTAACCTATCGGTCTATTGAATACAGATTAAAATTGATTACTTTCGGTAACGGTAATCGGCTTTGGGTACGGTTACTTAATATTCTAAATATATTGTTCGAAATACATTGTATTAATTTTATAAAATTGATGAGGGTGATGCCAAATATTTACGCACGGCCGATCGACACATTTTTTGATAGTCATTGTTGAGCTTCTTTCGGGTTACGTTTTCTCGTGTATCTAGCATTTTTTATTTGGATAATACATATATACTTTTTGTTAATTATAGTTGATTATAGATACGTCGACTATTAAAAATTGTATAGTGAGTGTTTAGTGCGTGTTTAAGAACTATTGTGAGGCAAGGTATCAATTATCATCAGTCTAACCTCTTTTTGTGCCCATACTAACACTAATCCAAATCCTTACGGCTGATAATATATGTGTGCCTATTTTCCTGTAAGGAGACATTGACGAGGTATGTACTCAGGACGTATTATTTTAATTTGAATTGTGTATCGACGGCCACCGAACCGTTCTTTGTGGTACATATATTTTTTACCTTAGCATCATCAGTGGCAATAGTCGCAATGTTGTCATAATGGTCCCTTGGATGTACGTGTAAGGCCCGTGGACGTCCAGCAGCGCAAACGAGTGCGGCCGGGTCACGCCCTACTCTGGAGCGACGTGCTGCCACGCCCCCGGCTATGAACCACTTGCGAAAGGGACCGCATGCTGCTACCGCACCACCTTAAATAACACATTATTTCTTTCTTTACTCGGTTTCATCAATTTCTTATAAGCAAGATTCACCGCGTTCCATGGCTATAAAAGTGAAAACACACACAATCAAACAAATGCTTTATACCATATACCATAATTTTTTTTAATGAGGACATAGTTAACATATATACCTTTAGTAGGAAAACAATTGACGAAAACTGTTTCTGCGCACTAGACAACTTACAAGGTACGTATTATAGTACACCGCCAATAGCCGCGAAAGTAGGTCCAATGTAAGAATACTAACCTATCATAACAGCTATAACATAGACTCCAGCCGTTCGTACTGTGAATTTGACGCGAGCGGTGTGCGCAAGCGACGGTTGACCGGAACCTAACTCCATTACTGCTGTTATCTGTTATAAATAGCAATTTCCAATTAGTTCATATATTAACTGCTATGTTGAAATAATATGATAATGATATTTCTGGATGACCTTTTGAATTAGGAAAATTACTTCATAAGAATATACGCATGGAGAACGCTTGATGTGTACGTTGCGTTTTCAAAAATATTTTTCCGACAAAGCTTCTAAGTCATATCATATTTAGCTGTCATGAATAAAGTGCTTAGATATTTCATTAATATCGCTTATAAATATTAATATATCAGTAAGTAACATTTGTGAAATAATTACCATATTTTTTTGAAGTTATACTTCTTTAAGAAACGATTCTTTAAGATAAGATTTTACGATGCGCGCGCACCGTGACACAAAATTAACAGAATAAATACATAATTTAAATTGCAATGGACATAATTTAAAAACAACATGCGAATAATAATAGAATTTATGTTACACTTAATGTAAGAGAATAATAATAAATATTTATTTATTTAATTTTTCCCTTTTTTTTATACTTCGAAATAATTTCTCACATAACAGTAATAATTTATACAAGAAACACAGTTTGTAACAAGTAAAAGTATTGAAACATCATGTTTTAATTATTTTGAATTACCTTCCTAGTCCCATGAGAGATGTGTACAGTGAGGTCATCAGTATCGCAAATCGGATAGGGATGTCCATTTCTTTGGTAGCAGTGGACCGTGAAGCACATTGTGTCGCCAACTGGATGAGGTTCCTCCCAGCCCCACTCCACCTTACCAACACTTCACACTTTATTTTTAACGAGGAGAGATAAACCAAAAAGGAATCTTTCAAAAATTATGAAAAAGAAAAGTGTGACTGACAACGAAATTTGCATAGAGTCTGGCTAATGAAAGATAATTGAATTATTTGAAAACTTTCGGATGGCAACACAGAATGTCATTGAATTTCTTAGGTTAGTATGATGTATTGTCTTGATACTTCGTGCAATTACTCATTTATATTTCTATTATATATTTTTTCCGAATAGTTAACAGGTATAATAGCCTAAACTTTGTTTTGTTTGATAGAATATTTCGTTTCTTTTGCAGGATTTTGATTATTCCTAATAAAGTTGTGTTTTATAATAAATATAGTTTTAGTTTTCCAGGCAATGCTAGTCATTTTAAGTATCAATAGTAAAATACTAAATACGTATAGTATTTAATTTCATAGAAATACAGTTACTATCGATGTAAAAAATAATAAAATAAAATCAAGTATCAAGTAAGTTTAATCCACAAAATATATCAAACTTTTAGGGATACCATACTAAAAAAAATTGAATTTCCCGCGCTTTTTCGTTATCTTCGTTCATTAGCCAGACTCTATACGTTCGTTAGTACGTATGATCTTCATGAATTATTTACGTACATGCCTATGTACTAACATATCATTCTCCATGTCTTCAGGCGTAAGATGCTGCAGCCACTGTTGATCCGTGACCAATATTGATTATTGCAAAGTAGAAAATTATTGTTTTTTTTTTTTTTATTGTAAATTGCATGGTTTTTTTTAATCTAGTTTGTTTTTTTTTTTACTTTAAATGTTTAAGTTATTTTCTCTTCTTCATTGTAATGTTTCCCTTTAAATGTTTTGCACACTTGTTATTGATGCATATGCATGTATCTTGTTTTCTATGTTATGTGTTCTCTGTAAGTGTTTGTATGTGTTTCGTTAGTGTGCCTTTTAAAATAAAATAAAATATCAACTATACCCAAATAAGTAATTGATATGTCAGTACATAGCGCAGTTATATGTTATATGGTAATGAATTGTGACAATCCAACTAAATCAGGGTGAAACCTCAAATTCACTATGTGGAACCTGCCCACTGAAGTAATTCCGAACAAATTCGACTTAGAGCCCTTAAAGAAAAGAGCGTACCATTTTTCTGGTAATGTGAGTGTCCATGGGCGGTGTAACTTAACATCAGATGAGCCTCCTGCCCGTTTGCCCTTAGGGTGCGTCCACATCTGGCGAATATGCCGCGAATGTGGAGCTCGCGAGCAGTTTGCGAGCTGCGCGCGTGCATTTTTGTTCGTACGCAGCTAGCAAACTAACTTATATATAAAAAAAATAACAATCATTATTTTACTCCTACTCCATAAGGTAGACACTTTGAGAATTACATTTCATAGTTTATAAACAAATTTCGAGGGTATTACACGAAAAAGTCAATATGTCCTTCAATTAAAAACATAAATCAAAGAATTTGCTATATCAAATTAGAAATAGGTTTCAGTGTTAATTTAAATACATTAATTTAAGAAGTACCTTACAACTGGGCGGGTGGAGATATTTTCCAGTGACATACTGCAGCAAAGAGTGCTTGGCTTCGGGGGCCAGCGAAGGCTGCGTCATGGCAGCCAGGGTCACCAGACCACAGACCGACACTGATACTATCAACATACCACCTGTAATATAGCCCAGTCTTGGATTAATTTCAGGCAGAACTTTTATGGTCACATCCTAGGGGATGGGAATCGTTCACCATTTTGATTTTTACGTGCCTTCAACAAAACTTACCAAGAAAGAGTAGCACCTTAATATCTATATTGTTTGACTAACTCGACAAGGCTATGAAGATATGTTTGGCTTTTAATGTTTCCGGACTGTGAACTAGGAACTTTATTTAAAATTTGTTTAATTTAGATACTATTTTGGAAAAATAAATGTACTAGAAAATAAATTGTAATGTGAACGTATAGTAATTTCTTACTAAGTAACTAATATTTTACATTTTTAAGAAGATTGTATAAGTAATCGAATACTCTTATTCACAAATAAGTCTTATTAATTAATTACGGCAAAATTCTGTCCCTTTTCAACACAACGTGGATGGAATTTGTTAGAAAGAGAAAACGAGTGTAAGAGTTGATATAGTATGAGACAAGTTAAGCTTTTATAATTACCGGAATATATTTTATGTCTTAAAATCTCTTACCCCATGTCCAAGCGTCCTGATGCTTGCTGCTCTTAACCACGGTGTTCCATAGCTCGTTCTTCAACGACAGCAGCTCTTCCTTGCCCGTGGGCAAGCTTTGGCGGGCAAGAGACCACGCATTGAAATCCTTCGAATCAATCACATGACGCGCTATTGAATCTTCCAGCCAGTAAACGTCCTCTAAGGAGGATACATCCAGGCTGAGTAATCTGAAAAATGGACAATAATTTGTGAAAAGCGACTAGGTATAGTTACTTTGTGCTTCGTACGTCACCTGTCTTTCGAGAGCATAGAACAGGCGACAGGCAAGAGGCTCACCAGATGTTAAGTGATACCGCCCATGGCCCAAAACATTCTTAATCTTCTCTTTTAATCTCTTTTACGACTTTTAATTAATACCGTCATTTTGTAGAAGTGAAACTTAATGTTACGTGAACTAAGCTTTTATTATTTTACTATACTTTTGGTTTTGTTCATACAAAAGAATACCATTGCCATTACTTGCGACCCTTGTTGAACAGCAATTATCGGCAAAGCGAGTGACATGTCCTGTCATTAAATTGGATTGGGGTCAATGAGTACTCAAATCTCTAATTATCCATGCCCAATTTGACCTGCGTTATACTTCATATGGTAGGCTAAATTAACAGTGTTTTTGGAAAGGTAGCGATTTTAAAATAAATTTAAGAGAAAAATATTCGTTGTATTTAATAAATATTTACATTCGAGTGTCAACAATAGTAAAAAAACTCATCGTGACTGGCAGAATGTAGGGAACCGATCCCTTACTCCTTGGACCGATCAAGTAAAGCCCCCCATAGGTCTCTTACTATCTTCCAGGCAAAGAGGATTGCCGAAGACAGCCTTCAGAAATGAAGCGTGATTTATGAAGTCAACAATGAGCCTTTCAGATTTTTTACATAAATAACGCCAAAATTAATGTACTAGCTTAAACAACCATCTTAAACGTTGCGTAACCCAGAGTTGAGCAGACACGACGCTGGATTTGTTCATAACTTTACGTTATAGATAAATAATTGACCATATATCGACCATAGTCATGTCAAGATATTTTATATTTCCGACGTTCCGATAGTTTTCCGATGACTTGTTGCAGCTTAGAATGATGGGCAAATTTAAGGCAAGAGACGTGCTGGTAAATGGTAAGTCGTGGTTGCGAAACGTACAGAGACCACCATCACATCCGCCGAGGATCTTTTCAGACCAGCGCAAAGATACCCGGCAATTCAAGTTGCTAACAGCCAACCTTTAGTTATAAACTGGCACTTGAAGAAGAAGATATATAAGTCGGAGCTGAATCGCCACTAAGCTAAAACAGCTGTCAAAATAGATTATAGAGCAAACAAAATGAAAACATATTTTCCTAGTTTCCATAAAATTTTGAAAAAATTAAAACGTATAAAAAATTCAATTTAAAAGTCTGGTGTAAAATTAACACCAGCAGACCGCTTCATCAATGAAACTGCATTAAATATTTTCTAAAAGCTTCGCAATTAAAATGGAAAAGTATTATTCGAAGGCGAGGTCGCAATTTATATTTTTCGTTCTCATCAAGTTTTTTTCATTAAATGAATAAATGAAAGTTTCGCGCTCTCTTGTCTGCATTAAGTAGTTTATTGCGTGGAATAATGATATTGTAGATGTATATGTACACTCGATGCTATCAAATACAGAGAGAAAAGAAATAAAAGTAAAATATTTTGGAGTTAGTTAGCTAGGCATATCATTATAAACACCTAGATCTACATTTGAATAAAAAAAAACTTTATTCATGCCAGAAACATAGTTGTGGCATAAAATTCATTTATCGCTAGTCCCTACACGAGCCCCTGTGTTGTGAGTAACTAGATTATACAATAATACGTAGTACATGGTGCACATTTTTGTTAAAGAAAAAGTACCTAGTCTTAGTGTTACATATAATCAGACAAAAGTCGTATAAGACCTTATGAGATAATGGATGTGTGTGCGTATGTATTTGAGAGTTGTTATAAGCATGTGCTGTGTATGTGTTAGTTATTGGACTTCGGGTCATGACAAAATATGTAGAATCGAAAACGTAATTTTTATGTCTTTTGTGAGTTTATATCTGAATAGTATATAGTATATATATGAAACAGATTTAGACTTATAAACATAATTTAGCGCTTAACTAATGTATAGACCTTGTTGACCCATAGTAGTCAGCCATTATAAATACTTATTATGCAAGAGGTTACTCGGACACTTCAAAGAGGGTAGAACCAAAAAGCGAAACCAAAAGTTCAAAGGTATACAACAGACATCGTTCTTATGCAACCAGCTTTAATACTAACGTTCATTTCATATTCCCAAAGCATGAAGATAAATTGTTATGAAATCGACTGGCACTGGTAATTGCCGAGTCATGCTTCGCTCAATTTATTTAATTTATCTACAGATTGCATGATTTATTATTAGTTTCATACTAGAAGACTGTAACTAGTGATTTGAATTGAATAAAATTTTTTTTTGAATAAACCGCTGTTTCGCATGCTTTTTTTTTAATTTTGTTTTTAAAGGACATTAAATATTATTGTTAATTGTTATTACGCATGTGAGCATTAACAAATATCAATTCATTAAAACAAATGTCATCTTAACAAATTATTATAGATAGAAATATATTCTTCTGATTTGTGCTATGTTAATTAGGCCATTTGAAAGTTTACCATATATCCAATCCATAGTTGTTATTTCACTGACCTGTGATTTCATATAAGACAAATTATTGTCTATCACGTAATTTATTACGTGATGATTGTATCGTTTATTATTTATGGATGACTCTGATTAGATCGTAAAGTAATATAATGAAGCATTTTACTACCATCGAACATAGCATAATTAAATTTCCACAAAATAAACGACTACACTTTAGTATAAATAATGACGTGTGTGTGGGGTGGTGAATATTACAAGGTGGCGAAAGCGAGAGGGGTAGCGACCGTAGCAAATAGAGCTTTTTTTAGAAAAGCAAAAGATAAACCACTCCTTATATGGAAATTGTATTCGTTTTTACAACAAACTCCCAAGCGTAATTAGAGAATTATCACTAAATAAATTCAAAGCCCTCGTTAAACGAAAATTAATCAATAAAGCTTTTTATAAATTTGAGGAATACTTAAATGATCCTAATCCTTGGCGATTAAAAAGAGTAGCGGAAAGTTTCTTGCCAGTTCTTCTTACCCGCTCTACGCCCTTGACTTGCGAACTGGTAGTAAATATAAATTTACAATTAATTTAACTTCTTTCTGACGATTCATAAGTGTACTTGTTTACCTATATGAATAAAGATATTTTTAAGTTTGAGTTTGCCTCGGGTGTAAATCGTACCCTAATTTTGTTATTAACCCTAACTCAGAAATCGAGCCGACATCATACCCACCACCATTGTCCCGATATCGCCACTGATTTTAGAGCTTTAAGTCGATTTCGGAAATTCAGGGGGCATCTGGTTCTACATAGTGGTGGTGCTTGGCAAAACCTGCCATAAAAATCGCTCAGTTGTGGAACGACGGACGTCGAGGTAACACGGGTGGAGTTTCGTATTCTACTTCAACATCCGTAGATGATGAGATGAGATCTGTGGTCTCAACCTACTCCTAAGAACGGTCTTTATAAATAAAAATTTGTTTCGCTAGATGTTTCACCTGACGGTAAAACAGCTTATCATTATCGTGCCTTTTAAGTGTGGACAAGTATTACATAAAAACCTAACGACAAGCAGAATTTTTAGTGTCACTTGAATTTTTACTTGATTGACGATGTTATTATGCAGGCAGTATAACAGCCACTTCAGAATTTACGATGAGAAATGTACGAATAAAATATTTGCAATCGGATCCGACAGAGGTATTAAAATCATTCAAGTGCCGACTCAAAGCAAATAATGAATACGTAAGCGAATGTTTCTATAAAAGATTCAATACAAATTTTCTGATACTTTAACTTTTGCAAATACCTTAAGCTGTGAAAATTTTGTTCTAGGAAATTCATTCAAATAGCTCATCTAATTTTACTACCATATATATAAATTATTAATTAAGTCAGCGTCAAAACAAATGACTATAGCCGCACCAATTTCCTGTTTTGTTGAGTAACTGGACCACTTATTAAGACTACCTAGAGCTACTTCTGAGGGCTTCTACAGGGACGTAGGGGCAATTTTAAAAAAGCCGACAACGCACTCACGAGCCCTCTGGCATTAAGTGTCCATATGGGCGGCGGTATCACTTAACATCAGGTGAGCCTCCTGCCCGTTAGCCCCGTGTTCTATATATAAAAAAAAATAGTAAAATAAGATTTATACTCGTAAGATACTATTAAAGGTTCAATATATTATTATAAAACGTACTTGTTTCCCGCCACCGTCATTTATATTTTTAGAGAGAACAGAGGCGCAGGTACGTTTAAATATCTGGGTGCGTCCACATCTGGCGAATATGCCACGAATGTGCAGCTCGCGAGCAGTTTGCGAGCTGCGCGCGTGCATTTTTGTTCGTGCTCCGCTCCTGCGCCGCCCGCGCGCAAAACCTAAGCGCCGTACGCGATAAGCGTACGGGCGGCGAGCTACTGACTACTGAGTCTGTAAACGGAACTGTAAGGGCGAGGACTGAGTGCGCGCGAGCCTTGCATGAGTTGCGCTAAAGAGGCGCACCAAACCATTGCCGTGACTGCACGCGCGCAGCTCGCAAACGGCTCGCAAGCTGCACATTCGCGGCGCATTCGCCAGATGTGGACGCACCCTTAGGTATTAAACGTGTTCAATATTGTCCCAATTTCAACTTAACAATTCTGAACTTTCCCTAAAGTTCTATCATCGCAAACTTTGTAAGTTCCGGGACATCAGTTCGAACAAGCCGATAACAAGCAGGCAGCCCGCACTGCGACAGTTTTGCATAATCTTGGAAATCTTGAAATCCGAATGGTTCAAAGAACATGTATGCCTAAATACATTTATCTGTATCTCAAAGTATTCTGTACCAGGAAATTTAACCGTGTTTTGTTTTTTAGAGATAACAGACTGCCGTAAGCTACAACATTAAATTGAGGACTCGTACAATGAAGTTTCTCGACGAAGATTGCATTTGAGTACTAATCACGTTTATCATTTAAAAATAATAACTAAAGAGATAACGCTCACTTGCTATACACATGCTGCAGTGATCTTGTGGCCAGCCACTGTCGTAGCACCAGTTTCTGCTGCAGCACCTGAGCAGCGCGGCGCAGGCGTTTCTCCTCTGCAGCTGGTAGCTCGGGCAGCCGGTCCAAGTGATCGGGAGACGCACATCCCGACAACGTTGAGATTCCTTAAACATTACAAAATTTGTTGTTAACCATTGTTGTTGGTAACCTTAAGGAATACTGTCAAAATCCAATACTTTTTTGAGTCTCAATTACCGCTCAGCTTCAACTCTTATCTCTAATCTGAATCTCAGTGAGGACTTTAGGGATATTAAAACTATTTTTTTGAGAATATGTGTTTAAATCGTTTTAAATTATTATCCTATTAAAATACATGCGGAATCGAATCAAGTTGCTGATATTTGTTATATGTATTTATTATTATACCTACTCTTAATATTAAATTATAGGTAGTCAGGGACGATACATATTGGCGAGTACTCCAAAAGTATAAAAGAAAATCTAATAACATTTCCAAACTAACGTCAAGCTGTCAGTGTCTGAGGTAGTAATTTTTCAAGAGTTCTTAAAGAAGTATGTGTGCCAACAGAGATTAGAAAATGAAAAATGTTTCGTTTTTAAATAAAATATTGGTTCATAACTTTTAATACAATAAATACTCTAATGAGTTTAAACAAATACGAACACATTGATCAAAATAGCACGAGGAATATGAAATAATTTACATAGAAATTTATAATGTAATTTTAAATCACATTAAATTATATATAAAAGCTTTAGCAAGAACGGTACAGAACAAAGGCAAAGAAATAGTTAGCTTTATTACAAAAGGGTTTGTTGTTGGGTCGTAGCCTAGCAACGAATTCCAAGGCTCTGTTGGCAAGGTCTATTAGCTTTCAACAGTTAATTTACTGAAAAGAAAGGGAACAAAGAGATACATTTGTTTCGAAGAGTAATAGTAGTTTTTAAATATAATTTTAATTGTATTTTTTAAATTTCTATTATTTTTTGTGAAACTTATGTTTATGATAACGTAAAATTGTAAACACCGTTAGATTGTAATCTATCTCGCGAGATTATAAACTGTCGAAAGATTGTGAACCTCAGCTTACTGCTTACAATTTAACGTATTATTATTCGGTAGATTGTACTACACTAACTTAGTTATCATTCAAACTTCTTTGGTCAATTACAGATTAATTTTACTTTCCAACAATTTCATATAACTACCGAATAATAATACGTTAAATTGTAAGCAGTTCGTTGATTTGACATTTACGTTAATTGTCACACATTTTAGATGTAAGATTTTGTAAAATAATTAGTAGATTAAGTACTGTGTGTGATGTCGTAAGCTTAATAACTAAATAAAAAAATAAATAGGTTTTTATTAATCTTACAATCTTCACACTTGAGTTATGGGTATTATGATTAAATTAAATGTTTATCAATAACTTATGATATCATATAATTTCAAGTGCCAGGTACTTGTATAATCAAAGGTTGACGTATATAACAAAGAAAAGAATAAACAGTATAATCAGTGACGCAGACAGAAGCACGTAGACATCGGCAATATTCATTCGTAGCCGCTCTTCGTAGCTCTACGATGAAATATCTCTCTCTCTCTAGGTCGGTAACTCATATCTGAGTATCATGGTCAGCTGTATAGTAAGATCTGGAGCGAATAATTTTCTCGAGCAATATCGATTCTGCGCTTCTTTTGCAACGGTGTTGGCGAACGTCCACGCGATCGGTGTTGCCAATCACGGTGAGCTCCTAGGTTCTCGTTACCCCTACGCATTGTGTGACCAAAGTAAGAAATTCAAAGTCTAATTTTTGAAAGGAAGATATATCGTTCGTTTGTTTGTATGTATTTCAAAATATTACTGGAATTTTATACTTTAATGTACTAGCAACAGATGTCTTAGCTATGAACATTCAATTCGATTGGAGGCAAAATAAAAAATCAATTTTCCTTGGCCACATGAAAAATGGTGGAACTGTAAATGCAAATAATCTCTTCCGTGAACAAAAATTTCCTAAGAATTTTTAATTCCATAAGAAACTTTTAAAAACACGAAAGGGAAAAACATGAATTCGTTTTTATAAACTCACTTTGTTGTACATACTATATAGTTTCGTTATTATGTCTTTAATAAAGCGTTATTATACACATATCGTGTTACCTCGCACTTAGGTCGATATGTATCACGTAAAGTCTAAAATATGTTAACTACTAACTAACTAGATCTTATATCTTAACGTTTGTATAAAGTTTTTTTTTATACATCTGTCTTTACTAAGACACATGGAACATTACGATCTAGCCTAATTTAAGAAAAATAAGTAATTTAAGTCTAACCTAATTTACTAATAAAATTTAACATAAGAAAGTGTCCAATGACACTACTTACAGTAAGGGAAGATGCTCTGTTCTTGTGTTCTAGTTTATATAAAGTAAAGTTAAATATATCTTTATCTAATATATAAATCTCTCGTGTCACAATGTTCGTTCCCATACTCCTCCCAAACGGCTCGACCGATTCTTATGAAATTTTATATTCATATTCAGTAAGTCTGAGAATCAGCCACTATTTTTCAAACCCCTAAGTGATAAGGGGTGTCCACTGTCCACCCCAAAAAAAATATTCTTATATTTTGGATATTTTTTTTATGAGAGTCACTCCTCTACGATCAACCCCTATTATATTATTATAGTAGGTAGTTAGTTTTTCTGAACTAATTAATGTTTCCTAGAAATAATATACGTGGCAAAACAACGTTTGCCGGGTCAGCTAGTTTAACATATATTTTTTTAAAGGGACGCCATTCAAGTGTCAGCGTCAACTAAAAACCAATTTCGACACGCAAGCTTACGAAGCCACTTAATAAAGCAACCTTGCGTCTTGTTTTGAGCTTATCTTAATAAGTATATATGTATGTATATCAATTACGCGTCTGTCCGCTAAGGACTATCCTAAACTACTTAACCGATTTCATTCAAATTTCAGTTTGATCTAACTTAAAGATAGGATAGCTTACATCTTAATTTATAGATCATTATTATTTTATTGCAAATTATTTGTTTATTATTAGACAGTCACAATTCTAACAGATGGCGCTGTGTTGAAAGTACCACCGTTTCACATAAGCTATAATTTAATGGCATAACCACCAAATAGCATGTAGTAGACTGGTATTCTCCTGCCGTTTCCCTTTGAATAGTTTACTATTCTGTAATACATATAACAAAATCTTAGCCACAGCAACGCTTGGCCGAGTCTGCTAGTAGTATATAATTATTTATTTGCCAAAAGGGTTTGTATGCAGATGTTATACAAAACATAAGGCAACCGGTTTGGCATGAATTCATCACATTAAGATTACATCAACATGCTATAACCTACTTAGATAACTCCACCACAGTTATGGTCATTACTTATTACGCTTGGTATACCTCCTTATTTAAAGCAATGTTCTAAAGCTTTCTACATATGTGAAGCAAAAAAAGTGTGTGTGTACAAAGTACACATGTCAGAAGTGAAACTTCAGTGGCAAACTAATCTTGAAGTGTTGTTCATATTTATACAAATCTAAAAGTTTAGATTTCCGATACTTAGAGGGACGGAAAAAGGAAGATATGTTAGGAATTTAATGAATTTAATTGTCATTAAAATATTAAGTGTCGAATAATAAATAATAAATAAATAATAAAAAGTTTCACTTCAATAATGTGACGGTAATTTTTTTTCCAACGCCGATAAAGAAGTTTGACTTCAAAAAGGAACATGGCGCGTAACCGAAAAACGTGACGCGTAACGAAAAAATGTTACACTAAATTTTTTTCCAACCCCGATAAAGAAGTTTCACTTCAAAAAAGATGCAGTGTCAGTACTCTGTGTATAGTGCATAAAACACTGGTATAGGAAACAGGGGCTATAATCGATAGCATAGGGTATTTACATTTGACCCAATTAAAATGCGGACTCGGCCCAGATTTTGTTTTTGCGAAGCTTAACTACTATGTCGATGCAATATTTTCATTAAAAAATATTAATTGAAGATGATTTCGTAATGTGCTGCATTAATAAAAATATAATTAATGATTGAGAGTCACTATGAAAAATATTGAGAAAATTGAACCCAAATTAAATGTAATTACATTTGAAAATCTTTTTTTTTTACCTTTTTCGCCAAACGTTATACTGAATTATATTTTTATTGTAAACAATAATAAATAAAATAAATAAATCAGTGGCGCTACAACCTCCTTAGGTCTTGGCGTCAGATTTCTGAATCTGTTCCATGATCATTTTTAAATCTAATAGGCAAGTAGGTGATCACTGATCAGCCTCCAGTGCCTGACACACGCCGTCGATTTTTTCACCGTTCGAGCATATGTTAAATGCGCACATAGAAAGAAAGTCCATTGGTGCACAGCCGGGGATCGAACCTACGACCTCAGGTATGAGAGTCGCACGCTGAAGCCACTAGGCCAACACTACTCTACAAACAATAATAAGTATGAAGAAATGAAAACATAACTTCTATAATAAGCATAAGATTAATCCAACTGTATTTTAAATCGACCTCATTTTAAAAACATTATCTCGAGAAATAAGGTTGCTACGTGAAGTCTTTTGTAATCAATCTACACAGATAGGATAATAGCCCAGTCAACAATAACCAGCTAACAATGGATGCTCCCAGTTTCTCATATACTTTATTGTACTAAGTTACATTGACAGCCCCAATCGATTCGACCTGTTGCTTGAATTGGGACACCGGGGCCTGCGACCTGCATTCCCCCGCCCAATCCTCCTGGGAACCTATCTACATACAAAATGCAGTCCAATTTCCATCACAGCGTAACAGACTACTACTGCGGTCATTCTTGATTGTATATTTTGAATTAAGAACATGCTAATACTGTACTCGGTATTATTTTTAGACTTACTAAACTCCTATAGGATCCTTTGTTCAGTAAAATGGTTTTTGCTCGACCCGTACACAAAGGCTCTTAGTCTCTTGGTATAGTATAATCATGAAAATAAATTCTTTGTATTTCTGGTGTGCCCTCAATTTAACGACCACAACATTCATTAAAATTAATTAATTTCAATGCCGAAGCCAAACAAAGACTTTAAACAATGAGAAACGTAAAATACATCGAGGCAGCGTTAAAAACTTAAGCCCCACAAAAAGTCGACAATAAATCCCCGAAGAAAGTCTGATTGTCCAACTGCATAGCGTGTTGGCTCGCCGCCAGGGATCCCCATTATGCCCCACACACTCCACTGCAATTGATCACTTGTACTTTTCCCAAATGCGAAACGTCAACGAGGGTTAGGCGTTTCGTTTTTTAGCTCCGGCACAATAGAGGCTATATTGACGCGAACATTTGCGTATGTCTGTCTGAGCGAAGGTAGCTCTTTACCTATACTCAGGTATCGTTCCTTTTAAGGGTTTTTCTTGTTGCCGAATGCTCTCGCGTAGGTCTACCATTTTCTTTACTAGATATCAATCGCAAACCTTTGTTTTATGCCAAAGTTTTATAACTGTTCATATAAACAACTTTTGTGTGATTTCATTTGCAGGTATTTATAAAATCGTTTAGTTTTGACCAATTCGACTTAGGGTCGCCTTCAAGAAAAGAGCGTACCAATTCTTGATAGGCCGGCAACGCACTTGCGAGCCTTCTGGCATTGTGAGTGTCCTTGGGCGGCGGTATCACTTAACATCAGGTGAGCCTCCTGCCCGTTTGCCTCCTATTACATTTTAAAAAAAACCAAGGTTATACTGATACTTATACTACCTTTAAATAAATCCGGCTGCTTTACAGAACCAAAGAAGTTCTCGGCTGGTTATAATTACACCCGCACTTGCGATGTTATAAAACAAGTAATAGTAATTACGTAGTCTTAGGTATAAAGCGCTTCTATGAACTAAATGTTTCATGTTTGAGGTCCAAATTACTGCAATTATGTTCATGAATGTGCAATTTGAGTCGGTTTTGCTAGATATTTAGTTTCACGACGAAGGTTAAATAAAAGAGCTATTAAAATAGTTTAATACGATATATCTACAATACGAACTTGCGTTTATTAATACTTTATCGCAACAATAGCTCACCACTCTTATGCAAACGGTCACTTCATACTTAACCATTCAAAAACCATATTTCAAATTACACAAATGCCAGCATTTTTTTAAAGTGTATGCAATAGGTGATGCAAAAAGATTTTTTTATATCTAGAAACTTCTATTCTCATCTAAGTTATATATTTTTTTAATTCAAATTAATTTAGCTATAAAAAGGTTCTTTAGTCAAATTTTACATCGTTCACGCATCTCCAATAAATGAAAGATAGATTTTTACGTAAATAGGACGTCTATGACAAAACACTTATAATGGCACAGAGTAATAATGACGAAACTAAGATCCGGTGTCGCATCCGCGTAGCAGCAGAGCTTTCAGAAAATAGAGACCTACTTGACCCCACTTAATCGCACTTGAAAACGACTTCTTTTAGTTTTTCACAAACCACAACAACTTCTGAGGTTTCATTTAAACTTTATAATATACTAGCTGGCCTGGCGAACATCGTACCGCCTAACAGTCGATTCTTTATTTTTTTTAAATACTTATTCTGCTATTCGGGACACCGGTCTAGCTAGTAAGATAAAAAAAAGAAAGTTGATAAGACAACAAATAGATTATGTCAAAAAAAAAATTACCTTCCCGGAACCCCTCCACTAACATTTGAACTTTATGTTATGGTTTTAAAGTTCAAATTGACTTTTAAGTATTATTACGAATATTTAGTATGGGAATATAGATAAGTGTTGTTTTTAGACTTTTTCACTCATTTTTTTTAATTTTTTTCTCCGTAAGAACCATCCCCGTAGTTCAAGGAATATTATAAAAAAAAATCAGACAAATCGGTCAAGCCGTTTTCATGTTATGTCGTGACAACGGAAAACGGGTTTCATTTTTATATATATAGATTTAGAAATACAGTTACATATTAAATTACTTTTGATCCCCATACCTGTAACATTTTTTGGTATACGAAACCTATAAGGATATTCATTAAGGCCCAAGACGGTTCCAGAACTTTGAAGCAACCCTAAATTTTTACACAACAGCTGTTATTGACCAGCTGGAGTAAAGTTTGCAAATTCTTTGTCGTTTTGAGATCAAAGTTTATAAGTACATGATATTAACAAAGGGTTACCTGAAAACTGTGAGACGCTGGATAATATCGACAATCCTGAATGCCGACTGTGAGATGGATGAATCATTCCAATAGAACAAATTTCCGAATCTTCGAATTGCCACATTATGTATATAAATTATGTCCACTTTCGATAGAAAGAACGAATTTAATTAGCTTAAATAATGTTACTGAAAACTTTGTTTAATTGGTAAGGTTTATGTCTTTATTAGTTTGTTGTTGTCAAGTAAATGTTTTTCATTAGAAAATAATTAAAATCGGTCATATTTGATGTACACGACGAACAGAAGAACCTGGTATGCGCGCGCCGCAACGGTTGGAGCGCGACTGGGGTTTGCCCTGGGCGGCGGGTGGCCGCGGCGGTCGGTACCGAATACCCTCTTACCTCCTCTTATCTTTGTTTGGGGGTTTGTGGTTGTGGGTGGTGGGTGACGTCACACGCTATAACATCATCGTGTTATATTGCGCTCTGAACTATTTCACATACATATATCCATCCAAATCATGTATTGTACAGTGAAATAGTTACCTATATACCTATATAAGTTATAATAATATATATGTAAATATAGTTATGTTATTTAGGAATTTTTTCCTAAAAGTATGTTTGTTTTTCAAACAATCCCAATTCTTATCTCGAAAACTTATTTTAAACTACATAAAATTTATTTAAACTTAAAATAACCAAATTATGTTGTATATATTATATATACAATTTTTCATTTTAAATATTTTTATTAAATTGAAGTTGTTAATTAGATAATATTTAGGTTTTGAGATATGTCAGAACCTTAATAAATCAGTAAATAGTATTATTGAAGGACATACAAAAAATAAAAATAACATTAATATTTTTCAATCCTGAGTTAAACCAACATAGGCGGGGAATAATACAGAGTAGGGTAACCTAGGGTAGGGTTAGGGTTAGGGTAGTAGGACTCCTTTCTCCGCAATTAGACTCGTAATTGGTCCGTTGTGCGTACTAGGGTAACCTATCCCAGAATCCTACATTTCCCATCCCAAGATATCGAGTTATTGAGTCCACTGAACCAGGAACCAGGGCCCCCAAGTTATATGCTAATTCCTAGCAATGTTAGTAACAGTAAGCTACGCTTAACAGCAGATTAACTCAAACAGAAGCAGGGACATGGCAAATATATGAATAATAGGACTTAGTGTAATGATAGTGGGTAAGGATACTACCTAACTATTTACTGTGAAACAATCTGCCATCCCATCATATTAAATTTACATATTTATACTACTTCATATAATATAAGTTTTGGTTGTTTAGTTGAACATGGTAATATCTAGCATGAAATCACAATTATTTAAAAAAACATAACCCTACAACCAATTTTTTTAACCTTAAGTTATAAATGGTAAGCACAAGCACTATTTAAAACATATAAATAGATAGGACTTGATTATATATATATATATATATATATATAGTGATTTTTGTTAACGTATATGACTTAATTTACAAAATATTTGACTAGTCCTTATAAAATAAATTATCTAATTTTCTTAACCATGAAATTGTATTTTAGTTTCTTGAAAAATCCTAAATGAAATTCCTGAATTTTCTTATATAAATAAAGGAATAATATTTATACATACCATAATCTCTAAACAACTTTTTATATTCTCCCAAATCACTCTGTTCAAGCCACTCGTCAACTTGGGCACTTTCTTCAATAAATTCGTTTAATATATCTGTCTTGCCGATTACTATCGCGTATATAACAGTAAACATAAATAGTAATGTTCTTAAATATTGCTTTAGCATTTTTATGATGTTCATTCATAATAATTAAATTAACCAGCTAAATCACAATTAAACAAATATTCCGTGTTAATAAACACGCACGCTCGCTCGCTGACCCATCATCTCTTATTTGACAAACACAGATAACAATTAACACTGAAATGACAACTTGTAAAATGTAAAGTCAGTGCCAGTCGCCAGAGCACAATGTATTTTTTTTTCAATGTTAAGACTAACTACAAAATCCAAGTAATTTGTGTCACCAAAATATCAATTTCATTATTTTTGCTAGCGCATATTATGAGTGGCGCCATCTCTGTATCGCGATACAAATTTATATATTATTTAATATCGATGGCAGGCAACGGCCAACGCCTGGTTTGGCACATGCGCAGTTTTATCCCAGGTTCTCTTTTGGAACAAAATTCCCCATTCGTTTCAGCATTTAGTAGACTATTAATGTCTTAGTTACAATGTCTGAATTAAATTTATAAGATGCAACAATGGATGGATCTTAACGCCAAATAATTAAGATTTATATAGCTTGTATTTTGATACTTCTTTTTACGTAGGTATAGAAAGTTCTTAAAATTATTTTCGGTTTTAAATAAAAAACTAATATATTCAGTAACCTTAATATATTTATATAGAACATGTAACAGACACGTATAAAAACACTTTAACAAAAAATGGTTTTCCCAACCATATCAAAAATATGTACATAAGTATAACTTATAACTCTCTCGAATGAAGGCCCCCAGGAATTCAAGATATAAAATACGACAATTAATAAAATATCCACCGTTGACCTATTAACAAGGCAAAGTAACAAACAAATGTTATTTATATTCACCTAGGTTACATTTCAGTGGTTTCTACCATAATAATAAAAAACTAATATATTCAGTAACCTTAATATATTTATATAGAACATGTAACAGACACGTATAAAAACACTTTAACAAAAAATGGTTTTCCCAACCATATCAAAAATATGTACATAAGTATAACTTATAACTCTCTCGAATGAAGGCCCCCAGGAATTCAAGATATAAAATACGACAATTAATAAAATATCCACCGTTGACCTATTAACAAGGCAAAGTAACAAACAAATGTTATTTATATTCACCTAGGTTACATTTCAGTGGTTTCTACCATAATAAAAAAAATACAAAAAGAATTAAACATTTGATATAATAATCAAGGACTGTCGAATCTGGGTCCTAGATTGATATTGACTATTTCTAGCGTAACAGGATTTTTCTCAATGCTTATGAATCCATGTTGTTTCAATTCTGAAAAGATGAGAGATAGATAGATTAAGTACTCATAATAAATTTTAAAATTTATTATGGGTACATTTGGGTAATGTTGGTGATACTATTTTAAAAAATGTTAAGATTCTAAAATATGGCAATAAGAAAATAATGTAGCCTATTTTTAAGGTGACAATAACACGAAATAAATTTAAAAAAAAAACAAAAAGATTGTCCACACATTCTAAAGTAAAATGCGCATATTAATGCTGTTTTGAAAATTAAATTAAATTTGCCGGTGGTTCTAGTGGGGTATATATCAAATTACTCTTTTATATTACTTTACTTTTGGATTCAAACCAAAGATAAGGATTGCTTACTGCATGTTCAACAAGCCATATTTTTTATTTAGATTATTAGTTTCTTAAGGTGCATGTAAATTTGATAAATTGTTAGTGCAAACTATTTATTTACATGATGTTTCAAATAAAGCCAAGCAATAAATGGGATTATACCAAATACAAATAAATAATTGTCTTTGTTTATACTAACTCAATAACGAGCTAAAGCATTTAGCGGCGGTTAGCCGGCCATGTCCGGGTAAAGCAGGACCCCGCGCGAGAAGTACCATCATATTAAGAGGATCACATCTCGCATCTTTACATTGGAATATTCTGACCATAGTGTTGAATGTTCCCCAATTTTCTCTGAAAAGTTTGGTAATATTACTTTTAAATCTTCAATCGATCACCGAGGAAACAAAGAATTATGTCAAATATCAAGTTTTTTTACGCAACACCCTTTCATAATCCTGTTCGTTATTTTATATCAATAAACTTAAAGTGAATTTACTTTTAGTCCATTGAAAAGTTACATTTGGGGTTGCGTTTTTTAGAGGACGCAATTTTATTTTTTTGATGTGGGGGGGTCAGTGTAAAGCGAAAAACAAGTTTGTGGAGTCGCCACCCTTGTCCCACGGCCGCCATCTTGGAAATAGGGGTTGAAATGGTATTTACGATAGATCTCTTAAACTATTTATTTGATAAAAAAAATGTGTATACATTTTTTGTTGCAAATTAAATTCTCTACAACTTTGGTCCAGTAACTTTTTGACGTAGAACTATATATAAAAAAGTTATAAGCGAAAATCTTCAGAAAGAGAAAAAAATTTATTTAAAATATATTTAAAAAACAAAAAATAAAAAGGACCAATAAATGTAACAATTCAATGGACTATTTAGGTTTAAAAAATTAAATTCTTATGTATTAAGAGAGCTATATTTTTTAAATCTTGAAATAGCGGAAGTGATACCAAAAGATACAAAAAGCGATGGCTAAAGCTTATTATTGGGATCGGTACAGAGCAGTGGCGCTGGTCTAACTTTAGCCTGTCTTTCTTAAAGGGTCCCGGTGGCTTAAGGCTAGCCACCAAGGAGAATAACTATAATCTGTGTACTAACCTAAGTCTGCCCAAAGACATGAGCATTATTTGTCAAGGCAAAATACGAAAATTACGCGTGCACTTTTTTTTTTAGATCAGGGGGCAAACGGGCAGGAGGCTCACCTGATGTTAAGTGATACCGCCGCCCATGGACACTCAATGCCAGGAGGTTCGCGAGCGCGTTGCTCAGCTCTCCTCTTTTCTTGAAGGATCTGATCTTCCTTCTTGAGATTTCAATGTCATTACACAATTTAGCCAATTTTAAGAACCCTAGTGGACCACTAAGAAGAACTAGCTAACCATAAACCCTTCAAGAAATGTTTATTATATTCTTAATAGACCGGCAACGCATACGAGCCGTTTAAGTGTATAACTTAACACTAGGTGCTATAAAAATAGTGACCTATCAAGTTGTGCTGTACAAGCTCAATGTAGGGCTGACATATTTTGAAGTTATACTTCTTTAGGCGCGTTATGAAAAATTGATGAGAGTGAAATTTTACGATGCGCGCGCACTGTGACACAAAATTAACAGAATGAAGTCGCCCACGGAAAATGCTACGGCATTGGACATAACTTAAAAACAACATTCGAATCATAATAGAATTTATGTTACACTTAATGTAAGAGAATAATAATATTTATTTATTTAATTTTTCAAATACAAACTGTACTTTATTTACTATAATGACTCCTTTTCCAGTCTTTGATTATTTAATTATAATTAATTATTTGCTTGCAATCAAAAACTATTTTTAATAATGCCAAAGAAGTATAACTTCTTACGCGTGTACATAAGTACACGCGCCCTTTTTTATGGCTCTTTTTAGCTCAAGTCTTACTTTATCTCCTTCTGTGAATCCGTGCAGCTGTCAGTATCTCCCAAAGACACCTTTGTCCTATCGAGGCTTCCTAAAGGAGTTTCACTGTTCTCTCTGGATTTTTTCCTTTGACTATTCTCAACTTCCCTTTCCGGTAGATTTTCAGGTATATCGGAAATGCCAGCTTCTTGGAGCATTTCAGAGAGATGGTCCCATTGTTTGTTGGGAGGTTGGTTCTCTTTGTTTTCTGAAAAATATTAGACGTTGAAATAAATCGTTTGTAACTTTTATATTCAATAGTAAAAATCGTCATATATTCTTCACCGACTTCAAAAAAGGATTTCAGTTTGAAATGTATGTGATATTTGAATTAAATTATCTATTTAAGGTCCATATTCTAATTGATATCTCAAGTTAAAATCTTGTCTTGAGCGCTGTCTAATATGTCAAACCTCATACCGTAAATGGTTTGACAGCTCTTGAAAGTAGATTTAAGATTGACGTTCTAGTAAACAGGAGTTTCTCACGTTTTACTATAAAACTGTTTTAATATAAACAATAATTAATTGAATGATAATAAATTTATGGATAAGTTTTAACAAAATTCTGGGATGTTTCAACATAGACAAACAGGCCAAGTTTCATTAAAATTCAGTAGTTTTTTGAGATTGAGGTTTTTTTGTATGCACGCATTTCTGGACATGTATAATGAAGGTACCAAAAAAATTTATGTTTTATTTATTGTATTCTGTTTAATTTTCATAAATAATATTTGAAAAAATATACATACTAGCGGACCCGACAGACGTCCTGCATGCTATTTCAAGCGATTAGGATATTAAACAAAGTATGAAAGTACCGACTGCAGCGCCATGTGCCGGGCTGATTTGTGAATATAAACCATCCAAACGCATACAAATCATTCAAATCGGTCCAGCCGTTTGAAAGGAGCTCAGTGACATACAAACGTACAATAGAATTATATATATGTATCCTATCTTTTAATTTAGATCAAACTGCACACGGTGTGCAAATATAATTGAAATCGGTTAAGTAGTTTAGGAGTCCATAGCGGAAAAACAACGTGACGCGTAATATATATATTTTAAGATAACCCTATTTATTAATTAATAAGTATTAATTACTTAAGATTATGAATGTACCTGTATGTATCATGAACCTTGCTTCATTTGTACCCACCGTTCGACGTCTTTTAGGCTGTAACAAAAAATAACCTATATTGTTGTCGCGACGCGAAAAAAATTCATTTTTATTCGTTCATTCTCAAATTAAGTCAATTCCCAAAGCTTCATTGGGAAGCATGATTTAAATTTCATATTATTTACCAAAAATTCCTTTAAGCATATACGTTTAACACATTGACAACAATCGCGTAGTTAATTATTCGGCTCAGAGTTGCCTAGGGTCCATTCGCGGAGGAAAAAAAGATTTTTAAATGTATACCAGAAGAAACATTACGTGCCCTAAAATCAAAATGTCGCCAGTATAAGTCTACTGCTAACGGGCATATCAGTCCCATGCCCCATTAGTAGATAAAAACAAACACATTTTGAGTAAAAACTTACCGCAGGTAGTTCTGGGACTTGCATTTCCGATATCTTTTGAGTGGGTAAAAGTGACACATCTTGAATTTCCTCCACATTTCTTCCAGCAGTTGAAGCATTCGGGTCAAGAGCGGAAACATTTGGTTCAAAGCCAGAAACATTTGGTCCCAGAGCGGAAACATTTGGTCCAAGAGCGGAAACGTTTGGTTCAAGACCAGAAACATTTGGTGCAACCGCAGAAATATTAACAGATCCATCGGCATCAAGAATTGCCTGTTCTCGACCAAGTATATGTGGTTCTTCGATCACAGGCGCTAGTATAGGGCCTTCAGTTTCTTCTACTATCATCCTTGTATCCTGATGTTGCCTTTGTATCATTGGTACCTGAAAGTAGGTAAAAAGAATTAAGATACCTAGTCTTTTAAAGTAAAATTTTTTTTAACGGATTGAAGTTATTTATTTATTTATTATTTATTAACACTTCGTTGCATATACATTAATATAGTACAATTGAGATAATTAAATAAAAAGGAGAGCAACTGGCGGGCATAACTGAAGTTATGTATTATAAATTTACAATTATTTTACATAATTTTAAATTAAACCGACGTTTCGCGTGCTTTACAGCGTGCGTGGTCACGGTGACTGAAGACAAAAGGTGTTGAATGTCAAAAAGTATCACAGATGTAGAAAAAGTTGTATTATCTGTATTTATTTCCCCGGAGTTGGTATCGACTGACACCTAGTCTTGCAACGAGGGATGGCGCGAGGTAAACCTTTATACCTACTGGGGCCTTTCCCGGTTCCGCGCGGTGACATTTTTTAAAATATTATTGAAATAAATATTGCCTATGTTACAACATAAAAAAAAACCAACCATAGAAATCTTTCTTCTCTAGTAAAAAATACCTGTACTTGCGAAGAAGTTGATTTTTGTGACTACTAAAAGTAATTTATGAAACAATGTTACATTGATACAACATTTTTATAGAATATAAATGTGTTAATCCACCATAATTAATATCCTAAAGTAAATATTCGTAAATGTTAAAATTTATTAATGTATGAAAATAAAAATGACATTTTTCTTAACGTCTGCGCTTTTACTGTTGGTAAAGTTAACAGGAACTAAGTTTCGTAATATATTACATTTATTTAAAAGACAAATAAAATTAACATACTAACAAACAAACAAAACAAAACAAAAATTTCTTTATTAAGTAAATAGTCTTAAATCTATATTTTAGTACATCCCTTTTAAGTTCAAGAACCTGTATTAGGGATGAACGCTCTTTCCTATATGTTAAAACTTAATCTACTTAACAAAGCAAATCAGTAAAGTTACTTAAATAGTTAATTAATTATATTACATACTTGAAAAACCAAACTACTGGCGATTGTTGATATTAAATCGTAATAACTAAACAAGTGAGGTAGATTAAAATCAATCACACCATCGTCTTTCTTTTGATTATGTGAGTGAGACATGAGTGTAACTGTAGTGCAACTCAGACGAGTGTAGTCCGTATGTCGTGACCAGTGCAGGTTAGTACAGCGTAGCATGTCTCTTATCAGCCGGATGATGCGACCACATAAAGTATAGAATACTTTAAAGAATTATAATAATTTTATGCGGGAAGTAACCTAACTGAATCGAATGGCTACGATATTATAATACTACATAAGACCGAATTAATATTGAACAATATACATAATAAAATAAGGTATGAACAATATACACAATAATATGTAAGAACGAATAATTAGCACACCCTTTTTTTTTTAAATCATCACGAGTATATCAAATATAATATATTATACATGTCATGGTCACATATTATATAATAAAAATTATATTAACTGCATAAAGTGTACCTACCTATAGATAACGATAGGTCGGAATAAAAATATTTAGTATAAATACTAACGTAGTTATTATAGAGTAGTTTTTTTTTTTGTACTCATGTAAGATAAAATAATTGTTATTGAACTTTGTCATTTGTTTTGATTTTTAATATATATTTATTTATTCAACTTCTACAAATAGATCTTCAGTTTGTTGAAAATTTAATGTTTTTAGCCACGTAGTTACTGATTTTTTACACTCTTTAAACATCATAATTCATAGGGTATATCAAAAAAACAAAAAAAACAAAAATGTATATATTTAGGGTTTTGTTTATTTTGTTGTACATTCTTGTAGATTGGGTCGTAAATTGTTTCGAGGCAAAAGTTGTACACACAGTTTGAGATTTTATTATATATGAGTGATTTCTTTTGCTTAATATAGATATGTCAAACGGGATATTTTTGTGGACTTTAAGTATGTAGTCTAGTCGACAAGTTGAAAATGGAACAAAATAGAGATATTGCTCTTAAAATTATGTGCGATAGCTCATTGGATCCGGAATGACGTTTAGAAAAATGTGCTAAAAGCGTGTATTAGCACATAAAAAATTGCAAAAGTTATAGACAATTAAAGATGAAAAAAAAATGGCATTTAGTTTTTTGCCAATATTTAATAAACTATTAATATTTAAGAAATTTCAAATAAAGATTCTGAAAGAGGAGAAAATTTCCAATAAAAAATTCCGTCGTTCCGTCGGTCGTTCGAGAAAATTTCGTTAGTTAACAATTATTTAACTTTAAGTAAAATTTTCAACGGGAATAAATTAATTATAGTGTTCAGAACACACCACAATTTTTTCAAATTTAAAAAAAAATATTCTATACCTTAAATAAATTAATTAATGTGCCGTACTCGCTTTTGACGCCACGCGCGAATCCTAAAAATGTCACCCGCAGACCTATTTTCAGCGTTAAATTAAAATTATAAATAATGGAGATATAGTTCCGGGAGTTCGGAATTTTTTATTGGAAATTTCCTCCTTTTGTTCCATTTTCAACTTGTCGACTAGACTAATGCATTGTAGTATGTATAGTTGCCTAACTGTTAGGAGATCTGAATCTTTATAGAGTTTTTCTGTGGAATATAGTTTACTCTTGCAAAGCATTATTTTCAAGATACTTCTCTGCGCACGTTCAATGCTCACAAATTTTGACTTAAATGTGCCGCCCCATATACTTATACAATATAGAAGAATAGACGGTACTAAGGTTTTGTAGATATACATAATAAGCTGTAAATCACAAATGTTACGAAGGCGTTTAAAAATCCAGATCAGCTTCCTAGCACGTTTAGCTACTACATCGATTTGAGGGTACCAGTTTAAATTCCTATCTATAATAACTCCTAGATATTTTGTGGTGTTAACTCTCTCGATCTCGGGACACGTACAATCTTGAGGTACATCGCATACATGAGCCTTTATTTTTAAAACAATATTTGGTTGCGACGAATTTCGTATAGAAAACGGGACATAATTTGTTTTACTTAAATTGAGTGACAGCAAGTTAATTCTTAGCCATTGAATAACAGTGTTCAATCCCAATTCAGCGTAATTGAAAGTTTCAGCCCAGTTTTTTCCGTAAAAGAGCAAGCCAGTGTCGTCGGCATAGCCAAATACTTGTCCATTGAAAAGATGGAGATTTGTAAGGTCGTTTATGTAAACTAAAAATAATGTTGGGCCGAGGACACTGCCCTGTGGAATGCCAAAATTTGTAGTGAACTCGTCAGAGCTGAGGACATCACCACAAACTCTAACTCGTTGGGTACGGTTTCGAAGATAGTCGGTAAGAAGTTTTAGGAATGAATCTCGGATACCTATTATTTCCAGCTTTCGTAACAAGATAGGTACAGAAACAGTATCAAAGGCCTTTTTAAGATCCAAGAAAATACATAATGCCTTTTGTTTACTGTCGATCGTTTTTGTAATTTTACCAGTTAGATCTCGAATAGCGTCCTCAGCACTAATACCCGCACGAAAACCATACTATGATTCGGACAATATGCCATAGTTGTTAAGATAGTTAAGTAAACGGTTATTTATAAGTTTTTCAAGGATTTTGGAAATTACTGGAAGGACTGAAATGGGTCGATAGTTATTTATATCTTCTTTATTACCACCTTTATGCACCGTGTGTATTATTGAGCATTTCAGTGATTGAGGGAATACCCCAGATGATAGTGATAGAATACAAATTTTAGTAATTACGGGAATAGTAATATTTTTTGCCATTTTTATAAATCTCGTAGGGATGTTATCATAACCTGATGCTGAATCGGATTTAAGATTATTTATAAAAACTTCTATCTCTACCGAATCCGGTTCTATAACTCCGATTGTGTTGAATTGGATAGGGAGCTTGTTAAGATAATTCCTTAAAGATTGAGGATCACTAGAGATACCCTGTGCCAAGGATTTGCCTACGTTGTTGAAAATTTTTTTTATATAAGTTTGCAGATTCAATGCCTGTAGATTTTAAATTAGTAAGTTCAATATTTTTCTGTTTGTGTTTATTTAGGTTTGCAATATTTTTGATACATTTCCATAATGATTTATTACTATCCTTTGAATTATTCAGTAACTGCCTTTCATATTCATTTTTTCACTTTTTAATTAAATTATTACAGTAATTACGATACCGTCGGTATGTAATCTTCAGTACGTCATTATGTTCATCGAGTCTCAGTTTTTTTTGTAGATTAATTCTATGTTTTATACATCTAAGAATACCTGGTGTTATCCAGGGTTTTATTAGTTTTTTGCTACTAGGAATTTTTATAATGATTGTATTTATTTTTATGGAATTAGTTATTAATGTTATAAGTCGGTTTGTTAGAACATTAGGATCTTCAGTGTTTAGGATAGTTGGATCATAGTTTGATTCAAGGGTTTTTAGTGCTTTATCGTAATTAGTCATTAATTTAGTTTCAGGTGCTGAATTATGTTTTTTAAAATAATAAACATAAACAACTGTCATTTTATGATCCGTGATTGTAGTATCTAGCACTGCTATTGATGCAGAATAGTGACTAGAATCCAAGTTAGTCATAATGTGATCTAGACAGCTATTTATCCTCGTGTCGAAGTTATGACCGGGTAGGAGACTATGATTATATTTATGTTGATATCCCCAGTAAGTATCACATTTGTTTTTAAATGAGGTAACATGAGGTATTTATCCAATGAATCAATAAATTTTTCAATGTTTTTATCCCCTGATGGGCGATAGATACAAATCAATGTTTGTCTTTCAGCACATGTCGGGAAAGTTATTTCAAGACATGATGCTCCTCGTAGATGTATTTCTTTGACTCTGTGCTCGATTGATTCTCTCACGAAGACTACAACACCATCATTTTGGTTAACCTTTCTCGTGCTATTATATGTCACATAATTATGTTTTTGAGGGAGTGGTTTGTCAGGGTTTATTCTACATTGAGTTAGAACTATTGCGTCGATATTTATGTTAAATGTTGATATATTTATGTCCAAGTCGTCAATATTCGATGTTTTATGGATGCTTCTTATATTTTGAGTAACCACTGAGAGAAAGGGAATAATTGAAAGTGCACTATGATTAAATGTATCAATAGTGCACTGTTGGGTTAGAAGGTGTCAGGAATAGAGGACGTAGCGCCAATTTTTGGCATGTTTGTTTGGCTACCATTAGACTATTTAATTATATTAAAAATCTTACCTCAGGCACATCACATCTCTCTAACTTGCAAAGCCTGTTCAAGTACATTTTTCTGATTTTCAGTCCTAGATTATGCGTAATGCGTGCGCCCGCGCATGTCGGACGGTGTAACATTTGTCGGACGGACACTTCTCTTCGTAATATATCGGAGGCCGGGTCCTAAATAGTAATCCTGGAGTTAAAATTCATGGATGCTTGAAACGCCTTCGTGGCTGTTATTCACGCGTTATGTTTTGAACCAGGCTATCGTGAGTTCGCTTCCCAGCGGTTTGTAATTTCGGGACGTAAAAATTAACCACGAATATGTGGTAATGTTACGATGAAAAAATGTTCCCACAAAAATTCGTTCTATATGAGGTTAACTGAAACAGCGCAAGTTTCAAAAACTCAGGCCATGAGGGAGACAACTACACGTACATTTCTTGATCTTTCCGTTAAAAAAAAAGGGTGCGTGTACTTATGTACGCGCGTAAGAAGTTATACTTCTTTTGCATTATTAAAAATAGTTTTTGATTGCATGCAAATAATTAATTACAATTAAATAATCAAAGACTGGAAAAGGAGTCATTATAGTCAATAAAGTTCAGTTTACATTTGAAAAATTAAATAAATAAATATTTATTATTATTCTCTTACATTAAGTGTAACATAAATTCTATTATTATTTGAATGTTGTTTTTAAATTATGTCCAATGTTGTAGCATCTTCCGTGGGCAACTTCATTCTGTTAATTTTGTGAGTTAAGTTATACTTCTTTAGGCGCGTTGAAAAACGCGTCAAAAAGCCTTGCCCAATCGAACTTCCCGTTAAATATTCATTAAACCAAAATTTTCAATTTCGAAATTTGTTGTCTGGTTAATATTGATATGAGAAAATTACAACCTAGAAACCTATCGAAGCTCACAAAATGTCCCAAACCCCAGACTATTATATACCTGGCAGCGCTGTTCTACTGTAACATCGTTAATACGAGACCGCATGTACTCTTTTTCTAGCTCCAAACTTTCATCTATCTTCATTACATTGCGCTTGCGTTTCCTTGTGTGTTGCCGAGCTTGGTATTCCTAGAAAATATTTACTATATGCTATATTTATTCGCGTGAAAAATTGTTTACTTAATATTTATTTTCTTTTGCAAACTAGCGAACTGTGGAATCGACTCCCGGTGAGGGTCTTCCCTCAGAGATACGACCTCCAAATGTTTAAAAATCGAGTGTACTCCTCCCTAAAAGGCCGGCAACGCACCCACTAAACATGGGTGTCTATGGGCTGCAAATGCTGCCCTTTTTGGTCGTCCCGCAAGCTCGTTTGCCCCCCCCCCCCTATTATATATAAAAAAAACTTGAAAATCGATTAACACCCAATTTCTAAATCGAAAGGAGATCACCGTAAAAATCATAAATGATTCATTATAGTTTAAAATTTGGTACACGTAGCAATTACGACTAGTAATTAATAAACAAAAGTTATTAGTAGTCTTGTTTAACTTAATTTTAAAACCGAGTAGAGATAAAATAAAATATTTTTTTAGAACATTGAAATCGTATATAAACGTGACGGTAGTTACAAATTATAACACTAATATTATAGAGTCATACCTGTATTTTTTCTTTAAATTTATTAAAAAAGGCAAAATCAAACTCTCACTGGGCATGGGGCATACCCATTTCTACGTCCATTACATTTAAATTGTTTGTTAAGAAAGCCTTCTGTGCTACACTTCAAAAACGTATTGGATTTTGACATAGAAGACATATTCCGCGTTTAGTCATATTCAGAATCATAGACAGCTTTTATCATAGTTTTGTAATTTGATTAGCACCGACGGTCTACAATTACACCACACTACACAAAAAATAAGACGAAGAATAGACACAACAATAAATTTCATATAGCCACAATACTTAAGGGGCCATCCATAAAGTACGTCATACGTTAATGGGGAGGGAGGGTATCACCGAAGTGTGACAACGTGTGACAAGGGGCATGGGGGGGGAGTCAATACTTTTGTGACGTCACATGTTAAAATTTAAAATACTAAAACGCTAAGTTTAGATGTGAATTAAAAATTTGAACTTGATCTATATTTATTAATAATTTAGCATTCTCGCTATGCGATAATCTCTCATGCAACGTCATTTAACTTCTAGAGCGGCGTTGTAATGCAAGTGAGATACTCAAATTCACGAGAATTTTGAATGGTATTGGTATTTGAAGATAAATTTAAAAATGTGTGACGTCACATCATATGGGGGGTTATAAAAATGTGACAACCTGTGACAAGGACGGGGGGAGGGGTTCAAAAGTCCTAAAATTCGTGTGACGTACTTTATGGATGGCCCCTAACCAATAATACAAATCCATATGGTATTGCAAGACATAAAACGTTAAACGCCTCTTAGATATACCGGCGCTTTTGTTTAACGTAGGCAGTGTATTACATATATGTTAAAAAATTAAATTCACGTCACACGATTCCATTATTCAGAATGTTTGATTGGACACATTATTTAAAAATACTACAAAAGAAGCCATAATTAAAAACTCACCTCGATCGGAATTTCTTCTAATGAAATATGTTCAATCTCCATTGGCATATTTCGGTTTTCAGTCTCATGTGGGACTATTTCCAATTGTCTGTAGTAAAATTATTAAGCTGATTAAAGATATCTTTTTTACCCGAACAAGAACAATGACATGCGGTTAAATAGTTGCATAGTGCGTAGTGCTGCATTTAAATTACGTATTGGATTTAATACATCATGACTAAAATACAGGATTTGGGATAGGACGAAATATAGTTCGCTATTACGTAACATAATATATAGAGTTGCGTACATCGTATTTAACAAGATTGGGGCAACTTATTCTTATTTTGTATAGCTAATTCTTGATTTTACAAACAAAAAATTATTTTGGGAATGTTAAACAATTTAAAGAATATTATGTAAACAATTGTATTCCTTGTATAATATTCGTAGTACTTATTTTACTATGCAGCAACCTAGACTATGGTGTTCAGAATTTATTTCCAACACACCTTACCTTAATCGAAATTCCTTCTAATAAACTCACCACTGCACTGGACCGATTTGAAACATTTGCTCATTCCAATTCTACTTAATGCGTAAGTAACACATCATTTTCAAAATATTTTAATAAATCAATGCAAGGTAGCGGGTAAATATAAGGTAGGGGGGGAGTACCTCTACGTCTGTTTTACTGACAATTTAAGGCATATGGATCATCAGCACTTGGTACCTATCAATCTGAAATTCCTATTTATATATTTTCCTATAGGCTCCTGCCTAGGAGGCTCTACTACGAACAAAAGTCTACTTATTTGTCTCCTTACATACATGATTACATAGAGTAATCTAGGAAAGTAAACATCTACATAAACACTAGCTATACTTGAAAATAATGTTGAACTAACATTTCTTGGGGATCGGGTATTTCGGGTAACTGGATATCGGGAATTTCTGGGGAAAAACACAAAACGTCGATAAAACGATAAGTCAGGATAGTTGATTTTATTTTAAATATCTTGAACTGGTTGTCGAGACTTCCCAGAAAGCAATTGGCAGGTTTAAATACAAAAAATTTAGTTACCTTTACCAAAGTCACCAGGGGCTTGTAGTTCGGCTCCGGTGGCTATAAATATATGAAATAGCTTTAATATGACAGAAACAAAATTACACGAAAATTAAAGCAAAATTAAAAGAAAATGTTTTTGAAATATTCTGTGGTTTTTAGTCGACTCCAGTGAAAAACGTCCAAGTGCGAACTAAGTCAACTCTTAACTGTCAAATCTCGTTAAAAAATTGTATCCCCAAATGGACTCGCGCCCATTTAAAAGCTGACACTTAAGCCTATATTTCACCGGGATACCACGGCGGCGCAACCAGTCGCCTTTTTTTTACGATAGGAAAATTAATCCTGTTTATTTTCAGATCGATTATAAATGATTTTAAAGGAAAGAGCCTATATCTGAAGAAGTAAGAAAAGCAGAGCTTATATTTTAGCTTTGGCAGAACATAACATAATTTCGGGCCATGGATCATCTCAGCGTTTTATTCAGCAAAATGTTTTATGATTCGGAAATCGCAAAGGGTTTTTCCTGCAAACGCACTAAATCTGCTCAGTTAGCTCAGTCGAATACTGACTATTTGTAATAAAAGTTATTGTAAATATTTATTATTATTTTAATATCTCGGTATAATGAAGGTGTGGAATTGTTAAAATTAAAAAGTGACTGATAATAAGTGTATAAATAAAGTTTTTCCTCTTTTACTTTTTATTTTAGTATATTTTTATGTTTGGTATTATTAAGTACTGGCACCTTGTAGTTTTAGTAGATCGCCATTTTTTAAAACGGTCGCCAGTGACGCCCCCACTTCATTGCATGCAGCACGTGTCGCTCGGTTATGTTTTATTTTTTAACTGCTTATTGTAATATTTTAGTTGTTTGTTAATTGCATACAGAAAGGTTTACTATCAAAATTCAAAGTAGACCATCAATTTGGGATATATTATATTTCTCACAGCGATCCGCTTAATAAGAATAAACCCACCACTGTTTCTTTTATCTTGAACTCTTTTTTCCTACGTACATACAGCAGTAGTGCTGTCTCTTCAAGGTCTATTTTGATACTGTCGTGTGGTGTGGCGACTCTGCTGTCCGAGTACCAAACTCAGTTTACGGACACCCTGTGACGCAACTGGTTGCGTCCCGGTGAAATATAGGCCTTAGGCCTCTAGAAATATATAACATCAAACATAAATCTAGTTTTAAAAACTGTGAAACAATTTTTTCTATATGAAGTATGCCATATTTGACAGCATGATTGTGACTTAAGAAACGACTTAGAATATGGTAATCGCGGTCACAGACAAAACTAAACTAAATGTTACCATAATACCAAATTATATGTACTTTTATTGAATAGAGAAATGTCATAATCCGAGACCCTTTCCATATGTGCAGATTTATCAACCCTCAACTGATCGATCAACCGGTCGGGCGACAGACCCCAAGGGTCTATAACGCTCTGTTGTTGCGCACTTCCATCGGGGCCGAGCATCAATTCGATGGTCCTATCACTTATCACCGGCAGCTCTAAGTGCATTTCACCGAAGCCATCCTGCACAAACGTAATACAAGTATTCTCAAGAAATTCAGAGACAATTTCGCTTGTAATTTTTTTTTTTTTTCGATTGGACAATTCACACCAATTGACCTAGTCCCATGTTAAGCTGCTGAAGCTTGTGTTATGGCTACTAGGCAACGGATATACGTATACATATTATACATAGATAGACCTAACACATATAAATACATATTTAAACACCCAAGACCTAAGCACAACACCAAATGCTCATCACATCGATGTTTGTCTCAGCCGGGGATCGAACCCGGGACCCATGGATTCGCAGTCAGGGGTACTAACCACTAGACCAATGAGCCGTCAATTTCTTTACTATTTCACGTTTTAGTTAGCAAGTCTATGTCTATGGGTCAATACCTTCTCCTTTATTGCAAAGTCATTTCGTCTGTGTTTTGAAAAGTAAAACGCAGACGAAACGACGGCGGAACGCCCGTTTAATTGTGATTGGTCATCAGAATCTCTGGCGCTACACGCGTAGTCACGTGACATGATTTATCAAAGACTTATAGACTTGGCTATGGCATCAGTTTAATCACAATTTCACGGGGTTTCTTTCGTCAATCTTTATATACATAATTCTTCTGTGAGTGTGTATGTCACTGAACTTCTCTCAAACGACTGGACCGATTTTGATGAAATTTTTTGTGTGTGTTGAAGGGGATCTGGGAATGGTTTAGATTCACAAATCAGCCCGCCAGATGGCGCTGCAGTCGGTACTTTCATACTTTGCTTTACTAATTGCTTGAAATATCATGCAGGACCTCTGTCGGGTCCACTAGCCTTTTAATATAATATTCTCACCCCTGTAATTCTTAAAAGATTAAAGAACCTAGTGGGCCATAGGGGCAAACACATAAGTTTCAAAAAAAATTGCAGACATATTGGGTCCTAGCAATGGGTTTTCGTTCCCGTTGCATACAAGTAAATTCCATGGTGTTAATCCGGGGTTTGAAGGCACAACTAGTTTAAATATTAGCAAACTACAATCTTTATCTGTCCTTTAATCTATTTTAAAAAACCCTGTCCAACAAAACTAAGATAATCAAGTTTCAATAGGTGCCAAAATTTTATATCTTTTTTATTTAATATCTATAATAATAGAACTTACATAAATAGGTCGATTTTCAGGCAGAGTAGGTTCTCGCAATGTAATATCATCTACACAGGCTACTATATTTCCAGTTTTCTGTAAAATATTAACATTTGAAAAAAAAAAAAAATTATCACAATTTGGTTCCATTTCTGAGGGTACATCCCAATTTGTTTTATGTTTAATTTAAATATTATAAACAAAGCCTTTTTAAATTATTTTATAAAAACTATTGATGTTACTGAGTTGGTGGACGGTGAACTACTAAGATATGGAAGGCGTTTGATTATTTTAAACCCCAGTAAACAACCTATTTTCATATTCTATAAATCACTTAATTCCATCAAAACACTATTCCCCATGTTATATGTTGACAGGTACTATATGTATTTGTAAACTATAAATAAATTTTGTACTTGTAAAAGTTCCTCTACTTGTTCTTCATCTCCTACTTCCTCAATAACTAGTCTGGGTATCTGAGCTGACCTTGGGTCATGAACTCTCACTTGATCCACCCATTTACACCTAAGAAAATACTTAAATTTTATTAAATGATGCACATACACCTGATACATATAGACAACCTAAGTTTATTACCTCTTGTTAGTATTGTGCATGGCATGAGCTTCTATCATACAAAGATCACCTAAAACAAAAACTTGTTACTGCAGATAAAACAATCAACATACAATAATCAAAAATTAAATGTATTCCAGGAAAATCATACACACACATTGGGGCAAGTTAAAAAGTATTATATTGTTAAGGATAGCATAGAAGATTACAATTTTCATTAGGGCAATAGAGTTATTTTAAAATAACTTCTCCAATGTATTTTTTTAAATAATCTTAGGATATTAAAATACTTACCAAATAATACATTTACTTTTCTATGATACAAGAGTACTAATCCGTGAATAAGTTGTGATGTTAACCGAAGAGAGAATCTCTTTGATGGACGACGTGATTCCTGACATATAACTTCTTGAAGGTCATGACTGAAAAAACAAAATATATATGTTTAACAAAACCTAAGAACACTACGTACTTAAGTGAAAAAAAAAGTATACCTATGTTGCAAATAATTAGGTACTCCTAATGTAAATAGATACTTACCATATTCGTCGAATATCTTGAGACCAAATTTGACGATTATTAATGGCTTGAAAACGTTGTGGCCAAGAATCCGCAACCCAACATAAATAAAATCTACCACCTCTTTTCAAAGATTCGACGGGGTAAAACATTTCTTTTTTATATATTGAAAATACTAGTCAAAAAAATACCGTTGAATTATAAATATTAATTAGAAAGGCTCAAAAATTAAATTATATCTCAAAAACATTAAATTACTCAAAGGAAAGAAATAAAAATTTTAATCTCTATGTAATAGATATTATTAACATTAATTCTCAATCACTGTCACTGGGAGTTGTTAGAGTAAGAACTGAGAAGTATGTAGATTGTAATATGTACTAGATAGTGTGTTTAGAAAGGATAACCGATGCCCGCGTCCCGCCCGTTTGCTGTTTGCACTTTGGCGGGAAAATTTAGCAACCATGTTGATGTTGAATTTGTCTATGGAAATATAGCGTCTTCCTTTTTTTTTTGAAGATTTTAAGATCTGGTTGATGGTTCAGCGTTTTTGTTTTTTATCCCTTAGGCGTTTCTTTTAGCAATTGCGTTAGTATTACCTTAGCATAAACGAAATTAAAAAATAATCTATTCATTTCGACGCCATACATCTCCAGCAAGAATAAACAAATTTGTCTAGAAAAGCCTACAAAATCGTTTAACCATAGATTCATTACTAAAAATGTCAACATAACATCTTTTTGTATATATGTATATATAAAATTCTCGCATCCCATACATTCCCGAAACGACTCGACCGATTATTATGAAATTTTTTATGCATATTTAGTAAGTCTGAGAATCGGCTACTATCTATATTTCAAACCCCTAAGTGATAAGGGGTAAGATATCCAGTATTATTATTGTAAAATAAGGTCAAAGTAGCACTCATAATTTATGATTTTTCAAAAACTTATTTTTCTAAATGACTCATGATAACCTAGATTAAGAAAATCTATGGAGGAGTAGTCTCATCTCAACATATAAATATATTATTTATGTTAGGCATTTATGAGCACTACCAAAAACAATGCTGAATGTCAGATTATAAATCAACAATTTGTTTTGAACCACTATGAGTAAAATAACTTTAGCCTGATAAATTGAAGTATCAAGAATTTTTGATTAAAAATTGATAAAAAGCAACAGCAATAGCTGTGTAATTAGTATTGTTTTTCACCAACCCAACTAACCTAAACACATTATAGTACAAATTTATTAAATCTATTGTAATTTTATAATTACAACATAATTTGAATTTTGAATGAGAAATGAAAACCCCAGGTATTAACATTTTAAAATTAAAGCACATTGACATATTATTTATATATATTTATTACATTCTAATATACATATCACAAGGGTTGCTTCAAGTCTAGAACAGCTAAAAGCTGGGATGTGTTTTTGAGATTAACAGAGATTAATTTAAGCAATTACTCCTTCAGTTTCAGCTTGTCAGCTAGGGAGCATGACAAACCTGTACCATCAGGCTCCACATTTAGCTCTTCTACTGTGCTGTCATTGATGACCATGGAGAACCTTTTGGAACGGAAACCACCAAGAGGTGGGAGGTTTGTACCAAGATCAAGAGCTTTAATGAAGCTACCTGATGGATCAGCTAACATACGAACCTATAATAAAAAAAATATATATATTCCCACACAGTATCATATTTATATCATAGGAAATAAAAAATTATACTCTTGGTAAATAACAACACTTTAAAACTTTTATCAAGCAGTTTTTAATATTGCTTATGTATATTCATTATTCACAAGGTCAGGGTCAATCACTATCGAAAGGCTTATCAGTCATTCAATACAGAATAATTAACAATTACAAAAGCATTGCTTTTCATAACATTAATTTCATACTCTAGAATATCAAAATGCTATGTCAAATATGAAGAATTTTCTTAGTTACCAATCTATATATTCTTGATTCATCAATTTAGGTGACTTGTTTATGGAGCTAACTTTAGTAAAATAAAATGTTACATTTTTTAAATTTACCTTTCCTTTCGTGTTATGCTGATTTCCCCAAGCACCCATCACATAGGGATCATTAACAGAAACACACACTATTTCCGCTACACCTTCAGACTTCATCTTATCGGCGTTTTGTATATATCCCGGCAAATGTGTTTTGGAGCAACCAGGTGTAAATGCTCCAGGTACGGCGAAAAGTACAACCTTTTTTCCAGACGTTAATTCACAAACATTTACTTTATTTGCTGGAGAGTCCTCGAAAAGATCCACTGCAGGTAGTTTGTCGCCAACCTGAAAATATTAAAACATTAAACCTTAGCCGGTTCTTATATAATGCTTCATAATGTATAACTGTTTAATACTGTCTTTAAACTTACTTTAATAGGAGCCATTGCTAATTTCGTCGAGTGAACTGCTCTGAGAGACACTTGTTTAGTAAGTGTAGGAACACATTTAATGAGCGACGTAGTAGTGGAAAACATTTGTGAGGTCAATTATTATTTTTTGCTTCGATTTTCAGAATTTAATAATTCAACGCTCAGTCATTCAATCATTTTAGTACTTCGATGATCGATCTCCACTCTTGATTCCATTCACTTTTATCACTGCGTTGCATTTATCACTGTCAAATTAAATTCAAGGTTTTATCTATGTCAAAGGCAAAAAGGCAGTCTTTATTTATCGCTATAAAATATTAGAATTATTGTTTCTTACGATATAGTGAGTGAAGGTTATTGCATCGTTTTAATTAATGCATTTCATCTTTCCGTAAAATACCATACCGTAAAATAATTGTGCGTTTTCCAATTACAGAGCATAATGCGACTCAGTGCCGCACAATGCCACATTATGCTGAAGCTTAATTGAAACGTGAATTAGTTTTCAAATGCATCAGCAGAGTGCGCTAAGTCAGTGTTCAAAAAAAAATGTTCTGAATAGAGATAGTAACCTTATTAATGTATAAATAATGTGGTAAAGAATAATAATTGGTTGAAAACTATTTACGCTTATTTTAAGTAATTTGGATTTTGATTTTTTCATTAACATTTTTTTACTGAAATAAGAGAAAACCTTTAAAGAATATAAGGTTTTAACAAGCTAAATTAACAGTAAAATATTTAGTTTGATGTAAGAAGTTTACATCATTATTTATTTATTTATGCTTTGTTACCTTATTAACATACACATAACAAAAGTACAAAAAAACATGTTACAAAAAGTTTTAAGGCAACGGGCGGCCTTATCGCTAACAAGCGATTTCTTCCAGGCAACCCTAATGTGGAATAATGAAAAAGAAACACCAACAGAGGGTAGAGAGTACAAGAATTACAAAAATTATTAACAAAAAAAACTCAAAATAACCCGTTACTATATCTAAAAAAAGTAAAGTCTAAAGGAAAATAACAATAATCATAAATAAAAGTGTGTATAGACAAAAATTTAAAATATAATCAAAAGGTTATCAGAGTCAACAATAATTAATATATAAGCAGAGGCAGCTAATTACGAGGCAGAAAGAAAATGATCAAGAAGAAGCTTTTTGAATAAATTTAAGGACTGAGCCCGTCTAATGTCAATTGGAAGAGAATTCCATAGCAGAATACTTTACGAGAATCATTTACGTTTTGAGTAATTTTTTTAAATGATTTCTAAAAAAAATTATATACTTTTTCAAATCCTTTGCAATGTTTACAAAAGTATTATCCTGTAAAATAAATTTGTTTACAGATCCGAATTTTAAAATGAAATTGTATTCATATTTTAAATGTGGAATATAATAAAGTAACTATTTATACCTTGGATTCCATCACTAACATCGACCCTTTTTCGCACTCCTCTGCTTCATTTAAGAATAAGTTAAAACTCTTATTATCTTAAGCTTTGTGTCGTCCTTGTTTTTTTTTTTTTTTTTTTTGTAGCTGCTAGTTTAGTGTAAAATTTTGCTGTCATGTTTTGTATTGTCTTACTTTGTATTGTATTTTTTATTAGTGAAACTTTTTTCAAGGATATGTCCAATATGTCTATTTATTTTATGTTTACATTTATTTTTATTTTTTCTATATAGTGATGTATCTGTTTAGTTTCCAATAAATAAATAAATAAATAAATCCATACTTATATTTATTTTTTTTGCAGTTTGAAATAACTTTTTTTTTTTATATGAAATAACTTTAATTATTTTCAAAATCTACGACGAAACTTACAAATTTTTCAACAATAAATAATATTTACTAACGAAAATTTCGATAAATGCCAACTTAAAGAAAAACACTGGTAAATTTTCTGTCACTGTGTTGCTATTGATTGCGAGAAGCACGCGAGAGCATTACTTTTGAGAGTGCTCAATTGTGCGAAGCGTTGCTGTAGTTGGAACATTCAACGTTGAGCATTATGCCGCATAATGCGCTCTAGTGCTGTAATTGGAAAACGCACAATTAAACTTCTTTGTACAGAGTAAAAAGGTCAAAAAAATAGTTTATAGAAACTGTTCTTTCATTCAAGGACTACACCAATTAATTTGTGTTCTGTGGTAATAACAGCAGTGAAGAACAAGAAACGTTTTAAAATAAACAATTAGTATTTCTTACATTCTCCGGTATAAATTTTTAGTTTTGACCAATAAATGTAGTTAATAATTGGTCACCATAGTTAAGAATAAGTGGCTCTTTTCCGTTGTTGTGATAACTATGTCGGGAGAAGCAGTGGTTGATGCATTGCCATACATCGACCAGGGTTATGATGATCCTGGGGTTAGAGAAGCGGTAAATATCTCAAATGAAGCGTTTTATTTTAATAGATTTTTCCTACTATTTTCTTTATCTAATTTGTTAAGGCATTGGCTATGGTCGAAGAGGAATGTCGGAGATATAGGCCTACTAAAAATTATTTAGAAAATTCTGGCCCTGAACCGAGTACAGCCTTCGAAACACCTGCTTTGCACAGAGAAATGGAAAGAGTTCAGCAACGATTGCCAATGGAACCATTATCTATGAAAAGGTACAAATTACCATTTAAGTAATCTGAGTTATGACAAAATTTTCATACATGTGTTGATTTTTCTAAGATTTTGGTGTTTTTAGGTATGAATTACCACCCCCACCAACAGGAAGACTAGGGGAACCTACAGCTTGGACAGAAGCAGTTGACAATTCACATGCCCAGCTTTCTCACCAAGCTATAAGAGTCTTAAACTTAGAGCTGCAATTACAGTACAGTTCAGAAGCTTGGAGATCATACCTTAATGTTTTGCAAGCTTTGGTTGAACGTTCACAGAATGTTCATGCACAATTAAGGTGAGAAAACTTTTTAACTTGATGGCATATTTAAGTTTTATATTTACTGTTTAAATTTCAAGAAATAAACTAATGATTAAGCAAACATCAAAATATTCCAGAAAGCAAATTGCTGCAGTAAACTGGGAGCGTAAACGTTCTCAAACAGCAAGTGGTGCCAGACTAAGAGCTCTTCGTCGTCGCTGGGCACAACTTGTATCTGATAATTATCGGTTGGAAAGAGCTATAATGCAGCTGGAAATACAGCTCGAGAAAGTATGTATTACTGTAATTATTAACTTATAAAAAATGTATGTTTAGGTATAAATTAATGTGTGGTTTGAATCTTATTAAATTGTACTTTAATATTCTTTTAGGCAAAAGGGCAAGTTTCTAGTGATGGTGGCGAAACTCCAGACATGGATCTTGAAGCAGTCAAAAACCTTCCAGACAAATTCAACTCTGATACTGAAAAAGAAGTTCAAAAAAAAATAGAAGATATGTTTGCAGACTAACCCATGGCACTTAATTATAAATAAATAAGATTTTAAACATAAAGTTTGATTTAATGTCTCTTAAAAAATATGAGATGAGCTGATTATGCAAGCTGTTAGTTATTGCTAATGATGTATTTTCATATTAAATAATATTTTCAACATTTTTCATATTTTTTGTTGTTTGCTAGGAATAGTAGTATCCTCCTTTCATATTTTTGATTGTCATTTGTCAATAATCGAATGTCAAAAAAATATGGCCAACCGGCATCAGCAAATAAATCAGCTGTCAGCTTTATTTTCAAAATAATCGAAAATGGCGGACGATGCAGCGAGCAGCAGCGCTTGTACCGGTAATTTAGGTGATAGCTCTGTTAATCAAGATGAATTGATTTTAAAGCAGCAACGTGAAATCGAGAAAGAAGTAAGTAAACAGTTTGATAGTTTTTTTTGTAGAAAGAATCGCTAGTTCTATAAAACAATGTCATTCCCATTGACTTGTTTGTTTTGCAGATTTCAGAGTCTATTCCATTGGTTGGTGAGCAAGAAGATCTGGCATCGTTAGAAAAAGAATACAATGAGGACCCGGTATACCTATTAAAAATTAAAGATTTAGCTTCAAAATATACATGCATTCGAAGAACAAGGCCGGACGGTAACTGTTTTTTCCGAGCCTTTTCGTACGCATATTTAGAACACCTGCTCAAGGATAAAGGAGAGTATGAAAAGTTCCATGAGATAGCTAAAAACTCTAAAGATATTCTAGTAGCTCTAGGATTTCCACAATTTACTGTTGATGATTTCTATGAAACGGTAAGAAAACATATTTGGGGTTATGTTTTGTTTATTGATGATGAATTTATATGTTGATAGTTTGCTATGTAGAGACATTTTGATGTTTGTGCTAAGTATTATAAATATTTTGTTGATTTTGTAGGTAAATTTTAAGATTCTTTTATCCAATTATAACCTTTTATTTGTATGGTTTCATAATATCTTCTCTCACATATAACATTAAAGATGTTTATTTATACTACTAATAAACATTTTTTTTTATTATTTATTAAAAAGTTAAATTATGGTTACCATCATATCTTTTGGAGTGCCTTTAAACATGTTTCAGTTTATGGAAGTAGTTCAGAGAGTAGGTGAACAAGCTGGAGGAAGTTCAGATGGAATAGAAGATATTCGCAAGGAGCTGCATGACAAGTTTAATAAACAGGGATACTCTGACTACATTGTTGTATACTTGCGACTTATTACATCTGGACAGCTTCAGACACAGCATGATTTTTATCAAAACTTCATTGAGGGTCCCCGAACTGTTACTGAATTTTGTAGACAGGTATTGTTTACAAAGAAAGTGCTGTTTCCACTTTAATTTTTTTTTCAATAACAATTTAATATAAACTTTTAATTAACAAAAGTTTTCTGTTTAGACTAGAATAAACTATTATAGTTATATATAATATGTATTTTACATTTTGATGGATAGGGCAGTGTAATGCCTGTGTAAAGTTAGAGCCACTAACTGTTACAATGTTTGTTTGTCTATGTCATGAATATAGTTCTTAATATTTTTAAGTACACTACTGACTCCTTTCAAGTAGGCTGGCCATATGATGTTGCAAGTTTTAGTTTATCATTATTGGGCACATTATCATAAGTTCAATTTACAATTAGGCTACAACATATACATGACACGGAACATTACTGACATAATTATGAAGTTTTTATTTTATGTTATTGTATATATTTTACATTACTGTTAAATAATCATAAGGATTATGACACTTTGTTGTTTGAAATTAAATATGTTTTTCAGGAGGTAGAACCAATGTACAAAGAGTCTGACCATATTCACATAATAGCCCTTAGTAATGCTCTAAATGTTGGAGTCAGAGTTAAGTACATGGATCGTGGTGAGGGAAGTCAGGTATTATAAAATAATGAAACATAGTGAAATCAGCTTTGTAGTTTGTGTATTTGTAGTAGTGTAAGATTTGTATTATAGTACTTTCTACAGATGTAGATATGTCTCCAAGCTGATTTGATTGTAAATTTTAGTTGTATTAAGAAAAAAACATAGGTCGATTCTATATAGATGTAGTGCAGATATTGTTAAATATTATATTCAGAAATAAATTTTGATAATTCTTATTTATTCACTTTATTACAAGCTGGTTTTCACAACTTTATTTGATGTATATATAGAGATGAGATATGATTCATTTTACGAAATATTTTCAGGTAATCGCCCACGATTTCCCGGAAGGTTCAAAGCCCCTTGTCCACTTGCTATATAGACCTGGCCATTACGATATTCTATACGCGTGATTGCAATACTTTTTTAATAATAAACTATTCTACCTTGTTTGTTTTTTACTCTATTCTATATTACATACAAATGATGATGAAAGAATGATACTAATGATGATTGTTTGACAGCTATGAAGATAGTTTATAAGAAATATTGAGGACTAAACTGAAAAGCAATGTGTGTAATCGTAAATAAAGAAATTGGGAATAGATACAGTGACTATGTGGTATTGTATATTAATAAAGGGAAAAATATTATATTAATAGAAAAAAGTAAAGTATAATATCCGAGATATTTTAGATGCACCCCAAAAACTAAGGAAATAAACTTTAAAAGCTCCTTAAGTCTTAAAAAAACAGTAGCTGATAGACAAATATTGTTACTATGTTCTAGTTTTGGACAGACTGGTCCGTGGTATGTAAAATGTAAAAATAATTAGAAACTAAACTGTTTATTATTGAAATTTTAGACAAATATCATTTAAACCAAAGTTAAGTCTTACTGCTAGAATAATAATTAAAAAGAATAGTGGACATTTTAAGAAGCATCTTATCTGCAGAAGTAAACTCCATCGGGTTCCCGTTTTGGTTTCATACCAGCAAAGAAAGCCTTAATATCTTCCTCTTTAACTACCTCTTTACGGTCTTTGAAACTCTTTAGAAAATCTAATAATTTATCTCTCATCTTATTGTACTCAGTCAGTGCATTAATTTGTTGGACTCTGTCTAACGAAGATAGAGCTGCTAACCCTTTTTCATATTCAGATGCTGGTTTTCCATTTGATTTCTCCTTTCCTAAATGCTCATATGCACTTACAGTGTCTTCAGGATCTATTAGGAATAATACTGATAAATCTTTATACATAGACAGGCATTCATTGCAAGTACAAAGTTTCTGCCTAAAGTGTACTGGCCAAAATGTAGCACCTTGGTACCTTTGTTTCACATTTTGAGGTTTAACACAAGGTTTTGAATCTAGTTTTGGTTTTTTGTATTCTAAATCATCTACCTGATCTTCAACTGACTTACTAAGCTTACGTTTACATTCATTTTTCTGACTTTTCTCCATTGGTTCTTGAGTATTTGAAAGTTCAGTATCATTAGTCACATCCATTTTTTCACATATTATGTGTTGATTTTTATGTAAATTATCTAATGGAAGTTCTTCTGCGTTATTATCTATTGCAGCTGTCTTATCACCAGAGTTTGCATTACTACTAGATTCTTTTAATTGTGGCTCTGTACCACATGCAGTATCTTTTTCTGGTAAAGTTTCTACATTATTTTCTGTCACTGGAACTGTGGTTAAATCTTCTGTTTTTATTTCATCAGTTACACTATTAACCTGAGTAGCATTGTTTTCTGGAGTTACACTTTTAACCTGAGTAGCATTGTTTTCTGGAACAGGATCTTCAAGAAGTCTATCTTCTTCCAAGTCATCAGGTGATTTAGTAGATGTTACTTTTTCATTTCCCTCTTCATTATAATTTATCAATTTTTCTTTTGAAAATTCTATAGTTTCTGTTACCAGTAATTCCCCTTTTGCATTAATCTGTTCAACAGATGCATTTTTATGAAGGTTTCCAATTTCAGAATCACTTTCCATTTCTTGTACTGTGTCAGTTCTTAAAATTGTTGACTCATTAAAATTTAATTTTGAATTTTGCATTGCTTCATTTTCATTACTTGCTGTACTATTTCGTACAGATTTTTCATGTTCTGTAATATCTAGTAGTTCGGAAGGCTCTATGTTACTTTCGGTAATGTCTGTAATATTTTTATTTTGTAAATTATTGACAAAGGTAACCTGCTCTTTCTCTACATTTGGAGTATGCTCTGATGATAAACAATTTTTTTCAGAAGTCATTACATTATTATCAAGACTAGTTTGGGTTTGGGATGCCTTCATTGAATCATTGGATTTATTTGTGGCAATATGTTCAGATTTATTTACATAATCTTTTTCCTTAGTTAGTGTATTTATTTCTATTTCATCATTTTTAACAGTGACATCAACTACCTCCGAAACAAAAGTATCTTTGCTATGTGAAGTGATGCTTTCTTGTAGGTTTTCAATATTATTTATAGACAAATCATTTGTAGTATCCATAATAACACTTTCATTTGCACCACTATTAGATAATCCATTCATGCTTATATCAATAACATCTGCTTCAGAGTTTACAATAAGGTCTCCATAGTTATGTAGGAAATTATTTTTTTCCATGCATTGTTTACAGATCATCTCTGAATATTGATCATTATCAGGGACAGTAGCATCAAGATGTGCAGAATGGAGCCAGTCCTCACAAATAATGCACTGTATCATTTCATCTTCTTCTGTTACGTCTGGGTCTGGATAAGGTCTTTGACAAATACAGTACAGACCAGAGAAATTTTGGTTGTAACTGTTTTCCTCATTTAAATCTTGCTTATTTGGAGTGAATTGACAAGGATGCGACTTAAACTTAGGGTTACCACAATCACATCGGAAGTTGCGTTTTGTATAAAGCTCAACAAGTTCATGATCCTCATGACATTTAAGGCTACAAGCCAAGCAAACACCTGCTCTCTTTGAAGGATCATCTTTGGCATCAGAATTACAAGTCATACAAGCATATATAGCTTGTCTTTTGATGTAGCCCTGAAACCAAAATATCATAATTATTATTATACCACCCATCAATGTTATAAAAATTATAATTTTTGAAATTATTTGAGAACTTTCAGTAAAAAGGGTATTGTTAAAATAGTTTACTAATTTTTATGAGATTTCCTATATAATGAACTAGTTTCTAAATATGTTGTAATGAAGTGTATGGAATATGAAATATGTAATTTGAATGTCAATGTTCCAGCCATTTTGGAGCCAACAGGCATAGCTAGAGACGATGGCAAGCAGCAGGATGGGATGTTGTTGATCCCTTGGGATGGGCTTTGGTATGGGATGCTACTTGTGTGGACATGTTAGCCACATCTTACCTCCCTCAGACAAGCAAACAAGCTGGCATGCTAAAATAATAAATGGCTCAAATATAAGTCTTTCCTCCAACTACAATTTTGTTCCCTTTGGCCTCTTGGGCTGTGGGGTTCAAGTGCACAAGCTAATTAAAGATTTAAGTTGGCGCTCGGAAGATAGTACTGGGGATCCCATCCTATCACTATACAGCGAGGAAATGCTGCCAGCGTTAAAGGAAAGCTTTCAAAGGGACCAAACTGTTTTAATTTTTTTTTATTATAACTACGAAGTTTAAGAAAATTGCAAATACTGTAATATTTGATTGTTATGTTTAGGTTGTAATAAACGATAAAGTAAAAGCACTCACCATAGAGAAAGTGCAATTTTTATCGTCAGAAGCTCCGAGTACAGCATTTGCATCTTCTTCAAAATCTTCTTGTTCTTTTAACACGTCCATCATTGTAACTACTTTTTCGTCCTCCAGTCCTGCTGTTTCATTGTCATCAAGTCCAACTGCATCGTTATTATCCATTTTGTGTTCGTATATAATGGGAAATGGGAATTGTAGTAAGAAAGAACAATGAAAATGAAAGTGCCGGTAAAAATGTTATGAATGACGCCTGGCGGTTTTCTCAAACTATCAGTTGTCAAAGGATTTTCTGCCAATTGTCAGATGCTATATTTTGCTAAAATAACTTATTTGTTTCTACTTGCACTGGATTTATCATTCAACCATTTATACACATTAACGGGATAAAATATTGCCAATAATACTAAGGTTATAGGAGTTCAATGCCGATCAAGTACATTTTACAATTTACTGACATCCAACTTAAGGGGGGATTTTATAAATGTAGCAAATATTCTCTGTACATAGAGCTTATTAAACTTTAGATAAAGCCTGATCGGAATTGTTTATAAAAAAAGTAATAGAGAACTTAACAGGCACACTTCACTCATAGCAAACTTCATGTCGCGTAGAAAAGGATACACTGTGCCATAACAAAGAGAGTGACTGAAACAACAATAGAACTGGCTGTGCAATATTGCAGTTGAATTCGATAGCCTAGCGATCGTCCGGCAACCCATCGGGGCAACATCGGTCATAAGTGGCTACACAAAACATGTTTGGCTATATGGCCGGGACATTAGAGCAATATTGCATAGTGTGGCTGCTATTGTTTGCAATGTTGCCGGGCCACAGTGTTGCAGCCATCAATTGCAGCAAAACATGGCCCGTTTAGAAGCCCCATAAAGGTCGATGCATGGTAATGACGACTGACTATTTTACTAATTTTGCCCTACTCATAACCGATAAAACAATGTTTTTTTACTAAAAATTTAACATTGTACAATATACATGGTTTGATATCGTTTTATTTTATATTTAAACACAGTTACTTTTATTCTTTTCTTTTATATACACAGCTTGTTGACTTCTTGTTATCTTGACTTTGGATTCGAGTTCCCTAATTTCGACTGTATTATGTAGTATAATAATATTTGCCTAATAAATTGTAAAATGCTTCTTATCATACTTAGTTTAAAAAAATATTTGGCCGCTTTCTTCAACTCATGTCTTTTATTATTCTTTAAAAAACGAAATAAACATCTGTTTGCTAACTGTATGTTTAAATTAGAAAAGGAACATCTAAATTTTTCCTTCCATTTCCAATATACAAAAATCCTGCATCAGGGGTTTTTATTTTGTGGAAGTATGACATTCCTGGCCAGTATAAACTTTTTAAATATGCGAGAGTTCCATTCTGCTCCAATGACAGGTTCCAGCACCCAGAAGGTATGTCCTGGTCGATTGAGTCTAGAAAATCCATACTAAAGTTATAATCCTGTCTAGTCAACAGGTTGGTATTCCAACGTTGCTGTGCTGGGCGGATATGCATATAAGATTTAAGCAGTTTTGCTTCCTGTCCTGTGAGACCATAGAAATTAGGGTTAATTACTACAGAACCATCTGGCTGTTTGATTAGTTGTCCACGAGCGCAAATCTCAGCTTCGTCACAAATGTTGCTGATTGTTGCCGCAAGTCGTTTCTCTTCTCGCATCTCCTGGCATCTGTCCGGATGCTGTTCATCCATCGCCTCATCAAGGACTTTTATTTTCAATGACGGGTCCCCACGAAAGGGAAATGTTGTAAGTAGAGATAGTTGCTTATATTTCTTCTTTGGTCTGGCCAAGATGCCCCAGAATTTGAAGTCAGTTGAGTAGAAATACTTTCTATCCGCTAAGGCATCTCTGGTGATACCAACTGCTATATGATAATCTCCATCGACAGCGTAGATCTGTCCCCAGTATTGAACGTGAGAAAAGTGGTTCTCTACTTGTAACAGTGTCAGAGAATTTTGTAACAATGATATTAACTCGTTCGATAACATAAATCCATTGACATTAACATACTCTTTATATTCCCATAATTTGTGAATATCCATTTTAAGATTAAACCATATTTAATCACGTATGTCAAATATATGTCAAACATATTGTTTTTTTGTGAGGAGTTTCATAGTGAATTTCAATTAAATCATAATATTATATTGGCGCTATAATTTTTATTTTCCAATAAGTTCTAAAGGCGCATCACTTTATTAAAACGCCACGCGACCCGAGTCGAATCAAATTGTACTACTTTCTAAGACAAGAATGGAGAATCACGATCACACTTTGAACATCCCACGCGACTCCATGCGAGCACACGCCACCCAATCATGACATTCCAGATCGATGTGTTGTCGATGGTGGGGGAAAAAACGCCACCCGACTCGACCCGACGCCTCGCACGATGGACATCGGGTTGCGTATTACGCGACACGTTGCGTTTTAATAATGTGTTTCCGCCTTAAGATGTTCTAACATTGTTTATGGTGCAAAAGCATATTGTTAGTATATCCAGAATAATTTGATAAAGGTTAATATTGTATTTTTTTCGAAATAGCACATTTATTTTTTAGTTTTTTATATTACATTTCAAGACGATTTTGACTGGAATATAAAGCCTCAAAATTTCAAAGTATTAATAATTATTAAACCTTTAATGCTATTAAAAACAAAAACTTCATTTATTAAATCAATACGTATGTATGGTATTCGGAAAATCTAAGTCTTCTAGTTTAACACGATTTTCCTTAAACATGGAAAGTATAATATGCCAAAAATATCATTAAGATATCCAACAGGGACATCGGCAGGCAATGTAAGCGGATATTTACGTCTCGTATGACAATTACCGGACGTCAAATATTTGCAAGCCCTCTGTTGATCGTAACTTGTAACTTGAGTAGAAAAACTACCACATTAACAAGATTTCTGTTATGGTGAACTGTGTTCGATTGGATAGGTCAATTTGTACTGGACGTGAGGTCAAATAACCAAAGCCGCAATTTACTTATTTTCGCAAGATTTCTATCGTGTCGTGTAGCTTATTTGTAGGCCCACGGGTGACGTAAATTTATCATGTAAATATTGAACAAAAATAGACTTTTACAAAATAATAGTCATTACAATATTATGTAGATTTAGCTTAGGCAACTCAGGTTTGCATTTTAACTTAAATACCGAATTACATTTTGTATTTAATTTAATTGTTTGTATTGAAATATTTTATTAATAATATTTTGTACTCACATAGTGTTTCTACCTCATACTGGATGTCGCTTTTGTTCAAGTTTTGACTACTCCACACTAGATAGCGCTACGAGCTCGATTTAAAGAAATTTAAGATTCCGTTTCTAAAGAGCATCTTGACGAAGTTCATACATAATACTGAACTCATCATGATTTTGTAGTAAAAGTTATATACGAGATGGTGATGACCCTCCATCTGCTAGTATTCGAACTCAAAGAGAACTACCATGCTGAACAGAATAAAACTTTATTATTGAAATGGGATTTATTAATAATTTAAAAATTATAATATATCATTTGAATTTAGAATTATAAGACTGTTGCATCCGTGCTTCAGTTCTATGATTGGTTGGAGTTCTTTAAAAAGTACTTGAGTAAATAGATAATACAAATTATATTTTTCATGTATTTTAACTCACTTCCGATTTCCAGTCGATTGTTTAACGGATTAGATACTTGAGAGCTCCTCCAACTAAACTATGCACCCCCTCTCAACTCAATAGATACAGGTGTTCGCACTTAATGTCACAATTAAAACATCAAGCAATAAAAACAATGAGCGCGTGTCGGCGATTCGGCACGCGCTACGTGTCGGTAAAAATGAAAATTGTCGGTTACGTGTCGTTGAGGGCACAGATTATGTGAGGGCTCTTCAAATGCACGATAACTGCACTGCTGGTATTGATTGGATTCTTTGGCCAGTATTCTAAAAAAAAAGATACCTACGGATCTTTTGACAGTGCTCATGACTAGATACTAACTTAAGCAAAGAAAGCGTTTCTAAACCTGAGTCTATTGCTATTTCTTTGGGTATTTTATGGTAAAAGCTTTAATTTAAAATATGATAAGGATATTTAAATTACAAGCCATAATTCGGTAGAAATTACAGTTAATTTAAATTTAAATTAAATACATTATTAATTATGCAAGTTGCAATAAATAAAGACAAAGAAAAATAAATCACTTTATCTATGATTAAGTATAAATGTTTCTGTGTAACGGGCGACTGTAACTCGAATCGCTAAATGCAGAAAAATGCGCAATCTTCGCATAAATAATTATGACTGGGCTTATAGAGGTATTACACCTGAATATATATTAATTTTGAACTATCGTTTAGTCAATGTCTATATTATTATAACGTTCTTCCTATGACCTATTCTATTATTTACTATATTATATTATTATAAGTTATTATTATAACTAACGAGAGTGATTTTTTTTCTTTATGAAATATATTTTACCAAAACATGAGGTACCTACCTACTAAGTGATGGATGATTATTAATATTTTTAAATTTATACACAATTAGTATTAGTAGACTTAGGTACATAATTAAAACAGAAGATTAAACCTCTTTAGTAACCCTTTAATTTAAACAATTAAGTAATTTTTTTTAGGTAAGTTAGCTATTAAATTAACTTTAATTTAAGGTCACAAAAAACTTAGTGGCGCTACAACCTCTTTAGGTCTGGGCCTCAGATTTCTGATACTGTTTCATGATCATTTTTCAATATAATAGGTGACCAGCCTCCAGTGCCTGACACACACATTGACTTTTTGGGTCTAAGACATGTCGGTTTCCTCCAGATGTTTTCCTTCACCGTTCAAGCGAATATTAAATGCGCACATAGAAAGAAAGTTGTTGTATTGTTTCACAGCCGGAGATCGAACCTACGACCTCAGGGATGAGAGTCGCACGCTGAAGTCACCAGGCCAACTCCTCTTATGGTCACAAAATTCTGGTTAAAAAAAATCGACTTAGATTCCTTCAAGAACAGAGCGTATCAATTAAAGGCCGGCAACGCACTCGCCTCTAGCCTTAAGAGTGTCCATGGCTGTATCACATGACATCAGACGAGCCTCCTGCCCGTTTGCCCCCTGTTCTATAAAAAAAACGCAATTCGTAAAGCCTACTGAGGCGAAAAGCTAATATTTTTCACTTTGAATACCGAACAAATGTCGGTTTTCGATCTCAATTGAAAAGCAATCATATCGTCAAACGTACAATAAAATTAATTCGCCATGTGTGTGCTAAAGCTTCGTTGTTTAGCGACACGGTGTGTCTGTGCGCAGCGTCAGCCGACTGAGCAATCATAATGTGACCATCCAAAAACAATACAGAGTTCCCACAACCGCGCCCCGGGCCTTCCCTTCCCGCCCCATGAGACCTTAATCGCCCCATTTCTTTATTTTTCGCCGTTAATTGTTTGTTAACAGGAGGCTGGCTGACTCGCCTGCGGGTGCGCCGCGAATCCGCTACGGATAACGTATTGTTACATGTTTTACAACTCATTTGTTGGTTTTATCTGTTTGTGTTAAAGATTATAAATGGTAAAGGATAAAAAAACTTTTAGTATGCCTGTTAATAACTTTTTGGGGTTTTAATTTATAGAGCAAGATCCCAGGGCCGCCAGACATCACGTATTTTCTGACGGATGAAATGTGGACGATTGGGTAGTGTTAGTATGTACTATGATCGTATGCCTACCTGCTAGCTTGGTCAAACGGCCAATTTCCAGGTATCAGGTAATCAAGGTACACAAAAACATTACTTACTTCACGTAAATTCTCATGGCTGATTTTTATATATGTTTTCGAGTGTATAGTTAAAAATAAATTGTCAATACTCCCAGACACTTTCCGTCGGCCATATTGCTTAACAGACGCTTTAAGGGTCTCAAAATAATTAGTCAACTTCACGTAAATTCTGACGCTCCATTTTTATATATGTTCATCCGACAACTATTTTAAAAGCTTTGACAAGAAGACAGACCGATCCAAGGGGCCAATCATCCCCTAAACTAAATTTTAATATCTCTATGAGTGAGAGAGCATTATCTACGCGCATGAGACTGAGTGAGACCGACTGCGCTGTTAAAGCCATGAAAATTACTTGAACAGATATTTTATAATTTTTAGAACTTTTGTTGACCAGTAAATTGTAGCAACAAAAATAAGAAAAAAATTGACACATAATAAATAATACTAAAGTTAGCCGACATTTTTTTTTTTTCAATTTATTAATTAGAACTAAAAAATATTTTTTAAAAATACCACTTATATTTAAATAGCAGCAATTTTTTTAATTAATTATTTATTGGAAATTTGGAAACAAAGTGGAAAAATATTAATTCTTCAATATTTCTTAACAGTGGCTTTTAATCTTCATTATCATCATCATCAAATATCAATCTTATTTATTTATTTATTTATTTATTTATTTAATAACAGCACAATGGCCAAACTTAGACTAAAAAACACAATAAACAATACAATAAAATACAATTAAGATTTACAACGCATTACCCCCTTATCCCCTCCAGGTACACTCTGAAAGCACAGTATACCACCCCCATAAGCTTCCCAAAAATCTTGAAATTGAATATCTAAATCGTGATCGTCATCATCAGCATTATCCTTATTTTCTTCCTCTGTAAAAAACAAGTTAAACAATGAAGGTCTGAAAAAACTAAAAAGATACAAATAATATGAGAAACGAAAATAATTTACCTGATTGTTCTTCCAGCGACTCACTGACAAAACCCGGTAATTGATCTCCATCGAACCAATGAAAATCATATTTACCATCTTGTAGTGTCCAGCCATTGTTTTCGGGGTTGAAAATATTTATCATCTTCATACTTGCATTGTTCCAAAGCTAGCCCGTCGAAACTGTTGCCAAAGCTCACTTTTACAAGGTGGTAAGTTACAGGCATCGAAGTTTCTTAAATTCTTTCGATTGAATTCTTCATTTATATCAGATATCATGTATGTAAATGATAAACAACTGTAGTCTGGCAGCATCTACATCAATTATTCCAGGAAAATTGTAAACATCACAGATAAATTTTTGTATTATGTTGAATACACGTTCTTCTTCATCTACATCACCAACAAAATCCAACGTACCAAAACGGTGAAATGCTTTGTTGGTACTCTTCATTTTTCTTCAAAATATTAAACGGCTTTTGCTTGCCCTTTTTGAATAATAATAATTTTTCAAGTAATTTTCATGGCTTTAACAGCGCAGTCGGTCTCACTCAGTCTCATGCGCGTAGATAATGCTCTCTCACTCATAGAGATATTTAAATTTAGTTTAGGGGATGATTGGCCCCTTGGATCGGTCTGTCTTCTTGTCAAAGCTTTTAAAATAGTTGTCGGATGAACATATATAAAAATGGAGCGTCAGAATTTACGTGAAGTTGACTAATTATTTTGAGACCCTTAAAGCGTCTGTTAAGCAATATGGCCGACGGAAAGTGTCTGGGAGTATTGACAATTTATTTTTAACTATACACTCGAAAACATATATAAAAATCAGCCATGAGAATTTACGTGAAGTAAGTAATGTTTTTGTGTACCTTAATTACCTGATACCTGGAAATTGGCCGTTTGACCAAGCTAGCAGGTAGGCATACGATCATAGTACATACTTACACTACCCAATCGTCCACATTTCATCCGTCAGAAAATACGTGATGTCTGGCGGCCCTGGGATCTTGGACCATTAAGTTAGTTACGCAGTTTAGTACTCTTTATCAAATAATTACGTTAAACACAAGTTAAAGTTCTAAGTCAGCATGTAGCGTTTAATTGCAAGGTGTGATTGAGTAACATAGCGGAAAGTTTACATGAATTAATTTCGATACCAATTCCGTTACCCATAATTTAGATATAGTTAAGTTAGTCGTATGAGAACAAAAGTTCAAGAAATATTCAAACTAAAAGCGAATTCATTCCAATTGATGGAATAGAATTTCACAAACATTTAATGACTTCACGTAAACCGATGAATGGAAATGTATTCTCACAATTGCGTTCGATAACTTGCAAAATTTAAGTGCACTTTTCCCACAATTAAGTATAAGAAAAGGAATTAAGAGTGAGCGGTGGAGTGGCGATTGCTGAACGAATGACAAAGGGCGGGAATTTGTGCCTAATCGCAAGTGAACGTCACAAACAGGGGTCGTGGCGCGAATTGCGATGTGAGCTATTTGTAAAACATGAGTCCTTTGTGCGAGTGAATCCGCGTCGCTGGTCCGGCGATAATTGCTCGATGCTCGCGGATTATGCTGAGATCGAGAGGCTAACAGCCCTGAGAAAGTTAACAGATTGCAGTTCAATGCGTCTTTATACCATAAGTTATTGATGGTTTAATAAGTAGGTATTGATTGAACTTCCAAAACTGCTGAGAATTTTTAGGAATTACACCGTTCTGAACCGCTTAGGCTAAGTTCAGTTAAGAGACTCAAAGCGGTCGCGTATTTGGAATCTGGTTGTGCTAGTATCTATAGTTTTGTCTCTGAACCCAAATTATACATGCTAATACATTGAAGGATAGTTCGCATCAAATCGGCAAGATCTATAAAATTTATGCAAACAGACGCAGAAATATGTTTGCTTGTTTCGCATAGGAGGTTTAGATACGGGATTGTCTATGATTTAATGTGGTCATCGTAAAATTTAAACAAAGATTTATTACATATTTTATTATTTTTAGTAGTAGTAGTAAATGTAAATTTACAATTAATTTAACTTCTTTCTGACGATTCATAAGTGTACTTGTTTACCTATATGAATAAAGATATTTTTGAGTTTGAGTTTAAGAGAATAGCGGCAAACGGGCAGGAGGCTCATCAGATGTTAAATGATACCGCCGCCTATGGACACTCTCAATACCCGTGGGGTCGTGAGTGCGTTGCCGGCCATTTAAAGAAATGGAACGCTCTTTTCTTGATGGACCTTTAGTCGAATTGGTATAGGGCTGTTTTATTTTTGCCAAAAGGTTGAAATGTTTACTTAAAAATAGTAAGAATAAAAGCTTTGCTAAATAATTGTTACAGTTCACACATGAGATGAAAGTTATAAATAACAATGATTATTTTGTTTAAAAATCTCCCAGAAGTGCGTCGCGTGTCAGTCCTAGCACACGCGACTCGCCACAGATAATGATAAACGAGTTTAACGGTGTTGCCAATGCGAATAACTATCGCCTGATGGGGTTGCAAAGTAAAAATAATTGGCGCCCCGCGGACAGACGCGCGTTAATGTTTTGATAATGATGAGTGCTTTTGTCCGAATAAAACGTGGATTAATGTTTTGTTTTGAGATTTGTTTTTGTTCCTGGGGCTGGTGGACGACGAATAAACATTGAGATTTCACTTAATTGAGTGTTCTGCTATTGGCGAACTATTTTATGTTACTATTCACTAGTTAGGAAACAAAATTACGCTTTTCTCTCATTTTTAAATAGTAAACAGTTTTTTTACCTTTATATTAATGATAATTATATTTCGCATCAATTACATGTAAAGGTGAGGTTTAAGAGTTAGTTTGTGGCAATCTACTGAATGAGAACTCATTTCCTACTAGAAAGCTATATATCATACTGAGTGTTAATATAATATTTCATTATGATTGGATATTCTCGTTAGGGACGAAAAAAGTTGCAAATAACAAATAAGATACATCAACAGCAAGCTGTTACTACATTATTTTAATAAAAAAGTCTTGTAAAATACGCTATACACCACATACTTGCATAACAAAAATCGTATTATAATAGGTAACGGTAGACAGACAAACTGACATGTCGGTTGATGGATTGTTTTGGTTTGCGTTCACAACACAGGCTCTTTACATGATCATTGTAAAGAATATTGGAATAGGTGTGCTGATGAAAAAAGTGCTACCTTATTTTTACTACTATAACAAAATAAATATCGGTCGATGATTTAACCAGGCTGTATAAGATCAGAATGCATTAGATTTTTTTATTAATACTAATATCAAAATTTGCCTATCTATCAATTCCTTCTGTAAAAATGTAGAGTAATAATATTCTAATAAATGGATACCGTTTATTAAAACAATGTCGGTAATTTGTTGTCATGTTGCGCTCAATTAACAACATCTATAGTTTCACCATAATTAACTGACTTTATGTTGAGTATCGTACAATTTATATTGATGCATTTAAATCTTATTGCAGAAAAATGTTTTTACAAAATTCGATTAATACATTTGTTATTTCCTTTTAACATAATTAAAATTCAATTATAAACATTGCAGGAGTTCACACTTCTCGGAACATAAAATTAAAACGTCAGCCTCTTGCGGCGAGACGGGGCAAAAAGTCACGCTCATACGTCAAAAGATTTCCTAACCTACATAAAGACATCTAAACAAACGAAATAAATTGTATCTTACAGAAAGGGTGCCACCATCTGCATGAGTACGATCAATTATCACCATTGTCAGAAACCGACAATAACCTAACACATCATCAGAACATATTGAGATGTTATTTAAGAACCGCGCTTTTCTTTCGCCGCTACAGATAAAAATTCTACCTTAAATTTCGAACACAAAGTCTATTATTGTCTGTGATTAAATGACAGATGCGTTCGGAAATCGTTCTAACCTCCCACTGCTTGCCGACAATGCGACACTGTGGTACAATAAAAGGTATTGAGCTCACGTGTCGCTAACTTGAGGACTTAATTAAATTGGTCATGTCTTCATTCGTGGGCAGATGATTTATTTATGCCTAAAGCTCTGGAGATTTGTTGGGAAATGTTTGATTAAAAAACCGCGTGGGAAGAACTGTAAGGACCAATTTAGGCCTATTGTATTTCAGAGTACTATAATAGAAAAAATCGAGATTCTCTTGTCATTCATCAATTTATTATTCGTGTTGGGCAAATTTTGTGTTTAATGTATTAATTAAAACTTAAAAGAACACATTAACCATTTTTTTAAATGCAGAGGGAAAACGATCTTATAAATCACAAAATATAGATAATCTTTTGTTCAATTATAGATTAAATAATTATCTTATTACAAGTTAAATTAATGAGTTCTTATTTGCGAGTAGTGTAAATTTGCCAACTGCAAATGCAGCGTTATCCGATCAACTAGTTTTCTTTAATCCTCTTTGCCAAATGGTCCATACTTCACTTGCCACAATGACGTTTGAATCGGCAAAACTCGGACAATCGAAGGGCGTGTAACAAAAAAACATAAGAATAATCGTTATCGCACAATTCCGGACCCCCGGTGACAAATCGGATCGCTTGTACGCTAAAAAAAAATAAAAAAAAAGAGAATGGACACGAGGATACAGCAGATGCTGACAGAGTGCTTAGAATCTCATTATGTGGTGATTTTTTTAATTGGAGCAAATCGTGCGTTGTCAAGTCTTGACGGTCTTTATTGCGGCAATTTCGGCTTAAAAAGAGTTGTCAAATTGACTTCATTAGTAGTTCTATGCATAAAAATAATGGATTTATAATATAATACGAATAATGAGATACTTTTCAGTATAAAACATAGTATTCTAAATAATTAAATATATTTTTCCAGACACGGGAATTGTTTTGAAATAGATTCATATCATTAATCCTCTGAAGCTGTAATAAAAGGTGCTTTTAAAATATATATTACATGTTATTATAAACGCCGCAGCTTTGTTCCCTTTACATTTATTATTTATTTACCAACGGAGCGTGAAGTTTATCAAAAAGCATTTTCGTGTTTTCGCCAAACGAATGCAATTAAAAATGTCGCAATAAGGTCTTTTGTATCGCTTATTCTCGCTTAAACTCCAATATAAGAGAAATAGTGTTTATATTACTTTAAAGTTGCATGTAACAATTTGGGTTTTGTCACGTTACATTATTAATGGGTATAAAAGTCGTTTATTTCACCATAAATTGTATCAGATGAGTTATGTCGAATTTTAACCTTGATTGAATATCTACTTTTGGCAAGGCAAGACATGTAGTTGCCTGTGTAATTATCACACCTTTTAACAAATTGTCTAAGTTCAATGTTTAAAATTACTCAGTAACGAACACAATTCCGGCAAATACTAATTATTTCAACTTGATTGAATATCTACTTTTGGCAAGGCAAGACATGTTTGCCTGTGTAATTATCACACCTTTAAATAAATTGTCTAAGTTCAATGTTTAAAATAACGCAATTCTGAAATAAATATGAAAATATTTTTAGCCTTGATCTCCAAATAAACTCGAAAAAGCAGCGAAACAGCAATCGAGCCACACGGTGTGCCACTAATTAAAACAATAGAAAAATATTTGAAAGCAACACACTCACTTCCACTCAACTGAGCAACGCTAAATTAAAACCTCTTCATCTCCCTCCCTTTATTTAATAAACAATTTATGGCCCTGGCACATAGAATTCACAATATATTCGATATAACGCTTGTTCGTAAGTACAATACTATTTAAATTATACACTCAATGTTGTATAGTGTATAACTTTTTGTAAGCTCGAGAGGTCTTTGGTACAGCACCTGGCCTACGTATTATTTCAAGTAAACTTCTATATGTTTTCTTTATGTAGATATTTACGACTCATTGGTCTAGTGGTTAGTACCCCTGACTGCGTATCCATGGGTCCCGGGTTCGATCCCCGGCTGAGACGAACATGGATGTGATGAGCATTTGGTGTTGTACTTAGGTATTGGGTGTTTAAATATGTATTTATATGTCTATCTATCTATAATATGTATGTATATCCGTTACCTAGTACCCATAACACAAGCTTCACCAGCTTAGCATGGGACTAGGTCAATTGGTGTGAATTGTCTTTAAAAAAAAAAATTTGGTATACTGTAGGCCTCAGTTATTTGCTAAGGAGACCGTGACCAGTTGGTATCGATGAAACAGCCTTTTTAAAACGTCCGCGTCATTCCTAACAGGGTTTAGGATCTTAAGCATTGCTAAGCATAGTTTCAATTAAGTATCTAAATGATAATGCCTTGTTTGAATTTTTAATAATTTCGAGAAATTAATTATCAATTCAAGGAGTTTCTTTTTTAAGTATACGGTATATAAATTGTGACCAATTTGTGTTGGGCCGTCCCATTTCTGTATTTAAAAAAGAATAAAAAGTACTTGTAAGACGGAGAAACGAAAAATAAACATCTTACAAAATATACTGTAAACAACAATTTATGTATAAGAACATTCGAAATACAAAAGAAATTAACTTGTGTATAATTTCTTGTTATTTCTTTGTTACTTCTACCATGGATAGAAGACAGAATAGAACCACTCATAGATAGTATACACACCTAAATCGCCACATTAAATTCTGTGTCAAAATCTATACTTCCCATTCTTTCTGAAGATCCTAAACGAAACAAGCCATATTATAAGGGCTTCATTTAATGAAAAAAATTGTTCTCAGCTGTGTATACTTTCTATCGTTTATAAATAAGTAGACCCCTTAGACCACGCTAATCAATAGAAACCTTACTTCAAAATCAAATTAATGTCATTTAGAAAGAAAACAATGGAACAATACGGAAGCCATGCATAAACAAAAGGAGGCAAGCGTGGGAGCAATCAGACACACAAATAAACATAGAGATAGTACAGTACTTAGTCTAATAAATCTGTCAACACTGGTATGCAGGATTCTTGTATCCTTTAGGGGAGGCGTTTGGGTGGAGTCTAATAATGGCCGAGGCATGCAAATGTTCCTTAATCTGTTTAAACAATGATTAGTTATGATTCGACATCTCTTTCCACTTCCTACTGTCCTGGTACACATCAAACAAGGTAATTTAGTAAAAAAAATATTTTGATGAGTATTGTAATCCAATTTATCTATTGGCATATTATGCACTGTTTAATACGTTTTTGAAGTTGTACTTCTTTAGGCGCGTTATGAAAAATTGATGAGAGTGAAATTTTACGATTGCGCGCGCACCTATGACACAAAATTGGCAGTGTGATATAGCGTGCGCGAGCGAGATGGGAATAAGACAAACTACAAGTAAAAAGAAATAGAATATGCGTGAAGCTAACTTCACGCATATTCTAGCTTAGCAGCTTAACAAGAATTTTGAATGACCATGACAATTGACATCTGACAATGACATTTACCTTTTAAACAAATATAGGAGTTTTAATTATTGTTTAAAATTAATAATTATATACCTAGTTATTTTCATTATACAAAATATTTGTGAAATAATATAAAATATTTGTGAAAAAACTGTGCTAACCTTCCTGAGTGCTTCAATACAATTGAGGTTAACTATCCGTATGTATTATCGAGTATTATTGTTGATTAAAACTGAAACATGAACCATTATTCATTGCTTTTGTTTATTGCGTTTGTTACAGCAACTTTTTAGAAATATTCTACGACCCTATATATCAATAATTGAGAACAAAGATTTAAGCACGAATACTAATAAGGAGAAAATGAAGGCTTGGAGCGATATAACAGAGAAGTAAACATTTTAATAAGTACCTGCATCTCAAAAAAATGACCACATTATTTAATCAAAACATCAGATTTAATCTAGCAAATATAAGGACAAGGGACAAAAAACAATTGATGAATCAGTGGAAGTGCACTAAATTGAATACAAAAAAAGAGTTGTCATCTTATCGCCGTGAAACATCAAAAACTGGAGGTGGAACAAAGCCACCATCACCTTCTCGAGACACAATGGTTTGAAGTAGATTTCAATGAATTTGATTGTGATGGTGTCGAGGTAGGAATGTTAATTATAAATATGATGTATGGTGATGTTCAAGGTTCAACCTTTCAAGCATAGGCATATGCTTACAACATTACTTTATTCCCCTACAGGGTAGTTAGAGATATTGTAATACCTCAAAACATCCATGTTGCACTTGTAGTACCGAAACTCTGTCCTGCCAGAAGTGAGCCCATTCCCACTTATAATGGACAGTGGGTATAATACACCTTAATACCTGAGTGCGAACCACTCACCATGATACTTAAATTAATAGATGTTATTTATATATTTCAGGTTATTACAAATAAAATCATTTTGGAAACAATTGATATCCCAAAAGCAAATAAAGCCAACAATGACAAGGTAATAAATCAGTTTTGACATAACTTGAATACTAAAAAAGCCAAACAAAGGTGTGCACAACAGTGACAACATAACTTAACAATTTCATTATTTTGTAGGATTAAAGAAAGGTTAAAGAAAATCATGTCGAACTGAACAACAAGAATCCCCAAACAACTTCAAAGAAACCTACAAGGAAGACACCGGTATTATATTTAAATTATCTCTATCTCTAAATAGAATAAAAGAAAGTTGCTATCCAGGTCTGTAGCATGTGCTACAAATTATATTATTAACACATTTATATAATTATATTAATATAAATGTGTTAAAAAATTTATAATATGAATTATAAAAAATTTTAAGTTTTGCATGGACAGAGCTTAAATTAATATTCTCTTATTTGTTGCAGAAAGCAAGTAGTTTTGGAGAAGCCTCGTAGATGCACAACCAAGTAATGATTAATTTAAAATTACAAACCGAAATTCTGATGAAGACATTAGAGTCACTTAAAAATAAATAGTATAATGAAATAAAAATGTTTTAAAGATAAATAGTGTTTTATTTGTTTAATGTAAGAGAATAATAATAAATATTTATTTAATTAATTTTTCAAATGTAAACTGAACTTTATTGACTTTAATGACTCCTTTTCCAGTCTTTGATTATTTAATTGTAATTAATTATTTGCATGCAATCAAAAACTATTTTTAATAATGCCAAAGAAGTATAACTTCTTACGCGCGTACATAAGTACACGCACCCTTTTTTTTCACCTACCGTTATGCCTACACAAATAAGATAACTGTATTATTTATTGACTAACATTATATTTTAATTGAAAGGAACAAATCTTGTCTTTTTTTCAGTTTCAGTATCGGGCAGGAATCGCAAACTATTCGACGTGTCTCTCCATTTTCTGCTGTCCTGGTATAAAAACTTGGTCATTTTGTAAAACAATTTTTTTTAACAACAATATTATAATTGTATTTATCTATTGGGAGCTGCTACTGCTTTATAGTCTCTTCACCCACCTTAGCTTATGCCGGTTTTTTTCAAAAATAATTTGAACTAGAAAGCTAGACTTTTGAGCAAACGAATTTCATAAGAATATATAGAAGTAGTGGTTACCCATTACAAAACAAATAAAGCATTGTCTTAAGTGGCTAGATTTTCTCATTTTGCAAACCTTTTTTAAAGAAAAAATAAGATATATTAAATGTTACCATTTGTGCAAGTGCAACACTTTGCGTGAATTACGCGTACTAATCAAAGTAATCCAAGATTTAAAATATGATAAAAAACGAGAAGTACCAACCGACAATCCCTTTAAAGTTAATCCGTTCATAAAAGGTTACAAAAGCTTCCTAAAATCAAAAACCCTCAACAACAAAGCTCTATACTATACGTCATCCGGTGGTGAGAGGCCATCCAAGATGGCTACAATATTAATCAATATTTCAACAACATTAGCTCGCGAGTGAAGAGCTCTCGCGGAGGCAGCCACCTTGCTTACTCGTCTTTTGTAAGAGCACTCTTGAGACCACGCCATTGTCTCACCTACTTCTAATCTTCTGGCTTATTTTGTATTTATGACGTAGGATTTAAAGCTTTGATGAAGATATCTTGTTTGACCTTATAACGTTGAACGGTATTTAGGTATCTAGACATTTTTTTGTCATTGCCTTTTAATTGCATGCGCAGTTAGGTTTCTTTGACAAGGTTAGTAAGGATAGAATAATTTACTTAGTGTAAATGAAAAACTATTCTGAAATATATCTACTATCTAGGTATACCTACCATAGTACTTAGAAATATATAAATATAACCCTAAAATTGCTGTTTTTTATCTGCTAGTCTAAAAAAATTTGAGGTTATGTTATTTATATAAATCAAATACCAGTTAAAAGAATATTGTTGTATTTTTGAATTACATAAATTCTCTATTGTAAATCAATACATCGTTTACATGGAAATGAAATGCTTCATTCAGATTGTATAATTAAACAAAAAATCGCAAAGCCATATTTAAATAGGCGTGAAAATGTCATATTAAATCATGATGTGATAATAATAAGAACATGTAAGATATTTCAGATTGTTGTTAAAACAAATAGCCTAAAAACTCTTCCAAATTATAAAGGCCTTTAAAAATCAAATCCCGTATAATGGAACGGAGCATATATTTGTAAAGATGTCCTCTATAAGTATTTGTATGTCTCATAAACTCATACGAGTTAAAAACTGTAAAAAATATTTCTCAACAATTAAAGCACGTACCTACAAAGAATCATTTCGAAAACAGCGTCAGTGTAGTTCCGCTTCCGGTAATTGCTCCAATCGGCGGTAAAACACGCGCGTATTTATTTATTTATTTACTGAGTGAAGTTGGGGCGGAAACTGCGACATTTGGATTTTTGTTTTTGTAACTAGATTTTCGTATTTGCACTTTGTTTTCGTTAATGGTAACCCAAAGCTTAAATGTCTAAATGAATTTTACATTCAATGAGTTGCTTCGAATTTCAAACAGTGAACTTATAATTCACCGTTTGAAATTCGAAGGAAAATTGATGTACCTAGTTGAAGTGTTAAGAAATATAGAGAGAATTCCGTCGTAAGGTTTCAATACGAGATAAATTTAAATGTAGGTCCCTAATAAAAAATTGTATGTGCACAGCAACACTGGTCTAGCACCAAATTTAACCAAAGGTCTATCTTATCTTTGTCTATGATTTCTTTTTGGAATGCTCTAACATGCATTTATAGAATAGTAATTACAAATTAAAACACAAATGTAGCAAAAAGCGTCAGTAGCGACACGAGCGGTAGTTAAATATTTGTGTGGAGGCAACATTGACGGCAGTCGTGTATACACGTCTCGCTATTGACACCATCATTTTCGGTTAAAAAGGATAAATCGTAATTAAGACAAATCAGATATTATTTATCGACATATAGTGTTTATAGGTAAGTGTATAATTAATCAATAATCTTACAACAAACAGATCATTTTTAAGTGAATTTAGTTTAACATTCATAATCTGCAAATTATCGCTGTTGTCAAATATAACTGCAAGACATATTATTATTAGAAGTGTCATTTCTAGCAGACCACAGTGATGAAAGGAGCAATGTTTATTTTTCTTAATTATATGTGTTAAATGGACAATATTTTTACTGTATTAAACTTTTGTAATTTGTTACTATTAGAAAGAGGTACCTAGAGGAGGTAGTAGGAGGATACCAGGAGACCTGTAAGGGTTTACTAACTTTGTCCTCCTGTCTGCTTTCCATAAAATAATTAATTAGAAAATCAAAATACGTTTGTGCCAGCGTGCGATGGAAAGAAGTATTCTTGGAGTTAAATTACGCGACCCACAGAACAGTGAATGTATTCGCAGAAAAACAAAAATAATTGATGCTGAGCAACACGTGCTACAACTTAAATGGAGATGGGCAGGGCACGAAGCCCGTTACACAGATAACCGAGATGAGGTGGTCTAAAACCGTAACCGAATGGACTAGTCCGACAGGAAAAAGGAACAAGGGCAGACCTATTGGTCTGCTAAAAATTGGATGACAATGGCAAAGAATAAAATAAGGTGGCCGCATCATAGAATAGTAAAATTCTATTTATATAATTGTATGTCAATAAGATGTGTATGGATAAAGACTTTTTATTATTTTTATAATAGAAGATAAATAAAGAATTATTAATAGTCCCAGAAAATCCAAATTTCATTGAGTCAGTAGCTCAGTAGCACTGATTGGCTCAATCGTTGTGTAAACACGCGCGCGGTCACACGCTCTGATATTGTACTAGGTACATTTACCGACGTGCTGAGAATATATCTACAACTATATATGTACTCTAGTAGACTATATACGGAATATCGCTCTACTTACTAGTGCTAGTGCACAGGGTGCTCGCATATTTAGAAATCCTTTTTTTATAATGTGCAATATAAAAAATTGATTTACGTATCCTCTGTACCAGTTAAGGACAAAGAGGTATGTACGACTCGGCCAAATCCCAGCTTTCTGCTCCTCAGAATCACCTCCACCATCAGACTAAGATGTACTTCCAACTGTGTCTCAGAGGCATTCTGGACGGGGCTTTCATAACGTTTGACCGGGGCTTCATTCGCTCTTAGAATCTACCTAGATTGAAAAATTAAGTTTATTTTGGTAAATTTACTTAATTTAAGATCGTCAATTGTTATGTGTCTTTAAATTCACATTTACTGCCAGAAATCAAGGGCGTAGAATGGACGAGAACAGACTAGAAACTCCACAGTCCACCACTCGTTTAAATCACCAGCTGTTTTTATTTTTAACGAATGAAATCATACACCTACAAGCTTTTGCCAAGTCATCAGAGCTAGAGGGATTTATTAATTAATAACTAATAGAAGAGTGGAAGCCCTTAGAGGAGGCCTAAGTCCAAGGACTTGAGCTGTATAACAGAAACCAACCAACCGGCTTGCCGATTAATTATTAGTATTTTTATTTTTAGTGTTAATTTCTTGTATTTCACATTTGTATGTACTAGTATAAGTAATTACAGCAATAAAGGCTTTTATTATTATTATAACTAATAGTTTTAAATAAGTATCAATGCCAGAAGCACGTTATAATGAATACGATTACACCTATTTTAAACTTTTTAATATAAATAAAACATATCCTCGGAATACACCATTACATTTCTATGTTTGTATGCAAACAGAAGAATAAAAGCTATATTTTGTAGTCACGTAAGCGGGCGTGGCTTTGAGTGGGCGGGGTCGGCTATATTCGTGCCTAGACGTGTTCCTATAAATAACTTGAGGTTAAAGATTGTTAAGAGAACCGTAACTTGATATATGTAATTAGTTCTTGTATGTTGTGATTCAAGTTTGCGTGATTTACATTATACACCTTGTTAATTGTTTTATATCACCAATCTTGGAGGAAAATGTTCGTATTAAAATAAGGAATAAGATTTTGTTTATTAAATTTTTATTAATTGCCTTTATTAAACCTTATAAATTAAAATCTGTATTGGTACTCTGTAACGTCCAAAAAATAGTTATAGAGTAGCCATCGACGCAGTACGAAATTAACATATTTTTTATCCCCTTAAGACTATTTATTAAAATATTGCCCGTTCTAAAAAAAACCTTTGATCAAATGACGCATTTAATGACGTCGCAATAAATAAAACAACAATTACGAACATCTGCCGAAATAGACGAAACACAAAGTGATTTGTCATAAGTCATAACCCATTAAAGAGGCGAATTCGATTAATGATTGCCGCGATCATACAAACCGGTCGTTAAAACCTAAACACTATAAAAAAAACAATATTTGCAGACCATGACAGATCTGGTTATATTGTAACGTAACCCTAACACGACGCCGCAAAACATTGACCCTCTAAAATACAAACACGAGATTCGCCCAACGGAAAATGATACCTAGCCGCGAGGGGTAAGGTACAACTCAGGTGTATCCGTAAATTGGTCACCCCACATTCTCGCAGTACTGCAGATAGGAGGGGTCTACGACTGGGCGGGCTTTGAGGCGGGGTCTCGCGTACCAGTTGCACGGTGAGCTTAGTCGGACGCGCGCGGCTCGCAATGCCGCACAAAAATGAGTCCGCCAAGTTTCGCCATACGAGACCTGCTGCCGGAAGCGACCTCCAGGTCTCCCTCCCCTTCAGATACGGAACTAGACGTCACCGGGACGGAGACACCTCCGCCATGCTCCTCCAAAAGCCCAGATGAAAAAAAAAATGAAAAACCGGCGTATAGCTACAATGCACTCATCATGATGGCGATTAGAAGCAGTCCTGAGAAACGGCTCACGCTTAATGGAATCTATGAGTATATTATGAAGAATTTTCCGTATTACAAAGAGAATAAGCAGGGCTGGCAGAATTCTATACGACATAACCTCAGTTTAAACAAGTGTTTCGTGAAAGTACCGCGGCATTATGATGACCCTGGTAAAGGAAATTACTGGATGTTAGATCCATCATCTGATGACGTGTTTATTGGTGGAACAACAGGGAAGTTGAGACGGCGTTCAACTGCTGCATCCAGATCGAGGTTAGCTGCGTTCAAAAGAGGTGCAATTTTACATCCTATGTTTGGCAATCCGTATGCGTCGCTGGTGGGACTCTACCCGCCTTTGTTATCGGTCTACGGGCGGTATGCTCTTCCAAGTCCGCTGTTGCGGCTGCCGCCTCCACCGCCTAACCCCTACCACCATCTTTATCGAAGGATCCACGGTTTGACGCCGTCAGTGAGTCCTCCAGACGAATCCGACATGAAACATAGTTGATTTAGTTAATTCGCGTGATATTTATCGAGATATCCCGCTGAAGACTCGAAGTGACTGTGATAGGACGTGTAGATATTTGCAAGTATCTGTACAGTGGCCGTATTTATTTATTAACTTAAGATTATAAGAGGCTAAGTTATTGAAGGAATTTGAAACTGTATTTATTGTAATAAGTTGCAAGTGGTATGAGATTCTAAGAAATTTATTTGATGAAATAAAATGTGAATACGTAAATGAGGTGGTTTCAATTTATCTGTAATACCTAATAGGAAAATCGTTATTTCATATAAAACATATTTCTTTAATACCTACTTACCTACTGTTGATGGAGCAGTGTTGCCACACAATGACATTTATTATCAAATGACTTAGCTTGTGTACATTAAAGCACTTCTTGAAAATACAACAATTTTAACTAAAATAAACGTTAAGACAATTATGATACAAATGAACTACAGTGAAGTTTAAACTATCTCTGTAAGACTAATGTGATATTGAAAGATTATTAAATATACATATCTACTTTATATGATTCCTTATGAGCAGTATCGGCCTAGTGGTTAGACATTCCCTCGAACGGTAAAGAAAAAAACCGTGTTGAAACCGCATTAGATCCAAAAAGTAGACGGCGTGTGTCTGGCAAGGAGGCTGATCACCTACTTGCCTATTAGATTGACAAATGATCATGAAACAGATACACAAATCTGAGGCCCAGACCTAAAAAAGTTGTATCGCCACTGATTTATTTTTACTTACTTTAGATTGATTTATAGCATCGACTAAAGTAGGTATAAGATTTAAACAGTTCATTATTTAGTTACATTAAAATTTAAACATAACTTTGATCTAAAGTATAACAGATGGCGCCATAATGGGTTTTAATGGGTTTAACACAAGGGCTAACCTAACCAATATATTATGTATTTCGTATCCTATACGTAAATTTGTTTCCTCTTACGCAAAAATACTCTAGAATAACTAATTTATCTAAGGCTTTTAATTGCATTAAATTATAGACGAAGACAGAAGTAAACATTTTTAGAACCCAATAAACGTTTAGCATGGAGCAAACACATTTTTTCGTCTGTTTCAAGTATCATTCAAGACTTAATGAGTCCTGTTACATCAATCCCGTCTCATTTATAGTTTGTCGTTAACCCAAACGAAAACATGACCACGGAACAACGGAGTCAGTCGATTATAAATTTATAAAGGAATAGCATATTTGGAATACTAGTTTGTTTTTTGAGAATTCATTTAAAGAAGAACGGGATATATCAATACAAAATACATTAAATTATCAAAATGTAATAATACAAAAAACAAATACCCTTAAACTAAAAAAACATAAGGAAAAACAGATGACGTTCATATTTAGATATCGAAGTATTCCAAATTATATTAAGTATTCAATTAAATATATAAATATGTAAGTATTCCAGTTTCCCAAATAGGCTGCAGTTCCTCTATATATCGCAACTAATACTCTTTACTATGAAGTAATTGTAATGAATTAGTTCAAAGTTTTTAAGAATTAATAATTTCGTGTTGTCAAAGACTTGCAAAAGAATTAAAGGCTTTATGCACAGAAAGAAGAATGTTACAAACATTTATCAAGCCATAAAGATACCATAGGATACCTTTGCTAAGCTGTCGTTAGAGTATTATATTTGATTCAAGCAAAACAATTTTGTCGTGCTTATACATCGGGTTATTATTGCTACTTGATCAGCTTTTACCCTAAAATTTAATCATTAAGAGGGCTCAAAACTGTGTCTACTCCTTGTCATATTGGAAAACAGGTATATTCTCATATAAAAAATACGTGTGGCACTCGGGGACTGCCGCGGTAAAGCTATTGCATAGCATTTTTTATAAACTTATGCAATATAATTATTTATTTATTTTTTGCAGTATTTTTTTTCTTTGATATTAATTCAATCTACCACTCTACCAGACTCAGACTAACACGCCTATCCGATCACGCTTAACTGATGTGAGACGCAGTATGCGTTCTGTCCCGCTCTAACCCGTATTGGCCGCACCTATATTACGTCATCGTGTGTTAGGTTTATTTCGTTACGGAATTTCTTGATTCGGTCGCCGCGCTCAAAGCCCGCGATAAAATCTATGCAATAGCTTAAAAACTACTACTACTAGGTACACATTCTCGCGTCCTAACGCGTTAATTTCTGCCGGGACACAAACCGAAACTTCAAATTAAGTTAAGAGATAACTTATTCAAATTCAAGCAATTGGAGCTCTACCTAGAGCTTTTATAAAATTCAAATTTAATTCCATAGTAATACGTCTTGTCTTACGCCCACTTAGGCAGTATTTAAGCAGCTGTTATCATAATCAGTACGTCACAATTAATTACTTTAATATTGTGTGTGGCGAATCTCTTAATAGCTTAATTCATTATGATTTCGATTTATTTTACATATTATTTATTAATCCGAGCTTATAGTCGCGCCGTTCTTCGACAAAGATAGATTAAATGAGTTGTCGATCGGTTAAAGAATGGTCAGGGTTGTCAGATCTTAATAAGTATACATCTTATATACGTGGTATTCCTTGTAAGTTGTAACACAACACGTTTTCTTTATTAATATAACTGGAGTGAACAATATATTTCACTTTGACGCCGTTATAATCTGTAAATCAATTAGAAAATCAGTAAAAATATAATTTTGTAATGAAAATATTTTTTCCGTGTTTTTCGAATGTTCAATAGAAAGTGTACATTTTAAATAAAATACCTGATGATTCGTTTATATCGAATTATAATCACGCATTTATTTAAAGAAATATACACGTTATATAAAAACATTGACATAATATACTACTTATGTACTAACTGTTGTAACTAACACTATGTTTTTTTTTAAATATTATATATTGTTGATGTAAATGTTTATGATATATTATAACAGTACCTATCTCATTCCCAAACGGATGATGAGGCAGCCACTTTCATGTATCTTGTAGTATATATCTTTTATTCAAAAGTAAGTAGCTATCTTCTTTCCCTTCAATTATTGTATAAAAAAGAGAAAAAAGATACTTATTTATGAATAAAAATATTAAAACAAGTTACAAGAAAAGGGGCTGCCCCATGCCCCTTTTGGGAAATAGAAACCATTCATAATTGAAATACTAAAAAATACCATAGTCTTACGAACACATACTAAGCAGCAACCCTAGATAATATTTGATAAATGTGAAAATAATATTAATATTTTGTGATTATATCGAATACCTTAACAGTTATTAATATGGAAGTGAAAGGAGGTTTTAATGTGAATTCATACGTTTTGATGATGGTTTAATGCTTTACTGTTCGTGTTATTATCATGGAATATTTCGTTTTGTTTAGAACAATATTAATGATTTAATTGCTTACGTAGGTGTTTTAACGGTTATATATTTAAGCCCTTAATAGCCAGCATTAATACAGGTCTAAATCCTAGACATTATGGGTTCCATTCCCATGGAAACAATAATTTTTTCGTATTGGTTCACGCAGAAGTCATAACTAAATTACAACAAAGTTCTATACTTAAAATAGAAGGCAATACTTACGAAGAAAGATCGCTAGTATCATTACTTACTGTTATTTAACGCGTGATGACAACATATGGAAACGTTTAGTGAACTTTCGAATGGTGTCATGTAAAATTATGGGCTCAATCGTTGCCAACAAAAACATGTCGTGATACTGAACGCACTAATCCCTATAACCCCGGCCATCCCTCATTCGACAGAAAACATCTTGCGTCTAGAAATATTGTGAAAAGCTGTGCCATTAATCAGGCGCCATTTTATTTCACGCGCGCTTTCCCGACCACAGACAATCATTATAAACATGCCCACTGTTAATCCACAGATTATCGTGAGGAGACACAAGCGGCGTTCGTTGGCATTTCTTCTAAATAATTGTAAATCTATGTCAAAACCAAACGACAAATACATGTGTTTAGATTACTGGATGGATTAACCCGTTTCTCGCTGTTTTATGTTGCGCATTTGGTTCCCGTAGTGACGACTTACCGACACATTGGTTTAATCCTCATAAATATATGGCAACATTTGGATGTTGACTCTTAAATATGGCTTAAAGTGTGTTTATTTGTAGTGCACCTTTTGTTTACGGAGAACACTGAATTCATTCAAAAATAAATGTGTTAATTTTGGATTATACTGAGTCTTTTTGTTAGCCTTTTTAATACAATTTTGTAAATTTATCATAGCAATCCTTTTATTTATTTATTTTATAAATTTATCATAATAAAACATATCCTTTTATAAATAATATCTAGTTTGAATTAGTGTTCTATTTCGAACAAATACTTTCATAAGCCCACTGTCCAGATTTTCAAACAACAATGAGATGAAAGAAATGACAGTCATCCGAAAATATTTTAATATTATTATGACAATTGCATTCATAATACGTTCAAAACTAATCTGCGAAAAACGGATTACCGACAATACGAAATAGGACAGAAGACGGGCCACTAAATGGATAACATTTTTGATTTTAAATTTAAACTTATAATAGCAAAATAGGCTTTAAATGTTAAACTTATACAATATCAATAGCTCGCATGATTTGGTACAGCAAGGTTTTATTTTTTAATACGTAGTATTTACGTAAGTTATTTAATACCTCTGACGATAACATAGTCGGAGAAATAATTAGAAAAAAATAAAGAAATACGTTTTAATTTTGTACTTCAAGTATAAAATAGTTCTATTGTATAGTTCTCACTTATAGATCACGTCAGGACATTTGAATGTGAAATGCTTTCAGAAGTACATATTATCAGATACTGTTTATCGAATTGCCTTAAGTTTGTATACAAATTAGTAATCAAATTTTTTAGAAATCATTCCAATTTCGGCTCCTATATTATCTTAAATAATCGCTACTTTAATGGCCACAAGTTAGTAAGTTTGTACACATTTTATTCGTGTTTATTTGTCCACATTTACCCTTTCACGGATGTTTTTATAATAATACAATAGAAATAAATTCCATAGTCAGGAAGTTTGTCATTTTCATAATATCCAATTTGAAGGGAAATAATGGAATTTATTTGAAAAGACGCAAACTTGACCGTGATTATTCACTGAACGTGAATAAATGTTATGATTAAACATATTCTTTGCTTTAAATACACCTTTAGAGGTAAAGGGATTAGTGTGGTACGTTAGGATTGTGATTGATGGCCAGTCCCCACCAAATGGGGCATGGGGTGAACATATGAATATTGATTAGATTGTCGAGACGAACCTGAACTATTATTACCTTCGCGGAAAACGAAGGCAGTTCTACGCCAAAAGTTTGTGGGGCTGGTCTTACTGCAGGTACTCTTCTACTACTACCTGGTGAGCTATATCCATAAAACTACTTCGGGGAGTGCCAAAACGACCGCATCAAAAAGGCTCTTGCTCTAGGCATTCTACCGGGACCAGCTATATGGCGTCGACAAAGTGTGGACTACATTGGTGGCAGGAGAACTTTCTCCTTCTCTTCCGGGAGGGAAGGATTCCTTCCATCAAAAGGATTCTTATATTGCGCTCTCACTCTCCGCAGACTCCTCGCAGAACGCATTACCACGCCTCGCGCGTAACTTCTTCTACGAAGCTGGTGTGTTGTGCTTATCTTAAATATATACAGTACAAGTACAAGTACACTGATCACGCATGGTCTTTAGAAGACCGAGTAAAATTATATCGTTTTATAAATAACTAGCGGACTCGACGTGTCGTAAATACAAAAATTTCAAAAGACAAACATAATAATCTGAACCATTCTCGACTCCAATATCATTCATCAAAATCGGTCCTGCCGTTGAGGAGTTTAATTACAAACACAGAAGATCTAAAAAAACAATAGACGTCAAATGTTTTGAAGATAGAAACGAATAGTATTGGGAAAAAAATATTATACATGCTACGCACAATTTAAATAATCCCTGAACTCCACAAATATTTCAATTAAAATTAGACAAATCCGTCCAGCTATTCACGCGTTTTAGCGATAGAAATTAACATTAATTCATTTTTATATAGATAACTTGTTCGAAGTAGATATTTTCGTATCATTTCGAACAAATACACTTTCATGCCCCACTGTCCAGATTCATACGACAATGGGATGAATGAAATGACATTCATCCGAAAATATCTTAATATTATTATGACATGCATTCATTCGTTCAAAACTGCGAAAAACGGATTACCGACAGGACCTTTGAATCTGTATTTGTATTACTTTTATACACGAAATACAAATAGAGTATAATGCGACCAAATATGAATACCTACCAATTTTATTACTACACGTTTACATACATTTATTAGCCGTGTGTTTGAGAGTCGTCAACTTCTAGACTTGTTCCTATACGATATTTATCTACAAAAGCTTGGTGCACATACATTGGTACATAAAGAAAAATAAAATACTAGATGAAAAACACTTATAGAATATAACAAACACGACGAGAAAAAAATATCAATTCAACAAAAAAGACATATTTAATTTTCTTCGCAATGCTCTCAAAACATGCTTAGAACACTATCAGACATTTAATGTCACTGAATCAAAGCCACACACACACAAATACACATGCATACAGAGAATGTGGGGTATCCACATTCTCTGTATTAATATTGTTTAGTCTGTAACCTTTTCATAGGCGTTTGGACTTTAAAATTTTATATTATGCTTGGTGTGGTTTTCTAAATAAATTAAATTAAAATGATTATTTATCTTTCTTCATCACAGCGTAAACAATTAAACAGAAAGAGACTTAGTTTTTTTGTTGAAGAAAACATATATATTTTTTTATATAACTGGAAGTAAATGAACAGGAGGTTCACCTGATGTTAAGAGATACAGTTGCCCATAGACATTCACATTGCCAAAGGGATTGCAAGTGCGTAGCCCGGCCTCTTAAGAATTGGTACGCTCTTTTCTTGAAGGACCCTAAGTCGAAATGGTTCGGAAATACTTCGGTGGGCAGCTGGTTCCACATAGTAGTACTGCGCGGCAAAAAGTGCATCAAAAACGCTCAATTCTGGAACGACGGACGTCGAGGTGATACAGGTGGAATTTCGTATTCTACCTGTACGTCCGATGAAGAAATTCAGCTGCAGGTATCAATCCGAACAACTCCTCTAAAGACTCTCCGTGGTTAATGCTTTAAAAGAGTGGCGGAGAGTTTATTGCCAGTTCTTCTCTTCCGTTCTACGCCCTTGATTTGAGAACTGGTAGTACCTTAATGTAAAATTAGAAGCATTTAATATGTATTTCTTTTTTGATGTTCATAAGTGCACATTGTGTTACCTATATGAATAAATGATTTTGATTTTTAAATACACAACAATTTACTCTCTGTTACTATAAATAAAACGAATTATTTTGAATTGAAACAAACAAACCGAGTGTTTATACAACAATTCCATATGAACTCTTCACTCTGATCTCATAACATTACCGAGAAATTAGTTTTGTTTAGACGAACGGGGAGTTTACTATAAACGTAATTATAATCAAACAGTTTTGAATTTATTTATTAATTGCAGACTTCAAAATAGCGCTGGTCAAAACAAATTAGAAAGATTATGAGTATTTGTTAATGGATCACAAAATGGCGGATTATATGGCAATCAAATAATTCTTAGAATCCTTTAACTTTTACATTTAAAGTTATATTTAGAGACATAATGAAATTATTAATTATTAAATAATCAGACATTTGGTTATGCTTTAATTCTTTAGACCTGAATTTTTATTCTATTAAGATAAATGGGTATTGACAGTCCAAACTTATTTATTTTATATTTTTATTAGTAGTAATTCATCGGATATATTGTGTTATTTTGGCTATCTATATTAATTTAAACATTGTGAATATTATATTTAAAATAGCTGTGTTTAATAATAAAATTAATTCAATATTCGTCAACTGTCAAGATGTTTCTCAATACTAGATTATGAATTTGTACAAAAAAATACTGCGATGACGTCACACCCAACGAATTTATTACGACCTTAGCTTGGGGTCTTCAGGCCAGTCAGTGCTTAGTCTATCAGCTCTTTAAGTTAGAGGAAGAGCAGCTTCCTTACTTCATAAATAATGACTGAATACGGGTATTAGACTTCTTTCAGGTGTATATAACTGTTATATCTTCTGGCCAAATAAAGTTTTATTTACAAGATGCGAAACCGGGGCTGGTGTAGCATCAGGGAACATAGAGAAATCATAAAATATCTTTTGATTTCTCTGAACGTAACTTGTTAGCAGTGTTTCATCGGAAGGTGTTTAGTTGTTTACGGCGTGGCGAGGTAACGAGAAGCAGCCGCGGCGACTTCAAAGAGGCTCACGCACAGATCAAACGATCGCCGTCACCACAGGGTATTGACAACAGTAGGTATTATTGTATGGGTAAAACGCTTGAAATATTATAAATAATTTTACAAAGGTACTTTGAATGGTTCTAAAAAATATGGCTGCAAATAAATTAAATTAGACTTATACATAGTTTTCTAACGTCTGTGAAGTCTCGTAATACCGCTATGAGTGTATGGTAATTAAAAAGAAAGAAAAAAAGATTTATTAGATTTCAGCACACATATAATAATCAAAAATGGGTCTAACTCATCTTTAAGTTTCTGTTACTAGCAGCACTCTTTTTCAGCGGGCCCACATTATTAGCAAGATAGTAGCATATATTTGTCATGCTAATAGGCTTAGACTGATTCCTAGCAAAACAATAAATGTTAGATTTATGACAGTTCTTACACTCATAAACCGCATTTTCAAATAAGCATTATTGATTAATATAGTAAACGTTAAAATCCCAAGTTAGACCTTCAGTCTCTCACCCAGAGACAAGTTTCAGCGTAAACTAACACTCCAATCTGCAAAAAAATATATTTAAGCATAAGGTGTCTACACTAAAGAAGTCTTCAAAACTTCCGAAGAACTGTGCTGTTCTTGTACTTTACCAATTGATCTCAATATACTGTGGTCCTGTACCGTGCACTATCGATTAGTTGACTTTAATGTTATCTAATAGAGATATTATTTCAGATATTTTAGATACTTAAGTATTAAAGGTAAAGTGAACGGTGTGAAGTCATTGTAAATCACGATTAGAACTCAATTATAAATGCGAATTGAGAGAACAAATTAACTGGAAATATTTTGGTACGGACATTCTTAATTTAAAAATCTTTTCCCGATTTTTTTGGTTTAATCTGTTAATGTACCTGATACATAAGTACCATAAATGGAGGGAGAAAGAGGCTGGTTATATATATCCTTAGTGCGTTTTAAGGAATGGCGCCATTGCAGTGATTATAGGTGTCGCTACACATTATAATTGAACTAGTCTGTCCAGTCACAGATTATTATGACTTATTTATATTGCACAGATAACAACAAAGCTTATGCTTATATTCTCTTTTTTTGAATAAAAATATAAATCCGTCGCCCATGGACTCCTGCAACGCTAAGGGCAAGCTGGTGTGTTGCCGAGCTTTCAGCTAAGGCCCCTCGTAGTCGAATCAGTTTAAGTTTGAGTTTATTTTAACACAAAAGTGCGAACACAGCATGAAGCGCACCACCGCTATGTGGAACCAGCTGCCCACTGAAGCATTTCCGAACCAATTCGTCTTAGGGTCTTTCAAATAAAGAGCGTACCAATTCTTAAAAGGCCGTCAACGCACTCGCGAGTCTTATGGCATTGAGAGTGCCCATGGGCGGCGGTATCACTTAACATCAGGTGAGCCTCCTGCCCGTTTGCCCCTTGTTCTAAATAAAAAAATGAAGTGTAAACAAGCGTTTAAAAGCCAGCGGTAAAATGAAGTCGTTTAGAAATCCAATACAAAGAGAAATTTACGTCTGAACGATTTCGAAAACGATTTGATCCGATAAAATGACATTGTTTGCTGTAATTATACTATCGATGGACGATAGAGCCCGCATATCGAGTTACTAATGTTTTTAAATATTTGCGCAAAACACAATACGTGAAATACGATATTTTTCACGTAATCTTCGAATTACTCAAATGTTTACGCGAGCGTACAAAGACGCATGAAAAATCACGATTATTTGTTTATTGAAGGTAAATAATTATTGTCTCCATTTATTACGAATACCTAAAACATCCCAAAGAAAACAAGGTTGTCGCTTTTAGGTCTAGGCCTCAGATTTTGGTATCTGTGTCGTGATCATTTGTTTTTTCTGGGTGTTTGACACACTTCAAGTTTTGTGTCTAGTGCATGCCGGTTTCCTCGCGATGTTTTCCTTCACCGTATAAGCGAGTGTTAAATGTGCACATAGAAAGTCTATTGATGCAAATGTCAAAACTATTAATAATAGCTTATAAGACTTAGGCCTAGATTTTCCATGCCGGTAAGTTTCATGTATTTTAGGGTAAAATGTCTAAAATTTTTCATGTAAAAGGTATCAAGCTCAAACTCAAAATTATAAACTAATTATTAGATATTTAAATCTCATGCGGACGCTACATACTTTCAGTTAGTTAGGTAGTTTTAAAATGAATAAGAATTAGGGTTTGGGGAGGCACCGAGGACAGTAAAGACTTAATAATAAAAAAAAATATACTTGGTTTCACATTAAATTATATATTGGAAAACTCGATTGAATAATTTTTTCATTATATTTGGAAAATTATTTGGGGCTAGGAGTCCTTAACTTCTTTAATTTCTACTCTTACATTTTCGAAGCAAATAACCAAGTACTTATTAATCAGAATGATATCAGAGATGGTCAAATTGGTGTCCCTTATTGTGAGTAGCTGGAGTCCAATTACTTGAGTTAACCTCCGCGCAGGGGTCACAATCTAATCTAATAAGTGAGCTGATGAGACCACAGCGCCTACGCTACACCTACGCCTGGAAGTTTGATTAAATTGGGCATAATGTTATGAAGGATGTCATACAATGCTGTGGTCACTTTATTTATTTATTTACAGCCACACCAAGGCCACACAAAAATAAAAAAAACGTGTGGTGGTGTGGTGCACTCGGGGACTGCTGCGGTAAAGTTGTTGCATAGCATTTTTTAAACTCCTCCGAAACGGCTCGACCGATTCTCATGAAATTTTGTGTGCATATTGGGTATGTCTGAGACAACATCTATTTTTCATCCCCCTAAATGTTAAGGGTAGTCCACCCCTAAATATATTTTTTTAATTTTTAGATATTTTTTTCTCTTTTTATTTTTTTATGATACAGCATTAAATAATACATAAAACCCCTATTTTTTTTATTATAAATGATATACATGGCAAAACGACGCTTGCCCGGTCAGCTAGTATATTATAGGTATAGTTGATTCCTTACTTTGACGTTAAAAAATTATAACTGTTACGAATACTGCACCTAGGTGAAACGTTTTATACTTTAAAATATATATATATACGCATCAGAATCGTGACAAAAAAATGTTTGCAAGCATGAAGAATGAATGTTACATATTATTTCTTTTGCTTTCTCGCCTACTAATAAACCAATACGAAAAAGTGTTTACTATAGGAGTTACGTACTTCAAAACAAGTGAAAAATGCGTAAATTAATTGATTTCGTCGGTCGAGCCGCTAGTTAGCACTAATGTTTGTGCGTTAGAGAAATACTCGTGTCGGTCAATATTCATAATTGAATGATTTTAAACTGGGAGCGATTAGTTCGCACCATCGCACCCTCGTCCGGCTAAAGAGGACTTAGCGACACAGGGATAAACAACATTTGGAAACGGATTTCACAAAGAAATTTAAAAATAATAGTTATATTAGATTATAATAGTTGTACGACCTTATTAATGGCCCGCAATGCAGACGTCTGGAAGAAACTGCTTTTAATTAAATGTATTTTATCTGGTTTTTTCTGTAATTTTGATTTAAAAAAGTGTTATTATTATTAAAGGAGTGTCTAAATGGTAGGCTTAAGGTATAAAGTGGCATGGTAACCATGGCAACTAAAACGTACTAACCATGTTTTATATAGGCCAGTAGCGTTCAAACCTAGATTACATTTAAAAAAAATTTACTACACATACTTTTTATACATAAACAATTACGGTAAATTTTTTTATAGAATTTCTGCCATTATTTATATTAGGTATACTTATTTATATTTCTACCATTATTGAAAACTAGTTAAAACTGGAGTCTACTTTTTGAGAGCCATGCCATCGCAAGAACGAGGCACTGAGTTATATTTTATGAACAGATTATATTATATTCGTGTTTAACTTTTTATTTTTAAACCCATTTCCACATCAAGATTCCCAACCTCTGCATTGACCGGCAGCAGCCCGCATGTCAGAGTAATACAGCAATTATAATAAGTTGTCGACGCCGACCGATTGGGTTCAGCCATTAGTGTCCGCACTGCCTCCCCTAGATCCTGTTCAAAGTTGACACGCTCTCTCATTTCCTTTAAAAATTACTTTCAACTAAAGAGAAATTGGAATATCGCTAATAGTAATTCTAGAAGCAAGAATTCTACGAAATCTAGAAAATAGAAAATAGGCAATATATTCTGTAATAGCAATATTTATTATCTTAGCACGTGTCTTGGGCAGATTTTCAGTGGATGGATAATGAAATACCTTACAGAATTGACGGTCTAGTGGTTAGTACCCCTGACTGCGAATCCATGGGTCCCGGGTTCGATACCCGGCTGAGACTAACATCGATGTGATAAGCATTTGGTGTTGTGCTTAGGTCTTGGGTGTTTAAATATGTATTTATATGTCTATCTATCTATAATATGTATGTATATCCGTTGCCTTGTACCCATAACATAAGCTTCACCAGCTTAACATGGGACTAGGTCAATTGGTGTGAATTGTCAATAGTGTTAACCTCCTGACTTGCTAGGAACTTAAATACATATAATTATAGAAGTTTCATAGCTTCCCCATGAAGCAGATAAATATGTTTGCTGCTATTACATTTTACTTTAGGCAAGTTGAAAAAGTTCTACTGGGTCGTCCAGTCGAAGTTCTTTAAACGTGAAGAACAAGAAGAATTGATGAACAAAAAGATTGTGAATGATTGGCTAAGTATTTAGTCAAAGACAAAAACTTTATTACACATAATAAAGAAGGATGTATAGTTAAAAAAGAAAGTGCACTAGCCGCAGCACTAGGATTCCCTGTGCCGTGGGCAGCCAGTCTCTTCCATTTGACATATTAATGATTTAGTTACTTGACGTAATAAATTCTACAGAACACTTTTTTAACTAAACTACTGTTGCACAAGAGGTTTTATTTCCGTTTCACCATAGGACAAGCTGTGAAGATGTTACTTAAGATTATTCGTGAATGTATAATGTTTTAAATCGTTAGGGAAATTTTGTTTCCAAAAAAGTCTGCATATTGTTATTAAATATAAGTTGTCTAACCGTTAGAAGTTTTGTTTCATTGTACAATTTTGAAGTTAGGTAGCGAAAGGTTTCATATAGGATATTCGTCACTGGTATTTTGATACTGCGACTACATGTGCGAAATATAACTAAGTAACAAATCAAATCAAAACGAAATCATTTACCCTATAGTTAACACAATGTACACTTAAGAACGTCAAAAAGAAATACATATCAAATGCTTCTAATTTTACATTTCTCATACTGCCAGTTCCCATTTCAAGGACGTAGAACGGAAGAGAAGAACTGGCAATAGACTCTCCGCCACTCTTTTTTAATAGCAATACAAATATAACAATAAAAAATGTTTTTCGATAAGCAAACATTTTGTCTACTTCAACCTAATTCAGTACTTTAACCCTAACTAACCCCTCTTCAATGAAGGGCCTTAATAGGCCGTGATAGAAAATAGTCGCGTAATCCCTAACCCTTCTACAAGATTCGACACAGTGGTCAATGCGACCGAAACGGATTGATATAGTTCATGTCAAGTTAAAAGCGTTAGCGATAAATTAACATAAATAAATTTTTTGTTTCGTACTTGAATGTTATACCTATAAATTTATTAATTCAAACAAGCATATTTATACAGCATTAACACTTTAACAGACCTGTGCTTTTGAGGGTCTCAAGACGAGGCACTGACGGTACAGCCGTACGCTGTCCAGGTTTTAATCAACGTTTCTTAATTATCCAGCAAACAAAATGGTGATATCCAATTCCTTAAGTAATTTTTTTAAAGAATCCTAAAGTCTACGTAATAAAAAAAAATTTGTAGAGTGTTATTCAAAATTGTATTTTATATTATTTCATTTCAAATAGTCTTAGAAAAGTGTGTGACCTTTGTATATTAGCCCGTTTGTTTTTAGAAATTTCGAGAAGGTTTCAAGTTATAAGGGTATATACTTATTTCTACAAATCAGTGTTGTAAAGAGTAACGTGGAAATAATGAACCAATAAATTACGCAATACATTTTATCATTGCGAAATTTTGATGAATTATTAGACTTGTACAAGCAAACATATTGCTCGCTCAGGTTTTCTTTGTTTTATAAACGTGACGATGACTTACGTACGAACTCCTTTCGAATTTCATTACATAGCATTTCATTAAGTATTCATTTAATACTGATTAACATTTAAATTACTAGCAATATTCTTTTGTTATACGTGAGTGATTAATGTAGAGTATAATATCCTTTATTCTTAATAACATCCCGTTGACCGTTGAACCGTACATTTTAGGCATTCGAGACGGATTTCGGCACGCTTTTTAAACTAAAGCCTAAGTGAGCAAAATGTAATCAATCAAAAAGCCTGCGTTAACACGCTGTAACTTATGACTTAAGATGGAAATCATTCAGAGATAACCCTTCAAGTTCAACAGGTCATCGGAGCATCGCGCGGGTGTTTCGTTCAGTTGACGGGTGATGGGTTAGATAGATGCGGCGGCAATTAATAATAATCAATTTAATTTGAACGTAAATCAACAATAACACGTAAAAATCGTTTATCAAATAAGCCATTTATTTAATTTCAATTGGGTGTAGATAAACGAAATTGATTTCAATTGAAAGTATTATTTATGTGGGTTTGAGGAAATTTGCGCTTCTTCTAATTAAACATTTCAATACAATTAAATTCATAGCAAGTTTTTCTGTATTACGACCGGAGCAATACGTTTTAGGGTCTTTCAAGAATAGAGTGTACTCTTAAAAGTCAGGCAACGCACTCGCAAGCCCTCTAGAATTGAGAGTGTCCATGGGCGGCGGTATCACTTAACATCAGATGAGCCTCGTGCCCATTAACCCCCTGTTCTATAAAAAACAACGTTTTTTTTCTGGGCGCATTTTTCCTTAAGTACGGCGCAGTTGTTGGATGTTCAGCAAAGCATTCTTCGTGATAGGCATCATAAACGGCTGTTCTAAAAATATTAAGTATGGTAGTAGTTTCATTAGGTATTAATACTAGATTATTCTTCTTCAGGTGACACTTGAATTGCCAGCTATCTTGCGCTAGTCTAAACAGCACGTACGTTCGACACTCACGATACCTTCCTTCTACCAGCTCTTGCCTGGAATTTTCCCCACCAATCTGACCGAGATATGCGACTTTTCGTATTTTAACAGTCTGCATAAACTATCGTGTCCGATTTGTTCACTCTTTCATTTGTCACTCTTTGGATCCAGCTGATGCGAAACATGCTGACGGTAGAACTACATCTTGATTAGTTTACTTCATTATTTTTTAATATTGTGTTGTGAGTATTAAAAAGCAGTGAATCGACTAGAAGAACGACCATACCATATCTCGAGTAAGAATCACCATATCAGCTAATATTTATTTTACATATGACAAAATATCTTCTTTAAATCGTCCTGTATATACAATTTGGCCTCTATGAACAGTATTCCACGCATCTCAAGCCGTCCTTTTGTTAGCCTGAGAAACAGTTTACATCTATTGAGACAACAATGCCCGATACGGGAGCATTGCCGTCCAATCTGCTTGCCGTATTCAGACGCAATTGAAGCAGGACCTTTCATAACTAATTGTGTTAACTTGTTAAGTACAGGCAAAACTACCAAGTTGTTAAGCCAATTTGGAGTTGTTTTGATATTGCAATTCGTTAGCCGTGTAATAAACTTTAATATTATCTAGGTACTACATTTGATTGCCTACTTACGTAAGTAAGAAAAGTTTTAGAAAATAAGTTCCCATTACAGATGACTAACAATTCAATTTTCAATTCGGCATCTATTTGTATATCACATACAAAACAATACATAAGTACACATAGAAAAACAACAACATTTTTTTTTTTATAGAACGGGGGGCAAACGGGCAGGAGGCTCACCTGATGTTAAGTGATACCGCCGCCCATGGACACTCTCAATGCCAGAGGGCTCGCGAAGGACCCTAAGTCGAATTGGTTCGGAAATACTTCAGTGGGCAGCTGGTTCCACATAGTGGTTGTGCGCGGCAAAAACTGCCTTGAAAAACATTCAATAGTAATAGGTTAAAATATTTTCAAAATAAGTATTTCTTACAGTATAGCAAGTGGCATGAAGCAGACCTTATATGTCAGTTCACTCAACGGACAATTAAAAACATGTGTTAATCTGTGCAGTTAATAATAATGATATAATAGGTAATAATAATATTTTTTCAATGTATTTCGTCGGTGGTTCCACAATGCTTAAGCACATGAACTCTAAGCGTATTTTTTGGAGTGTTCTGAAGAACTGATTGATCCCTGCTGTCTCGTTTTATTACTGCATGTAATCATTTCAGTTTTCATCCGCACCATGGTGCGTGGAAGTCCACAGCCCGCTACCCTAGGCATTAGGCTACCCTAGGCACTACTAGGCATTTCCATGAACTGACAAATCGGCTTCCAGTGGTGGTATTTCCTGGGAAATAAGAACTTTCAAAAAATGTGTGTGTACTTATGTACACGCATTAGAAGTTACACTTCTTTGGCGTAACAAGATAAAAAAATTATCTTTCGCTTTATTCTAACACTAACAATATACAAAATTTACTCTCATAATTTACCCTAACGCGCCAAAAGAAGTATAACTTCAAAAAAAACTAAAATGTTGACTATATCTAACTTCAGGGTGTCGGTTTTTTGTGACAGAGTGCGCGCGCATCGTAAAAATTTACTCTCATAATTTTTCCCTAACGCGCCAAAAGAAGTATAACTTCAAAAAAACTAAAATGTTGACTATAGCTAACTTCAGGGTGTCGGTTTTTTGTGACAGATTGCGCGCGCATCGTAAAAATTTACTCTCATAATTTTTCCCTAATGCGCCAAAAGAAGTATAACTTCAAAAAAACTAAAATGTTGATTATAGCTAACTTCAGGGTGTCGGTTTTTTGTGACAGATTGCGCGCGCATCGTAAAAATTTACTCTCCTAATTTTTCCCTAACGCGCCAAAAGAAGTATAACTTCAAAAATACTTCTCTCTTAACATGCGTGTTTATTATTCCTTATAAAAAAAGACGTTGATTTCCAAGAAATCTGTAAAGAGGTTTTTGTCTTGCCTTTTAAAGCTATCAAAAAGCCACAGAAACTTTACGGGATTTAGAAATATATTTTATTTCAACAAAGGAACATAGGTCATACTGCCAGGAGTTACAACGAGTAATTGTGATTCTCCAACGCAATAAGTGATGTCAACAAGATAAATTAGATAATGAGTATTTATGGCCCTCCGAGTGCACTCACGAATCCCGCATCAGTTTACGGGAATACACAAAATATTTCTATTGTTATTAATAAAAGCAATCTGTGGTTTATTGCGCTAAACTCAATGATCTATCTACTAATCGTAAATCGTACAATTACGAATCGTAGCAAAGTAGGAGTATTACTACTTAAGATTGAGATTGGTGTTGTGTGTCGTAACATATTCCAAAATACCAAATATTTCTTGTGTTTTCACAGTAATATCCAATGGTTACTTTGGTTAGGACACCTTTGATATCAACGAAATATTAAAGGTTTCCACAAGGAGAAGATTAAAACTAATATTCGCGCCTTTTTTTCAGTACGCCATTTTGGTGTTGTGGTACACGGTGTTGCAACTATAGATTAAAAATCTACTTACATTTTCATAGATTAAACACTTTCAATATTAGCGTATTCAAAGGAATTTTAGTAACAATGCACCAAGCCCTCATAAATGTAATTCAATCAAATCTATTATCACAAATCCTCAGTTTAGGGAATTGCTACAAATGGCCGTTTGATTCCCGGATTGTAACATTCTTGTGATTTGATACTGATGCGGGATGTTTGTGTACAATTTACTTCATTCTCGGCTATTATCGGAAATTACTACACAAATCGATCGTTTTGCATTCAGTTGGCTTTCTTTGAGCTTTATATTATTATTACAATGATTATTTGATGCTGTAAGATTAAAAGCGCTGTTAAAGGATAGTTTATTTTCTTTTTCATACTCAAATTGTTTGGTGGCAGACTGTACACAAAGATTTAAATAATGCAAGAATTAACCTATAAGTGTAAGTGCTCTATCTCGGACACACGAACATAGTGTCAAAATATTACAGAACACTAAGTTACTGAACATTACCTTAGTTTAAGCTATTCACTAGTATTGTAGACACTTAAGTCAACATAATATTACTTATTAGCCATAATTATTGTATAGGCTAGATTGAAATTCATGTAAAGTCGCACTCCTTTTTGTGCACTTTATTGTAGGAAAAAAAATGCAAGAAACGTATACGATTAACTATTCACAGTTCTATATGTTCATGTATTAATTTAGTAAAGTCAGATTTTATTACGTACTTTATGTTGTCTTGTGTGTGGTTGGTGTAATTAGTATAATTGTATTAAACAGGATAGAAGCAATTGGAGACCGGAAGGGAGGACCACCGACTTTGTTCACTTCAAAATAATTTCACTACAAATTACTTAATAGGGGAATGATCTTTTAGGTAACATTTATTCCCGAATAAAAATAAATAGCTAAAATTAATTCAGTGGATTACCACGTCTTCAATAAAATGTCTCATGTCATAATTTACTGTCCGTGGTATTATAATGATGCAATGTGAAACCACAGCCATACAAGTGCTATAATTTCGCCATAATTCTAGAATTAAGGATTGACTCATTCGATTCCGGAGCGGCCGCGCTCGCGACGCTGACCGCGTGTAAATGTTTACGCCTCGCGCCTGCTACCACTCATCGTTTTGACAGGTCACACACACGCGCACGCACACTAAACGTACAACATCGCAAGTAAAATACAGAACATAAACAGCTTTATAACATTTGGTATAGAGTTGATTATACCTTGGCTTTGTAAAGTCGTTTCAGATGTTCCAAATTTCAGGCTTCATAAATCGTAAGTATTGACAAACGGACTATACTTAATCTTCATTTAATTGAAGTTCAATCGTGCCACAGCTGTATTAAGGTCGATTTTCGTAATTTATGCTACATTTTCATACGTTTTCATGCAGTTCAAACGAGTTATATAAGTAAGAAGCCCGATCGAAGATCAAAGGGTTTCTGATCCGCGCCGACTCGACCGGCCGTGAGCAAATCATCTTGATACTTAATTAACTTATTATACGTCTTATAAATTATACGATATATTTATTTTTCACATTCATTACTCTTTTTATTAATACGACGACAGTTTTAAGTTTATGCTTCGTTACGAAGTCCCGATGAGGAATGTTTGAGAGTTTGTTTTATTTTTGTACTTTTGTAAATGAGTTAGAGATATCACGGTTTTTTGTTATCGATATAATATGCAATAATTCTTGAGAATTAACATTGATTGTTTCTCATGATTTATATATTTTTTTATTCACAACATTTGAAATATACTAAGAGTTAAAAACTTCAAAAAAACTAGTCCAGGGCCTGACTGAAGGGCAAAATTAGTTCAGGTAAGTAAACTTAAAACCTAAAGAGTAAAAAGAAATACAATTAGTACAATATAGAAAAAAAAACATTAAACAAACATATACATGTAACATCTTATCTTAAATTTATGAAGCTAAGCAATGACACCCCAGATTGACCAAAAAATACATTTTAATTATCCTTGCAATTTTCAGGTTGTATTTTGAGATTTGAGAATAACATAAGAAAATGCTTTATACCTTCATTTATCCTTTAAATAAAAATAAAATTGTCTTAAAAACTTGGATTATTACTCGATATTTATTTTTTAGACTAATTGAGACAAATCTCTGATATATTCCTGAAAAAGCTTTAAGACTAATGGAGCGCAGTATATTCAGCATCTCTTTGATGTGGCCGCTGTTTACGCCATGCTCTGTGTTTGCTATTAAACAAATCCACTCGATCGCCCGATAGCAAATCCTGCCGCCAATACACAAATGATCACCGCATACCCTACATTTGGCTTGCTATGCGTCCTAACTAGGGTTGCCAGATTTTTTTTCAGCTAAGGGGCAATTGCTTAAATAGGCAAAAAAAATACGGGAAAATAAACAGAATTATACAGTCACAATTTTTTTTTTAAACAATACAATAATTATAATCGTAATTAAAAACCGTCATCTAGTCGCTTTTTATTAAATTAGGAATACATTTATTTCTCACATCAGTCCACTTATTGGGAATGCGTGTGAGTCAACTTATTAGGAACAGTTTGAGCTAGGTAGGTTAACTAAAAACGAAGGATAAAATGTTAGAGATTTCGGTACTGGACAACCCTTTAATGACTTTTTTCTAAGTTTCAATCGCTCCCATACTCTTGCAATCAGAAGTTGTATTAACAATATTCAGGTTCTTTCTGATTATTTGGAATTCTTGATACAAGCAATCCATATTTATTTCGTCAATGTTAAAATGTTCCGTAGCTTCTTGAAAATTGTTGTAGGTTATTTCAGATTTAAAGTTTAAAAAGAGTACCTTGGAGAGTATTTTTTTTTCTGAATAATCATATCTTAACAACACGTTTTTTAGTAATTCGTTTGCGTCAGAAGTTAATCCACGTATTATTTAATTTTAATTTTTTAAGATTTGATAATTAAAAACGGAGCACGGTTCGTATATGGGACAGAGTCAGTCCCGCCAGGATGCTTCCACATTATAGAAAACTCAGTTTTAGAGTCCTTGTACATATCTTGCCAAAACTATACCTACTTGTTCAAAGAACATGTAAATTTTCTAGTTCTTTCTTTTTTAACCGCCTTAAAAGACCGGTTATTACATGTATTTTTGAGTTCAGTCTTCCGCGCTACCTCTGCTGTCACACCGTGAAGTGTCTTGTTGCTAAGACCTAAGTATTTTGTCATCAACTTTCGCTTAATTACGAATATATATGGATTTCATAAAGGAAATAGAAGCTAATCAAAAAAGGATATTTCGTGTGTTTTTTAAGGATTAACAAGAAAGGATGCGATGTCTTTAAACTTATTGAGATGTTTATACGTTTCGCGGAAATTTTGGAAATAAAGATTTCGGGATTGGTTTCCACTCATTGATGTTTATCAAACATTTGCGATCGACGCAACATGTTGCCGAGTTTGGTCCAACACGCGATATTGTGTGTAAACAAAATGTTATAGTTTCTAAGTCAATTTTTGGTCTAAGCTAAAAGAAATAGCTTTCATGCTGTGAAACATAGCCCTTAGATCTACTTGTGGGCTCAGATGCCATCATTTTATGGGTTCTTCAAGAACTACCAGTTCATAGAACTCGTGAGTTCTGGTAGTTTTTGTATATAATCCTCCTGGGAGTATATAATAAAAATAAAATAGCCTTTATTTGGGACAAGTTCCGTTTTACACACAATTAATTCAAACATAAGTCCGTTTGCCGATCCCGACAAAGGCCACTTCTTCTTCATTCTACCCTTTCTCGCCCCACTCTAGACCAAACCTTGCCTGCAACCAGTTATATTTCATCCTCCTATCTCTCAGCTTCAAGGACCCGTACAATTCCCCGTCCAGAGTGGATAGGCGGCGCTAAATAAAACGCGAGCGATAAAGCGCGCCTCCGTTTGCCCCCCTGTTCTTCGAAAAAAAAATCGGTTGTCTGTAAAGTCGGTTTACTGACGATAGTTGAACGTGACAACGTCATAAGAAAATACTGATGGAATGGCTGCAATTTTCAAAAGAAAATAATAATAATTATTAATAATAATAATTTATAATTTTATTTGTTTGATAGATATTTTGTATGGATATAGAGAAGGAGGTAAATGGAAATCACAATTGAATTGATCGAATACAATATAATCGATATAATACGATATAGTACGCTGCCGAACGCGGAGGCCGATTGTGCCTCTTTGTCGCTCGTTCCGCGCTCTCGCTTGCACTTCAAGCCTTAAATGGAACGCCTCAGAGCGAGGTTACGCCGCATGAGTCATGTTTTTTCGTGCTTGCAGCCGGCTCCATCGAATTATAAGACGTTGTCACGTCAAAAGGGTATCAGTTTATTTAATTTTAAATATACGCTAATTGCTTCTCCAAAAACAAAACCTGTCAATCCCTTTCTACATTCTTCTTTTCTACTATATTCAAATGATTAATTATATGAAATCTGTATAAGCGTATGACTTACACGCCGTCGGTGTACTCCATTCGCCTTTGAAGTGTTTTCGAGATATTTACGTAGTGTTTGTTTATTTTCATATTTGCGGTGGCCCAGAACTGATAAACTACTGAACAGTTGCCCAACTACGTAACTCATGCTTCCGAGACATTACTGCTTTACGACCGCAGGAAAGGTCACTGCCTCTAACCTTTGGACGAGTGACGATATCCTGACGTTGGAACGACAGAGATTTCGTTTGATTTGGCTGAATGCGAACAAAAGTGTAACGAAATGTTTCATTTATGTTTTTATTAGAGGACGGTTTAACCGGGAATCGAAGCCGGACTTATTTATGTTAGAACATCTTTTACGGTTTTCCAAATATTTAGTTTTGTTACTTTTATATTTTTTAGATCAGTTCAGTAGTTTATGAGTTTATACATTACAAAGGTACCTCCATATCAATTTCGATTTTTATCTTAAATTTGATAAAGAGGAAATCTACTGTAAACTTAAAACTAAGGTACAAGCTTTTATAAATCATAAAATTGAAGTATTAATTAATCAGTCTGCGTAGTAATTTTCATAGGATCAGTGTTATTTATTTAAATCGTATTAAACGCAATACGTTTGTACAGCTAATATATTATTATTTATGAAAATCCTCGATTATGCCAATGGGAGATTCTATGGCTTCAATTATTAAAGAAACCTTAAAATGTTAATATAAACGTTATTATAAAGGTAAGGTCCGCAAATAAGTTGGCAAGCGTTATATAATACAAGAGCAGACTATTTTCCAGTAAAAGATTCCTCGCAAAACCAAATATGATCATAATAACTTAAACAGCTGTTTATATATATATTATACTCGGCAATAAAGGCTTAATAAAAATAACTAACATTATATCAGATTTCTATTAGTTAATAAGTAGGACCTAGGCGGTGGAAGTTTCTCTGTGGATCGCACAGCTAGCGGAGTGATTGTGTAAGAATAAAATCCTTAATCATAAAAAAGTTTCCAAGCGCACGCAAGAAATATTTATTTTCATTCACAGCAACCACGGTTTGTAATATTTACAGATCATAAAGTTATTATTACTTTCAAAGAACATGTTATCAAATAATGTTTATTGAACTTAAAGCGAATAAAACCAACAACGTTTAATATAAACGACTTTTGTATAATGGATGTTTTTTCATGAATCTGTCGATACGGATAACGAATATTTCCGATCATCAAAGAAATCAAACGGATGTTTGTTTAATTTTTTGTCGTGATAACAATTTATTTTTAGTAATTTAGACTTAAAACACTTATTGGTGTACAGTTACGATACAATTTAGTCCAGCCAAATTTTAATAATTATCCAATAGTTAATTGGATGGTGTAGGCACTCCTTTAAGAGCAATGTTGGCCTAGTAGCTTCAGCTTCTCTCATCCCCGAGGTCGTAGTTTCGATCGCCGGCTATGCACCAATGGACTATCTTTCTATGTGCGCATTTAACATTCGCTCAAACGGTGAAGGAAAACATCGCGGGGAAACCGGTTTGCCTTAGACCCAAAAAGTAGACGTCGTGTGTCAGGCACAAGAGGCTGATCAGCTACTTGCCTATTAGATTGACAAACTATCATGAAACAGATACAGAAATCTGAAGCCCAGACCTAAAAAGGTTGTAGCGCCACTGGTAAATTAGATTTAAATCACTCATTAATATAAGTCGTAATATATGTCTCAGTTACGAAACAATTGGTTTTGAAAAAATACTAGCCAGATTTGAACGAGAACTCTACACTTGTTTGGCTTGTAGTGACACTCCTATACCCATTAACAGCATTTGTTATGACGCTAATATTGAAATTATCGCTAACTATATTGCGTGGTAGCTTAACTAAAAACTTTGTTTAAACTTAAATCGTATCTGATTTGTTTGATCGCTTAAGATTGAATACACGACATCTGTAAATGATGATGTTGTGATGATGCTGATGTGTATACCACAACAGCTATGGAGAGACACTACAAGAATATATCCCATGAATATTTTTTTACAAAAACTATGTAGAACGACAGCGCCAAACCAGGCCAGTCCAGAAAATGCCGTAACCGCCGCTTTAATGGATAACTATATAATAATCCACGTTTAACTCTCTGTAACAGGGTGAGGAAGAAGAATACTCTAACGAATAAAATGACAAAAAAAATTTAGTCTTTGGTTAGGAGGAATATTATTTAACTGACAATCTGCGACAAACGTATAACGTTCTTATGTAGCCAAGTTCACATTTCAAGGATCGTCATGCTCGCCTTAATGTTATTGCGTGTGGCGACGTCCATGCGTCGGGTTGTCTCTCTCTCTAAAATATGGCGAGGGAGACGATGGCTGGCCATGCGCCATACTCGTGAACGGGTGCTACTTGTGGTGACTGGTCGTGCTTGAATTCGTGTATGCGGTGATGTTAGTTATTTCGACTATGTATTTGCGTGTTGTTCCCACGAAAATGTAAGTGCGTGCTCCTATTTCACCATGCCTCCTGCTGGTAGCGGACAAATCTTACCTTTTAATTTATTTTATTATTATTTATTACTTAAGATGTCATGTGGAACATGGTGTAATGGTTGCAGCTACAATACAAACGTTGTTTAAAACAAAAAACTTGGCGATTTAAAAGAGTGGCGGAGAGTTTATTGCAAGTTCTTCTCTTCCGTTCTACGCCCTTGATTTGAGAACTGGCAGTAAATTTAAAATTAGAAGAATTTAATGTATTTTTTTTGACCTTCATAAGTGTATATTGTTATCTATATGAATAAATGATTTTTTGACTTTCAAACATTACGGCATAACAAAAGGAAGTGCATCTTGATGTCCGGAGCCGAAATGTGGACTACAAAATCATGTATTACAGCGTTCGCCTGAATATAACGGAAACTGTTGTTTAGTGGCAGGTGCAATTAAATCATTTCAGGAAGTGTGTACTGTTTACAAATTACTTTATACCGCCTTTGATCAGCCGGTCGACCATTACCGCCCCCTATCGTTTCTTTAATGTCGGATTGTTTAGATTTACAATCAATGTTTAATATACGAATTGGTTACATAACTTTCTAAAGATTTTGTTAGTTTATTATTAGCCCCTGTTTCAAGTGTAGTGATTAATAATATTATATTATTTCTCACAAGGATGCGTGCGTGTGTGTGGATATGTGTACTGAGTTAGTGGATTATAATCTATACTCTTGATAAAAGGTTTTAAGGCATTGAGATAAAACAAGTTAATAGTTAAGTAAAACGCCTTATAAAAAAACTAATTTCTCTGTATTATATTAATCGCCGAGCTCCGAGGGCTGTACACTGTACAGTGTACAGCCATTAATGACGAAGATGATATTAATGCAGTGCCAATTACTAATAATCTATACTAATATTATAAAGAGGATTTTTTTGTATGATTGTAACGAATAAACTATAAACTAATGAACCGTTTTATAAAATTGTTTTGGTATTACTAGCTTCATTCTCTCTTATTTGAAAAATTAAAAAGAAATGTTTAATAATACATCAAAATACTGGTGTCCGTTAAAATACAGTCCGCTGATTTTTAGTCTTTATTCCATACTGAATTATTTTTATAATAAAACGTCGTCTATTCAAATATTTGAGTGATCATGCGCAGGTCAGATTAAGCCTTGCGCCCCTGTCACACAGCGCACTGGTGTGGAAATGACGGCCGGTTCGCTTTGTTATTTTGACGTTTCTGTTAAGATCTAAATAATGTCATATATTTGGGCACTCATGCGCATCTCTAGAGATATGACTTAGATTTGTGTGATAACTTTTGAAGGACGATGAATTTTGGTTTTATTTAATCTTAATTATATTTACCATGATTACAAGCACAATTTATTGTATAAACGCAATTTTGTTGAGATTTATTGATTTAATTGTCATTTTTAATCTAATTTATTTTAGAAGCATAAAACATAGTTTTAACAGATTTAAACGCAAACGATTTTATTTTCGAGAAGAAAAGCTTTTCTGATTTTAAGCTTTATGGTCAAAAGCTGCCGTATAATTGAAGTATGTATGTGTAAATAAAAGACAAATTCTTCTATAAATACCTATGACTGTATGAAAAAACGCATATTTTTCCGCCGTTTAAAAAAAAACAGTAGTTTAAACTCTGTAATAAGCCTAATTTTCTAGCCTAAGCCTAAGCCTCTGTAATTAGCTTAATACTCGTATACCTCACAATTATTTAATCAATTACCGTCTAAAATTCGTAATATCGCGTTTACATATCAGAAAGACTAAAATTAGAACCGCTGATGGCAAAGTGTAACTCGTTCGTTTATATAATTATAGTTTCTCATGTAAATAAAAATACGTTTTTTGTAATGAGAAAGTTCTTTAAAAATTATACCTTTAAGTAATAATGTTAAACGGCGCAAAAAGAGGTGTAATTGGTTTGATGTGTCTGTGTGTCTGTCTGTGGTATTGTATCTCCTAAACGACTGCAGTTTGGTTAGAAAGCTGATCAAGATGGTTCATAGCTAGGTACGTATGAACTATGAAGGTTCAGGTTTTCAAGCTCATGAGTTCGACCCCTTGAAGAAAAGAACGTACCAATTCTTAAAACGCCGGCAACGCACTTACGAGTCCATGGGCGGCGATTTCACTTAACATCAGGTGAGCCTTCTGCCCGTTTGTTACGTAAAAAAAACCATAATCTGTGTTTAATTTCCTGACATTACTGTAACGTCGACCTAAATATTTTTAATTGTTATTCCTAACAATACGTGAAGTATTTTGTAGATCGTGCGATAGTGAGGAAACGTCACTTTTCGAGAACATTGGAAAATATTTCCCGGCCCGCGTGATGGATGACGCAAGCTAATCGCTCAATCGCACTATTAATGTTAATTCCCGATGAATGTTACTTTTACCATAGCCGGTTATTTATGAAGCTATTTTGGAAATTGAAATTGCTAATACGTGTTTAATGAGGTCAGATCAATGAGATATACGGATTTGTTGGACGATATCGACTAAACCATGATTGGCTACTTTAAGCTATCGTCAAAGGCATATAGGTACATGTGTATCAAAACTCTAGGTGAAACGAGGATTTATGGAACGGAGATTAACTAAAAGGAAACATTTTAAATATTAAAAAATACTTTCCTTTAATTTTTCTTCTAAAAAAGTTTATGTTAGAGTGAGACCATTCACCTCCACCTTCGAGGAAATCCTACAATAAATACCATGATAGAAATAATATGCAACAGCCCTTTGAAAATAAAGCTTCTAATTTTCCAAGCCTGGTCACTGTGAAAGGTGACCAAAACCCACCAAAACAATCAAAAAATGAGAAATGAAAAAAAAATATTTGCACCAGGGGATTTTTGTTTACATATTTTACCCAAACCTTGCCTTTTAATTCTTAGACACCTTATTAATCATAGAATAACAAGCTCCTTAAGTAAGAAAGACTTTTGTGGTTTTGCTTAATGATATTTTTTGTTAAAAGATTCTAAAACAGAAGACGGTGAAATGACGTAAAAAATTATTCGTCAAATCGATCAAAACAGTTTGATTGTTATCGGGATGACGAATCGATGTTTTTGGGAACTCATTACCATCCGTAAACCAACTGACGGTTGGTAATGATTGTAACCGATAGATAATATTATGACAATCTTATAACATCAGTTTATTTGTTTAACATATTTTGATATCCAAGTCCAAAAATATGGGGAAATTTAACGTGAATATTTTCTGTTGTGACAGTAAGCAGATAATGCTAAGACAATCATATTTTAATATATTCCTTCGGACAAGCACAATAGTTGGAGCTCAGAGCAGGCGAAAAATATTAAACGGCGCTAATAATATAAACTGGTGATAGTACTGGTGACCCCAGAGCTGGTGCTTTCCTCGTTCAACGCATAAATATCGTAATACAGCGAGGAAATGCTGCCAACATTAAAGGTCACTGCCACAGGGACTAAACTAAATTAGTTTTAATTGTCTATGTATCAATTTATTATTTTTATTATATTTAGGTTAAGAATATTGTAAATACTGTATATTTGTGTGTTGGAAATAAATTTATACATTTATTATTTGCTTATTGTTCCCACAGTAATGCAAGTCCTAATTCACTATGCTTGTTCTTGATAGAGATTAAAAGGTGTTTTCTTATTAAGTTTTCATAATAATAATTCATTTAACAATGCTATAAAAACTACAAAAACTTGGCAATTTTAAAGAATAAGTATTTATTGCCTGATGTTCAAGTCCGTTGTAGGACTTGATTTGAGAACTGCGCAATTGTGCAAGTTCGATGTAGTTCTCTCAATATCCGTAGCGCTGATTATTGGTAACCTTGGGATCGGGCGGAACAAAATATTTTTACTAAGATTGGAAATTACTATTGGATTCTAAATTTATAAATGAAATTAATCTCCTCATTGACGTCCGTAAATCTAAATCGTTACATGTATGAATAATGATATCTTGATTTATATGCAGAATATGAATACATAACGGCACTGTAGAATGATAACCTCGTATGTCAAAAAACCAGACTAGACTCTTATGTCATTTAACTGGTATTATCATGAAGTAATAAGGACTTATAATATAAAACATAAAATAATATTTTAACGAAAATTGACGAAATGAAACATTTTTTTCGATTCCTGTAATGTTTGGTTCTCTGGACATACGTGGTTGTCATTCTACAGCGACGATAAGAATTTAAACCAACATTTATTAACAAAGTATTCAGTAGCGCCATTTCGTTTTAAACTTGGACTTGCGATGCAAGAAAAGCTAATGACAGGGCTAGTCGGTTGTTAAGCACAGAAATATGTAACACACAAAAGATACGGAACACACACAATGTTGGTAACATTACACATACTGTTATTCCAACGTTGTATTGTTACATTTTTGTAAACTATTTAAAAATTCAAAATAAATGAACTCGGCTACTGATTTGAATTTGAAAGACGGCTATTACGGCCGGCCTGTCATTGTTTTTGCCCAAATACATGCTCGTGATATATTGTTGTCATACCTCTTCTATTTAAATAAAAACATGAATTAGTGCGTGTAACGAATGTCATATTTTTAAGTCATTTGTTTTCATAAATATAAGTAGCACATTTCAATAAGAATGAACGAAAGTGTATTTCAAGCATTTTGAGGACGCTTTTACGTATAATATTTAGCACCGTGTAATAATAAAATTGGATAACTTCAAACTTTTATACTTAGCAATGTTGGCCTAGTGGCTTCAGCGTACGACTCTCATACCTGAAGTTTTTGGTTCGATCACTGGCTGTTCACTAAGGGTCTTTTTGTCTATGAACGCATCTATTACTCACTTCGTACGGTGAAGGAAAACATTGACACCGGCATGTATTGAATCCAAAACAGTGTCAGATAGGTCACCTTCATGTGCATGATTCAAAATATTCTTATTTAATCTATTGTACAATTGTTGTAACGCTTTAGAGAGATTGGTTCATCATCAAAATGTATTATCTTCTTATTGTCTTTTAATAGAAGTTATTTATCAGCGCCGGTACACTATAACTTCCAATAGCGATATTGACAGAAATTCTGTAGTTTTTGTTTATAATTTCGATGTAGTTCTCTACATGTAACGCTTATGACCCAACCTCAACATTGAAGTCGGGAGTGAAACCCGTGTTGCTAATTCAAGTTCCAGAGTACCGATGCTTTTCTTAAGTTTTAGTCTTTTTTATTTATGTCATATGTTAACATATGTCAGATTTATGATGTTACTGTCATATGTCAGGGCTTATACGTCAGTCTTAAGAACGAATGTCAAATGATTACTGAACAGCTTGCTAGTTAGTGGACTGTGTAAAGTGTGTTTAAAATTTATATGTATTTAATGTCAGGAGTATCTGAGTAGAATATGTAATGTATGTGTGAACAAGCTGCACTAGATGACTAAATATATGAGAGGGTGAGACGTAAGAACCTAACAACCCTACGGATCCCTAAGCCCTACAGACGTACTCTAACACATAAATAGTGAATATATAAATAAGTACGGGATGTCTGCACCAAGAGACCTAAGGTAACAGACGGAGCCCTACGGGTAGGATCAAAGGTTCGAGGTGGTGGGATTATCTCAAAGCTACAGGGCAGGCTCACCACGATAATTAAGGGCTTGAAGTAGTCTTCGCCACTTTGAGAGGAAGCGAGAAATGAACAAGACAAAGCAATATTCAAATCTGATTTATTGTTATAAAACAATATCTTAAATACTAATTACACCTAATCACACATACATGGTATTTTTCTAGTGAGCTGTTGGTGTATCGCGCAACCTCAGCTATTATAATTTGGAACACATATGAGCCGTGTCAACAGCTGATCAATATTTAAATAAAATATAATTAAAATTGCTATTGAGCTGCTAAAATTTAGCACACACCGGATCCATGTCAGTAGTTCGTTCATGTTCAAATGATGAAATCTGAACAAACTCAAACTCAAACTTTAGTGCTAAAAAATACTGCACGAGTCAACGCTGTACATTTCTCTTGAGCTCACTCAAGCTGTCTTAGTTTATAAGAGCGGAGATTCTGAATCATCGAAGTTACGCCCCGAGAGTATAGCCAGAAGCAGGTTCTCTCTTCAACATTTACATTACATTAGTTTCATAGCAATTATCTATTTTGTTCTACGGTGGTTAATATATAGTAATATAATATCCTTTATCTTATAAAATATCTCGTTGAGCTAAGAACAACACTACATAATTATTTTGAATATTAATTAACTATGGAATCACTATTACTTTCGACTATTAAATAGTCGTTTATAGATCAAAAATGGCAAATCCAATAAACTACTAGTTTTGAATTGATTTCACTTTGACGTTAATTTATAAGCTCTCTGACATATGACAGTGACATTACTTCAACAAATATAATTGGTTTATATCTATTTCCCTATTGTTGCTTTAAATAGAACGCAGTTTATTCTAATATTTCGTCTATGCATAGTAAAAAGACCCCCACTTAGCGAAACAATCCCTCAATAAAGACTTGTATTGTACTTCGCTACGCATATATTCGTAAATTTATTGAAAACAGTAGTACATGGCACAATAGCTCAGTCACGCGCACAAAATTAACAAAAAATTTGAAATCAATGCGTGAAATTCAGAAGCTCGCCCAAGAAGCGTAGCAAGTAGCGTGGATAATTACTAAAATTACTTTTAAGATATTGCACGCTGAGAATACTACGTGTTAATGAAGATAAAGTTAGTAAAAATCTGCGCGTGATTAGAAAGAAAGCTATGTACCTATGTGATTAATTCTGTCTTCATAGAGTATTTATTTACATAGAAATAATAATCATAAATACATATATATAAATGTATTGCTGTTAGTTTGTCTCGCTAAAGCTCGAGAAAGGCTTGACCGATGTGGCTAATTATGATTTTGAAATATTTGTGGAAGTTCAGGGAAGGGTTAAACGGTGGGAAACATAAATAATAAGTAAATAAAAATTATAAAACGTCAATTGAATTTTCTAATAAAAACTGTTCCTAGCTGAGAACTATTAGATGTCTTTTGTCTTTTTAGAAATAAAAAAAAGTCATTTGTTTGTCATATATCTAAAGATGTCTTCTGAAATTTGTGTTTCATAGCTGTAGTAAGAGCACTGATCTATTTGGTCTGTTTTTAAAAATACGCGTCATCTAGTAATAATTAAAAATGGATTAATAAAAAACTAAAACCATGCATGTGGCAATGCTTGCTGAATTTCCTTGTACTTATTTAAATTTGTCAAGAACGTTCTTTCTTTCAACTAGCTAACTTCTTTCAAAGAAATATATAACCAAAATAACTATCATTTAAAATTGTAGCATTTTTTGCGTATTAACATTTTTCTCTTACATACATTTATACATAGATAGTAAATGAATATAAGTAAAAAAAAGCTGAAAAAACAAGTATACTTATTAAAAGCCTTTTAGAGTTACGACACATTAGGTCACCAAGCGGTAGTTTTCGGTATACTTCTGTTGTAAATTCCATCTTGTTTAATGATGAAAACTAAAGAGCGTAACAAATTGCACAGAGGCAGGAGCAACAATACATACACTAAATCAACATTCGCAATGGTGTTTTTCGATATTGATAGATTATCGTATTCGACGTTTCATTTGTATTGAGAGCAGAGTGTCGTCTTTGTTTGCACGTGTCTTTTAAAAATATTAACATTTATCTTGTAAATCTTGTATGGAAATGTTTTATTTAACGATAAACGAAGGGAAATTCTGTTACTTACAACTTTTTGACATCTTTTAAAATACTATTATTAATACACGTATAGAAAATTGCACAAATATATAAAAATAAAAATGTTATAATGTTGGTTTGTGTACGCTTCAAGCTGAAATTTTAGCATGATATATAATCCGCATCAAGGATTGTTTTTATCTATTTTTTTTTTGTTTTTTTTTATTTTTTCATTTTTTTTCCACAATTGCAAAATTAAACTTATATGAAATGTTTTCTTTGTTTCTCATTTCTCAACCATTCAATCACAATGTGCCACAGCGAAGCGTGGCAGGGAACAGCTAGTATATAATATATTTCAAAGTGCAATTCTTGACCCTAATATGCATTTGAACATGATTATCACCAATAAAATTTTCTATATGCGCAATTAACGCTATCGGGAAAGGAGTTGAAAGACACATTTGTGTAAAAGAAAAATGGCATTACTTCGAGGCCTATATATAAAGGGGGTTCCTACTTAAATTGTAAATTAATTCAATATATCTTATATGTAACTAACAAAATATAAGGGAAGGATATCTAGGATAATAAAATAGACAAAGAACATCACCGACATCCCGGCTAACATCCCAGCAGTGCTAATGATTTGAATTAAGTTTCCTACGTGCAAACATTGTATTCTTTTTTCTTCTAATTTCCTCCACCAGTAGGTATTCCGTAAATTGCGGTAGCAGTTGCAATACCGTCCTATTTTAAGTCCTAGTTACGATTACGTTCTTTAAGCTATTTTTATCCCGTCTTAATAAAATGCCAATAACAATATATCGTTAACTTTGTTTTATATTGATATTGTTAATCAGGTGGAAGGCGCGATGTCGTGTCGCGAGGCAACAAATCGCGGCGATAAATAAGGCCGCGGGCACATGCGGCGACTCATTACAAGTCTGATATACGATCTGCGATGATAATATTAAAACAACTAATAATATTCAACATGCGAATAAAATAAATTGCATTTTTAATGAGATTCGTGTAATAAGCGAAATCCTTCCGTCTCTGTATATGTTAAGACATTACTTATGCTACTCCTAGGTGATAATTTCGAATGCTAGCTAATGGCTTTATCCTATGCTTACGAACCTTTGAAGGACCGAAAACCCTTCATTTATAACCCTTAACTTAAAACCTTTTAGGTCTAGCCCTCAGATGTATCCGGTTCGTGGGCATTTGTAACCTAATAGTCGTCTTTTTGGGTCTAAGGCATGGCGATTTCCTAGCGATGTATTCCTTCGCCGTAGTGTTAAATAAAAAAGTACAAGTGCACAGCCGAGATTTGAACCTACGACCTCAGGATGAGAGTTGCATACCAAAATTAATGTCTTATTTTTATAGGATTTTAGAGGATCCTAGCAATACAAATGTAACGAAAATAGTTATTGTGTAAATGTCAATCACTGACACAACGCATTCAATATTAACTGTAACAAAACGCATGTCTTCTACGAACGCAAGACAATATGGTCCCGGAAACCAAACGGTAGTATGGCTCAAGGCAGCGATGGCCAGCTATTAGTATGTTCGCGGGGGGTGACATAAATCAGCCGGACAAAGATTGTAATTGCAACGCACAGCGCAGGCGCACGTTTTGTTCTTTTTACTTGCAATCTTAACGACTTCTGCAGGGTGTCTGTTTTGGTTTGCTTCTCGTTATAGATAGATTTCTCTTTAAGAAATCCTCGTAACAATAAAACTGAGCATTACTTTAAATGTTTAAATTACGATATTAGACATAGAATCTTTATTTCGAATTATTAAAATAGTAATTACATATAGATTTATTTATTAATTATTAATTATTATAAAATAACAATCAAATAAATAGTATTTACAATTCTCTTAACCTACATAGTATTAATGAAAATATTTAAAAATTTATAAAAAGCAAATTAAACCAAGTTTAAAAGGTTTGGTCCCTGTGGCAGTGTTTTTTTAACGCAGGATTTCCTCTCTGTATTGCAATACTTATTCGTTGAGGAAGGAAAGCACCAGCTCTGGGGACACCGGATTATCTACCAGGCGCCAACTTCAATCTTTAATTAGCACCTGTGCACTTGAACCCCACGACCCAAGAGTCTCTACTCCAAAGGGAACAAAATCAACTTGGAGGATTATCTCTTTTATTTAAGCAGTTTATTGTTTTCCGCCTGCTCTGCGGCCGTCCCAGCTGTTTGCTTGTCCAAGAGGTGAGACGGGGCTAACATGTCCACACCAGTAGTATCCCATACTAAAGCCCGTCCCATCTTCCAAGGAATCAACGAAATCCCATCCCACGCTTACCATCATCTCTAGGGATGCCATTTGTTTTAATTTTCCTTTTTATTAATTATTACATATAGAAAACATACTTCCGCATTTCTTATTATATTAATAATTAAGCTAAAAATTGCATTATTACAAAACAGCTTTGTAAATAGGTATTGCATAATAGTTGCAGAAGATATATCTATATATATGTTGCTGTAAAGCAATTTTAATTCACAGTATGTGTATGTTTACCGCAATATCGACTGGTTCCGTTACCTATTTCTGGAAGGTCACCGTTTGATCTCCAGCAGTGTGTCGAATAACAGAAGCTGTAATTTGTGAGTAATCAAGACAACACGATATAGGACCTGTATAAACAACTCTTTTGCATTCCCACTGTTCTGGCTTTAATGTGTTACTCAGCAAGAATTGTTACATTATATCAATTTAAACGATCCCGCTAATGGATGACAATATGAGAGACAAAAGAGCTTGAAACATTTGTTTTGCTGATTTTATGTCTTCAGATTTGTTATCGTGATGGATGGTGACATGAACGGAAGCCAAAATACTGGACACTGCACCCCATTAGATAATTACTTTGGCGGCTTTTCGAAGAATGCTCCTGGGGAATAACTGCGTCTGCGCCGGGCCGGCTTTAAGAAAAAATCCGTCGATAGTTAGCCATTGATCCTTGAGCGAATCACGGACAAAAATAATAAAAACATCACAGTCAAAATATATGTTGGACTTATTGAAAAAATATGAAAGAAACAGTGACTTTCTGTTGACTTTGACGTGCCGAAGTCATGGCTGATTAACAAAGAACTCGCAACATTACCACCATTCGTATAAAAGTTATTTTCTCTTGCTTTCTGTGGGTTTTTTTCTGTACGGTCTCCCGGGGGCGTGGCCCGTTTCGAATGGAAACATTTGCCAATATTATCGTGAAAGGACTGAGCAGATGAAATAATTTATTTCACGATGTCGTTTTGTATCCCAAACTATATGGCATTGTCCGTTTTTTGCGTCGGCCGCTTTGCCGCCTGTGGCTACGACATCTCCATTTATCCCTTTACGAAAAATACCGACAGTTCAAGCGGAATTGTGAACCTTCTTGAGGCGAGTGTTGCTTGGTCTTAAGAAATTTTTGTTTGATGTAGAAGCGTGAAGTTAAGACCTTTTGCGATTGATGATAAAAATGTGTGTTGTTGACAATAGTATTAAAGTGTTAGTAAGTGATCCGTCGGTTTTGTGCAAAGCGGTGATTTCTGTTGCCTTGTGATTTACGTCTATCGGACGTTAAGGAGATTATGTAAATTGCCTTGGTTTTGTCCATCTAGGACTGTGACGAATTCTCAATTTCAGAATAAATTGACATTGGTTTGAATTATTAGCTTTGTTTAAAATATTTTCATATATCTAACTGTTCAATAGTAAATATTAATAAGAATAATAAGGGTAAGGAGGTTCACCTGATATTAGGCGATATCGCCGACCATAGACACTGGCAATGCCTCTTAAGAGTTAAGATATTGGAACGTTCTTTTCTTGTAGGACCCTAAGTCGAATTGGTTAGGAAATACTTCAGTGGGTAGCTGGTTTCACATAGTGGTGGTGCGACGCATAAACTGCCTTAAATATATTCTTTAAGATTGGGAAAGACTGCAAAATTATGACGAGTAGGTAATATCGTTTCTGTGAATAATGTTTGTATAACTAGAAATAATATGAAAATAACACACAATACTTAAAAACAAGAAAATCAATTAAACCTTACGGCTTACGCCAACTTTAAAATAAAGTAATTAAGGTAATTAGAAATTGGAATACAAAATCCTTTGTTTTTATCTGTATCTACCAAATTTCTCAAGGTATTGAATTTAAATGTCAATAGTTTTAAAATTAAGTTGAGTTTGTTCGTTTGGAACCTCATTAAGCGTGAATTAGACAGTATAATATCGAAAACTATTCAATAAAAATTATAAATCTTACGTAACATTACAAATAACCAGTGCCGCTACTACCTATTACGGTTTAGGTCTCGGTTTGCTGTATCTGTTTCGTGATTGTTTTAAATAGCTAAGTAGGTGATCAGCCTTTTGTGCCTAACATACGCCAACTTTTTTGGGTCTAAGACCGGTTTGCTAAGACCGAAAATCCATCGGTCCTGCTTGGATCGAACGACCTCAGGGATGAGTGGCATGCTGAAGCCACTGGGCCTATACTGCTTGCACTGTAACAAAAAAATAATATTTAACAATATATACATATATACGTACAAAAATAATATATAAATTCATTGAGTTTACCACTAAGTACTGGTTTACGGGTCTTATTCCATACTGGTCTCTGTAGAATACAGAAGATTCAAGTTAGATTTTTATACAAAAGTGATATTTAAGATTATGATGCAGTTTATAGTATATTATATTATTTAATAAGGAACAAAGTGGACTACTGGACCCGACAGACGCTGTCCTGTTCACACAACTTTTGTAAATACAACAAAAATATCTAAACTTAATTCGAAACCATACTCGAATCCACACACACAAATAATTTCATCAAAATCGGACAAGCCGAGTTTAATTAAATACGAACAAAATATTTATTCATAACAAGTATTCTAATCAAAATGGCGGCCAACTCAGCTTCTAGCTTTTAAAAGAACCATCTTCATTGACCAAATACTAGACGGAATTGAAATATTTTTATTGCAACTGCTGTTCATATTACAAATCCGTTAAATTTTTCTTTTTCTGTTCAATTGATTCCCTTTTTAGATTAATTTAAACCGTGACTGAAAAATCCTAAGGCTGCCTTCTAACAAGGGTCCTCTTTCACTTTACATTCTATTCACATGTCCAAAAACAAACCATAACAAATTGTACTAAGCTGTAATAATGAGTTTGTAAATTGTCCACCACAATTCAACACTCCCTACTGTTAGCAAGTCGGCCTCATCATTGTCTAAAAGGAATCACTAAACGAGTCCTAACGATCTTTAACTGATTTACAATACTTCGTATGGGGTCCGAAACCACGAAATATTTTATTGTTTTACAGCCACCATAAAACTCTGTCACGTCAAAAGGTTCCAATGATTTTCTAAAATGTAGCAATAAAACCATCAGTGTGCATTGAAATATCTCGGACAAAAAGCGCAATGTGGTTTCTATAGATTTGGCACGCTTGAATTTATTTTTGGCTTTATACCGCGTGATGAATGTGCGGAAGTCAAATCCCTTACAACTTAATAATAACGATAAACACCGGTCCCCTATTTAAATATGTTTCGCAACATTAGTGCGGCCATTTTGGTAAGCTGCGCGAGATTTGATTGTACGCACGGATTAGTTGGATGTTTGACAAACTTACTTCATTGTTGGCTGTGATTAATCGACTCTATCTAAATATTTTACTTAGCTGTTAGCTTTTCGTTAAATATATCTATGACAAAAGGGTATATATTGTGAAATGTCTTATTTATTCGTGATATTAAATTTTACATATTTCCAAGTATTGTTAACACAAACATTGCAAAATTCATATATATAACTTCTTCTAAAACAACGTTTTATTATAATAGTGGCTAGTTTGAATATTTGGAAGGGCAGTGTTGGCCTAGTGGCTTCAGTAGTGCGACTCTCATCTCTGAGGCCTTAAGTTCGATCCCCGGCTGTGTGTTAATGGACTTTATTTATATGCGCACATTAAATATTCACTCGTGAGGAAACCGGCTTGCCTTAGACCCAAAAAGTCGACGCCGTGTGTCAGGCACAGGAGGCTGATCACCTACTTGCCTATTAGATTGACAAATGATCATAAAACATATACATCTAAGAACCTAAAAAGGTTGGAGCGCCACTGATTTATCTTTATATTAACTGTGAGTGAATAACTGCGACACTTTTTAATTTTTTTTATAATAATAATCTTATCGCAGTGATAGTAAGACTCTAACCGCAGCTGCTTTTTTATTCATCTTATTTAACACATTTTAGTTGCAAATTTATAAGAGCAGGGCAACAATAAGGAACTATAACACAGATGTCAAGCGCACATTATTAATAATGGTAACGCCGACATTTACCACAATAACCGATATTGCAATAACAAACACGTCTATATGATAAATTATAACATTTTATTGCATGCCCTCAATATTAGATGTCTTCTTTGCAAACATTTAATATTGTACTTTAAAATAGACTCTATGTAGTGTAAATAGAGTCGCATATAGTGTGATATATCAAAAGCCGTTAGTCAAAGCTTGTGGGGTGGAAGTGCATTGATAGTGCTCAATCGTACGTAGCAAATTGTCGATATTCTGTGCAGTCATTAGCGGCACATTTTGGCTCAAAGCGGTGCAACGCTGGCGCATCAAAGCGTTTTCAAAACTATTCGAGTGAACATTTTTGTGAGACTTTGATATTTTAGCGTTTTGTTGTATAGTAAGTGTTTTATAAAAAGGCGGTTTGGCGAGATTGTTTATCTTTTAGGATTTTTTATTATTTAACAAATAAATATTATGAATTAAATATTAAATAGTATGTAGGTTTTTACCGGCGTTAATTGCGAACACGATAAATTTAATAACGCATAATGCAAGTGATCACGTAGGCTGGTTCAGATTTAAGCATTCTTGAAGTTACTATAATTAGTTTTAAGTAGTACAGTAAACCTCCTTATAACACGATACTATTATAACGCATATTCTTATTACGAGATTTCAGTCCCTCGTATAAAACGGGTATTTCACACGTTATATATACTGTGCCATATTTGATTTGTACGCACTTATTTCGTTCGTAACAGCTTTTTCTTAATATTCGATTTAAATCCCCTTTAACGAGAAAAAATAAACGTGAATCAATTGTACATAACGCGTTATATGGGGCCTACAACGTATTTCCTATAACGCGGAAACAAACTACCGTGTTATAGAAGGAATCCAGCTAACTAAGGTGGATGTTAGAAGTCTGAAGTTATTTAATATTTTAAATTGCAGGTCCAGGTCACCATAGTTTGTATCACAGCTTGCTTATACGAATTAACTTCACGTTTATGTTATACATTACACTTTAATTAATAAATACAATAACAATACAATAAAATCTCGCAAAATCTCAAACAACCCGACGTATTATAAAAATGTAAAAACATTCATACAAGTGATGTTATTTCAGTTTGTATACAAAAACAGGCCCACCCCGGGGCCATTTCTAATCTTAAATAAAACAGGGGATAATCTTTAGACAGTTTTCAAAACAGGCGGCGAGTCAAAGGTTTTGTAAGATCTTAAAACTAACACCACACATATTTAACGTAAAGGAACTGTTACGAAAAGATTTATTTATCGTCGATATTTCAGGCTTGCAAGCATCACATCAAAACAATGGTTTATCAAATCTAATTTTTTTGGTCCAGAAAATACACGTTTTAATGCATAATTATAGAATGGTGCCCTAATCCCTATAATACAGACTATGGACACGTACAGCCAAGTTTAATAAGAGTACAAAAACAAACAACAGTAGTGTGCGTTTGTAACTAAAACCTCAAAATCCTTCCGAAATTTTATTTCACCACTAGAATGTTACGTTATCCCTGAGTTGGCTGCACATTTTTGAATTAGTATAACATTGTTTTCTTGCGCTTACATACATTACATTTAAATAAAACTTAAATACATATAAACTAGTAATGGAGCAAAAGTGTGATAGCGTGGAAAGGGACAAGAAGGAAAGGAAGACACCGAAACAGATGGGAGGACGAAATAAAATCGCTGACGATTTCAGAAAATTCCAGAAAACACTGGCTCACTTTGCAGAAGGCTTTATTTGTAGAATTTTCTTGTAGATTTTTTTAAAATCTTGATACAAAATAAAATACATACTAATTAAATGAATAGTATTTTTTTTAAATGTTATGTTACTAACACCTATTTTAATTTAATTTTAATTAATATATTTTTTTATTAATCCGTATAAACGCGCAATTATTTTCTGCGGCACTGCTGTAAAACGCTCTAACCGAGTCATACAACATATTAATATGCGTTAAAGAAATATCGTAAATTAAATTTGTTTGCAATACGGTGTTGTCATATAATGCGTTTGTTAAATTGCGACAGTGTGATTAAATTAATATCCAAAATAAATTCGTTACACAAACTAGATATCAATTAGATTAATTTTAACTAAGCACAATATTTCTATAAAAATACCTTAGCTGAAACGGCGTAGGCGGTCTAACCATCTTTGTTTCAAGTATTTTAAAGGCACTTTAGCTACCACCTTACGCGGCCCAATTTAGAGTCGCACAAAAAACGATCCATCGTTTTAGCTAAAACACCAATTATCTGATGGAGATAGGTAAACAGAGATGGCGCCGTGTTTTGGTTCAAACGGTTATCTATTGAGCCACCCACGACCTAAATTAAGTCTAATTAAGGGATGTGCTGGGTTTATTGGATTTAAAATAATTGAATTTCATTTAACAACAGATTATACTTCGATTACGAAGTAATATTAAACTGGTTTGTAATAATATTAATAGATTATTTATTTGAAAAGAAAGTAATAGGTACATTCAGCTTGATTAATTATAATGAAAAAAATGTTATATTAATTATCATAATGTCATAATAATAAGAACAGTTTGTTGTCAAACGTTATGATCTAAATACCTACTCTCCACGCACTTTTGAATGAAGAATAAATATATAATTGTTATCCTAGGCCTAGACCAACCTCCTTCATCGCTGTTTTCCGCTTAGGTATTAATACAATTTATTGTTTATTTCTTTAATTCACGCTTCTATTCCCTCGCGAAAGAGTAACTCGAAGATGGAGAAGAAACTTCTCAAAGAAGAGCAAAAACGTTTATCATACTTTAATAGCGTAGTCTTTAAAAAACCTAATCGAGTCTCTAAAACAAACCCAAAATCTTGGGTGGTTCGCCAAGTGCCAATAAATCATAAGATAATTTGTACATGTGTTCATCCTTGTCACACATGTTGATCTGTCATCGAGTACCTATTTGTTTGCTATTCCGAACTATTCATTAAAAAAATGATATATATACACAAATATATAGCCTTTAATGTTCAATTTTTGTATTTATTATGATATCACATCCATAGGTTTTGTGGTTTTCCTATTTTTAAACATTAAACGAACATTCCCCGATAAACAAAATCTGACCAAGTATGTGCCAGGATTACTTACAACAAATTAGAATTTTCCAACTTCAAAACGCTACTACGGGTTTTGGCATTAGTATTACTTTTTTTATAACAATTTTTTCTTTTTTCATGATAAGTAAGTCCTTCTGTACCTGACACACGTAGTCGATTCAAGGAAAATTTTATTGGGATACAGCCCTGATTCGAGGGACTAGGCTTACACTGCTCTGTTATAACGAAAACTGCAGAACAAAAAAGATTTCATTTTTATATCCAGTTTATTCATAGACACTCAAATTATATCGTTTAAATAGGTACAATATTCGTGCTCGATGGACCTTATGTTAATTTGTTATGTGGTATATTACTTTGTTCTTAATTTAAACAAGTGATAAAAGGAACTGGACACTTTTACAAACTTTTTTATTAAACCTATTTACTTACACAGATTATAAATTTACACAGACTACAGACTACAAAAATATTTTTTTAATCATGTTTTCAATTACTCTATGGACTTTAAGTAGGTAAAGTGTAAACAAATCTCTTGATCATTCTCCTCTTTTTAAAAATAGTTAATCAAAGAGTTATCTTGACTCAATTAAACAATGAATTATCGACAATAATACAGCCATTTTCAGTTTATGTGTGATCTTTCTTAATAAAGCGTTCATTCCTTTGTCGAATCCACCTCATTAACACCTTGGAAATACCAGTAAAAATCTAAATTGATAAATGGAAATATTTTCAGATGGGAGGTCTAACATCAAAGACAGCGGCGCTGGTTAGTTTTGACAAATTGTTTGAGATCTACACGTGTTAATCACTTAACATTCTTTTTGAGGTAATTACTTCGGATTTGGCTTGCCTAATCGTCGAAGGATGTTCCCTTGACATGAAATGAAAGAAATATTTCATATATTTTACTTAGGTTAATTTAATAACAAAATATTTCAAATTGTATATACGACTACAATATTAGGGTATAAATAATTAAAAAAAATGTGATTTTTAATCAAGTTTCAGATATTTTTGTTAAGTGTTTTGTAAATAAAATATACTCTTATAAATACCATTAAGTATTTTCTTGTTTAGACTGCCCGAATTTTGTATAGGTGACTTAAGTCACAAAATGTATGAAAAGTTTTTTCCTTCTGTTTGTTGTAGTAATGTTTTATTTAGTTTTTCGTATTTTTTTAACTGTTTAATTTATAAGGAATTTAAAATTTGTACTGTGTTCTAGCCCTTCAGGCACCTCTTACTGCACTTTTAGTTTATTTATAATAGGTATATTAAGCAAAAAAGAAAAAAAAAATATAATTTATTTTTAACGGACCATCGTTACATCAATATGTTAGTTCACAGGCACACGCTAGCGCCTGTGGTCTATGGACTTCTGGTATTAGTCATTTAGTCCAAACTTGTAAATCAATACAATCATTAGGTCTTTGATGCAAAATTAGTTTTTCTTTTAACTTAGCCCAAAAGAAATAGTTTACAACACGTTATTTTTTTTCATTAAACATACACGATGCTAAGCAAATCGCTATCTCTTAATTGAATAGTCAATAGCTTCGATGACAGGAGACGGAAAATGACAGAGATATAATTAAGTGTTTGTAGTTGCGTTGTGGGTGTCCCGTCCCGGCTTTGGGACCAATTAGGGACGGCTTGAGATACGCCGCCGGATTAGGATGTTGGCCCAAGGAAGAGCGATTTGCGAAGACCCAGACTTCGGTAGATTTAATGTACCTTACTGTCGTACGAAATTCAAATTTTGATAGTAAAAGTAAAGTTATAGACACCGGCAAACATCTTGAACATTAAACAAGGGAGTGGGGGAAAGTTTGCACAGCAGGGACACAAACGTCAACTAATTTACCAATCACGCGATCGACCGCCACTCTCCCGCCGCTCCCATCCCAGTGATACTTAAAAATCGCTTCTGTGTAGGCAAGGACGTTGTTCAAGTTGTTTGCCGGTATCTGTACCAAGTTAATTAAATCGTAATATGTAAAAATACATGAATGAACTTGTAACTTATCTGGGTATTTGAAAACAGAACAAAAATGATTATTATTATGTAATTTCAGTATCATGAAATGATAATGTATTTAATTAATAATAGAATAATATAGAGACCACCTTTATCCAACGGAATTCTTGTTAATTTAGCAGTTCCTTAGGTATTTAATAAGTTTGCAGGAAAAATGTTTTACCGTACAAGAGAAGGCGTTCTACCCTTGTACCATACCTTGTATACGGATTACGGATAGTTAACGACAACACGCGTTTTCTTGACCACTCGACAGTAACAGACCACAATATTGTCTCTGCACAAAGAAAATATAAAGAAAACGCTCCACTGCATTACCGCAAAATAATGGTCTAAACTTCTTTGACGCGCCGAAAGCAAATTGTTTTTGTATATTTTACTTATTTATTATAAAATTGGTAATATTGTATCTCGGCTTTACTACAATGAAAGGTGGTATCATGTCTGTTGCTTTGGTAATGGTAGCCATATTACCAAGTTATATTACCTAGATGAGCAGTGTTGTTAGTGGTTTCAGTGTGCGACTCTCATCCCTGACGTCGTAGGTTCGATCCCCAGCTGTGCACCATTGGAGCTTCTGTCTATGAGCGTATTTAACATTAGCTCGAAGTTTCATGAGGAAAACGGCTTGCCCTAAACCCATAAAGTCGTGTCACATGAGGCTGATCACCTACTTGCCTATTAGATTGACAAATTATGAAACAGATACATAAATATGAGGCCCAACCCTAACGGTTGTAGAGCTACTGATTTATTAGTACGTCCTACGTCCAAAGATGGACAGAAACGAAAGACTGATGATGATGATTGCTTATCACAATTAAGCTAAATAATTTATTTAAATGCTTATTTAAATTCCTTTAAGAGCAACAAATCACTTCGTATTTTTGTAATGTGAATCACCCCGAAGTTTGAAGGACTCGTTATCAATGGACTTTTCATGAGATATTTTCCATTGGTATCAAATATTGAAGTATTCTTAAAGGTGAGGAGGCAATAATTGGACTGATCGTTACAGAGCACAGCTGAGTGAGTCTCGTTGCGTTTATTGTTAAATCTAAGATTGTTGAACACCAGATGAGACAGCTCTAACATATTTATCCCCTTATAACCTGAGTTAGGGGATAAATCTCTTGTATCGCCATTTCAAAATAATATAATCATGTTAGTTTTAGTCATAACTTTTATAATTCATATTCTGTAATTATGAATATTGGCATACAAGCAAACAAAAGGGTTTGTTTTGAAACAAAATAAAAATAATAACATTAAATTACACAGCTTTCTAGAAAAATCACATGTTTCTATAAAATTCATCATTTTACCGACAGATTAATTTGAAATTTAAAACACATGGATTTTTTTTAATGTAGCCGTAATATTTAGTCAATGTAGTATCCAAATATGATAAAAAGTGGATTTTGGATTTTTTTCAAATCCGATATTGTTCTACGATCATGACGGTATGTATTAACGAAATCTAAATGCACCGTGTTAACCAAAGTAATTCATTTGTTTTTTTATTTACAACGTACACGTTCAAGAGAAGAGCGTACGAATTCTTAAAAGGCCGGCAACACACTCACGAGCCCTCTGGCATTGAGACTGTCCATGGGCGGTGGTATCACTTAACTTGAGGTGAGCCTCCTGCCTGTTTGCCCCCTGGTGAAATCGGCATGTCAAATGCCAATTCGATGATAGGTGTCAGACACAGTGATCTATAAAATAAAAATCGAAAAATCTGATTGCTGGCTGAATTATTTTTAGTATTTTAGTTAAAAGACTGCAATTAGACTGATTCTTGTTTCTATGAATAAGGTTGGTAGGGACCCGACGTTGACCATAATGAAAAAATAAGCTTTTAAGTAATTTTTACAATTAACTTTACTATAGTTAAAAAATATCATACATTGAGGAAATGAAATCTCCGATGCGGCTTTACAAAGGGAACGTAAATAATAAAATGTGTATCAATTAGAAGGAATCTGTCACAACTAATTCGGAACATGTGGGGCCAAGCGTGTGTCGTCACGTGGTAACACTTTAATATTGCTCATGCGCATCCATGTTTTGGAGATTGGTGTCGACAAAAAATTTTGGACCTCCAACAAACTCTAAGTATGAGAGTTTTGCTAAATATCCAATTAGTAATTATTATACATATTGCAGTGTGTGTGTTGCCATCTGTCCAAAGCCAAAATCAGTGTAAAGCGTTGAATGAGACGCGAGTTATTATTTAGATTTAATTGTGTAAAGAGACAAGGAAACGTATAAAAAAAGGAATTGTTTATAAAACTTACCTGTTCTTCAGCTATTTATTTATTAAAGTGAAACTTTTATTACATCGTCTCAAACTTTTTCGTCTGTGTGTTGCATGTCGCGTGACGGTCGGCCGCGGAGTAGGGATAAAGTGAAAGGCGCTCGTCATAGCAGCCAAGGCCAATATGGCGGCGCCTATAGGTCGCAGCAGCTGACAGTGTAGTGTATAAAATAAAAATAAAATACGTACTCTCTAAGACACAGAGTTTAATAAAAATATTATTATTATTTTATTATTTCCCATTATCATTCCAATTTTCCAAGTATAAAATTTGATTGATAAAGCGATTTTTATACCCTTAATAGTTAAATGTCTATAATGTGAAAAAAAAGTTTCACTTTTACCGTGGTTTCATAAAACCACACAATCCTTTTTTATTTACAACATATATTATTTTTAAACTACATAGTAATAATAATAATTAATGAAAAGAAAATTAAAAGTTTGGTCCATGTGGTGCCTTTAACGCTGGCAGCATTTCCTCGCTGTATTGCGATACTTATTCGTTGAGCGAGGAAAGCATTTACTTCTTTTACTTTCTAACTCTTCTTGAGTTAAAGCAAAATAAGACGATTTTTCTCAAATAAAAGAAGATTCAAATACATAAACGCAAGACCCTAAAACATTACAATTTAAACTCTAGGATACCAATATTTTTCCACCTTAAAATAAACATTAATATCTCTTAAATCCTGTTCGTGACTTAAGTTCAAGCAAATTGCAAATCTCAAAGCGTACACGAAAGGGACAATCCGATCAATTGGGCACGCCACTCGCGCTGATACAGCCTTAATTATCTCGTCGCTGTAAATATTTCATTTGAATTTATATAACGCGAGATGTGGAACCAATTGCATTAAAGCTTCTAAGGAGGATTTAATATTGTCTTCGGTTTACGTGAGTACTGAAAAATGCTGTTTGAAGTTACATCATTTCAAATTTGGAATTTACTGAGCTTGATTTAAAAAAAGAACACTAGTGATAAGTTTAAACGTAAAGTATAGGCTTACACAGTATATAACCTCTTTAGTAGAAATAACACAAGTAATTCTTATGTTGATGTAGATATATGAAAGGAATATTGTTAAGTACGCTAAGAATAGATCCAGGGCTGGTATATAGCGTATAAATCATCGCTTGAATGCTGTGCGCTCTATCTGACCGCTAAATATTATAATATTTTTTATATGAAAGTTTCACCTATAAATGGCCATAGAATGTAATATCAAAAAACTATTTTGATTTTTAATCATTTTAATAGCAATAGGCTACCGTATTATTACGTTTGTAAGGTGTGAAGCAGAATGCCGATCCGCCTACAATTATACCTTACACAATTATTGCAGCGCCAAGCTTATTAGTACGGATGACGCGATATTTCAGACAAAGAATAGTTAATTCTCATAGATACTAGAACATGTTGATGTGCGGACCAAATTGGAAATTGGTCGTGTTTTGTTTTTTCTTATTGCCTCTCTGACTACCGGACATAGTTATGTGCGCACTGCGCAGACATAATCTGTAGATGTATATAAACAAAAAATTTTTTAAGCGCAAAACTCGAAGACGGCTCGAGAAATATTTATTATATTTAATTGATTCCTTGGATTGTTTTATTGAGAGAAAACTTGGAAAAAAAATATAAAATAAAATTAAAAATTAAGTCTGTTTATTCCGGAAGACATTCTCTATGGTGGGATAGCAAAATGTTCTATATTTTGGTAGGTATGTGCCAAAAAGTTAGGCTTAGTAAAAAAAACATATTTATTTGTAGACTGAGTTCACAAGAACTGCTATATCATTAGTTATATGATCTAAGTATACATTTTTTAATGTATTTTTAAGAATTATCGGTGTATGTAATAATAATAGGTCTACACAACATTACACACACACAAAGTTACAATAAATATGTGTTAATAATTCAATAAATAGTGGCGTAACGTTGTTCGCGGAGTACTTATTATTAAATAAAAATATAAAAATAACAGTAATTGCAATCGGTGTTTTGTAAAACATGTACAAAGTACAAGTGGTAATTGCCCCCTATATATTGATATTGGCACGATATCAATCCACTGAATAAATTTAGATAAGGAAAATTGATTTTATCAAAATAATATAACGATATCAATCCTCTTACTCTGTAAAATTAATTTCATTATAATTATGTACAATTATATTGTTTTGTGTTTTTTTGTCTGTGAACAAACGAACCAAACAAATTTCGGTATTTGATTGGTTCGTTATATATTGATAGTTTATTACGTGGTACGGAAACTTAATATTAAAATCGGAATCACTATTAGAAGACGTGGTAGCCTTAATTTAAATAACGCAGGTGTTCTCATCTAAAGATATCGACTCTTTGACGGTTCGGTAGGCGTTAATATCGGCACATCAAAGAGTGTCGCATCTGTATCGAATTCATCACCGGCATTGTACTCGCATCATTATAGCGCCACGCCTCCCCCTGGTCTGTAATAAACATATCAACTTCACACGGACCCCGGGCACACAATACCAGAGAAAACAAAGCCTTTTGTACGCTAATAAGTCCTAAATTATCGGCTGCCGTTTGATAACTCGGTTTTTTATTGAACTCTCTTTTGTCGGTTCTGTTCTTTTGTTCTTTGATTGGTTGATTTGTGGATTGTACATAATTTGAAGGAAAGTATTGTTAACAGTCTATATTGCAAATTAATAAAATAAATCTGTAGAGCTACAATATTTTTAGGTCTGGGCCTCAAATTTCTGTATCAATTTCATGATCATTTGTCCATCTAATAGGCAAGTAGTTGATCAACCTCCTGTGCCTGACAAGCCGGTTTCCTCACGATGTTTTACATCACCGTTCGAGCGAATGTAAATGCGCACGAAAGTTAGTCCATTGGTGCATAGCCGGGGCTCGAACCTACGACCTCAGGGATGAGAGTCATACGCTGAAGCCACTAGGCCAACACTGCTCATATTGCAAGTTATATATTAGATATATTCGATTGACTACATTTACGTAAATATAGGTTTAAATAACTAATGTGTCTATTGCAGGGCCTCATTAAGATAACCAAATCTTAAAGAGCACATGAGCAAACATTTTCTCAGCTAAGCGCAAACCCAAAACATTTGTCACGTCATAAGAGAAAAAACGTCTCCAAACCTATATCAATTACTGTTTGAGCTAAAGGATTTACTGAGAAAGTGAAAACATCGATGACAAATACAAAAGAAGTTATTAAAACACATAATAGCGATGTCAACAGAGCACGGCCCACCCACGACACTAATTATTGCAAAGACAGATGTTATAGAAAGTGAATGTACTGAAAAAATACTGGAGAACTTCAAAAATAAGCGCCGACGGATTACTGTAGTCATAAAGCATAATGAACTCTCAACGATTTAAATAGAGTCCAAAATTCATTGCATTATACTAACTAGCCAAAGTTAACAAATTTGTCTCCAATTGTAGTAACAATTTCGTAAACTTGAAGTGTTAGAGTTGAAAATCGTGAACCAAAACTCAGAGGTAAGTTTGCAAGACAAATCAATAGACAAAACGACAGCGTTGACAAAGCTGATAGTTTATTCATGGCGGATTATCTTAGGGATTTATTCATATATTTGCAAAAAGGACATCGCAAATATCCCGCACCGGGCTAATCGCTTTATTTAAGGTCCTTCATGGATGATCTCGTTTTGGTAATGTCATTGTTATTGGTTAAATTAACTATGCCGGTTTAGACGCTTTCAGTTCTTCAATGAGTGTTATGGTAAATACGCACTTGAGTTTTTGGACCACCTTCGATGTGCAATTTTATATCATGGTTTAGTATCAGTTGCATTAGAAGCAGTACCTAGTAATTATTGGTGTATATAATATCTATCAAGTTCACGTGGCCGTTCACGAACCAGATGAACCGATCAAGTGAAATCTGTACACTATCATAAGAGAGAGGCGCTGGACAGAAACCGGTGGAAACAAATAGTCCAGATGCTTCCTTGCTGGCCACGACTGATGAGCTGCCGATTAAAGAGAGATAATATCTATTAACTACAAGTGACAACCTATCTTTCTCTAGTGTGTCATCAAAGGATCCTTCTTTGGACATACGCATAGGTCCCGATAACTTGCAGCTTGTGGTGACCGGTAGAGTGAAAGGAGACCCCTAGTTGAATCCACTACTCGCTGGGCTGACCAGATTAAGTTTCTTCTAGTCCTTAGTGTTATACAGGCCCTAAGGCTTGCTTGGGTTTTTGGACCAGCTTCGATGTACGATTGTAAGAGTTTTCAGAGTTTAGTATGAGTTATATAATATTTATTAACAACAAGTGACAACCCGTCATTCTTCAGTGTGTTATCTTCTTTGAACGTATAGCACGCAGAGGTCCCGATAACATGAAGCTAGTGGTAACTCAGGCTTGCCGAAGATAGGAGGGAATGGAGGAAGCTATACAGCACCAACATGACCTTTTTCACGAGAATGTAAGTGCGTGCTCCTGCTTTGATAAACCTTTGTTTTTTTAAATTTTTTATTTAATTAACATATCTATTGCCTATTGTCTTGTGGAATATGGTGTAATGGTTGCAGCTCCTTACAAACAGTTTGTAAAACAAAAACATTGCGTTAGCAAAATGAATAAATGATTTTGAATTTAAAACTGAATTTGAATTTGAGAGTTCGAAAAGTGAGTTACAGAATCGCAAGGCAGTAACGCGACTTAAGAATAATATAAGTAAAATTGCCGAAATAGCAGCTATAGATTTACATTTCACCCTAAATACTAATAGGACTTATAAAATTTACAGACAAAACTTTTTTTGATTCATGTTTAATAACGTGGTCAAGGTCCACCAAACTTCAATAGCAATTCCAATTCCAACAACATGGTATTTCGTAAGAAAGGTTGCAAATCGGCGGTACTCATATAAAATAATCATCACAAGAATTAAGTCAATCATTGAAAGAACAGTTTAATTTACGTAATAAGCTTGCTGGACGCTGGTAGAGGACCAATTTTTCTGTTGCTATTTAGAAACCGCTTAAACAATCCAAACAATCAAAACAAACAATGTGCCTACCGTCTCATGATAACAAATATATCTTTTATCTAAAGGATTGTAATAAGCATGCGTCATGATTACTTAGTTTGAATTTGGTTGTTGTTAAAAAAACTTCATGCTGATATTGTACACTTATAAAGCCAGTAAAGTTGTAGCGACACCGAGTGTACAAATCTTTGCAGTTGTTAAATGTCGCACTGGGTGTGTAATCAAAGAATTTAAAACAGGTATGACATTTTTAAACAAAATCACATTGCATTTGGTTGGAAGAAAACTTAAAGTCCTATGTGTGTGTGTGTGTATCCAGCATAGAACACCAGCAACTTGGCTAACTCTTTGACTTCACTTCGATCATTTCAAGTTTCGCCTCTGCAATGATGCTTCGTTGCCAGGTCCAGGCGAAGGAAACTTCACAACTGAGCATTTTTGAAGGCAGTTTTTGCCGCGCACCGCCACTATGTGAAACCAGCTGCCCACTGAAGTATTTCCGGAGTAATTCGAATTATGGTCCTTCGCGAGCGTAGCAATTCTTAAAAGTCCGGCAACGCACTCGTGACTCGTGAGCCCTGAGCATTGAGAGTTTTCATGCACGGCCTCATCACTTAACATCTAATGAGCCTTCTGCCCGTTTGCCCTCTGTTCTACAAAAAAAAATTATTCCCGATTGTCATGTTCGGGCCCAGTGTACCCCAATAACGTAATTTTAATAAAGTTATATTATACTCGCCGATTTATTCATTTCACCGCTAATGTGTGGGTACATTTGTCGCGGAAGTCAAAATTTTACTCACCCTATCTCATTACTGTTATTGCGAAACCAATCCTATTCCAATAGCATAAGATCCAATATTGTCCCAACGTTTAATGATTAGGGTATCACATGAGACTTCAATAGGATCGTCGGGCGTAAGAAATTAGCGACATTGATGTCCCATTGTCGAGTGTGACTTGGGTGTCACTGCGCACCAAATGTGCCCGCAAATATGTTGTATGATAGACATTTAACATTACAATAAAACGGTAATGTATTGTATTCGAAAAATACTGGAGTAGATAAATTATTTATTGCTTTAACGAAGGATTTGTAATAAGTGCAAATTCACACGAATAGTTTTTATAAACGACTACAGATTATCAATAATATTATGATTTTAGCACAGACTACATCTAAGCACGCAATGACATTAATTATTAAATGTTCTGCCCTGCGATTCTGTAACTCACTTCACGAACTCACACAGCGGTTTTTGCATCGGCGGTCGCTCTCAAATCAGTCGTGAAGCAGTCATTTTATGATTTGGCATTCTGATAAACAATAAACTACAAGCTCCCACCTTTTCAGAATGCCAAATCATAAAATGACTGCGTCACGACTGATTTGAGAGCGACCGCAGATGCGAAAACCGCTGTGTGAATTCCAAAAGTGAGTTACAGAATCGCAGGGCTGTTCTCTGACTCGTTATTGAAGCGTGCTGTAAATTAAAGCACTTCTTTCAAAATACAATATAGAATATAGAAGATAAAACTAATGTGATATTCAAACGATGTTACATATATTCACTTTACATAATTTCTTATGAACAGTGTTGGCTAGTGGTCCGATCTCCGGCACCAATGGACTTAATATGCGTATTTAACACTCGCTCGTACGGTGAAGGAAACCAGCATTTAGACCCAAATCGACGGTGTTAGTCAGGCACAGAAGGCTGATCATCTACTCGCCTATTAGAAGACACTAATAATCACGAAACAGATATCTGAGGCCAGACTTAAAAAGGTCTGGCCTCAGATAAAAGGGCGTCACTGACTTTTTATGTTTTTGTTTGTTGATTCTAAAGATTTTGCAACAAAAACAAATAAAAAAGGATGTTAAAAGAGAAAGTGCACTAGCCCAAACTCTAGGATTCCCTGAGTCGTGGGCATCTAGTCTCTTCCATTTCACATATGTACCTATTAATGAGTTTACTTGACGTAATAAAGTCTACATAATTTTTTTTTAATTAAACTACTTTTGCACAAGAATGCTTAAGATAGTTTTGAATCGATATAAGTAATTGCAAAGAAATTGTTTAATTTTCACAAAATGCACGCTCGAATTTCAAGTCCTAGTGGTAATAAGTAAACATGTGTGTAAACATAATTCAATGTACGTCGCTCCAGTAACAGTACTAAGGGTCCCATTACAATAGGGCTAATTTAATCATAAGTCAGAAGCGGAAGCGTTTTACATACAGTTACAAAATATAACTTAAATAATCCGTACAGGTGTTTTTTGATATGATACCAATGGTGCTACAATGGGCCTCAGATTTCTGTTTCTGTTCTGTGATTTATTATAAGGTGATCAACTTTCTGTGCCTGACACACATAGTCGACTTTTTGTATCTAAGGCATGTTTCACGATGTTTTCCTTCCACGAGCGAGTGTTATATGCCCACATATACAAATTACAAATTATATCGTCTTATTATTAAGTAGGTATCTATTAATTTTTATTCAATTATTTATACGGAATCTGGTTTTAAAGTATTGATATTTTCTCTGTAACATTTAACTACTACTCTTTGAATAAAATCGCTTTCGCCCATACTTTGATTCCTCATACATAATCTGACGCGGTTAAAATAAAACATTTATAAATATTTGTCGGTCGTATTGTTCGGCGACAGCTAGCACCAGAACCCGGGGGACGAGACATGTATTTTACAGAACTGGGTTGGGAAAAGTACACCCCAATTTATGGCCTTCAATAGTCAATTATAGTTTTTATTTATGTAACAAAATTATAATGTTCCACAACTTACTGAATTCCCGTTACGATATCTTTTATGTGTTTTATACATACATTTATTAAAGAGATTTTTCTCTTTTTATTTTAAATTTAGAACAGAGGACGGGATGCTTACATGTTTCTTTTTTATTTTTTTTTGGGGAACAGAGGGAAAACGGGCAGGAGGCTCAACTGATGTTAACTGCTCTCAATGGAATTGGTACGCTGGTCTTTTAAGAATCGGTACGCTCTTTTCTTGAAGGACCCTAAGTCGGAATACTTCAGTGGGCAACTGGTTCCACATAGTGGTGGTGCGCGGGAGAAACTTCCTTAAAAAATTCTCAGTTGTGGACCTCGACGTCTGATGATGAAACTCAGCTGCAGAGTAGCTTTCCTACTCATGAATGTGTTGCTATCACTACCTTATTACAGCTTAATAAAGCAGCCACCAGTGTTCAGTTAAAACACCAAATTCTTGGTAAAATCTTGATTCCTTTGTTACAGAATAAAATTACGGTGGGTGTACAAAGGTAATACTAAGTTCAGGATATCTTTATAAATAATTCATAGACTATAAACAATTCGATTTTTTTCTGAACAACCAGCTATTTAAATAAAAATTCAAAAAAGGAATACGAAATATCCGTCACACTAAAACAGACTACCACAAAAAATAAATACATATTTCCCCTCACATAGCTCCCAAATATTACAAAATAACAATTATGAACTAACTATTGTGTCAATGTCTCACTGTGATTCTGAATATTTGTGCTCAGCGTGATTCTGTTTGATAAATATTTTTGTAAATTAATGAGAATGGTATTTGTTTTGTTATTTAGGGTGATTTGTATAAATGAATAGTGTTACTTAAAAGAAAACGTATTGAATGATACGAAAGGGAACTTAGGTAGATTATGCATGTAGAACGGATGAGAGAGAAGCGGTTTACTAGCAGAAAATGCAAGGCAACCGTGGATGGTGAAATCGGGTTGGTTAGGTGTTGCGGTACTAGAGGTACTAGAGAAGGGACAAGTTAAAAGTACCCATAACCGACGGGCATGCATGGTGAATGTCATGAAAGTAGATGAAGAGAGGTATATCTGGATTCTGGACCGTAGCAAGTGGAGATCCGTGGTCTCTACCTACCTAAAAACTACGCAAGAAATAAAGGACGTTCTTCCATCTCGTTTGTTACGCTTAACCCGATTTTGAAGTAATTTTAATAACAATGATTAAGTTGGCGCCTGGTAGATAACGGTGACCCCAGAGCTGGTGCTTTCCTGGCTCAACGAATAAAGTATATATACAGCGAGGAAAAGCTGCCAGCGTTATTTAGGTACACTGCCACAGGGACCAAACTTTTTAAATTTGTTTTGATTTTTTAATTTTTTTTATTATTACTTTGTAGACATTTGTAAATACTGTATATTAGATTATTATCAAATAAATTTATTTATTTTGTTTAGTATTCGGTTTAAAGCTGTTATAAAGAATGAACTGCAAAGCGAGCTTGGAATGGAAACTATGATCACCACGCCCAGCGTTACCCTCGACGTCACCATCCAAATTATGACATTAAATATAAAAAAGCTTTGAAGCCGGTCGACAGTTCGACACAGAATGTATCATTTAGCCACGCTGGCAAAGTTACAAAACATGGCAGTTACTGACATCAAAGGGGTCCGAACCCCATATAGTTATGCATTTGAATTATTTTTATTTCATTAGTAACAATAGATTTCACCCGTTTTGAAATATGATTTGTTGGCGGCCATATTTATAAGCATCCCCTGCGCGAGCGCAGATTTTACACACACATAAACATTTCATTTTTTAATGTAAGCGTAGCGAATGTAACAAAAACCGTTTTTGAAATTATGTTGTCTAAATTCCGGCCATGTCGGATGGAGTGTGGTGCATTTTGATATGGTTGTGTGTTATGACACAATATTACATACACGATACCTTATGCACCTTGAATATTCTATTAATTAAACATATTACACTCGATAAAAGGAAGTAGGTACTATCAAATAAGTTCACCCAATCGTAGGATGTACCTACATAAAAGTAAAAATAGGTGTTAATAGATAAAAATCTAGGTTTCATAATTTTCTTAATTGTTTTAATCGAATAATAGAAATTTTACTTGAATAATTGCGTGTTTTACGTAATTTAATTTATAATTAACTTGTCTAGTAGTATCTACTATTTGACGCCCTTAAATTGACTTTAAAAGAAATTCTTAAGTCGTCGACATTTTTTTATGTAATAGGAGGAAAACGGGCAGGAGGCTTACATGATGCTAAGTGATACCGCCGCCCATGGACACTCACGTTGCCAGAAGGCTCGCAAGTACGTTGCCGGCCTTTTAAGATTTGGTACGCTCTTTTCTTGAAGGACCCTAAGTCGAATTGGTTCGGAAATACTTTATGTGCAACTGGTTCCACATAGTGGTGGTGCGCTGAAAAAACTGCCTTAAGAAACGCTCAGTTGTGGAACGTCGGACGTCGAGGTGATACGGATGGTATTTAGTATTCTTTCTCATGATTAGGTCACACCTGAATTGTGATGCTTTCAACAAGAATGACCAATTCTAGTTCATTTTTTATGAAAATCAATAAATTACATTCTAAGTATATAGATAATACTGGAATGACGGAAATGGATTCACCCTTCACACAATACTCGCAAATTGAAACGTTGTATTCGACATGCATTCCCCATGTACAATATGCTATAATGGTCTCAATAGAGCTTTATTTTAGGCGGAACTAAGGCTAATAAATCAATATTATAGGGGTAACATTGGTAATAAAAATCAAATTCGAACAAAATAACTTGTAATCATAAAGTATTACCATAAGTAAAAGTTACTTTAACTTACAGCTTGATAAGTTTTGTTTAGCTGTGTTTAGTTGAGTTATTTTTATATAAAAGGGGGCAGATGATCAGAGCCTTATCTGATGTTAGTCTTTCAAGTCCGTTGCCGGGTTTTTAGGAATTGGTACGTTCTTTTCTTGAAGGACCCTAATTTCAAGGACAAAGTTTTTAAAAAGTGAGTTTAGTGTTCATAAAATATAACTAAATGTGCAATGTTACTTAACTTCCAAGTAGAATAATTAAGTCATTCAACAATGTTAAAGTAAAAGTTATTTTTTTATTCCCCTATTATGCTAACGTAAGTTTTGAATACACGTTTTCTTTATGGACAATCTCTTACAAAATGCACCTATCAAAACACCTTGTTTAATATTGAATGACGCGCCGTTTCTGCCTGTTGATGTCTACTGCTGGACAAAGCCCTCTCCCTAGATTTCCAGTACGACCGGTTCCCCGTGCTTTGTATCCAACGTCTTCCCTCCTTTCCATCTCAGGTCATCTGTCCACCTAGTAGGAGACCGTCCAACGCTTCGCCGACTGGTCCTCGGCCTCCATTCCAGGACTTTTTGCCCCATAGGCCATCCGTTCTTCGAACAATGTAAGAGCCATGGGCAATTGACGACTTATTGGTCTAGTGGTTAGTACCCCTGACTGCGAATCCATGGGTCCTGGGTTCGATCCGCTGAGACGAACATCGATGTGATGAGCATTTGGTGTTGTGCTTAGGTCTTGGGTGTTTAAATAAATATTTATAAGTGTATCTATCTATAATATGTATGGATATCCGTTGCCTAGTACCCATAACACAAGCTTCACCAGCTTAGCATGGGACCAGGTCAATTGGTGTGAATTGTCTTTAAAAAAAAAAAAATTACGTGGTAAATAAAAAAATCTACTGACGAATATGACAAGAAACTGTGTTGAAGTAAAATAACTAATCAATAAATATTGTCTAAATAAATTGTTCAAAACTCGTTTCAGAGTGTATCTTAAAACATTTGGTACGTTTGGGTAATGCGAATGGGTAAAAAAGGGCCGCTATCACATCGCTATCACACAATAACACTTAGGAGAGGCGGCTTCCTCCGATGGTATGTTAATCGGCTATTTAGATACAATAAGAGTGTCGACTGAAATGGTTAATATGCTTTAAGTTATAAGTGAAGGCGCTTGCATACCAGGACTGTACTTAAAACCCATTTTTTGCAATACTTTAGCTTGCGGTCGGCGTAAGGGAACTCAGTAAAAAACTAACATTTATCGATTTAATTTATGTACGAAATGTATCGAAAATATGTTCGTGTGCGGACATATTAGTATCAAATGTGTAATTAAAAAAACTCTCATAGCGTTTGTTTATTTAGTTGTATTTGTCATTTCTCAGTAATACCCACAATACGTACATCCGATGCATCTATTCAATATTTAATTTGGTGCGTGATTGGTGGTATCGGTAAGCTCAACTTGCTTGCTTAACGGATAAGCATGGCAATACAGCGAGGAAATGCTGCCCGCATTAAAGGTACACATAAATCGAAAGAAAACGTAATTCGTTTCGTTCTTTCAATTTAAACAAGTGTCTTTCTAGGTACGAGATCAGCTTCTACCCTGACACCTGTCGTCGATTTTAGATCTATGACATATCGGTTTACTCACAATGTTTCATTTCTATACAAGCATGATTATCAAAGAAATGAAAGTCCAAGAGAATGGAATTAGCATTGTAGGCTTTCCAATACTATCGCGAACTTAGCAATTCAACAAATGACAAAACATTCTTCAACTTACGTTACATACGTAAGTACGTCTTAGAGTCAAGCGCGCCATCTCGGACGCTACATGCTTTGTCTTGAGACATAGCTTTATCTGCCCGACTGTGGGACAAACAGCCGTCAATTTGCATGAATTACATATTAACAGTTCGTTAACAAACTGTATCGCTTATAAATATTGTGCTGTTGGGCAACATACTGTCCGATAACTTTAATTCAATAACATACTTATGTTTGGGTTCCTAAACATAAGAGGAATAATAATTGCTGGTTTATTTTGGGTAAAATAATGTTTGCCATATCGGGGTAATGTAAGTGGTATATTTGTATAAACAATTTAGATTTTCGAGAACATTTCCTTAGATAAATACCTTCTCTCTGGTATAACTTACGTTAGCATGAAATATATGAACAAAAACGGTTCTAGGGTACAAAAGTATGTATTTAGTGTGGGCTCAGTTTCCGCATTGAGACGCCCATTTGGTTCGTTGTGCGTAAAGTTCTGGCTAATTTAACCAGCCTAGCTCCTTCCAGAAGCTGATAAGTTGTCTGTCACTTCCTGGCTTCACTATTCAAGGACTACATGGGTGACGGATTCCTCTGCGCTGAAACAACCTCTGCACAAAGGACTGTCTGTTGCGCCAAGGACAAAGAGATGTTTATTAAGGAGACTGTACAATATACGATTATTTCTATTTAATTAACAGAAATGCATCATTACTGTCGGATAAATTTATGTGCAATTAACAGGTAAAATCATGACAAAAATCTAGATTTCAATAACAATGGCAATGCGTTTTGGACCGCAAGTTGTAACACAAATTAAGAATTACGTTTATTAATTAAAAGCACTCGAAAAGTTCTTCTTAATCTACCATTAAATACAACTTAACGATTCTGAGTGACTGTAAAGAGAACATGACAATTAACCTCAAACTTCGTTTTTTGTTTTGATCGTAACCGACCGTGTGATCACCTCCACTGATTTTCTCATTTAAAACTCAATGCTATTAAAATTGTAGTTATTTCTCTATTATATGGGATTAAATATGATAGTTTAATAGATTGACTTGCTTCTAGTATTAAGAGAAATTATTGAATCTCAATTTGACGGCAGTTTCAACATGAGGTTAATGTTTCATTTTATAGCATTTATTAAGTTTATGCCGACTTATTGACAGTAATCTAAAGTTAGAAGCTTTAAAGTTAATTGAGATTGGAGATTGGTCTTTGTCAGTTTTTACTTACAGATTAGATTATAGACCAGTTTTAATGTTATCAACTAAAATTTTAGTTAACTTAAACGTAAAGATATAAAATTAATTCACCTGGATTTCACGTTGAATAGAACTTATTATGGTGTGGTTAAATCACCGTTTATCCTAAGTTCATTAGAAGTTGCATAGAGAACAACGCAACAACTCCAGCTCTTTGTGAACCAGCGGTTTACGGAACGGTTTACGGAACCAACCTTTAAATTCTCGGTATATTCTGGCCCGAGAGGATCTCCAATCATCAGCTATTGAAACAAAGATATGAGGTACCATTGACAGAACTAAAACACGCCGAAAGTAGAAGGTGAAAGGAAAAGTGGCCGCCAAAAAGAGACCTGGCAAAACATAAGAGACGAAGGCAGCTGGAAAGACGTAGAGTGAAATTAAAAGAGATGCCCAAGACCGATCGGAGTGGTTTTATACGCTGGATGCCATCTACTTCACCTATAGGGCATAGGATCTTAATAAATTCCAAAAAAAATAATCTATTTGCTATCATAATTAAGTTAGGAAAGTAATCATGGCTTTAGCAACAATTTACAGTTAACCTACTTGACTTGATTAGTGTAACAAGACTAACTAACTGCCAGAAGATGTCTTCTGTATAGGTACAAATATTTCTATTTCCGTGCACCTTGTACTTGACACAACTTTTATTAACACAATTATATTGAGATATTGTCCATACGTGGAAAACGTGTATGTCGATAAGAGATAGCATAATCTCTGTCTCAAGGGCACAATTGGCAGAGGCGCGGCTAGGCACAAACAGAAATTACAAACAACATTAAAACTTAACAACACGAATAATTAAATATACTACGGGACATTATCCCGAATCGGTCGAAATCGAAATCGTTCCAAATATGAAGGAGCTATGCATTGGAAGAGCAGTGTTGGCCTATTAGCTTCAGCGTGCGACTCCCTAAGGTCGTCGGTTCCCCGGCTGTGCACCAATGGACTTTCTTTCGCGCGCATTTAACATTCGCTCGAACGGTGATGGAAAACATCGTGAGGAAACCGGCTTGCCTTAGACCCAAAAAGTCGACGGCGTGAGTCAGAGATATGAGGCTGATCCACCTTGCTATGGACAACGACAATAAAAATGCGTCCTACCAGTGACTTCTGGCACTGAGACTTGGTCTCTTACTTCGAGCCTCGTACCCAAACTCCGCGTCGCCAAAGGAGCTATGGGTCTATGCTTGGTCAGAAATAAGGTGTTCTGAGGAAAAACCAAAGTCAAAGTATATCGACAAAAGGGCGTAAACTCAAATGGCAATGGGTAAGGTATATTTCTAAACGAACCGATGGACGGTAGGGTAAGAAAGTCCTGAGTCCAAGGACAAGTCGGCAACACATTGGCGTCCTGCCACTAGGACAGATGACCTGGTGAGCCTATTACCTAGTTTCATTTGTATTTTTGTACTCCGCTTCCGCGCGCTGTTAGGTCATAGAAGACATTTAACACACCAATTCCCTGGTCAATAATATAGGCTTGATAGAATGCTTAGGGTATTTGCGCTGAGTGATAAGTGTGGCTTGTACGGGCTTAATAGTTTTAGGTACATATTACAACTTCCTCCGTTAACATTTATTTAAAAGAGACATTTCTGATACAATTTAATATTATCATATTTACCGATAAGTGCTTTAAAATAAATAAGTAACTAATTGATAATACTATAATTCTCTTTGTTTTTGAAATATAATTACAAGATTTTAAACAAATGCATAGATCTACTTAAATAATCGCCGTATTTTTATGGATTAAATATGGAAAAAATATTTAATAAAAGAAAACTTTTAACTCAGTTTAAAATTTTAACACTGATTTTGACAGTACAATAAATGAAACAAAAATGCTAAGAATAAAGACAAAATTATTAAAAAAAATAAAAATATATCAAGGTTTCTTTCGAAATATGAAATAAATATTCCATAATCAGCAAAGATATTGTTTTGACAAAGTGTCAAAACGAATTTACTTTATCTCTGGAGTGGATAATCTTGATATTGGCATGAATTCGGCGTGTATTGGAAAAATAGGAGATGATAAAATAGGTGTTCAATATTTAATAAATATCATTTGAAAAAAAAGTGAATAACTCTTTTGTTTAAACAGTATTGCAGAGGCAGAGTTGGGTGTCTGCTACATTTTTTCATAGAAGTATCAAGAATTTTTTTCTTTATATGTGATGACCCAATGACTTACCGAAAATCTAGTAAATTATAAGACAAATGGGCAGGAGGCTCATCTGTTGTTAAAGAAACTGCCTATGGACACTATCAATGTCAAAGGGGTCGCGAGAGCGTTGATGGCCCTTTAAGAATTGGTACGCTCTTTTCTTGAAGGACCCTAAGTCGAATTGGTTCGGAAATTCTTCAGCGGGTAGGTTCCACATAGTAGTGATGCGGCAAAAACTGCCTTAAATAACGCACAGTTAATAAGTAGACCCTTCGACCTACTTGTGTACTGTATATAACTTATATACCATATGGATAAGCATTCACCATTTCCCATGCAATTTATTACCAAGTTTTTAAAGAGTGAATATAATTTTTATTACAAAATAACATATCACGTGGCGCCATCGTGAATAGCAAGTATATGCCGACCAAACAAAAGGCTATCATCAAATCAAAAATAATTTTCTCCATTACAAAAACGAGCGTGTAACGGAACGCGGCCATTATTATATATCTGTTATGCAAATAGTCTATTGTGTGAACAGTCACACTTTTCGTTTGCGGCGCCGAAGCAATTATTTTAATTATATTTGCTAGAGGGGGAGGGCCTTCAAGAAAAGCGTTGGTCATTCTGACAGGACATATACAGTTGTAATAAAATACAGTGGGGAATTTCTTTGATTATGATTACAAATTAAACACTGTGGTTTGATTCCCGGCGAAACCACAATTGAAAACGCTAGTCAAATATGTAGGAATTGGACTGCATGTCATGGTCCAATTGTATTAAATAAAATGTTTTTAAATATATTGGTTATTTAATCTTTCTAATAACAATATTATAAAATTTACCTTATCAGATAATTAAATTTAAAAATACATTTAGATAATTATAATATTTTATCAATTATGTTTATTTTTACATACTAATCAGTACTAATTGATAGCATTAAAACATTTTAACTTTGGTTATACAACTATCACTTTCTCATTTATACAATCATAATTTGAATAAATTCCACAATTTCGATATTTTATTATTTCAATATTTTTTGACGACGTCCAACACCCAAAGAACATTTTGCAAAAGTTATAAATAAATCTATTCACAACAGCAACGTCATTATAAACTTTCAGATTTTATCGCTGAAATGAAAGCAGGGGGCGCCATTTGACAACACTCAAATGCCTATTAGGGCGATCAAAAAAATACGCGAGACATGTTACACAATGACAACAAAAACATTTAACAAATAGGACTTCTTGCGAAATATGAGTAGCACAGTAGCAGATACACATCTACAAACATATTATTTTTCACTCAACTTGGTTCAATCTGATTGCTACTTGTGTAACGCAAAACAGGTTTTATTTAGGAAATAATCACGTTATTTGGCAATATTTAAATATTGCCAGCGTTAAAGGTAATACTGCCACAGTAAACTTTTTAAATTTGTTTTAATTTTCTATTTATTAATTTTGTATTATTACTATGTAGCTTTAGAATATTGTAAATAGTGTATATTTTCCTGTTCAATATTATAATCTTGACGAAAAATATAGAAAAGTAAATTGGCCAGAGAGTGAAGAAAAATCTTTATATTTGTTTGATTGATCTTTTACATTTATCTAACACAAAATTTTACTAATATCATTGTAAAACCTAAACATAACAATCCAATATACGGTATTCACAATTTTACTACACAGTAATAATAAAAATATTTTTTGTTATTACTGTGTAGTAAAATATGAATAAGCAGTTTATTTAAATTGAATTTAATTAATATCTCACTTTGATGTATCTGGTAACATCTGGATCTCTGTAATCAAGTTAAGTTTAGTAGTTTGAGGTCTACGGGTCGTAAAAATGCAAGCATTCTTGAATCTTTTAATTAAATAAGAACGAGAAATAAGCACAAAAAATATGAATGGAAGTGTCATTTTTGGGCTGTTTTGTAGAATTATTACCAGAAATTGTCACAATCGCCGTTTACCGGACACACCACAGGGAAAAGCTAATTCCCATACATTGAATGGGATTATCTATTATTTGCTCGCCCCAATAGATGCAATCAGTGAAATATGATCGTTTTATTATAACGATATTTGCTAGTTGCAGATAAGGCCCGAATGCACATATTATGTTACTAGGTGGTTTGTTTCATATTGTTTATTCTGAATTTAACGGATTTCCAACAATAAGAGGACATAGAATTGAAATAGATGTGTTCGTTGATTAGGATAATAATACGTGTGTATAATCAACAATATTTTAGAGGGTAATTGTGAGACTTTGAACTGCGTCGAACCCTGGTTCTAATGGATTTTTGTATCTTCTTGGAAGATAATATTTTAGGAAATATTACATATACTCTAACATTTGGTGGTTAAAGGATTTATACTCATGTAAGACGTTTATGATAGTCTTTGATAAATGCCGTTGACAAATACATAATGTAACAATAAATTCCATTTCAATGTCATAAAATATCAAGAGTAGTGGCCTAGTTTTAGCGTGCGACTCTTATCCCTGAGGTCGTAGGCTCGATCCCTGTGCATCAATGGACTTTATACGTGCGCGTTAAACACTCGCTCATAAAGTGAAGGAAAAGGTCATGAAACCGGCATACCTTAGACACAAACAACTGAGTGTAGGCATAGAAGGCTGATCACCTACTTAACTGTTAGATTACAACTGATCACGAAACAGATGCAAAAATCTGAGACCCAGACTCTAAAAGGTTGTAGTACCAATGTGTTTTCAAGTATGTAAATACAATTATTTCTATTTTTATCTAGGCTTCTGTTTTGACGGACAGCATAACATTGCTGTGGTTCAAGATATGGTAAGACGTGCTCAGTGATAGTATCGTGCAGTACCGTTCTGTGAGATTTGACACCTGACCCGTGGTGAGCATACTTTTTAAATTCTTCGGACTACATTGATTATTTATTGCTCTGCAATTCTTAACGAGTTGACGTTCGATTTGACAGTTTTCACGGCTGAGACCCTATGGACGTTTCTATGAATAAGCGCAATCAATACTTGTTCATGCGAATAAAAAACTATCTATTTATTAATAATTGTTGATGTTTCTTTGTATTCTTTCATCTTGTTTTAATACACACACACACAGAAACACACAAAATAACAATTATCAAAGAAAAAAATAAAAAAGAATTAGACATTTTTTTTCTTCTAAAAAAGAAGGTACGTTTTAAGTGTGTAATGTGTGTGTGCTGTGGTTGTAATTGGCCCTGGCTCAGCATTATGCTCAGTGCCGGATAAAGCAAGCGCGGGGCCTGTAGCAAATTCTGCCTAGGGGCCCTTGGTTAGGCTTTAGGATTTAAATAGTTCGCCTGTTTCCTCGAAATACTTATAATCGATATTATATTAAAATCGATTAGAAAAGTACAATCTCAGCTACGTAAACTCGCAAAATAAATGTATACCTATATAAAAATAAATATCTGAAGGGTAAAAATAACATGCTAGTCTAAATATGTATATCGATTATAATTAAAATTTGAAAATTAACGTTAAAAAGATACCTAAATACGTACTTATTTTTACGATTATACTTGACGAAGTCGAGTTTATTTTTATGTGGAAGTGAAGCATAGACTAAGCGCTTCGCGTTAAAGGTATGCAAGATATTTTACGCTACTATCTAAATTAATACTTTTTTATTACGGTCAGACAGGCGTTGGAGCGCGGGGCCCCTAAGTTCGCGGGGCCCGTAGCATTTGCTACTCTTGCTATATGGCTAATCCGGCACTGATTATGCTGAGGAGCAGACTATTCCACAGCGCTGTTCATTCTGCCAGAGACCACAGCAGCTAGTTACTTCTAAAAAAGAAAAAGAATGTAATAATACTAGTACTTAGTAAATAATAATAATATTAGTCAAAGTTACCTGTGTAAGTAATGAAGTCTTGTGTAAAAGTATATAGTAAATATAATAAAATTAAAAATAATAATAATAATAATAATTGCTGTATTTTTATTTGAAAAGCCTATAAAGAACACAGAAATCGGAGGTGAAAAGTATTGTTATAAAACCGTTTATGAAATTTTTATTCACAGAAAATGTATTTGAAGTACCATACTTTCTCAAGAAAATATGAACCCTACACCTGACCTCCTACTGCTCGCGGTGTTAACCAAAGCGTTTGACCGCAAATAAACAAATAAATACAATTACATACAAATAATATATCTAGGTCATCGCAATACGTCTTATTATCGTATAAACTATCTCTTCTAACCTGTCATTTCGCCTAGATCAATCTGACGTTTCTCGCGCTTACTGCTACTGACGTACAGCACTTCGAAAAAATTGTATTCCATTTAATTGCTACGCGATAATCACCCTTACGCCATAGATATAATATGGCTAGTAGTATTGCCTGCCAATCATCATTTGTTTTGGTATTCACGTGCGTGTAACATGATCTGTGGTTTTGTGTATTCAGCGTTCTGTATTTGATTGAATACAGATAACAATGTAGATCGAATATCAGGAGAAATGTGTTATAAAATTGCAACGTGGTTTGAACTCTAGATTCAGCGTCATAGGAATCTGTTAACTGCCTAATTTGTATTATTTATATGGAAACTCCTTAGTGATACCGCGTCTTTAGATCAGAATCATACATAATATAACATTGTTTTTTTTTACAATTGTTATACATAACTTTGGACGTTCTTAATTCAAATTGAACGATACCAAATTTGATAAACAACTTGAACATTTAAATTAAAGTGCGAAAAGAATGCACATCAACACGAAAATTAAACAAATGACTATGAAATAAATACAAATAAAAATAAATAAATAGTTAAGCAAAACCTTACCTATACCTTAGAAAAATTTCAGGTTTCCTAAAACTACTTTTTGCTATAAATTGAAAACACAAGACAGGTATTATTATAAAGTAGGTATTTAAGATGCATTGTTCATCACGTGATGAAAGGCTGATCTTCCATCGGGTTTCTATTCTATTATAGGCACTAGGCCTTTGACTTGGCCATGGCCTTTTTAATACAAACATAGCCTATAACAAAAATAGCTGTACCTATTTACAAGGAAACAGATTGTTAAGAGGTTCTTCCCTTCTCTTCAATCTTATTCTTATACAGATACTAGCAAAGCCATTATAAAGATACCACAGACTATAATTAAAAACATCCCTTAACCAACCAACTTCTGTAGTATTGAATTCATTCTCAATATCCTATAGTTGACTTGATATAAATAATGAAATAGTATGAATGGTAATAATAGAGAAGTAGGTATGGTGACCGAAGCCACGCTGTCATTATGTCATCAATATTCTACGCCGATCGGAGGGCCACTGTTATCAATATTGTACCGCTTATTACGGCATTACACCATAATATTTTCACAAAATGGTTCTAAGGACACGTTCCTAAGATTTTATTTATTTTTTTTTTGTTTAGTAATTATTTTTTATAGCAATCAAATGTTGTTTTACTGACTGCAAATAACGGAAGTTTTTGTGTATAATTTCAATATATTAGTTTTTTCGTCGGTGAACCGATACGAAAGATTAAGGTGTCAAATGATTCAGTTCCTAAAATCTCCTAATTAGCATCAAATATCATCCCAGGAAGGACAGGATCACTCGACAGGTTCAACTCTCTTCAATAAAGTGTAATTTTTGTGCAATAAAGGCATTTATTTATTAATGTTTATAGCTTTAATACGTAATTAATTCCAATTTCTCATTTTTATTCTCAGATATTTTTTGGACTGCCTGGAAATCGATATTTCACACTGTCCGTTTTGAAAATGTTTTCTGGTAAAACCTTTTCTTATTTTTTAGTGTAACTACAGTCTAACTTGAATAGGCTGTAGTCGACATGTTGGTAAATTCCCTGAATAAATATTAAAAAGTAAAGCGGCGACGGCGGCCATTGCTATTAGTAATTGTTATATGCCAACGTAATACATAGCTTTTCATACACTCAGACATTGTAGATTATATATTACTTCTATAATGTATACCCAAGACACAAATATACAGTATTTACAAAATTCTTAACCTACATAGTGATCATAATAATTTAAAATTGTTAAACAGAACATTAAACTTGGTCCCTTTGGCAGTGTACTTTTAATTAAAAAAAAAAACAGCATTTCCTCGCTATATTGCGATACTTATTCTTTGAGCGAGGAAAGCACCAGCTCTGGGGTCACCGGTACTATCTACTAGGCGTCAATTGAAATCTTTAATTAGCGCCTGTGCACTTGAAGCAATTGATACATGATAAAGCGAATGATGTTTCTACGTGAAATTTGATTTTGATAACAGCGTGAAACAACATAAACATGTCGTTTGAGAACAAAGAAATTAATTATCTAACTGAATTATTCAATTTATCGTAATACCTAGTCATTTGTCTTTGATTTCATTAGTCATCAGAAAATTATCTTGAAGCTAACGTAACATAGTCATGACGATACATCAACAATATTTACGTTGTCATAAGAAAAATTGCGATTCCAATAGAGGATTATGTATTGATAAAACCAATAGATATGAGAGCAGACGAAATTATCTTATTTCCAAATGTATGACATCTGTTGTGTAAGAGTGAACCTGTATATCTGTTCTTTTAGTTTTGGATAGAATTGATAATATTCTTTGGTTGTAAGTCGGTTGGAAATAAAATCATTTGTTCTGTACTATAACTTCTTTGTCGCTTTATTTCTAAAGGCGAAACTACTTGAATTGCCGGGTAGCTTGCGCTAGTCTAAAGAGTTCCACGGCCGATGTGATGCTGGTTCACTTCCATACGTTCCGTATCACGACTTCTTCCTTCTACCAACAAGTATTTTTTACAGTCTGCATTAACTTTCGTGTCGACCCCATTCGTTCAAGGACTCTTTCCTTCGCCACTCTTTGGATCCAGCTCCATTCATTCGACTGAAAATTGTGTTCACACTGTGATGAAAGGTATATTTATCAGTTAAGTATATTTGTCAGACTGTTAATCAGTCAAGCAAGACTCATTAACATCACATCATTTAACGAAAATATTTTAATTCTAAAACTAAAGTTATGAAGACTGCTTTTCTTTACCGACTTATAAAAACCTGAAGGTTGTTAAATATGTGGCGCGTTTTTAATAAGGACTTTTACAAACCTCTTTACAAACGAATTTCATCAGTCAGCATTTATCACCACTCAAAAGACTTAAATTTTGTTTAATTTTATCTAATATATATAGTCTACTGTTGCACCTACTCCAATTTAATTTTAGTACACAAAAGGCGAAATATGAAAAGTCTTTTTACAATTAAATTCTTCATAAAAAAAATACCTTCAAATTATGGTGAACAATTAGGAGTTGCCGGTACTAGGCGTGCATAAATTATGAGGATAATGTAGTGAACTGCGCGACCACAACATTAAAACAGTTCCGCTTGATCGGCGTACTACAGCTGGCGACCTTCTCATGGTCCCTGTCTACCTGGTACCTTAGTCATATTTAATATTGACAATTATGATGTTACATCTACAATTTTTTTTATTTAATTAATCATCAATCAATAAAATAGAAAAGATATGAGAGCATTATTATTATTAAGTATTTTTTACGTCTTTTATTTAGTCTGCAGTCTATCTTCTCAGAAATTCTAGTAGCTCTTCCATAAGTTGTCTATTAATAAATACATAATTTACTCAGCACAAGAACATGTATGAACATTACACATAAATACATTTTTGGTTGGATTCTTGCTTTGTCTAAGTCGCGTAACTAATTTTTATAAAAAAATCAAATTAAAACTAAAAATGCATAGGTTTTAAGTGAAATAGAAATCATTTCATATTCCCCACAAAGTGTCCCCATCTACTCAGGTATGCAAGCGATTAAATGAGGAGCAAGCGGTCATTATTGTAATTGAGGTGGGAATCACACAAACTGTTTGGAATTTATTCCGTAAATCCCCCATACACGGCACATAATATTTAGACCATTATTAACCACAGTACTAAGATGTCTTTGTGTACGTTATTTCAATTCGCCAGAACAGAAGAGCTTTTGCTTAGAACCTATTAAGTTTTTATTTAATTCATGCTTTTAAAATAATATTTTGAAGGAGGAACTTATAAGATCAATTGCACCAAATCATAAATATATATACATAAAATAATAATAATCTCGCAGTAAAAAAAATAAAACTAATTTATTGAATAAAATTTCTTCTTTTCCATTCCTCCAACTTTGATTTTATTCCCTTTAGAGTACTTTGGAGTAGACTCTCGGGCTGTGGGGTTCGAGAGCACAAGCGCCAATGTAAGATTTATGTTACCGCCTGGTAGATAGTACCTGTGACCCCAGAGCTGGTGCTTTCCTCGCTCAACGAATAATACAGCGAGGAAATGCCGCCAGCATTATGATAATGTACACTGCCACAAACTTTTTAAATTCGTTGAAATTTTTTATTTAGTAATTTTGAATTTTTATTATTACTATGTAGGTGAATATTGTTGATACTGTACATATTTGTGTTGTCTAAATGTCAAATTGCAGGCTTTATTCATTAACGTAATAACGACATTTAAAGTAATATTCCCAAATACGACAATTATATTCTTAACTTCCCATTCCCACGATTTTTTATTCTCAGCTGAAGCGTATACACTTTTAAGTATCTTAGCTTACTTTCATATAAAAGTATCGATACGAACGCTTCTTAGATTATGCTAAACCAATGAATTGTAGTGAAGAGCTTGCGCAGCGGGCGTCATTGCGCACTCAATTTCGTGAACTCTCTAGTGTTACTTCAAAATGTCTTGATCTGTTAGAGAAAATAAGTTCCCATGTTATTAAATATAATGTTAAGATATTGGTAGAGCAGCTATCCCTATGTAAAGTAAAGCCAGAAACAGAGAAGAGTGGAAGCTCTTAGAGGAGGCCTATATCCAAGCTGTATAACAGAAATTAACCGGCTTGCCGATTAAATATAAGTGTTTTTTTTATTGTTAAGTTATTAGTATTTCACATTTTTATGTACTAGTATAAGTAATTACAGCAATAAAAGCTTTAATATTATATTAAATTAATTTAATTTCATAAACTAATGTGTTTCAAAGATTAAAATCAACAGCCTCCCGTGCCAACCAACTCGCAAAAAGTATTGTTTCGGTGGGAATTGAATCCCGAGTGTCGCAATCAATGATTTATTTATTAAAAATAAAACGATTGAAATGTGACCATACTGGTTATTTAAGATCTCGTTTTTAAAAATATAGTAATCCAATTTCTTTCAGCAACTTCTATCACGTAAGGTATAAAAACTTGTATAAAATTAATTGAAATTAAAACCATCCATAGTTTCTTACAACCACAAATAAATTCATATAATTTGAGCATTTCTTTTGAGTATAGGCTTCGCAGCTGGCGTCTCCCACGATCGGCCTTCCCCATACATTATGTATGAATGTCGAATTAAATGTTTGGTTTACCAAGCAAAATGACTTATACTGTAAAAGGAGATATTTGTAATTGATTGAATAGTATCCAGAGTTAAATATCAAAGTACTAACGATTTTTATAACGTGATTTTAATGTTTTTTTTCTACATTATCTTTGTCCCGTAATTTGTTTTAATTTTCTTTAGACAAGGATATCTCTATGCCTACCTACTCGACTTCACTTAATCTCCTATAACCCCTAGATGGAGTAGAGGGCGTCCATAGTGACTCTCCATTCCTTCTCTTTGCCTCAACAGTACGACGCCAGGTTTGCTTGGGACAGCCTTTCCTTGCAATCCAATTCCATTATACACAAATGCACAAAAAAGAAGAACAATAACTAACCGTAAAACATAATAACTAAAATATATTATTAAAAGGAGTCCCTTTCCACTTTGAATCGCTAGACTAATTCTTTTCCCGAGGTAGCTGCCAGCTCTTCGGTCTCCTGTGATGTCGACTAACCTTTTTGATATTTCCCTAAATATCCTTAAAGCGCTAGGACCCCACGGAGCATGGGTCTTGACACCGAATGGGACAAAATCATATTCGGAGCCTAGACCCCTGTATTTGCAGGCTTTAGCTTTTTCAGCCGCATCACAAGCCGCACCAGCTCTGTTGTTGGTTCCATGTAGATGGGAAGGGGCCAGTATGTCTGAACAGGTTTCTCCCATACCAGGACCCGGCCCAACTTCCATGGAATCAAACTCAAACCGGCCGGTCTCTTGCCATCGTCTCTTGCAATTCCAGAAAAAATTTTGGCCTGGTTGGCGAGGCGATAAATAAATAACTAGAGTACTGAGTAACAGTATTTGTACGTTCATACATACCGGAACACGGCCAAAAAGTCTTAAGTACGGTGACTGAACAAGTTGAACTGGTTGAACGGAAGCTGATGATAACAAACTAGCTTTATGATAGGCGATCGAAATGACTTTGTTTTAGACACGAACTGAGAAGTCGATATGTGCTCCGCTTCAAGCGCCTTTTAAAATCGTTGTAATTACTTTCATTCGTGTATGTATTATAATTTCTGTATAAATAGTCGTACTTTTTACACGCTTTATATTAGCTTCACCTGTATGTATGTATGTAACCGACTCCTTCGGACTCGATTTTGACCCACTTTAAACGGACAGATTTAATTTAAACTTTGTACACTTATAAACAATCAGTGCTCTATGCCATATTTTTCAACCCACGCTTTTTCACAGTAATACCAGTATTTTTTGTTCATTACCATTTTCAGCCTAAATTAGAAATTATTATTATTTTATTTTTAGTTCTGTTACTCATACTTTGATAAAAAAGAAATCTTATCTGTGAAAAAAAATTTATAATTATAACTAGTATATATTTTCTTTTCTCTCTTTTCCTTATTAATAAATAAATAATTGTACTGTCCATACCCGTTTTTATAGGATTGGGCGTGTACCACACAACTCTGGGGTCGGGTGTTCAAAACGCGACTACAACAATGGACTTTTCTTCCTTTCGCTCATATGGCGAAAGTGAACTTAGTGAGGGCATAAGTTACACGTAAAAATATATGTTGAACATATCACGACTTCCACTTTTATAAAAACAAAATTTTCCCTATCGATTCAAAACTTTATACCTAATTACATTCACTAACAATTTTAACCAACATCTTCTAAACATGTCCGATTCTGAAACCGAAAGCATTCATCTAGCGCAAATGTAGTTTATTATGTTAAGTGAAATCATTAATTCGTGAAATGGAAGAGACTGGCTGCGGAGGGAATCCTAGTGTGGGGGTTAGTGCACTTTGTCTTTGAACTATGTACATCCCTTTTTTTTTTTTATGGCTCTGGTACGGTTTGTGCATTAGCCAGCGTCAAGTATGAGATTTTTATCATTCGTGCTTTTTGCCTTAGAAATTCGACCATGTCCTCCATGTACGGTTTAGGCACTCGCCCGGTACCGCACAACCCTCCCAAAGGCCGAGAGCAAATTTAAATTAAATTAAAACTTTCCCTCGAACCGGGAATCGAACCCGGTACCCCTCACCTAGCTGCCACTTAATAAGTCCGCTAGGCTATGAGGTATACATCCCTTTTATTGTGTAGAAAAGTTATCTCGTTCTTTCTTTCAGATACAAGGAGGTCAAGACTCAAAAGTTCTTATGCTGGGCTTAAAGCGTGTTATATGATTAAACAATTTCATAGATTTTATATTTACGATATATGGAATGGAAGCTTTATAAAATAAATCAGGTGCTCTAAATAAATAAAATAGAACGGAAACATCGTGAGGAAACCGCCAAGTCGACGGCGTGTGTCAAGCACAGGAGGCTGATCACCCACTTGCCTATTGTAAAATAGAAATCTGAGGGCCAGACCTAAAATGGTTGTGCCACCACTGGTTTTTTTATGGGTTTATGTTTATATACAGAGCAGAGTGTTGGCCTAGTGGCTTCAGCTTGCGATTCTCATCCCTGAGGTCGTAGGTATGATCGACGGCTGTGCACCTATGGACTCTCTTTCTATGTGCGCATTTAACATTTGTTCGAACGGTGAAGGAAAACATCGTGAGGAAACCGACATGTCTTAGACCCAAAAAGTCAACGGCGTGTGTCAGGCACTGGAGGCTGATGCCTATTAGATTGAGAAATGATCATAAAACGGATTCAGAAATCTGAGGCCAAGACTTAAAGAGGTTGTAGCGCCACTGATTTTTTAAAGTTTATAATGTTATGCCCTTTAATCTTGTGCTATCTAAATCTTTTCTACAGTAAAACAATTTAGGTCCTATTTTTATTCTACGTTAAAAAAAACTCTTATAGACTTGGTTTCTGATTAACTGTAGGTACTCCAAATGAGAGGACAAACAAGCAAACAAGGATAAACGTTTTAAGAAGAAGGAAGCTGTAATTGCGACTTCCAGCGATTAATAACACGAATACATCTCACTTGCTTGCTCTCTGACCAAGAGAATTGTTTGACTTTAACTATTTATTCACGAAAATGTCTCGAAGTTATTTAAGAGTTACTATTTGTGTCAGCGGAAACTAACCTCTCATGTAACGTGACACAAGGTATGAAATTGAATTGCATAAATTAATAAACATTTTTAATTGTCCGTCGAGTGAACTGACAAAATGTCTGCTTCATGTCACTTCCCACTGTAAGACATAGTTTTTTTTTTCTGTAAATATTTTAATCGATTACTGTTTAATGTTTAGTTGTTTTTTTCTATGTGTATGTGACGTAAATGTAATAGTTACATTGGAGTTATCTGTAATGGTAGCAAATTTTGTTAAATACAGAACAATTTCAATTTTTTTTGTTACCATATTTTTATATTCCGTCATTATAACTTACCGGATTGCCTATATTAAAGTATACTTAAATAACGGTTGCTTTGATTTATTGTAATGAAAGTTCTGTTACTTGCCCAGTTTTGGCATTACTAAAGTGTTTTAATTATAGGTAATAAGATACTAAATTATTTATAGAGAGGTCATATAACCGACAAGCATAGTGAATGTCATGAAAGTGGATGAAAGGAGAGAGGCATGTCAGGACCGCAGCAAGTGGAGATCCGTGGTCTCTGCCTATCCCTTCGGGGGAAAGGCGGGAATATATAAATGAATAAAAAATTATTTTACTACAATATCGGCTGTCACTTTAATACTGCATTTATAAAGGTATACGATGCTTTTATTTATTTGTTTATTAAAGTACACCACACCATATATATCTAATGCATTTTTGAAGTATACAAGCTATCTACTCTAAAATACATGACAATTACGAACATAAATTTAAAAAGAAATATTACACTTCCAACTTCAATTTTTTTTTAACTTATAATTTAAAATTAATACGCCTTATTCGCTTAATCGACTTGAATCGGTTTGTAATAAAAACTCAAAGGTTTCATAATTGTAATATGACATTTAATCTGAGACATTATTGTTTGCGCATGTATGTTGGTAGCAATGGGCAAAACTTCTGCGTTTAACAATACAAATTCACTTACTTCTATGTCGAGTTTCGAGAGTCAGTAGTAGTGGCATTAAGGAGTATAGTGACATCGCCCACGCGCGACCCCGACGCTAATTCAATTTCATATTCATTTCTATTATAGTGATGTTTGATAAGTACAACTTATCGATGTTAAACAGGTATTTATATACTGTCTTTGACACAATGCATAGCCGTCAGTGCTGTAAGGTGCCAAGTTCGATTCTTGAAAAAAAATATTTTTTAGATAGTGCGTGACAGTGTAAAAGTCCAAAAGCAGTTTTACTTCACATCAGAAGTTCACCTTTGTCCGTTGGTTCTATATTTTTTCTTAATAATATGATTTAAAAAAAACTATCGATATCCATAGCACAGCACTATCACTAGTGTGGGCATCAATTATTTAACCTTACTTAAGGTGCGGGTCACAAACATCGCGACGGAATTGAACAGATGAATTGTCGCGTTGAGTCGCGGCCTATGAGTGTCCACTTAATTCAATCAGATGGACGAAGAATCATCCTACTTATCTATTCATTTTATTTTGTTCCCAAACATTACGATGTCTGAGACGGAAGCACTATAGGACGATCAGATATTATAGGGACGGAACCGTTATAATAATTTAGTATATGTAAATGTATGTCTATTAGTTTGTTATTCATTTGTCCCAAATAAAAAAGAAGGGTTCTATAAAAAAAGTAATTTTATTCAATTGTTAAGGTAATTTGATATAGAAACTAGACATAAAACCTCTTCGGGACCTACTAACAAGGCCGAAAAAAATACTCTGTCAAAAACACATATCAAAGACAGTCCCGGCGCCATTTTTAAAAATAAATTTTCAAATGGCATTTCGTTTAGGTATAATTTTTTTTCTTCGCGCCATTTTTCAAAGTATTGTTTCGAATCACATTTCGTTTAAGTGTATCGAAACTGCTTATAATAAGAATAATATTTAAACAATTGTTTATTTACGTGTATCCGATTATATTTATTTAAGTTTTACTTCGACATATTGGAAAAATATTTTTATTTCCCAGTTTAAAGAATACAGATTCAATGTAATATAAGTTATGATACAATCGTGATTATGACGTCTATTACATATTCCCGTTTGGGAGGCTACCGGACTGTCCGATAATCGAATTAGGAGCATAATAATTCGATTGATCGGCCGCGATCAAGAGTTCACGGACTGACAAGGACTTATGTATAATCGATTTTCGGATGCGGTATTTTAATCATTTAACATACTTTTTTCTTTTACGTAAAGCTTTAGTTATCGAAACAAGAAATATTTAAAAGTATAGAAACGCGTTTTAATCCCGTAAAGTGTATTCTTTTAAATGTAGTACATAAATGAAAGGCAATATTAACTAGAAAATAGATACACAAAGATATAAACTTCTTAAGTTCTTATTGTACTAAGCTTTTACTAAGCTTATACATACTTTTGAAACAATACACAAAACCGCCGTTATTAAAATCGGATAATCAAAACAAATCATAAAACCTCTTTTGTAAGATTACGTTCAGACGTAATCTAATCTGTGTCGTCTACAAAAACAATTCACACCTAAGCTCACATTTCCAGAACAATAGATTAGTGTAGCCAACGGTATCTCATACATAAGTACGTCTTAAGTATCAAACAGTTCTTAAAATGCTAGAAATTTAATTTACCTGTCTAATCGGTTTAAATTTTCTTTAATATTAAGAGATATGTGTATAGGATTAAGAATGAAACCGCTTAGTATTAGGAATTTCTTGTAATTTGTTGTTGCCGTTGCCAAGAAATGATTACGTATTAAGCGTTATAAGTAACGGGACATGGAGCAAATAAAAAGTCGACGGCGTGTGTCAGGCACAGGAGGCTGATCACCTATTTGCCTATTAGATTTCCAGATGATCATGTAACAAATACAGAAATCTGAGGCCCAGACCTAAAAATGTTGCAGTGCCACTGATTTGTTTTTTTTTATTGCAGTAAAAATAGCATGAATAAAAAATACTAATGCCGTATCCACTGTTTCCTACAAATGACAATGACATAACATTTGTCCTAACGTCAGATACGTCACACGTCATGACGCAGTTGCGTAGCAATCGTAGATCTCTGTAGCTATAAAGTATTCTAATCAGCTTATTTAATCTATGCCTATTGATAGTAATGCTCATTATGATCTGTGGTAATACTGTGCCGACGATTCTAAGTCTATGATTCATTTAAATTGTCAAAGGATTAGTCACAATCTGTTGTTAGTTTTATCACTTCAGTTTTTAGAATAAATGATCATGTTTTCTAAAATACAACAGTTTAGTAAAGTTAAGTTCGCCGTCAAGCTTTTAATATAAATATCATACTTATTGTTAAATTAATCAACACAAATATAAATTTCACTTAAAATAATAGTAACTTGAAAAATAATTGATCTTTGCTCAGTCAGGCGCAACCTTTTCGATCCTAGGTTTCTATAATGTCGCGTCTAAACGGGCCATGTTTTGCTGCAATTGATGGCTGCACTGTTGGCAACTAATTGTCCGGCCATTAGAAAAATATTTTAATGCAGCTGATGGCCGAACAATCTATGGCTGGGCAATGTGTTGAAATATGTCTGCAATAGTATGGCCCATGATGCAGACTCCTAAACGGGCTACACAAACCGGCAACAATGGCTGACGAAATCACACTTGTCCCAGCAGCTTATATTGTTTTAAAAAAGAAACAGAAAAAGAAGAGATTGTGGATTCGACCTTACTTAAATAGGCGTGAAACTGTAGACAATTTGAGTCTAGAAATAACTCTTGATAATAAATTATTCAAGAACTAGAATGTCAAAAGCAGTAATTTTTACGTAGTAATCTAATGTCAAATACAGCTGATCGCAAAACACAGAATATAGCAACAGGCATACTTCACTCATAGCAAACGTCATGTCGCGTAGAAAAGGATACACTGTGCCATAACAAAGAGAGTGACTGAGACAACAATAGAACTGGCTGTGCAATATTGCAGTTGAATTCGATAGCCTAGTGATCGTCCGGCCACCCATCGGGGCAATATCGGCCATATGTGGCTATACAAAACATGTTAGGCTATATGACCGGGACATTACTGCAATATTGCATAGTGTGGCTGCTATTGTTTGCAATGTTGCCGGCCACAGTGTTGCAGCCATCAATTGCAGCAAAACATGGTCCGTTTAGACGCGCCATAATACATTTATACGTTCATAAGGTCATATATTGCTAAAATTTTTAAAATAATTTTTATGCATGGCAAGACCTGTCAATGATAGATAACAGTGAGAGTTACCGGGAACATCATAACTACGCAAAACAAGTTTTATTTTTCTTCTCTGTTTTGGAAGTTTTTTTTGTAACTTTTATGTAGGCCGTAATTGCCTCTATTTATATTATATTTCTCAATTTTACGTTAAAAATAAATATATGATGTTGTGTACTTATGTAATGTGATTTGACAAGTAACATACACTATAAGCAGACTGCTGAATTCATCGTAAAAAAAACTTTTAACTTGTAGAGAATTCTTACTGTTATAAATAAAAATTACAGAAATTAATCACAGAATAGGTATACTGTTTTAAAACGACGAATTATACCAATATTATAAAGTCTGTGAGGATTTTTATAACCTCTGGAACTACAGATTAAGTTAACGAGAGAAAGCGCTTTTACATACAGCGTTTTAAAATATATTTTTTAATTAAAATGGGTTACTTTCAAGTTCACTTTGGTTTTTCAATTTATATGACTAAAAAGATATGATATCTACATTTATATATAATACGGCACAATAGTTTATAACTGAATGAATAATAATAATAAAGCCAACTTAAACCTAGACTAAGTAATAACAAAATTTTAGATTTGTAATTTCATTTCATGCGTATAACAACTATTGTTATCAATATTTTATCACGGCAAATGTAGTAGATTATAAAAAAAATTGCCAATGTCATTATCTAAATATATTGAGGAGTTTCACCTACCTATATCTAGTCAAAGTTTATTTATTATCTATATCGTATTATGAATGTGTACGTAACCATTTTATCAAGATTTACGATAAAAATATCCAGGAACAAAACACTATCTTTTAGAGTAAGTTTTACTTAATTGTCACAAAGTAATTGTGTAGAAATGTTCAATACAATATAAAGAGGCGCTTCGAATGTGTGGCGTCAAATGCGATATGCTGCTCGTTTTTAGGGGGGATAGAGGGATGCGGAGAAGCGGGGAGCGGGCATTGTGGCGAGGGGCGTTTCCCTATGTATCGAAAAGCTCTCTCAGCGATTGGTGGACGCAGCCTCTCAAAGCTGCCGAGGCGGACTGAGACGCGCGCTCTATAAATAGCTACGCCCGCCTCCGCGCACGTCAGTTCGTTCGTTGCTCGCAGTGTGCACGCACGCGCGAGTCGCTATCTAAAGTGTTACAAGTGAATATACAACATGGTGAAGTTCGAAGGAGATTTTAGTATTAACGCAATTTTAATGAATCATGCGGGCTCCAAAGCGCCGCCGTCCCCAACTACATCCAATACCACCCCATCTGAAGCGGATTTGAGCGATTCAGAGCTGGATGTTACGGGCACCGAGCCCGTTGACTGCACCAAGCCTAAAGACGACGAGAAGAAGGACAAGAAACATGAAAAACCTGCATACAGCTACAATGCATTAATAATGATGGCAATACGGAACAGTCCCGAGAAACGCCTCACATTAAATGGGATCTACGAGTACATCATGACCAACTTTCCCTACTACAGAGAGAACCGGCAGGGCTGGCAGAACTCCATCAGACACAACCTGAGTTTGAACAAGTGTTTTGTTAAAGTGCCGCGACATTACGATGACCCTGGTAAAGGGAATTACTGGATGTTGGATGCGTCCGCCGAAGATGTTTTTATTGGTGGTACAACTGGCAAGCTCCGTCGGCGGTCAGCGTTGAACGGCAGATCACGCCTTGCTTGTTTTAAGCGGCCTTTATTCCCTGGTGGCCCCTTACCTGGAGGCTATCCGCCCACCACATACTCTCAGCTGGTCGGTTTGTACTCGCAATTGTTGTACCAGCGATACGCACCTATGCAAATGAAGACCCCGCCAGTGACTCCTAGCGCCGTACACCCGGCTTTTAGAACTGAGAACTACTCAGGATTACCCTATTCTCCAGCGATGTATGAGCGTATGCCGTCGGGTCCGTTCTTGGGCCAGTCGCCGCTACTCCAGAGCTCCCTCAACCCTCAAATGATGTCGCAGACGTCCCCGCTGCTGCCACCATCACCACCTATCATGCAACATTCGCCCAGCAACTCAGGTGCTTCCAGTCCTGAGCTGTCTTCACCTTCGCACCACCCACTAACACCCCACATCTACAAACCGGTGACAGTGTTAACGCGACAATAACTGTAATCTCAAGAGGCTGAACACAATAGTGTTGATTATCTGTGATCTAGATTTAAATGCACCAGTGGAATTAGTTTTAAGGTAATCTCTGCAATATTATGTATTGTTATCGTAGCATTCCGCTTCATCTATTGTAAATATTCCAAAGTAATGTATTTATTTAATAAATAGTTTTAAGTGAGTATAATAAACAAAGATATTGAACCTAATTTACGTTTCATTCTTCCCAAAAAACACCAAACATTTTTTTGTTGTCGCTATTAGAATACAAAATCTAACTTAAAAAAAATGCTAATACAAGTAAATCAATTGATAAATTATTATCAGTTCAATAGGTAATATTACCTCGGTTATAATAACAAAACCAATTCCTAAAGTCAAGTCTATCACAATTGCCTAGAGGGCATAGAATTTAATTACATCGAATGCTTCACCCAAAAGTTAATGAACTCTCATGTGGTTAGAACATAGGCCTACCTGCAACCGCGTTGGTTATTTTTAGAACTCTATGATGTTAATATGTATTACTATTCATAACTTCTGCAGTAGGTACATATCGTGTTTCAAACATTATATGGAAAGTAAACGGCTCAATACCTATTGCCTAAAGCCGACAAGGAAGTAAGAGTAATTAATGAAGATGATAACTAGGTATGAATAAGGGCGAATACATATCGTGAGAGATAAGTGAATTATATAAAAACTATTTGCAAAATCCTTTTTTATCCGTTTCAAAATGCAAAAATCTATAGCTTTGGAAGTTGAGTTTTATATATCTATATATAACTGCAAAAAACGGCGTGAATACATGCATTTTGGAATAAAAGTAACTATGTATGTATGTGTAACTATAATAACACAAAATTATAGAGTATTTACAATATTCTTGACATAGTCATTATAATATAACAGTTTTAATAATATATTTATGATTTCACATTCATATAGGTATATTTCAATTTTGATTTGCGACCGAAGCTTATTAAATAGACCTTTTTACAAAGATTAATTTACAGAATCAAAAGACAATTTAAAGATGAAAATAAATTGTTTTACAGTTAAGGTAAGGCTTTTAATAAATAATGGTCCGCAATTTTGATAATTTATTCTCTACAAAGTATTAAAAAAAACTTCTTTTCCGTCGAGGCAAAGTTCTTTTTATTAAACTTATTTTAATGTGCTTTTTATCAATATATACAGTGAAAATCAGGAGAGCACTTTTATATGTATGAACCAGAAACCAGACTTGTTATCCTGCTTTGTTTCACGTTCCTCACATTAACACCAATTATGCAAAAAAAACTTACGTGTTGTATCTGCGCGATACGGTTATGCTATCGCGGAATATGCTTAAAAGGAGTATTAAGACTATCCATAGCGCTAAATAACTATCATGAGCACACCCTACATACACACCCTCTCGTACATACCCTAGCTTTCACACCATCACACATCACAAAGGAATTAGGTATTACAGAGTTAGTATTTAATAATTTTTATTGAAATTTTCCTTTTGTAAATGTTTTAACATTCTTAAAAGACCGGCAACGCACTCGCGAGCCCTCTGGCATTGAGAGTGTCCATGGGCGGCGGTATCACTTAACATCAGGTGAGCCTCCTGCCCGTTTGCCCCTCGTTCTATAAAAAAAAAAACTTTTTGTATATATATTTGTTTTTTGTTATTAATTTGTAGTTGGAGTCTTCCGTCGTTTGTATGGTTTTGGAAATTATTTAAATTACAATCGAGACAGCGAAATATGTAAAAAATGTTTTGGATTTTGAAATACGGGACGCGTTGACTCCATTTTGAGAAATGTACGAACAGGCTAGTTACAATGATAAATTAATGATTTAATGCCAAATTATACAGTCCAAAAATAATATTACTCGATAGTAATTAGATGAACATTCTAGATATCCTTCAAAAGCTGAATGAATGTGAAATTAATTATACACATAGGTATTTCTGTTTTTACTAGTTTCATTTGTTTTTAATTAATTCGCCTTCCGGTAGATTCATTGAAATTCATTTCTTTTACGCGGATATTGAAAAAAACTATGTTTTTAATTTTGATATTCTTTCCGGCCTTCAAGGCCGTACAAAGTCTTATCTAAAATACCTACGTTCGTTGATATTTGGAGAATTATATTTCAGAGTTCCAGATGCTGTTATTGCAGTGTGATAATTTTATATTATGAAGTTCCAAAATTAAAGAGTAAACTATGAATTTACTAAACATGAATTGCTGTCGGTTCGTTCGCTAAAACTCGAGAACGGCTGGACGGATTTGGCTTAATATAATCTTGAAATATTTTTGGAAGTTCTGGGATGGTTTAAACGGTGGGAAACAGAAATAATATGTAGGTATAGAAAAATACTAAAAATAACAAATAAATTTTTCATTAAAACTATTCCAAGCTGGAAAATATTTGAGGACTTTTGTCTTTTCAGTAATACAAAATTGGCACTTGTATTGGTTGTCCTTCAGAAATTTGGTGTAGTATAAGGTCCGATCTCTTTGGTGGATTGAAGAACGGTTCGGTGGCTGTTGATACACAATTTTATATTAAAATAATAAGCCCCTAGTACATACATCGTTTCCCTATATTCTTAACATGATAGGCACACAATTGTTAGTCGTAATAAGGAGGAAATTAGTATGGAAACAAAAAGAGACTGATTACTTTAAAATAATTCACAATACGCACAAAACACTTTACGAAATAATAAAATTGAGGACGTAAGTTCACCGGGTCTTCTAGTTTAGAATAAAATTGTAAATGCAAAAAACCTGAAAGATTACTATGAATAAAATCAGCACAAAAATAGAGAATTATGCACTAAAAAAATATATTCTCTATTGATGCCCACGGGTTTAAGATATGTAATAAATACTTGCATACTTGACTATTATGTTAATTATAGGTTAGTTAATAACATTCATTGTAATCAAATGAAAAGTACGATTTCGTTCAAGATTTTCTACTTCACATAAGGTATTTGAATGAACTGTTTCATTTAACATACATTTTTACATCTTAAAGGTCGGGGTAAAAAAAAGGAATAAATAATTCCAGGTTTGCAACAACGCTAGAAGCCCAGCGTTGCAGGAGAATGTTGGAGGACCAGCTTGATGTGCAGGTTGCAGGTATACGATGTAAAAGCTTGGCTATTTAAAAGAGTTACGGACAGTTTATTGCCAGTTCTTCTGTTCTCCTTCATTTAAGACCTGGGAGTAATAAATTACTGTACATTAAGTTACGTATATGAAATTATATTTTGATTGATGCCATCGTGGTGATATTCCGTGATAAATAACACAAACATATTTATTTAATTCAAAATAATAAAAATATTAATCTATAATCAATTTAATATAGATTAAATCCTTTAATCTTCAATCATTACTTGCACATATTATCCATATATTTTTAAAAATTCAAAAATATTATGATTCACACATGATAAACATTGACGTCTAATCTGTTTTGATGATTAATATACCTAATCTTAAGATAGGGGTTCCACATCGCTAATAAACTAATTTATTACGTTACTTATAATTATATAAGTGTGTTTTTTTGAACATGTAATAGAGTTCCAGAAAGCCTAGAAGTCCAGAGTGGAGGGCACCAGACCTCGATGCCGATCCCCAACTCGCTGGACCGATCAAGTAAAGACCATTACGGGTCTTACCATCACCCAGGCGCAGAGGCTTGCCGAAGACAGGATAGTGGAGGAAGAGTACGACAGAAGAAGAAGATACAAGTGTATGCTTTTTTATAAGGAACATACAAATGGCCAAGCGTTAATGTGTTACGTTGTTTTAATCTGAAATTGGAATTTAAATTTAAATTTACATGTACATAGTAATACCGTTGGATAGCGTAGATGGGGAACCACATGGGGGCAGGGCTTAAGGTCGCGCGCCTACAGTGACTCGAAAAGGGTTTCCCCGCTATAATACCTACTATAATTCTTAAAAGACCGGCAACGCACTCGCGAGCCTTCTGGAATTGAGTGTGTCCATGAGCGGCTAAAACTTAACATCAGATGAGTATCCTGCGGTTCCTGCCGGTTTGTTCTATAACCGTCTTATGCCTCTTGCGACTCTAGATAAACGCATATCAAAGGCCAGTTTCTCAAATTGTTATTTTCTAGATGTCGTCACCACCTTCAAGAAATCTTGTATTTAAATAGTAAAATAAAATTTATTCATTTATAAGTAAGCTACACCTAAACAATTAATAAAATCATAGACAATATACAAAGCCAAATAGATTACATTGTTAAACAAAATATACGAAATAGAAAACAATCAATCAATTAAGTACATGAATCGATAAAAAAAGAAAACTGAAATTAAACATTAAACAAACTAAAACTCAATATTTTAAAGGAAAAAGAAATTGATACTACCTACTGCTAAATACAGTCAAAGTCCTGAAATATTTCCTCACACCCTCTTTGGTAAGGGGATCTTCATAAATTGTATTGATCATTCGAGATGGTACGAGGCACATAGCACAAATTGTGAATATCGAATTGATTTTATGCTCGCGTATTTTTAATAGTAGCACAGTTGAGTTCGAAGTTCAACTATCAAATTAATTAGGCATGCTATTGTCGAAATATCGGTTACAGTATTGACTTGATGCCCGCGACCTCGGCCTTATACGATTAACCAGTGCTTGTTGGCTAGTGTCCGTGGGAGTACCTGTCCAGTTGAAGATTCTGTGCAGATGTGATTCTGCGGCAACACTTTTTTAATTTGAAATGTGCTAGAATAACGAAAAGAATGTGTTATGCGTACTGCAATATCGTTATCTCAAGGTTTTCTTATTGATGCTTGGTTTTACCTTATGATATTCAAATCAAATAATTCTTACCCTAATCTTAGGACTAATCCTTATGCTATAAAACTAATTTGTAATAAATAAAAGCTAGCATAAGCCTTACCTAATCCTTTATTTTTTTATAAGGTTTAGTATTAAGATTAGCATTAGGATTAAAATTAGCTATAGGATTAGGATTAGGAATCCTAGTAATTGGGTTATTTTAGCTAGCTTTTATTTATTTTAAATTAGCTTTATATAGTATAACCAGTCTAGGTATATGGAGTGCTTCGCTGCTTTGCACCTCGCGTAGCAGTACCGCAGTCAAATAATTAAACCTTTTTTCTATGGCGTCGAGATTCCAACTACTACAATTTTAAATATGCAGATTTGTTTAGTAGTATTTAGTATACAGAGCTGCGTAGCGACTAAGCACGCTATATTATATTATCCTCTCAATTTCAATTCATGAATTTGTTTAGCTTATGAAAGGTTTATAGATAACAAGAGGAGATTTGTAGCCCACATGATAGGAATAATTAGTTGTGATACTTTTACGTCATTTTATTCTTTAAGTGTTTATCTTATACATAACTATGTGTTCAAAATGTAAAAAAATTAGTTGAATGTAAATAAAACTATATCTGTATAAGAACAGCTATAGTATCACGCTTTTTTTACAAAGTGATCAGTCATAATAACTTTAAAAGAGTTACGATAAAATCTTACTCCATTTTATGTTACTATTCGCGCATAGTGCGTAAAACTCATTGTTTGCGGCTGTGTGGACTAAGTTATGGGAAAAAGCGTGTTTTTTTACATTCCACTGTAATTAATTTATTAAATTTTAATAGCTTGCAATTAATACTTACAAAACTTTACTTTGAATACTGTGTAAACATCTATCATTCAACATTATTAATTTCTATTTACAATGAGGATTAATTATATACATACCTACATATATGAAATAATTATTATATACTTTATTAACTAATATACTTTATACTATTATAATTTCAAATATCTGTTGTAACTGTTTAGCAAGTTATACCTTAGTAAAAGGGTTTGGTTTGGAAAACAAATATTTCCAACCTATACAAATTAATTCGCTTTTTCCTATACCTTGGGCCTTACAAGTCTTTAGCACCTGATCACAACAATGGACAGACAGACAAACATGTAACAATGACGTCTGTCAGTAGCTCCCATCATTAATCATCCATCATCCACGTCGATTTCTACTGTTCACTTTATGATAGGATTAAAGAAAAACATTGTACTAACAGCCTTCATTGTCTACCATAAAAGTATATATCTATCTCTACACGCCTTTCCGTAGACAGAGACACATACAGTCCTGACATACCTCTCTCGCTTCATCCACTTTCATGACATTCACCATTTTTTCTTAACACTTGCGCTAAATGTGAGGAAGAATTTGAGAAGGATCTTCTAGATTTAAATGTGTGATTCATATATCTTCACTGATATTATAGAGGTATGATTTGATTGTTTGTTTGCCCTGAATAGGCTCCAAAACTACTGTACTGATTTGAAAAATTCTTTCACCAAACCATACGTTACGACCATATGCTATAGAATATTTTCAAAAAGTTCTGTAATGGTGTGACCCAAGGTGTTAAAAAGAAAAATCATAATTCCTAAATCGCCGCGGGAACTCTTGGGCATAGAGCAAAGTGATGTCATACAGTTTTATAGAAGACCTATCTAGAAAAAAGACCGCACACCATATGTCTAAAAAGTATTCTTCTTACATTTAAAAGTCTATTCACTGAGATAAGCTTGAGGCTTAGTGCAACCACTACTAGCTGGATTAGGAATTTATTAGTACCCTTCACAGTACCTTTAAGAACACCAACATCAACGTTACAAAGGATCTCCTGGATCTATAAATAATCTAAACGATTATACAGGTTTTTGTTTATACAGTGTGGGACAGAATATTCCCCAGCGACCTATCCATTCAGCCGACCTTCGCGGTGGCCACACCATTCTCAATAATACACGCTTGTCAGTACCAAGATGTAGTGTGATTTATTGTTATTGAATAGAAGTAACCAATAAGAATGTATAATTATGAAAAAAACTTCTGCATCAATATATGACTTCAACAAAAGAGACCGCACCAGACCAGAGAAATGCAGTGTGGATACATTTACAATAATCTATACCAGGCAACCACTATGAAAAAAAAGTTTTTTTTCATTAATCTTTAATAATCTTAATAATTACAGGGTATGTTGTTCCCCGTTGTATTATCTTAATATATATAAATTACGTGTCACGTTGTTTGTCCGCTATGGACTCCTAAACTATCGAACCGATTTCAATCAAATTTGCAAACCGTGTGCGGTTTGATCTAACTTAAAAGATAGCTTACAACTCATTTATACCCGCAATATTTTATTACAAAATATTTGTTTATTATTTGATAGTCACAATTCTAACAGATGGCGCTGTGTTGAAAGTACCAACATTTCAAATAAGCTACAATTTAATGGCATTACCACCAAAAAAGCATGGTGGTCCCCTTGACTGGTGTTCTCCTACCGTTCCCCTTGAATAGGTTACTACATACTATGTAATATAACTAAAACCTTAGCCACAGCAACGCTTGGCCGGTCTGCTAGTATTAATATATATTATAGCGTTTGCGACAACATATTTATAGTTACCGTACTCATTAATTTATGATATATGATAAACGCGTTATCAATTATTTATTTTTATACAACATGTTTTAGTGGTATTTTATTACATACAAATATTATGACTATTACATCACGTAGTAATAAACATTTATAACAACATTATTCATACGTGATAATCAGTCTTAGTACACAAACAGATGTAGCGGTGCCTAATTTACTAAATCTTTACTATAATTTAGTAAATTATTCGGGTTGGGTGCGATAATAGTGCGTTGGAATCTGATGATACTGATTATGCAGGAGTCTCGGGGACCTTGATTGGAACACCTCCAAGTAAGGAAGAGCGCATTTCCCGTAGCGCCGGAGCTGTCCAAAAAAATAAATATTATTTAGATCGGTTAGGTTAGGTTAGTATATGAATATTTGGTCGACCAAGAAGCCGAGTTGCCGAGGGCTGAATAAACAATTATTATTTAGATAAATAGGTGAGATTTTTAAAAAAAAATTTTTGTTTCCGGCGCGCAAAATTTGTGGGGGGTGATTACTACACCCCTCCCCCCTCCTCACCACCCCCGCAACCCCAAATTTGGGCGCATCGTTTTTGAATCGTTACCCAATTTCAAACTTGAAGGTCAATTTTCGTAAAAATAATTTAGGTAAATTCTCTAAAACAAAGATGTTTATTAGTAGTATATTGCTAGCTATATTTCTTAATTTATTAAACAGACATTACCAATTTAAAATAAAAAAAAATCTCTTATATAATGTAAATAAAAAAAGTTGCCAACTCTATTGATTCTTGCGTTAATAGATTTTTGTAAATGAAGGGACAGAATTTAAACTAAATCTTCCTTATGTATTCTATTCTAATATTAACAACGTTTTAAAAAAAACATGTTTAGTTTATTTGTTTATTTTTTTCGTAATCCTACAGCTAACATAAATTATATATATGTATAACCAAAAACATTAGATACAAGATACAGGCAAAGATGGAATACATAATATATACAAAAAGGTTTAAACATTTTCAAAAAGAAAAAAACCAATAAAATTATACTACAATATAATTATATATTAAATTTATCGTAAGTCCTAATTCGTCTGTATTGTATGATGGTGTGAAACGGAGGTATGTACGTGAGGGTGTGTATGTGGGGTGTGCTCATTATGCAAGTTATTTAGCGCTATGAATATTCTTAATACTTCCTTTAAGCATATTCCACGATAGCTGAAATAAGACAAGGCCTAAATAGTGGTCGTTGTATGTCCGGGCTGCGCACAATATATCACCAAATCTCAAATTAAATATCAAACAACACAAACAACTTAATTAATGGCAGGTGACAGGCAGTTATTTAAAAAGAGTGTAGATTATATTACAATTCATTATTTGTTTTATATTCTTATCACAGATTCACAGAAGTAAATGAGTCAGCTTTACGATTATTTTTAAAGATAACTTATCGTTACTGCATTATGTCAACTGACGTAAACAAATGTCTTACTCTAGTGTAAGCATTTCATTTTTAATTAATAGATTTCACTGCGTTAGTTGTCTCTTTAATAAATACCCCTTTGTCCTTTGGCGCAACAGACAGTCGCTTGTGCAGAGACTGTTTCAGCGCAGAGGAATAAGCCACGTAGTCCTGGCTGTGGATTCCTAACGAACAGAAATCCTCGAAGCAGTGGGGTTACTCCGTGAATCCTGCGCCCAGGAAACTTTTGAGATTCTGGAAGGAGCTAGGATGGCATAATTAGCCAGGACTTTACGCTCAACGGGCGTCTTAAAGGAGAATTTAGTCCACACTACATACATACAACTGAATTGATTATATTTATTTACAATTAAGTTTAAAAGCATTGCTAAGACTATCCCAAAATTTTTATCAGCCACTGTTTAGCTTCAAATTCGATATAAAAATATTTTTAAAATCAAACAAAATAATAATAAAAAAGGAATTATAGATATATAGAAATTCCCGATTAAAATATAACACAATAATGTACTCGTTATCTAACAACAAACATCGGTTTTATTAAACAAGTTTTAATAATAGATAAAAATTGATATTTAATTATTTTGATAGAAACTTTATTAATCGAAACATTAATCAATAATTACCGACGCTTACTTTTGAGGCCTTCCGATAACTCGCAAGATTTGCACTTTTGCCTGACAGTGCAAAAAATATTAATGAAATAATTCCAATGATTGCATAATCTACAGAATACAAGCTGCCCCCGCGAACTTCGTTTCGCCTTAATATGATATATTTTTTACTTGGCCTACGTTTTTAGTAGATATACCAACATATAGATCATTATGCTATGCTAGCCTATAGGTATATACTTAGGCTTTTCTAAATAAAGAAATAAGTATTTTTAATATTATCCAATTTTTCTATTCTTAAAAATCTTTCTCTGAGTTTAAGGTATAAATAAAATAACTCGAATCGGTCTTTGGATCTAGTTATGCAATAAGCAACATTTGTGATAAATTTTTATTTATATATATAGATGTTATCTTTGTTTATATGTTTTTACAATGTTTTGCCTGTTATCAAAATTGCGAATGGAATTAAATTGATAACAAAAAATTACGATATTACATTTTTTCCGGTTTAGTGGTTCTACTAATAATTTCTATGCTATGCATGAGTGTAGGTACTGTCTTTTCAACCTGTGTATGACGAAGGCTTATGTTCCCCAGTGCATATACTCTCGGGTATATGACACGGTCACGTTGTTTACTGTATAACTTATAACGGTTGAAAATAGGTACATCGCTCAATTAGACATGGTTAGTGTTCAGTACAGGAGTGAGCAGTGTTGGCCTAGTGGCCTCAGCGTGCGACTCTCATCCCTGAGGTCGTAGGTTCGATCCCCGGCTGCGCACCAATGGACTTTCTTACTATGTGCGCATTTAACAATCGCTCGAACGGTGAAGGAAAACATCGTGAGGAAACCCACATGTCTTAGACACAAAAAGTCGACGGCGTGTGTCAGGTACCTACTGGAAACTGGAGGCTGATCACCTACTTGCCTATTAGATTTAAAAATGATCATAAAACAGATTCATGAAATCTGAGGCCCAGACCAAAAGAGTACAATCTCTCGCCACTGATTTTTTTTTATTTTTTTCATACTGGACAAAGAAGATGTGCAAGTGCAATCTGTAGAAGACTGAAAGGCAGGTAACTGAACGGCGATGGTCAAGACTTAAAAGTTGGCATGATGACGAACATGATGGGAAACTTCTGGCGGCGCGTAGCGCATATTGAAAGCGAATGGAGAAGAGAGAGGGAGGCCTTTGCCACTTGACAAGAAGATGAGTATTTGGTGCAAGATATAGCATCATTAGAATATTGTAAATACTCTATTATTATTATATATGTTTTATGCCTTGGCTTTATATTAAAAAAAATAAAGATAAGAAATTGTTGAAAACTGCTTTAAATAGTAATAAAACTTTCTTTAATTTTGTTATGGAATTAAGTATTTAGTTTGTTATGGAAGAGCTGTGAGCCCTGACACGGGTATTGTTTAATTAAAAGGTTCCCAAATCTTGCACATTATAATGCATACTTATAATGAATTAACATATTATTATTATGATTTTCCTATTTACTTCACAACACATGTAAACAGAAATATCTAATTAAAACAAACTTAAATTTAAATGGCGATCGTCATTTTCATAATGACACCTACGTGACTGATCGCACGGCGTCGTTTATATCCAAACATTTAAGGAATTAAAAACAAATTAAAAACTAATAACCGAGATGTTTGGTGTCGACTTTATCGATTCAATGAAATATTATAACGTAAATAACAAAAGAACATCTGATTAATCAGAATATTTATTTAAAAAAAATATCTAAGAAAATAACTTTATTTTTTTTAAAGAAGAACTTTACCATTAAACTTTTACTTTGTTAAAAGTGAAAGTGCTACACTAGGATTCCCTGCGTCGTGAGCAACTAGTCTCTTCCATTTGACATACTAATGATTTCACTTGACGTAATAAGTTCTACATAACACTTACAATTTTATATTTAAACTAGGTAGTAGACTCGGCCAAGCGTTGCTGTGGCTAAGATTTTTGTTGTATTACATAGTAGTAAACTATCCAAGAGAAACGGCAGGAGAACACCAATCCACCATGCTTTTTTGGTGGTTATGCCATTAAATTGTAGCTTATGTGAAACGTTGGTAATTATTTTGATAAGGATAATACATAGGTACGAATAAAGAGCCTTTTCTAGCGGTGGTATTTTAATAAAAAAAAATTAATAAAAGGACGCTTATTGTGACGTAACTTTAAAAGATAGAGATATGCTGTCGCGACATTTTTTATAGATAGTGATGTGCCCTGAAAAATTGTGATACATCATTTTGTTCTATCATTAATAGTTTTCGCAGCGCACACGATTGAAGGAAGTTTTTTGTTTATTTTTTACACCTTGGTTTAGATTATTCAAGTTTTAGTAAATATCCCTATTTTTTTGAAAATGAAACATAGCCTATGTCGCCCTGTCGGAATAGTGTAGCTTGCCAACGGTGAAAGAATTTTTGAAATCGGTCCAGTAGTTTCGAAGCCTTTTCATTTCAAACAAACAAACAATTCAAAACATTTCCTCTTTATAATATTAGTATATGAAAATGAAAATGAAAAAATATTTATTCAATCACTTACAATGATAACAACATGTGGCTGGAGCCTCCATTTAAGTATGTATAATATACTTGTGTTTGGAGTATCCGCTCTTCCTAGGTACACTTAATTAGGTATGTAAGTTTAGACAAAAGGGAATAATATTACAAAAACAAAACAATATTTATACAAGTTAAAAGATGCATCGTGTATGAGTGATAAATTGAGGGGTGTTCGTTGTATTCAGTTAAGTGTATGTTGATGTGTGAGAGTGTAAGTGTGTGTGAGTGAGTGTGTATGAGGTATGTGTGTATATGTCTGTATCATATGTTTGAGTGTGTGTGTTCTTTTAGAGTGTAAGATAAAAGTAGACTTTAGAATAGTAATTCTTAGATAGTAGATTCAACTTCTTCATAGGTTTGAGTTTTTAACCAACAATTTATAGTTATTTTACATTTATATTTATTCATATTATATAGATTTAATTCCTTGTTTAATTTATTATATAAGTTAGCAGACTGGTAGCAGTACTGTCTATGAGCATATTTAGTTTTAAAAGTTGGTAAAGGTGCCACATTATGCCTTCTACGTCTGTTCAAAATACTAGGATCATATCCAATATGTCGATGGGTTCTAAGAGTAGTTTGCAGTACATACAACTTACGTACTGACAGAAGATCGCTAACCGCATATAACATTTCCGTAGGGAATCTGTATGGCTTAAAATGGATAACTTTGAGTAGTGACCTTTGTGCTCTCTCCAGTTCCAGGAATTTTGTTTTAATGGCACCACCCCAGGCCGGAATGCAGTATATTAATATTGACTGCGCAAGAGCAGTATAAATTTGTTTTAGGAGGGCCGAGTCAGCTACGTGTCTTAGATTTTTAAATAACCATATGAGTTTTCTTACTCTAGCCATAACTAGCTCTATATGATCGCGCCATGATAGGCGTTGGTCTACCATAGTACCCAGGTATCTTACGCAGTTTTGCCGCTTAATAAAATCGCATGAGCATATTATAGAATGAGGTGAGCCACAAGTATGTATTTGAATAGCAAACGTCGGAGGTGGTTGAGAGGAGTTATAATTGGAGAAGCATACATAGTTAGTTTTAGAGGTATTGAGGGTCAAAAGGTTATCGCTGAGCCACTTAGCTATTCTTGCAAGGCCCTTTTGGGAATTATTTTTAACAGCCTCCCAGGTGTCAGCTACAAAAACGACAGCAGTGTCGTCAGCATAAGTGAACATTGTTCCCTCTTCTATATCCATGTTACATAAATTATTAATATATACAAGGAATAGAGTGAAAAGACTACTTTCTTCTATTTTTTTATGTAACAGGAGGCAAATGGACAGGAGGGTCACCTGTAGTGTTGCCCAAAATCGGTCTTGGTCTTGCAGTCTTGGTCTTGTTCTTGCGTTTCCGCGAGACCAAGACCAATACCAAGACCGCCTTATTATAGCAAGACCAATACCAAGACTGAACCCTGCAAGACTTGAGCAAGACAATACTTAAGCCTGCAAGACTCTTGCGTCTTGCAGTTAAGACAAACTGAGATTTGGGCGTTATTAAGTAGGTATTTGGTTTCAATCCCGATTTTGAGAAACGTTCCCCAGTATCAAAACCGTAGGTATCACAAATCATAACACTAAACTAAGGGCTGCAGTTGTATTTGTAATTGGCAACGTGCCGCTCGTCTGAAAGCACCCTGAAACGTATTGTATTGATTAGGTAGGTAAGTACTTATTATATTTCAACAATTTATTATATTTATTAGGTAGCGTGTTAATACTCACAAATCTGTTCCCTAATAACTTTCTAGCAAAGTTCATACCTTGTAGGTATCTACCTATAATAATATGTTATGCTTGTTTATGTCTAATGTGCAGATCTAACGTTAGTACTCGTAGGTTGGTATGTGCTTAAAATTATAGCTAACAAAATTATATAAACATCATGTAGGTGTGAAACTTATGTTTCAAAGTTTATATTATTCTTGCAAAATTTAAAACTAACAGCGAGTCGAGTAGGTCTAGTAACAGTTTCTACGGCAGCCAATATTATGGTACAGACGCCAGCACATCAAGCTACTACAATCTATCAAATTTCTTCAACAGATTTTCAAGTTTATCGCTAAAGAATTAAGGTTCAAAGTTGATTGGAGAAATGTGACGTTCTGCGAATAAACTGTTGGTCGGTCGGTGTATTAAATACCTACTTATTTGATAATTTACCGTTAAAGACGCCGCGGTTTGCAACAAGTGTAACACAGCATTTGACACTGAGCGCCGCATTCGCCGACAAAGAGTACGGACAGAGGCACACAAATTTTTACCTATTTTGGTAGGGTTGGTATAGGAGTATAAAATTAAATGACCTTGAAGATGTCCCAGCAGTAGGTAGGTATAAATTTAATGCTCTGAGATTCTTTTATTTAAATACATTCTCACACTGGCTTGAATTCGAACACTACAGCGTTAAAAGCTGTCGGGCGAGATGATAATAAATAACTAAGTAGGTATTGCATCTATTGAATTGCGAATATTTTGATTTCGAAATAATCATTGTTAATATCGGTAAATGATAGATAGTGAGTGATACCTAGGTACTAAAATGTGAGCAGCAAGATTGAAAAGTGTATATGCCATGTCAGTGCTTTCAATAAGTTTATTTTAAAAAAGCTCTCTAGTAAGATTTAGAGTTTACCATTCAATTACACACAACATATTATTGAAAAACAAAAATTATGAAAAAGATATTAAGACCGAGTACTTAGGGTCGATTCGACCAAACAAGAGTAAATCTTAATCTTAGAATAAATCGTCAGTTAATCGAGAGTAAATCAATTTTACGTTTTACCAACTACAAATTCTTAGAATAGTGGGCTTATTCGGGAATTGCTACTATACCGCCGTTTCGCACGGAATAACAGCTATTCCTAGAATAATTTAATGGCGTCAGTCAGTCCAATCAGCTGATTTCTGTCATTTCACAAATATGTATTCTGTGTTTTAATTTCAAGTCAACGCAACGCACTAAATTAATAGTCTGGCATTGAATAATGAAACGCTTAAACAATTTATTATTTATTTATTTATTTTTAGATTTTTTATTTTCTATAATATTAGAATGAAATTCAACTAGGCTCAACAGAAGTTCCTTTTTAGACGAAAGCCTCAAACAAACAAGAAATAAAAACTTTTTGTTGTCGTTTGACACCTGTTAAAAGCTACTTTTTCACACTATAATACGGCAAAATCGAGTTGACATGATGTATGCTCTTACACTGTCCCGTTGTAGAACAACATTTATTTGCCGAGTTTTATTTTCGTTCAACATTCTCTTGCTATTCGCGTATTGTTATTCCTAGCGCAATTATACTATCGATTACGTGGACAAACGACTATGGATTTACTCGAGATTAAAATCATGGAATGGATTATTCTTGGTATAGTTACTCGTGTATAAATTGAAGTTTTAGAATAGGAAATTAGTAGAAAAAATATTCTATCGTGGATACCTAGTTATTAAAAAGTGGATAAACGTTGTGTTTACTTAATTTTATTTTTCTGTGCTAATGCCAACATTGACCACACCCAACAACCCCACCAAAATAGGTAAAAATTTAGTCCGCTTCTAGACTTTGTGTTGCCGCCGTCGCTTTCATGTCAAAGGTCGCCGCCACTGCCCATGTTCTAAAGAATAAAATAAGTTTCCGGGTGCTCAGAACGGACGCAAATAGATTATGTTGTCCTCGCAAGGAAGAATGTAGTCGTAAGGATAGGTAGATTTTATAAAAATTGTTGTAAGTAATAAAAATATACCTAGTTTATATTATTACTAGCTGGCCTGGCGAACATCGTACCGCCTAACAGTCGATTCTTTATTTGTTTAAAATACTTATTCTGCTATTCGGGACACCGGTCTAGCTAGTAAGATAAAAAAAGAAAATTGATAAGACAACAAATACATTATGTCAAAAAATAAAAATTTACCTTCCCGGAACCCCTCCACTAACACTTGAACTTTATGCTATGGTATTAAAGTTCAAATTCACTTTTAAGTATTATTACGAATATTTTGTATGGGAATATAGAAAAGTGTTGTTTTTAGACTGATTCACTCAATTTTATTTTAATTTTTCTCCGTAAGAACCATCTTCGTACTTCAAGGTATATTATTAAAAAAAATCAGACAAATCGGTCAAACCGTTTTCATGTTATGTCGTGACAACGGAAAACGGGTTTCATTTTTATATACATAGTATATAGATTACCTATTAGGTATACCTTTTTAAAGGACATTGCACTGCAAAATTGGAAGTGGGTGATTTTAACAAACTTGAAACGTGGAAAAGCTCCAAATATGAGCAACGTCATATTGCTTTACGCATTTTGTTTTAAAATCATCGAGAATTGCAGTGTCGGTTTATCAACTTCTATCGTACCTACTCTAGTAGCGACTATTGTCTTCAGCGATGATTTACTAAATAAATAAAAATAATCGTCGTGTAGGTACGACGAACACGACGATTATTTTTCTAAGGAATACAATTTTGTTGTAGTAGGTACCTACATCGTTTCTTACTTACACATACTTTAACGACAGTACCTACGTAGCAAAGCGCGCCAGTCACGAGTACGACAAATTGCCTAAAAAATGTACCTACGCACACTGTAATGAAATCTGCTAATCTCAACACAATGCCTGTAGCCTGCCTGCTATTATTGGTTGATGAACATTGTACATTGGTGAATGCTCCAGGATAGCCCGCAAGCCCCCACAAATAGCAATAGGCTAATAGGTATTTGCAAGTCTCGCGAGACTTGCGAGACTCTTGCTGCAAGATCAAGACCAAGACCAAGACTGAGAGCGCAATACCAATACCAAGACCGAGACCAGGTGTATTGACGCAAGACAATACCAAGACTGGCCTAAGTCTCGTCTTGGTCTTGCATTTGGGCAACACTAGTCACCTGATGTTAAGTGATATCGCCGCCCTTGGACACTCACATTGCCAGAAGGCTCGCAAGTGCGTTGCATTTCGCTCTTTTCTTGAAGGACCCTAAGTCGAATTAGCGCACCACGATCTTGAGAACCACTTGAGAAACGATCCGTTGTGGAACGACGGACGTCCAAGTGATACAGATGATATTTTGTTGGTGCCTTGATATCCGATGATGAAACTCAGTTACAGGTGTTACTACTGTTGCACAAGAAGAATACTTTCGGTTTCAGCATAGGACAGATTGAGAAGATCTATTAGTATCTATTGCGTAACAGTTTCATACTATAACATAATAGTAGCAACAGTAATTTAATTGTAAATCACAAATAACCAACCAGATGCGTACACACATACTCGTATATGAACAAGATTTTCAGCTACACGAAGAACACTAATATTAATAATAAACAAATATGTCTACCGAAGACCAGTATGGGCCTAATGGCTGGAGGGTACCTTTCAACCCTGAGGCGTGCGTTCTAATCACGATACCGGTGGACGTTTCTTTCTATGTGAGCAACACTCACTCGTAAGGTGAAGGAAAACATCGTGAGAAAAGCTTAGACTTAAAAGCATGTGTCTGGCACGAAAGGTTAGTGCTTGGGTATTAAGAAATTAATTATCATAGACACCTGAAGCCAAGACCTAGGTCTTCTAGCGCCACTATTTGAAATATTAGGCATATATACACTACACTGAAAATGGACTACGGATGCCTGATTCTTCTATTTTTTTTTTTTTTGATTGGACAATTCACACCAATTGACCTAGTCCCATGCTAAACTGGTAAAGCTTGTGTTATGGGTACTAGGCAACGGATATACATACATATTAAAGATAGATAGACATATAAATACATATTTAAACACCCAAGACCTAAGCACAACACCAAATGCTCATCACATCGATGTTAGTCTCAGCCGGGGATCGAACCCGGGACCCATGGATTCGCAGTCAGGGGTACTAACCACTAGACCAATGAGCCGTCATATGTGTGCATTCACCAAACATCCTCAGTATTTAGACACAATGTACGGCTTAAAGAGTTGTTTGAAGATGTTCAGTGAACACTTTTAATTAGGCAAGTTATTGTACCTATATCTATTAGGTTTAAAGACTTTATTTCTCAAAAAAGACAACAAATGTCACTTACATGAGAATAATACTCTAGATAACATAACATTGTAGTCGTTCTTAAAATAATCACAATAAAATATAGCCGTACATGCAATAAATTTAAAAAATAAAAGTAAACAAAGAAATATGAATTAAAAGTAAGTAATAAGTAAGTAATAAGAAATGAATTTAAAAGTAATTTTGTTTAACATATTCACTTAGCTTCGATTTGAATGAATTGATAGAAGTAATATTTTTTATATATGTGGGTAGTTTATTATACAGCTGTGCGCCTTCGTAGGTAAACATTTTTTTGCCGTAGTTCGTACGTACTTTAGGTAATGCAAGATAACTCGTTCGACGCATATCTCTTCTTCCTTATAACCGGATGGAGGCTCATCTGTTGTTACGTGATACCGCCACCCATGGACTGCTGCCGCAACGCACGCCTTTTAGGGACATCGTCCAATACCTAACGTAATAGTGACATATCACATAAGGGGGCGTCCATAAACTACGTGAGGTGTTTAAGGGGGGGAGGGGGTCGAGTCAAATCTCATTTAATCTTACGTAGGAGAGAGGGGGGGTCTCGGCAAATATCACGTTTTCCTAAAAAAAATTTTCTGATTGAAAAAAAATTTTGGAAAACAGTTGACCCTAAAGGCCATCTCTGCAACTTCCCGCTAACTCCATACCTAAACGCTCAACATTTCACTTATTTTGTTTTAGTCGTAAATAAAAGCACGAAGCAATTGTTTTTCTTTTTACAATAACAATCCAACGCGTTTACGTAAGAAACCCATATTTTGAAAAATCTCACGTGAGATTGGGGGATGTGGGAGGGGGTTGAATAAAATCTCACGAAATCTCACCAGGGGGGGGAGGGAGGTACAGAAAATTAAAAAAAAACACCTCACGTAATTTATGGACGCCCCCTAACCCTTGTAAAGATTTTTTTTATTTATACGATACACCAAAAAGTCGTCCCCTCGGTTCTAGCTGGTCCTTATCATTTTAAACAGCCAAGCACATACTCTATTTGGGTCTAAAGGTAATTATAGAATAGCGCAGACTGAGGGTGAGATCTATAGTGCGCACTTGGACTTTGCTCAGACTTTACTTACGAAAAACACTAAGGTTAAACTATGATTTAGTATATTTATAGACATTTTAACGGTGAGATTAAGCTAAGCTCAAGCTAAGACAGAAATTGATGTTTCATTTCATGCAATACCTTCTTTATTATCCTTTAAAAAAGTAAAGAATGGTTGTAGTTAAGTCTGAGCAAAGTCTAAGTGCGCACTATAGATCTCACCCTGATTCCCGTGGGTCAAAAATGTATTAAAATTTGAAAAACGGAAAACAGTTCTCACTCTTAGACATGCTTGATTTTCTTTGCCGTACATAGACACATGTATAGAAAAGAGTCGTCATATGCTACTCATTGTGCAATGTTTATGAAATGTTGAATAAATCAATCGGTATTCAATTACCAATAAAAATATAATGTAAAGTATACAAAAACTACTTAATGAAGTTATACCCGCTGAACGGATGCACAATTAATGATTTTGTTATTTGTCGGTAATCATCAAACGATGTCAAAATTCTGACGGATCAAGGCTTTGAGCCAGCCGCGACAGAGGTAGTCAACGTTTTAATGTTTAATTATTAATAATATGTGTTTTAATTAAGTATGAATAAAATACATAAGATACACGACTTCGTGTGGCCTTTCAAAACTTCTGGTCTTTGCCAAACGAGATTAATTGAATAATAATTTTAATATTTATTATTATTAATACGAATTGGATTATTTAGTTACAGCCAAAAACTAAGTACAATTAGAAACTGGTCAGCCCATAGACAGATGTTTGGCCAGAATTCCATGTGATGTTAATTGATTAAGAGTTCCACTCCTTCGGTGTCACCAAAAACAACAATCCAAATTGTGTAGTGCGGCGCAACTCAACAACGAAGGATGAAACTCCAGCAAGCAGTTTAGCTGTTTTGACGTTTAAAAATGTTGAGAACACCTGATCGTGTAGTGCAGAACCGATCAATCAGAGGCCGTGCATCGTTAGCGAGCCTTCCACCTCACAATAACACTGTTTACATATAACCGTTGTTGCTCTATAAACAAACAATTATAAATTACAAAACTGACTTCTGCAGTAAAAAGTATTAAAGAAAAGATGGTAGAAAGGAACCGTAGTTCCTCTAGTCTAACCACTGACTGTGGCTGATGTCGAGAAGTTGTAAACCTCCATAGCGGATGGAGTAACTAACTAACATTTGTTTTTTTAATAGGCAAGTACCCTACTTCTTCACCAGTCTTCTGTGCCTGACACGCCGTCGACATTTTGTCTAAGGAAACCGTTTCTCACGATTTTTTCCTTCGCCTTAGCGACTGATATGCGCGCATAGAAAGTTCATCAGAGCTACGTTCAAGCCTAACACTCTTCGTATGTCAAAAACTTAATAGATTTTGTCTACTAAAGTCGTACTTAGCATCTGAATCTTACCTAAGTACACCGTCTTAAAACCTGCGCTTGAATTGTTAACGTTACCTATTTTAATACAAATAAATAGCCAAGTTTATGACGAGTCAGCGATATATAATAATTTGCGTTTCCGCTGTCACCTCATATCATTTCACATTATCGAGAGTCATCTTTAAAAAATGACTAAACATTTTGATGTTTTTTCTCTATTTGTCTCCGATGCAGGCTGTCACGCAATTGGTCTTGTAACGATACAGATTCTCTTTTGATCTCGCCGCCTAAAAACATACACACTAATATAACCTTTAAACTTCACTTAGAGTAGCGGAGTTATGTTGAAAATGGCCTGATTAAATCTGGAAGGCATTTGATATCTTTATTAATGTGGCCAAGCTCAGATGATCGATGATAACTAATTATTAGAAACAGTTTGATTTGGTAAGTGTAATTTAAGTCTTATTGCATTGCAATAAGGTTAAAAATAAAACAAGAGATCAGCGATAATCGCCCGTTATTGTTTGGTTATTGTTGAAGAGCTAAGTAGGATTAGACTAAAGATATCAATTTTTTGTTTGTTTTTGTTATTATACCCTTTTGTTTACCTACCTAGTACATAAATGATGTACTTATGTGTACAGCTATTTTAATAAAGGTTTTTAAAAAGCGAGATTAAAAAGGTATTTGTTAAGGACCAAACGGAAAGTGCATTTTAATTCCTTATTCTAGTGAAAGCGATATTTTTAAGCTTACAAAAATATTAAATACGTTTCTTAAATGCTTTAACGCATAAAGAACATTGTTCTCAGTCAAATAACCTCAAACAGAAACAAATAACTATTATAACGTATGCATTTTTGTAACATCATTATTTACATCGTTTTTTTATGAAAAGTTTTCAATGTTTTTTACGGTGTTAATGAATTTAGCCTGGCACGGATTAAAATAAGTAAAAATAAGTAAAAAGGTTTAAGATTTAAAAAACCTACTCGATTTTCTAATAAAATAGGTATCTAAAAATACCTTTTTTGGCTAGCCATCTACACATAATTATTATGATAATGTATTACAAGTAGCTAATGACACACAATATTCGTAACAGATATTGTTATTTATAAAATTTTGATCGTAATCGGTTGGTTGACACGAGCCTTTTGATTTTACCTAACTTTTCATTTCGCTGTTGTTTTGATATAACGTTCGTTTAGACGCATTTAAAATTGTTCACATTTTTGCCAATTTAACTACGCTAAATGTACGCGTATGGTATTTGTAATTTTATTTTGGTAGCAGATGTTAAAATAAAAATAAATAAACTTAAATGGGAATGGAATGGGAATGGAAATGGGAGCGGCACATGGTGTCCAAAGTACAATTAACGCAAAAGAAGAAGAGAATTTAGATGGTGGATAGACAATATTAAGGAAACAGCAGTGCAATTTTGTGCTGCAACTTTTTCTTATTATGTTTAGATATATCGAAGACCGGAGTATGTACTCAGCCCTTATATACTAGGTATACCAAAACGGTCTTTGTTTTAATTTGTCAAAGGACGGGTAATCCTTACCGAGATTGATTGAAATTACTGTAGTATATGTATACCTATAGCAAGCGGGATAATAAGTCTATACTAATATTATAAAGAGGAATTGATTTTTTGTTTGTTTGAAATGAATAGGCTCCGAATGTACTGGACCGATTTCTAAAATTCTTTCACCGTTGGCAAGCTACACTATTCCCGAGTGACATAGGCTGTGTTAGGGATGCTTACTAAAACTTGAATAATCTAACCCAAGGTGTAAAAAAATAAACAAAAAACTTCCTTCAATCGCGTGCGCTGTGAAAACTATTAATGATAGAACAAAATGATGTATTCAATTTTTCAGGACACATCACTATCTATAAAAAATGTCGCGACAGCATGTCTCTATCTTTTATAGTTACGACAAAATAAGCGTCCTTTTATATTATTTTTTATTAAAATACCACCGCTAGAAAAGACTCTTTATTCGTACCTATGTATTGATCCTTATCAAAATAGATACCAACGTTTCACATAAGCTACAATTTAATGGCATAACCACCAAAAAAGCATGGTGGATTGGTGTTCTCCTGACTTTTCTCTTGAATAGTTTACTACATACTATGTAATATAACAAAAATCTTAGCCACAGCAACGCTTGGCCGAGTCTACTAGTAGGTTATAAATTAGTTACGAATCGTAGAAATACGACCGCCATACTCCATTGCTTCGCCGCATAATTCTTTTGTAAATAACGCGCGCGCTAATTGCCAAACAAAACACAAATCCTATTTCTCTGTTTTAACTCACATAGATCTAAACATTCACTTTCCTTCCTTTATTTATTTACTGATAAAAGAAATAACGGTCTTCTGCAATACCTTGTAACCATTGAGCAATATGAATTAGATTTTTAACCAATATTGTAGTAGCCATACCATATATTTTGTTACGTCCTGATGACTTACAGCTTCTTAGAGTCGTTCGTTAGGAGTTGAAGATTACTTAATCAGTGTCAGCAAATATAATTAGTTTAATATGGTTCCAATTGAAGGTTATTGTATAAAGAGCGGATACATTCGTCGTTCATTCAGATACACTAGAACAGCTCACTCATCACACTCACCTCACTAACTAGTACTACAGATAATATGTAGAATCCAAAAAAGGAAAGATTTCCTGAAATGCCGACCAGGCAGTGCGGTCGACTCCAGGTGCTCTGATACTCAGAGAAATGGGTTTTTAATATCTATTCATACCACCTCGACATTCATACAACCTGGATGATATAAAATCAAAAAACTCAAGCAAACAGGCATTATTCAAATTTCTCTGAGCATCACCTGGAGTCGACCGCACCGCCTCGTCGTAATTCAGGAAAACCTTCTTTGGATCCTACATAATATTTCGAAATCTCTTTTGGATCCTACATAATATTGTCAGTAGGTAGTAGGTTCTGTTGGTCTAATCAAATCGAATTTTTAAGGAAGATATAAATTTGCATTTACTACCAGTTCCCAAAGGGTCTAAAGCGGGAATCTGGCCAGACACTCTACTTCACTCTTTAATAAAAGTTTTTGTGTGTCAAGGGAATTATAAGGAACTGCAACCATCACGCATGTCACTTACATTATCATCATTTTCTTATAACAAGAAACACTAACTTTTTTTGTTTGTATAAATTACTTTTACTTAATTCAAAATGGTGATATAAAAATAAAAAATACGTAATAGCTCAGTGGTGTGAGTCCAATGAAGCGTGCTCGGCCCTTTTGATGCGAGTTCGGCGCGGCTCAATGGGATCACATAAAACAGTTTCCATGTTCATGTCCCAGCTTTTCAATGTTTTTATTATAAGTCATGCGACTGATTACGATGATATGAACTGATTATGGTTTAATTTAGACTTTATCTAATTGAATTGTCAACCTTATAAATGAGAATCTAGTTATTCTACGTTTATAAAGTTATATGCTTTTGAAGTGAAACTTTAGGCGCATGAGGGTAAAATTTTTACGGAACGTCACGAAAATGTGCAGTGTTTTTGTCAAAGAAAAAGGAGAGAGCGAATGAGAGTTGAACACCGATGGTGTTTTTAATACATATCATTGTTATTTTATTAAGTGACTAAATTACCATTTTTTTTGTTGGTTTTGTATTTTTATAAGGGCACAGAACTAAGACCTTTTTTGCTAAGAACACTTGGCTATTTTAGAAAATGTGGACATAAGTTAGAAATTATGATAATAATGAGTTTGTTATAGGTATTATTTGGTAATTGTTACCAAATTTATGGTGGTATGTACATTTTTCTATATACATAACAACAACTAATTTTAGTTCTGGTTTTTAATTAGCGTTCATTAATATAGAAAGACTGGCAAAATTAAATTATAGGATTTGGGCAGCTTAATTACTCAATAATTGATTTACAACGAAGTTTCACTTCTGACATGTGTACCTACTTTGAATTATTTTTTAACCAACGGAGTCCACATTACATACATACTTCTACCCACTCTCCGAGTTAATTATAATAGGTAATTTTTCATCATAGTAACTTAATTATAATGTGCATGGTAAGTGGTCGAATGGTAATACATTAATACGTAGACAAGCGTAGGAGACTTGTACATCCTCTGATAATATTCATATATCTATTAGTTATTGAGAAAGTGCGTTTAATCTGTAATGTATACCTATATCTATATTTTGAATACGAATTACTTCCCGTATCACCTATACATCCGTCGTTCCTACACTATGTGGAACCAGCTACCCACTGAAGTATTTACGAACCAAATCGTCTTAAGGTCCAAGGAAGGCAACGCACCTTCGAGCCTTCTGGAAATGTAAGTGTCCATAAGAGGTCATCACTTAACGGTCTTAACGAAATCCGTTCAGAGACTTGTGCAGTCTTCAGGAAGACAATGCCTTATGCTCCCTTGATGACTTTCAGGAAGTCATAAATATAAAAACGACTATACGATTTAATAGTACGATTTGCAGATATTCTTATAGTCGTAGACGTAGTAATTTATTTATTTACAGGAAGTCTTGACCATAGTAATGTTGCATGCTTTGTCGGCAAACTGTATCTACAAAGACAAAACCCTAAATTGAGGCAAACCGTTGGAACATAAGCCCCCATTAATATACTTTTTATATCTTAATACGTCGCGTCTTTAAAAAGACCAAATCAGCCTCAATTTTCGTCCCATCAAAAGCACAATACTACAAAAATAGACCAAAACAATCTTAACACATTCACACAAAACAAACTGAACGAAACCTGACGCCAAATGCGATTGAATAATTATAAGAACAATTAGCTTTTGATGCGTTTGAGTTTTAGCAAAACACTCAGGCTCCGGCTTCGGTTACCAACACCTTAATGCGCCAAGTTCTTCAGTAACCCGACACCAAGCAATTCAAATGAATCTTGTATTAGCTTACTTTTTCCTCTAGAACCGAAAAGTATTAAACGCCTTTATTTCGTAATCCCACAGCTAACATTTATATATAATAAAAATCAATTAAACTCAAGATATAGCCAAAGATGCAATACCTACATGAAATACCTATACAAAAGGAAAATATGTACGAAAGGAAAAAATCAATAAAAATACATTAAGCTAATACCTGCGCAGCGGCGATGAGAACTTGGAGAAACTGATCGTGGTTGGTAACACAGAAGGCAAAAGATCACGTGGCCGTTCACCAACCAGATGGACCGATCAAGTGAAAGACTCATCGTCCTCAAAACTGTACACTGTCATAAGAGAGGCGCTGGATAGAAACCAGTGGAAACAGATAGCCCAGTTGCATGGTTGTTGGCCACGAAGCACAGACATGAGCTGCCAATTAAAAAGAGAGAAAAAAATACCTAATTCGGCTGTGTAGTGTGAAAGTGAGGGAATGAATGTGAGGGTGTGTATGTGGTCATGATGAAGGTTATTTAGCGGATACCCTTAATACTCCGTTTAAGCATATTCCGCTTAAGCTTAGTATTGAGAAATACTAGTAATGTTATATATTGTAGCTGAGCGAAAGATTTTATTGTTTTCATGACTCTACTACTGGATGGATTTCAATAATTCTCTCGCCATTAGATTGTGCATTTTCCCTGATGAACATATGCTGTAGAATGTTTCCAAAATGGAAGGAATCTGTTTGAAAACTTCGATATTGTAAACCAAATTGTGCCAGTGTGTGACAATAAAGCTATGTCATGTACGACAGTTTTATTGAAGACCTCAATATCTCTGTACAAGTCTCAAATACACGTTTATTACATATTCAGCGCAAATGGGACTAAAGGCTAATACAAAATAAAAGCTATTTTCAACATTATATTAACAAAACACATGATAAAGAAAATTATTTTGTAAGAATTGAATCATTCAATATTTCCTTATCGTTGAAATTAAAGAACAGTATTTCCGAACCAATTCCACTTTTCCTTCAAGAGCCTACCAATTATTAAAAGGCCGGCAACGCATTTGCGATCCCTCTGGCATTGAGTGTCCAAGGTACCACTTAACATCAGGCAAACCTTCTGCCCGTTTGCCCCCTGTTCACTGAAATTAAATACGATATTATGTATATGTATGGTATACCGAGAATTCAATTAGGAAATTGAAGATCAATTATCTTTATAAGTTGTAGACACATTACGCTACTGTAACAAAAGCACTCAATTCACTTACTCAAGCAAAGGCTTATAATCTTTTTTAGCTTATGGGAACGTAACAATACACATTAGTTAGCACAAAGCAGTAACAAAATATCGATCACTTTTTAAGCTATATAGGTACATTGTAACTTAACCACTCAATTCATAAAATGCGAAAAATCGCTTTTTAAAGGCATAATGGAACCGTTGTCTAACATTTTGCGCTAAAAGATGTATATCGCGTTACGCGGGTTTTTGGTGTCAAAAGATACCGAATGTGGGAAGCGCAGACAGGTGAGCGAACGGGTGAACAATACTACTATGCGGGTGATACATCTTTATACATGTGTGAACAAATTAAAAAGGTGGACTTGCCATTATTTCATATACGCCAAAAACGTAATTCGTTCGATGGTTATAAAAAAACACTTTAAAATGTTGCCAGCATTAGGACGACTTCATTGACTCTGGTGATTGACAGAAATTAATCTTAAAGTAACAGCTTTTTACTACTACCTATATACTATATATACCTACTAAATATATGATTATTTTGGAAACACGGCAAGTAATGGACCTCGACATTAACCTTCCCTAAAGTCCTTTACGTCTAAGTAAACAGTTTCTTACTTAATCCTGAACAAACGTGTGTGAACAAATTAAAAAGGTGGACTTGCCATTATTTCATATACGCCAAAAACGTCATTCATTCGAAGGTTAAAAAAAGCACTTTCGTCGCTTAGCAACCTGCGAGGAATATTGTCGAAATCATTGACTCTAGATGTGATTTTCAGAAATACATCTTATAGTTGAATGGGTTCTTACTTCTACCAATTACGCTCTGAACTTTTTTTAGTGTAATGTACTAAATGTATATTTATTTTGGAAACACGGCAAGTAATGGACCTCGTACCTAATCTTACCTAACGTCCTTTATAAAACCGTCTAAGTAAACACTTTCTTACTTAATCCTAATTTATATTGTACATAGGATGTTATGTTTACTTTTTTTTGTCTTTGTTAAAATTAATAATTCGGTCAAAACTAGTCTGGTAGAGCCGACTACCAGACGACAACCGACCAGAGCCGAGAAAAGTGTATCATTTCTAGTATATGTTTCATGTATAAGTTCTATTCTATAGGTATATGTACAAATGTTAAAAATACTTAGCAAAAAAAAATTATCTGTAAAGTAAATAATAATTATAAAGAATAAAATTATACGTATGACGTAATTATAGGAAAACAAAATATAATCTTTTTTTTTATTCGTATAATTTTCCGTTAAATTCTGGCTATATTTTCATAAATATGTAATGAATGATTTAGCAAAGACGCTTATTTAGTTGCTTCCTTGCTAAGAACTAAGTAAAAAAATTGGCCTGAGCCATTACTTGAGCAGACTTTGCGTGGGAGAAACACGCATGTATGAATTAACCAAAAACACAAATTTTGCGCATCTAGCGACTAAGTTTATTGCTGCTTATTATGCCGGTAACTATTTCAAACACGATATGCTCCCATTAAAAACTATAGTCTTTAATATACGGAATATATTAACATTGAACGAAGTATATCTAAAAGTCATTAAATTAAATTACGATACAATATCTTTAACCCGCTTAATGTTTCAATTCGCGTGCGCTCCAATCAATCACAACTCTGTATCGCCAACAAGATAATCGGGTTTAACCTCCATTAATCAAAAATCGATTCCCATACAGCCCGCGGCCGCTATAACTATTTATTTTTTAATAATGTGACAGGTAGAATGCCCGGCATTTAGTTCGCTTTATCTAAAAATCCTTTACGGACACCGCTCGGGCCGTCTTTTCGACCATAATTGTATTGAGTTTAGGATTATAGTTGAGAGAAATCGGTAAAATTGATGTTTGCATTCGATATCTTTGTATCGGCGTGCCTCAATTAGAGAGGCCAGTACTGGATCTATTCGATACCGCACTGGATTTATTAATTAATCGATATACAAACAACGGCCGTCATCGTGCTGATAACGCAGAGATTGAGACGATAGGTTTCATGTTATTAAGTGATACAATGACAATTTATTTCTATTAATTTCTTGTGTAACTTAATGGATTATATTTGGGTCAGTTTTTAGACTGTGCTCTAAGAAAAAATTGAAGAATACTTACTTTTGAATACATACGTGGAATTAATACAGTTTTAAATTGAAAATTTTCTTATTTCGGTATAATTGTATTTCAAATCTTGGCAAGTTTTTACAAATGTTACATATTGAATCATTGAAAAATGAGATATGAACATCTTTATAAAAAAATAACCGCAAATTATGTAGTTAAAGAGCTGGACCAATTCGAGTCTTTTTTGAAGTTATACTTCTTTAGGTGCGTTATGAAAAATTGATGAGAGTGAAATTTTACGATGCGCGCGCACCGTGACACATAATAAACAGAATGAAGTTGCCCACGAAAGATGCTACGGCATTGGTCATAATTTAAAAAAAACATTCGAATAATAATAGAATTTATGTTACACTTAATGTAAATAATAATAAATATTTATTTATTTAATTTTTCAAATGTAAACTGAACTTTATTGACTATAATGACTCCTTTTCCAGTCTTTGATTATTTAATTGTAATTAATTATTTGCATGCAATCAAAAACTATTTTTAATTATGCCAAAGGAGTTTAACTTCTTACGCGCATACATAAGTACAGTCACCCTTTTTTTTTAATTATTTTATTTATTCCTTGATCTCTGAGGAAGGTTTTTATGGACAGAAAACTTTCATGAAAGAACCTAAAAACCTGTTTCAATTCGAGAGAACAGTCTATGGGGTAGCAAAATATTCCATATGTTGGTATGTACCTACTAAAAATGTAGGATAAGTAAAAAATCATTAAGGCGAAAAAGTTTTCAAAACGTGAAACATAACGCTAAGAACCACGTTAATACAAATGCGATTACTATAATATAATCGAATTACCGATGCGAACTTTTGGTGAAATAATCCTTTCATTTTCGTCGCGTCTTACATTTCTGAACAAAGAATATTTTTTATAAATATTATCCTTCAAGTGGCCTATCACAGAGGTGGGTTTAAACATATTTTTTAAATAAATCCTTTAAAACGTTTAAGTGCAAGGGTTGTGTTAAATAACGCATGAATATTGTAGTGGCGTATGGGTTTTAGGGCCTCTATTCACGAGGTAAATCATTATGATACATCAATTAAATATGGCGGAAAAAATCCCATGAAGAAATTTTAAATTGTTTTCTATTTTAAACCTTTTCTTTACAATTTTTATTGTTGTACAGATAGATGAAACCTTGTCTAACTTACGTCTTACCTACTACATAATTACTACAAATGAAATACATATTTTTACTATAGTAAAGGGGGGCCAAAGCACAAGCACACAAATTTTTTGGTGTAGTAAATTTACACTAATGAATATCAATCATGATTGATCGGTTGTAGCGTAAGTTAGACAAGGTTCTATCTATCTATACTAAGGAAATAAACGGCGACCGTTACAATCGTTCGTAACAGCACTTCCTAAAGACAGTCTGCTTCAGAGTTAAGCTCTCCTGATCGGAACCATGTTGCTAAACTTACTATGGTGACCATTATTTACAAGGTCAAATAGATAAATATTAACCTTTTTTGCACGTAAACTTATTGAAAAATATAATAACATATGAACTTTGTAAGACCTAGTATGTTAGAACGCATGTTATACTGAACTGATTATTTATGTACCTACATATCTAGTTCACATAGAATAATCATATTTAGCTAATATTTATTAGGACTGGGATCAGAACCCTGGCTTTAACTGGCTTAAAAAAATATTTTTTTGTATTTTCAAGTATTGCTTTGTTTTCATGGATGTTCTGGTGTAACATGATTCGGATTTTGTAATCGGACCGATAGATACAAGAGCCGTGTTGGCCTAGTGGCTTCAGCCTGCAACTCTCATCCCCGAGGTCGTAAGTTCGATTCCCGGCTGATCACCGATGGTATTTCTGTCTATGTGCGCATTTAACATGCACTCGAACGGTGAAGGAAAACATCGTGAGGAAACTGGCTTGCCTTAGACCCAAAACGTCGACGGCTACTGTATGGAGGCTGATAGACATGCCTAATAGATTGAATGAACATGAAACAGTTACAAAATCTGAGGCCCAGACCTAAATAGGTTGTAGCGCCACTTATTTATTTTATCATACCCAATACATAGTCACCCTATCCACTCAAGTGGAGTCCATCCGCCCCGTTGCTTGCATTTATTAAACATATCTTATATCAAATTGATTCGCTCTTACAACATATTTGATACAGGCGGTTTTCGCAAACCCAATCAAAGATGGAGTCCGCAGATGTGTTAGTTCTTTGTTGTATAATTTGCGTTTTCCGGCTTAATGGTTTTGTCGAGAGAGATTACTGTGAGGCACTGGGTTCGATCCCGGGCTGGTTAAGTGCGTAAGATGCGCTGCGTTCACGCATCGGTGCTTATTGACATGGGTGACCTTGTTAACCCCACTTTTTAGCACAGTGCATATAAAATGCAGTTATTCAAGAATTTTTGGTAATATTTCGACTGGATTCTTTGACCTATGTAGGTATGATGGTACCTCAGGTATCTCAGAGTTGCAAATACAGAATTATTTATTTATTCTATGCCTGATACCTACACGTGAAGCTCACGATGTTTTCTTATGGTAACATTAGTAAAGCAGCAGCAGCACCAGAGCAGTGTTGGCCTAGTGGCTTCAGGGTGCGACCCTCATCCCTGAGGTCGTAGGTTCGACACGGCAGTGCACCAATGGACTTTCTGTCTATGTGCTAACTTACATTCGCTCGAACGGTATGGAAAACATCGTGACAAAATGACAAATGATCATGAATCAATTAGAATTCTGATATCCAGACCTATATAGGTTGTAGCGGTTGATTTTATTAAGACTTTTAAAAGACGTTCATTGATTCGCAGTCATGAGATTCAGATACGATATTAAGCGCGATCTATCATTCCCGTACGTCAAAATACATTTTTGAAGTAAGGAAGTCGACTAGAATATCAATAGTTACCTATCCAGAAATCATTGTCTCTTTATTATTTTAAACGTAAATAATATTTGTGACGCGTATTGCTTATTTAAATTTAAATTACAATATAACGTTTAAGCGCAACCTAATTAACCTATTAACGGTAATCAGGCAAACATAAACATCAATAATTAATATATTTACATAAATTATACAACTTTATTCACAATGCAAAACAATTCACAAAAGGTGACCTGAATTATAGAATTGAATAGAATTTTTGCGCACTTTGTACCTCATATTCACAATAATTGTATTCGCTATACTTGCTTTATGTTGAGGAAAACATTGTTAACTAACGCAAATCACATATATATGTCAACTTAATCGACATATTATTAAATATGTCTATGTCTATGTATTTTATTTATATTATAACGCCCATTTACCGAAGGTGTAGGCAGAGAATATGGATCGCCAATTACTACGATTCTGACATACCTCTCGCTTCATCCATTTCATCGTCCATTCACCATGCTCGTTGGTTATGGGTACTTTTAACATGAACTCTAGTGCCTCCTGGATATGGTCCAGGTATGTACGACAAGGTTTACCCAACCCGATTTCACCATCCACGGTTGGCTATATCCTATTCCCTGGTATATCTCGTCTAAATAAATATTTTACGGATATAAACGGGAATATATAACATTACTATATATAGTAGAGCAATGTTGGCCTAGTGACTTCAGCGTGCGACTCTCATCCCTGAGATCGTAGGTTTGATCCCCGGCTGTGCACCAATGGACTTTATTTGTGCGCATTTAAGATTCGCTCGAACGGTGAAGGAAAAAATCGTGAGGAAACTGACATGTCTTAGACCCAAAAAGTCGACGGCGTGTGTCAGGCACTGGGGGCTGCCCTGCGATTCTGTAACTCACTTTTCGAACTCACACAATATATATGATAAACAATAAACTACAAGCTCCCACCTTTTAAGAATGCCAAATCATAAAATGACTGCTTCACGACTGATTTGAGAGCGACCGCCGCTGCAAAAACCGCTGGGTGAGTTCGAAAAGTGAGTTACAGAATCGCAAGGCTGATCGCCTACTTGCCTATTAGATTTAAAAATGATCATGAAACAGATTCAGAAGTCTGAGGCCTAGACCTAGAGCGGCTTTTTCAGCTATCGTGCTCAGAGACCCTGTTTATGTTCTATTCTTAAAACGTCGATAACACACTCATGAGCCTTCTGGCATTAAATGTCCATGGGCATTACTTAACATAAGATGAGACTCCTACCCGTTAAAAAATATATGCAAAAATCGCCTTATTATTCATGAACGCATTTCACATATTTGCGATGTATTGAAATATATAAAATGATATCACCGTAAGGATGATATTGCTATATCAAAGCCAGTTCTTAATCCTTTCAACACAAGTGATTTATAGCCAACAATCATTCTCTGACGTAACGTGTTGACGTATTGTGTCCATGTCGTGTTTGGACATTAATATAACACTTATAAGTCACTTGGGTACGATTTTTAGCCTATTTTTTTAACAAGACATTTTTCTTTAAATCTAATTATGATTTTAAAAGATTATTTAAAAAATACTTTCTGTTCTTATTTCAGCTCTTAAATAATACAGTATTTTTTAATGTGTCTAGTAATAGCAATATATAATAGATTTTAATAATCTAAATGTTTCAATCATATCTTTTATAATTAAAATGTGAAATACGTGAGACTAGAGTTGGTGCTTTTTTCGCTTAACGAAAAAGTATCGCAATATAGCGAAGAACTGTTGCCGGCGTGAAAAGTACACTGCCTTCTTCTTCTTCTTCTTTTTGAAGTGTTCTCCACTACAGTAGGTTGGCGGTCAGCTCGTCATACCTACTCCTTCTTATTTTTGCCAAGCGCATCAGCTGTTCTACGCTGGCCACTCCCGTGCATTCTCTAATATTGCAGAGCCACGACTTCCTCCTTCTGCCAGCGCATCTTTTCCCCTCGACCTTGCCCATCATGATTAGATACTTGAAGAAGTCGGTATCGTTACACTGCCATAGACTCCAAACTTATATTTTTTTACTTTTCAATTTATTAATTTTCAATTATTACTACTATGTAGGTTAGAAACATTGTAAATATTGTAAGTATGTATGTGTTGGAATATATATATATATATATATATATATATTAACAAAAATGTGAAACGTTAATTATCTCTAGTTTAATAACAAATCTCAATAACCATTATCAAACATAGTAAAAAACATAAGCACTAAAATTGATCCCTGTGGCAGACATCCCTTTTATTACATACTTATAACTATTTTACCAATGGTATTATAAAGTAAGAAGTATTAATATACAAAAAACGCAATACAAAGTTAAACGAGTTGAAATCTTTAACGTAATCCCTTAACGCTACTCAATGATCGATGAAATATGAATTATTAAAAAAAATCTTGCAGAACGCCTAGTGTGGGAGTGGAACTGGCGGCGTGGATTGAGACATCCGACACGCTATCAAACGAGCCGCCGTTGTATAGTCCTTTACTATCTCACAACTTGGTTCTTTACCTGACAGAAAACTTTATCTACCTTAATGCTATACATTTAAGGACTATTTTAGCGTGTTAATACGTTTATTAAAAGGAACATTTATGTTGGGAGATGTTCTTTAACCCTTATTCTGTGCGGTATTGTTGTCCTAAAATTTGTCAGATGGCTGTATAAAGGCTTTTTTAGTTTTGAATGTTGGTGCTTTAGGCGTTGTTGATACCCGATACGATTCTAATATGAAGAACTATACATTCGGGATTGTCTTGCTTTCATAAAGCATTCACCGATTTTTATACTCTTTATGGCTTCGACCACGAACAAATCAATGATATATGGACCTTAACATTTGTTAAGTCATCTTAATGAAACCAATTAATATAGTTTTACAATATCTTTATATAGTATTAAATGACCATACATAGACATTTCTTTTTTATATAAACTTTCTATAATTTATGAATTGACTTACTTGACTTAATTTCCTATTTATTATAAATATATAGAGGGCAAACCAGAATACGGGACGCCCAAAAAGGGAAGTCACCCACATAGACACCCATTTTTAGTGGATGCGTGAAGGCCGACAGCCTTTGAGGGGAGGAGTACACTTTAAGTTTGAATAGATCTTATCTCTCAGAGAAGATCCCCAACGGAACTCTATTTCACAGTTCGAAAAAGAAAATGCCTCGTGACACGGACTGTGGATGACTTCTAGCCATCGAGGTGATATAACACCTAGATGGGGCAGAGGGCGCCCCCAGTGAGTCGGTCATCACGGTCGGTCTTGAGCCTTGTACTTCACCTCGCACCAAGTCTTCTTTAAAAAATTTGTCTCGTCGTGTCGTGTCTGAAACTGGAGGTACAGAAGAGAACATTACTTCACGCATTGCCAAAGCCCAATCACCCTACGCACAACTTCTGCCTGTGTGCCTGTTGTACACACGTTACTTTATACGTGAATTCGTACCAAAAAACAAATAGATAATATTATATACCTTACTGGTCTCTTTAATTCGTTAGCGCAGGTTAATTGATCCGACCTGGCAATTGGCTTCTTATTATATTTTTATTGTAATTCTATAGGCACTGATTGCGTACACAGACAAGCTCGTTTACGCCATTCAATTTGTTACTTCTGAGTCTTGTTTTGTCAGATGGAAATAAAATCCATAATAAACTTACTAGTTATAAGAAGCATTTCAACGGAAATTAACAAATATTTGTTTTACTTATGAATTATCAAGAAAACAAAAAGCAATTTATCTGCTTTTTTTATCTTTTTTTATGGCTCTGGCACGGTTTGTGCATTAGCCAGCGTCAAGTATGAGATTTTTATATAATTCGTGCTTTTTGTCTTAGAAATTCGACCAAGTCCTCCATGTACGGTTTTAGGCACTCGCCCGGTACCGCACAACCCTCCCAAAGGCCGAGAACAAATTTAAATTAAATTAAAACTTGCACTCGAACCGGGAATCGAACCCGGTACCCCTCACCTAGCTGCTATCTTCTTTTATCAGCTCGATTTCTTTTATGCTCTTCAAATCGCCCTCATTGTCTGTATCTTACTTTATCAGATTCAGCGACATCTTTATATTGTCTAAGGTTTTCGACCGTCAACTTCCTGGTTCTATCTTTAAAAATTTGTCATAACATAGCATTTGAACCAAAAACCTCAACCTTTCAACCAAGCGTTTATACGAAGAGTTTGTGAGACCTTCACTTTTCTTAAGTCAGCACAGAACAAGCGATTGACTCGATATTAGTTAGATTGTATAAGTGTTTGTTGCCTCAATATAGGGCGGAGGAGTTGCATCACGTTTGTCGCACAACACCTCCCCGCTCGCCCCTCTGAACGTCCTGCCAGCGCTAAGAGATTGTTGTCACATTCCTTCATATCCAGGGCATGGATGCTCAAAGCTATTGTGCCAATTTCGTGGTCTATAACCTAGGTATTCTAAATTCAAATTTTTCTGACTTTTTAAAAATATTCCCTTCACTTTAGATTAGGTTGAGGGTAATGGAGAAAGATAGACACTAACGGTGATTGTCATGTATTGGACATTCTTGATTTATAAATTGTTTTCTTGTGGTATATCAAATTTTTGTTTTTTTTTGTAAAAAGTTTCATTAAATATTAATTTGTTAGTTATTTGGATAACGCCGCTTAATGTGTCCAAATTAATGGTAGATAATAATAAACAATTTATTTATGTGGAGAATTATCATAAAACGGTTTGGTAGGATATAGATAGTCCAAAAATCCTCCAGGCTAAATTTATTTGAGTTTTATTTCACTTTTTGCATTGTTGTAGACTTCTTCTTTTTGGTGTTCTTTTTATAAATATCAGAACATATTTGCACATGTAGCACTGCCATGATGTGACGTCAAAACATAACTAGCGCTGAATATAGTAACTATTTACCATTCAATAGCCGTGAACTGGTATTGCTATAAATATCATTAAACGTTTGACGATTTAAAGATTAAAATTTTTACTCAAAATTTTTACTTTTTACCCATATGATAAAGATGCTCTGAAAATATATTTTATCAATTCGTCGTGTATATATATAATATATATGTGTATGTTCAAGAATAGCCTCCTCCGTGGAACGATCTGGATGATTAAGGATAATTGAGATTTGTAGATAATTGGTACTTTGAAGAAAGTTGAAAAGTCCTTTTTGAGTCCGTTCTATTTTATAGCTTTAGGTAGTGTTTGAGCAACGCTGGACAACTAGACCGAAGGATACGGTAGCGGAGTGCCAGCCAACAATTGTTAGACAAGTGAACACATCCTTTTCACTACAATGATAATGGACGACCGTGCGTCTTCGCGCAGCTTCCTATTTACAACTCATACCAATTCATATACATCACTATGTGTTGTGCCAAGTTTGGATTCAAACTGAACATCCTATATTTATTATTCAGTGGTGCAACCTTTGATCGCAAGCTCACGTGATCTGTTTCAATTGGTCATCTTTAAAAACCAGTGGCGCTACAGCCTTTCAAGGTCAGAGCCTCTTCTTTTTCTCGTCATCATTTGTTTTTTCTAATGAAGTGGATCAGCCTGGTCAATATGCAGGTTTCCTTGCCAAGTTTTCCTTCAGCGAGCGAATGTTGCGCACATAGCAAGTCCATTGGTGCACCGCTTCGGAACTACGACCTCAGGAATGTCACACGCTGAAGCCATTAGGCCAACACTGCTCGCACTCGGTCATTTTTGTAAACAAGCAAAAAATTATAAATATACAACTATACACCGTTAATTCAATTATAGCTAATAAAAATGGCTTAAACCTAATAACATTAGGATTAAGAGTGTAATGGTTTCCTAACACAGAATATGAAAAGGACCTTTCCTTTTAGATTTAGAAAATCTGCATAATCTATGAAGAATTGTTTAATCATGCGGCAGGTACCTATAATTAATAGGCACTGACGCCACGCTTGCAGTGTATTCATTGACCTTTGTTATTTATTTATTTCAAAAAGGTTAGTCGACATCACAGGAGACCGAAGAGCTGGCAGCTACCTCGGACAAAGAATTAGTCTAGCTACTCAAAGGGGGAACGCTGCCAGTATCTTCGGAACCTTGCCTAAAAAGCTTCCTTTTAATAATATATTTTAGTTATTATATTTTAAGGTTAGTTATTGTTTTTATCGTTCTTCTTTTTTGTGCATGTGTGAAATAAATCTTTATTTACAGCATGCATACATACATACTGACTAATAAACTACCTTATAGTAAGATTAAAAAAACATTCGTTTATCTCCACAAACCTGTAGCAAAGATATCCAGTTCGGATCCAGACGCATCGTCTTAAGAAGCAAAATGAAATAGGTGCTGATTGAAATTGGACTGCTGATTGATATTGAAATTCTTGAATTTCAATAAAAAAATCTCTAAAAGAAGTTGTATAAAGAATAGCTTAGTTAATTGAAACTATAATTGAAGCATATATTATACCGGACGTGTAAAATTTTTCATTAAAATTGCCGTGTCCACACAATACTGTAATATTTAAATTAATCCTGCGCACTGTTTTGTTTGCTTTCCGTATTTGAATGTGAATATTTGAATTGTTTAATGATTTGTGTGCAAATAATTGAAACAATGTATAGTTTCCACGTGTAGGCATAAATATTGTGTATATTAAAATTCGCTTTAGTAAATTTCCACGTGCCTTTGTGAAGGTTACTTAAACATAATATAAAGGGTATTACGTCATATAATTTTCGTCTAAAATTTTGTGCAAAGCAAATATTTTGCAATAAGCGTACTTCGACTTAAAGGTGTAACTTTCCGAATTGTAATGAAAATTATGAATTTATGAGTCATTTAAACTGGTATTTGTAAAAATTTATTAATTACCTAATAACATTCGCATCTGCTCGCTAATCTTTCTTTGATTTAGTTTCTAATTAAAATTGAATAATTTTACTGTGTACCATAAGATTATTACCCTTACAAATAATCTCAAAATAATGATAGGGACAATTACGGGCCACTCCTTCCGTCTCCTCTCTTCCGTCAGGGCCGTCTCCTTAATAAACACCTCTTTGTTCTTGGCGCGACGGACATTCCCTTGTGCAGGCTTTTTCAGCATAGAGGAATCAGTAACCCACGTAGTCCTTGAATGCGTGGTTGCGGCTTCCCAACTAACAGAAATCTTCGGAGCAGTGAGGTCGGTCCGTGAATCCTGCGAAGTATCCAGGCAACTTCTAAGTTTCTGGAAGGAGCTGGGCTGGCTTAAGTAGCCAGGACTTTACGCACAATAAGCGTCTAAGTTCTGAAATTGAGTCCACACTTCTACTACCCTAATAACTGGATGTTAAATAATATTGTAACAAAACGAGTGCTGTTCTTAGTAAGAATGATATATCATCAACTTTACCACATCGCCAATAGCGAATATACCAATACTTAATCGGCTGGCTTTGGAACTTCAAAACCTTTATATATGTCCATCCTATGTTAGTTCAGGTATTAACATGCAGCTGAGTTTCATCATCGGACGTGGAGGCAGAATGCGAAATTCCACCCGTATCACCTCGACGTCCGTCGTTCCACAACTGAGCGTTTTTTAAGCCAGGTTTGCCGCGTACCACACTATGTGAAATCCGCTGAAGTATTTCCGAACCAATTCGACTTAGGGTCCCTCAAGAAAAGAGCGTACCAATTCTTCAATGTCTTCTGGTTGTTAGTATCCACAGTGGTGGTATCACTTATTAACATCAGATGAGCCTCCTGTCCTCTTTTAAATATATAATATTAAAAAAATAGAAATGTGGCTTATTTCTTTTAAAACCGTAGCGTTGATGACGCAAAGGAAGTCTCCATTGAAGTCGGAACCGCTATTTACGCTTAGCGTCTAATGTTATTAGAAACATCAGTTCTACGATTAATTAAAAAAGCAATAAAAATTAACGCAACACCCTAACTTAATAAAGTTATAAAAATTTAATAACTTTATCAATTTTACGATCTTGATGAAGACAGTAATATAATTTTGACCCCACAACATCGGTTACCGAATCGCGTAAACGGCAGCACAAAAAATTATAAGATGGAGGAGTTTGATAACTCTATGAATGATGAGCTGTATCTTTATTGTAATCTAATGTTATTGCATTTACACCTTACAACTTAATTCGATTTTATGCTTCAAACGTGCATTTTTAGCTTTTATTAAATTTGGAATAGTTTTAAGACTTTGTATTGTTATATTGCTTATATCGTTTATCTAGGTAATGAAAAATATACCAAAGATTTTATAAGACATTTCTTACTTGTATCATTGAGATAATTAATTGTCTTAGTTTGAACATATAAACAATTCAAACGTCAATTTTTAGCTTGTATTATATTTGGAATATTTTAAGACTCTGTATTGTCTTAATGTCTCCTTATGCTAATGCTTATATAATTACATATTAGGTAATGAGAAATACACTAAAGATTTTATAAGAGAATTTAAAGTCTTAAGAATGATTTTTTTAGATAATAATAATACAATTATTAAAATCTAAAAAAATATAGAAAATCTAAATAATAATTTAATTAGATTTAGTTAAGATAAGTCTTAAGGCAGCAGCAGCGGTTCGCTTCACAAGACATATTTTTATATTTTTTCTTTATAAGTATATTGTATAGTATACTATGTAAAGATACTGTATGTCAATGTTAAATGTAATAAAGTCCCCCTCTAGTATCAGGGTCAGTGCAAAAAGAGAAAAAGCAGAGATGAATAACAATTTTATCAAGTTTGCAGATTGCAATGCGCGGACGACGCGTGCCGATCCCCTGCAGGGCTAACAAACTTTTTTAACATTACTTGTTGTTGTATTATTTATATGGCAACAAATAGCAAAGCTTTAAAATAATGTAAAATGATCTAAGATGTAAAGAAGAATTTGGCGAGTAGGGCACGTGCTAGGAGCGTGTTTAGGGAAGGACTTACCAGGAATGTTGCTTACTCTTATTTTTTATAGCATACGACGTTACCGACTTTTAACAGAGGAGAATGCTCTTTTTTTAACAGTTGGAGGTTTAACGAGAGACGATTCCACAGTTCGTTAGTTCGCATTTTTCGCATTTCTTGGTCATAAAGGTGATGTGGATAAAAAAAATCGTCAGAAAGAGAATTACTTAGTGAATTTAGCTAAGTATACTCATAAATATAATATTTATATTTAAAACTGATCAAATGTGTGAATGCCCTGCATCCAATTGCAGTGAAATTATCCAATCAAGCTGCTTTCTCAGCTGTTGACCTCTCGCCCGCACGCCGGCAGCTCGAGCTGAGCTTAAATATCTGGTCACGCTTTATCATGCCAGATATGTAGGCAGTCAAGCGGCATATATTAATATATATCCTTATATCACGCTGTACAATGATAACCGCGTATGTCCAGAGAACCAAGCATTACAGAAAACGGAACAAATGTTTCATTTTGTTAATGTTCGTTGAAATATTATTGTTTTTTTTCTCCATAGTTTTGGATGGTATAAAGGACTTATAACATAAATATAAGTCCTTACTTCATAAGTATACCAGTTAAATGATATGAGTCTAAGGGTCTGTTTCACAATGTATGGATAAAGTACCAAATAGCTATGCAACAGCCAACACATAAATTATTTGGAAGATAAATTGTGCTATTTGAGACTTCATCTCATAACTTTTGATGGACTTTATGTGACGAATAGCGCTATCTGACAGTCGTGAAACGCAATAATAGTGTTTATCCTACCAATAAGTAATAAATAGCTAATTCGGAACTTATCCGTACATTGTGAAACAGACCCTTAGAATAAAAAATAAATGGTTTTTTGACATGGTTATCATTCTACAGTGACCATATATTATGTATGATCCAATAATAACATTAATAATGTAACCTCTTGATTTATATATAAGGTGAAAATCACGCCGGACTTCGATTTATTTAAAAAAAGCTTAATTTTTTAATATTTATTGATATCATAATTACATTGAAAATTGCATTCAAAAAAATTTTGGTTTCCTATTTTGTTTCAGTATATATGAATCTATATCGCGTTCGGAACTCAAAACTCTTCTGGGCAATCTGCCACACGGCGCAGGGTCGCAGCGCTCCAATCCTCCAGGGTGGGAGGGCCTCAGAGTCCGTGGTTTCGATGCTAGCCTCACTTCCTCCTGAATACTGTAACACTGCTTTTTGCCTTCTGTTTTACATTCGTGGTGATATTTCGAGCTGCCCTGATGTGCGAAAGGAATTTCAATATTTTTACTGAAAACAGAAGTTCTACTATAATTTCTCTTTGCCTGCATTCTATTTGCCAACGGGAGGTAATTAGGGAAATTATTAGCTATTGCGTCACTAATGCCTTCGTTATATATATTCTTCCTTGGTACAGAGCATTCAGGTGAAATTTCATTAAGCTTTGGGCACGTGGGTAACCTCGCCCGTCGTGGTTTTGGGCAAGGCTCTATGTACATGTAATCTAAATCATCATCCTCTATTTCTGATACTTCCACAGGACTTCGCTCGCAATACCTCAAGCTAAAGCTGTCATCCTCAACCTTCTTAAGAATAGGAGTAGGTGTAAAACGTACCTGGGGCTCGGGTTCATCTCTAACTGCTATATCGGATGCTGTTATAGAAATAGTCGAGGAATAGGCAGCTTGCGGACGTGGAACTTCACAGGCGGCATCGTTTACATTAAATGTCATTGTACTGTTATCACAAAACCTAATAATGTTATCTTTGAACACTCTTCTTTCAGGCACAAATGTTTCTTTGCAATTTCTACATCTTCTACAAACATAATCTTGCTCATCTTGACCATCGTCAGTGTAGCTGTCTACGGAAGGGCTCCAATGCAGACCTGGTACAAATGTTGGGTATGTCGCAAACACTTGTTCTTTTAGGACATTATGTGTGTTCTTGGCAGATTTTGGAGACGATGTCGCATGAGATGTAACAAGATAAAATGGATCAGTTGATTCTTTTCTACCATAAAAGTATGAGCAAAATTCTCTAGACTTTTCTGGCTGCTTTATCGTATGTCGTTTAATTTTGTCTAATTCATCAGCCATCTTCTCAGGATCTTCCGAACTAAATAGAGATCGTCGTGTAGCGTGGCCATTTTTACTTTTACCTTTCATATTCGTTTCGGCTTTCTTAAGCCTCAGAGTCATCATGTGTTTTTAAATTTTATATTTTTAAACATTTTTAATTGTGACATCGTAATGTCATTCTAAATTTTGACTGAGACACCAAAGAGGATAACTTCTGATATTAAATTCTGTACGTGTGGCCGACTAGGGGGCAACGTTATCGTGCTAAGTATAATAAACAATAAATATGATTAAGGTACAGCTGATGCAGCGGAAGGACCTAGTTGATCGCGAACCACTTCAATTCATAATCTCGCGACAACAGGGGATTGAGTAACATATTTCTTACAAACTCATTCACTCATTCATCCACGGCAAATAAAACTCAAAGTCCAAGACAATAAAGATTCATGTAACAGACAAATGCCGAATGTCATTAGAAATATTGACCAGATAACAAAGACCTACGTCTGCGACGTTTACGCATACAAGTTGAGAGGTCAGTCATAATTGGTGAAGGTGATGAGGGCTGTCAAGATGGGCAGATGCGTGCAATTGTCCAAGTCAAAGATCAGAGGAAGTCGGTGCGGAGTGCGGGCAGCTGCCTGGCGCGTGCGCACTGTTTACTTGATGCTTACACTAATTGTATGACTTATCGTTAAACACGTGAACAAGTGACGAACAGTATTGTGCATCATTATGAACAATCTTATGAATCAGTTGCCTACATTTCCGACGATCACCCAATTAATAAAGATTACCAATAATACAGACATAATACATACTTGTTAATACAACACAATTTAATCTTCAAATTATAGAAAATAGAGAGAATAGGTTTAGATCGTAAAACACAAATTAACGCGCGGTGGGCCGCAATTAAAATTACAGCGTTGATAACGCGGTTATAAATATTTTATTGTCCATAAAGTAGAATGTGTCCATTTCAGATAGTCAAGTGGTTCCGTATCAATTACTGAACGTTACGCGTCTTAACACACCTTTATTGAACGAACTAAATGACGCTAACGGGACAAATACTCGTATCTTGGGATAACAACTGAAGCAGTTCGGGGAAAATAATCTTTGAATTTTCTAAAACGATGTTCGATTTTTTAAATAAAATCATCTTTCAATGCAACAATAATCAAAGACAAAACATCCTTATAATACGGTGATACCACCATCAAAAAAAAGATATCGCTATTCAATGCGAAAGTTAAGTAAATTATAAAAAGAATATTAGGAATCTAGTCTTTTTTCGGTACTAAACGTTGTGTTGGCGTTGGCCAGTGAATAATGTTAAAAAGTGTATGTATTTGTAAAAAATGTGACTTGTGTTACTTTAAAATTAATATTTAAAACAATTAACTTACGTATAAGTGTATATATACTCAGACTAACAATATTATGCTTAATGTAGTGTTTCTGGTATGTTTTGATTAAGCCAGGCCTCATAAATTAAACATTTATGACTTGTTAAAATCGTTTTCACCAGGACCTTTCATTTTATTTGTTTTAAAAAAGCCTATAAAACAAACTAAGCTGTGTTTTGTAAATACAATATGAAACAGTGGGAAGACTGCAGCCATGAAACGCCATTAAAAATATTATGGCGGTAATCAATTTACGAATGTCACCCAAATTCCATAGACAAGAGAGTTTTTGACATTTATTACGACCATAGTCTAAACTTTAAACAGATGCTGAAAACAAGTTTTCAAGTAGAAAGTTCGAGGTGTGCTGTACTTATTTTTTAGATTTGAAGGCAAATTATTTTCTATAAATTAAGGAGGGATGATGACAGAGCCTTATAATATATATATATTACCAAGGCTGATGATTTCCAACGCATGTTTTTCAGAGATGAAGTGTAATCGACATTTATTAATATTCTAAAGCATTCAGATTAAGTATTATTATGTTAACACGAATAAGGGTCTGTTTCACAATATATGGATAAAGTACCAAATAGCTATGCAACACATAAATTATTTGGAACATAAATTGTGCTATTTGACACTTCATCGGACTTATACCTTATGATGGACTTTATGTGACGAATAGCGCTATCTGACAGTTGTAAAACGCAACAATAGTGTTTACCCGACTAATAAGTACCTAATCAATAGCTTATTTGGAACTTATCTTACCATACATTGTGAAACAGATCCTTAATCAAATATCTTGACGTTACATTTTTGAGACATTTGCATTGTCGCGAACCACGACTACTCGAAACGAAAGTTATGTAAATGTTATATTGAAGTCGCGTTTATATATGTTGAAATGAAAATGGACCCATCATGTTGCCTGTGATTTCCTTGATAGGTATGTCAAAAAGCCGGTCGTCTTTAACTTGGAATGGACCATTAGGTGGAAATAGGTGTTTGAGATGAGTAATTGAAACAAGAGGGCCTATCATTCTACCTGCGATTTTCAAGGCATTTGTGTCTGAAATTTAATTAAAATGTATTTATATTTATTAAAATTAAAAAGGTTCTACTTGGAATGGCCCATTGGGTAGAAAAGAGGACGACTACTGGGAACATGAAATAATCGAGATTGTGGGTCTTGAGAAAAATAAATAAATATTAGACGCAAGTGGTAGAATTCGGAGGAAGTCTTTGTGTAGTAATATTTAAAATAAAAAATTAAATTTATATGCTCGAATGGCGATTTATTTATACGTTTAAAAAGTTTCGTTTCATTTTTTCTCTCTTTGTTATTACGAAGTGTTACCATTTTTGGTACAGTCGTTCCTTCTGGGTACCTCTTAACAATAAACTAGTCACCCAAAAATTAATTGATAAGAAAACTCGTAAAACGATGGTTGTAACTTGCAGGTAGCTAATGAACTAATGACCACATTAAAGTTAAAAACCAACAGTATTTAATACGTAACATTTTAATAGTTCTCGTTAAATTTATATGTGATTTACCACTTTATACCTTTTAGATGGGATGAAAAATAATTAACCCATTATGTAAGAAACTACTTTAAGAGTCGTAGCAGAAAACCTAAAAAACTCGGAAATAAAATTTAAAAAATATTAAATAAATCATTGGCGCTACAACCTTTTTAGGTCTGTGCTTCAGATTACTGAGTCTGTTTCAAGATCATCTAATAGCTTCATAAACATTCGTCAATCTAATAAACAAGTAGGTGATCAGCCTCCTGTGCCTGACACATGCCGTCGACTTTTTGGGTCTTACGCAAGCCATTCGAGGTCTTATTCGAGTGAATGTTAAATGCGCACATAGAAAGTAAGTCCATTAGTTCAGAGCCGAGGATCGAACCTACGACCTCAGGGATGACAGTTGCACGCTGAAGCCAATATGTTGAAAAATAAAGTTTAAAAAAAAAAAGTTTTAATTCCATACAGTGAACGTGGTAAGAATTTTACTGAAAAACACTTGGAACGTCGAGTAGTAATGTAATTACATATTTGATATCCGTTAAATATTCTTATATTTATTTACTAAAAATATATAGACTAGATATATGCCCCCAAAAACCATTAAACTTTGGTACGAGTTAGTTGGTAAGAGTGCATTTATTTTTTATAATTCGCTTGTTAAATAGTACTAATATTAATCAAAATGTAAAAACTTCTTTTTATTTTTAACGAATTAGACAATTAAAAGCTGTAAACATTCATATACTATTTACATATCTTTTGTTTGATCACGTCTAAGCCCTGGGGAGCTGATCCGATCATCGTTAGCTATTATTCCTTATAACTAGTACAAATAGAGGTGAATTTCATCGCATTCATACAATTTGTTTCCTATAATAGGCGTCCCACAGAGTGCATGTCTTTTGTAAGGTAATTTCACTCCCCTTCTGTTCACTGTATCTCATTATGGGAATACTCAGTAACACACTCGTGTATTATGTTATTAAACTAATGACTCTTTGTTGCTTAATGCTTATTCTAGGCGTCAACACTCGTTTAATAAAGTCATCTTAACTGAAAGATTACGAATGTATATAGTTTTGAAACTGTCAAATAGAAATACATAAATAAAACAATTTTTGTTTCTTAATTAGGTACACGAAAAGCTTACATTGAATTTTATATTTGAAACTTATTTAACAATGTTACGTATCTGTGGCTCGGCCCTATTTAGCGCATGCGTGGCAGTATTTGGTTTTTGGCGCCATTCACTTATACTAAGGTTTTCTAGTATTTATGTCTGATAATCAATATGGCAATAGAAATAATAAAGTTACTTTAAATTTATATTCCATTAATGAAGGAATACATGAAGATATAGAAAATTTGCATAGGTGCTTATCAGACTGCATAATAATTACATAAATTAAAAAAGCATTTTAAATACCTCTTATTATGCACAAATTTCATAAATACGCTTATAATAATATTATTGCACATAACATTGCAATTTCCAACAAGCTGAAATAACAAAACGATAAAAATAAAAATAATAACTATACGAATATGAAGCGACACACAATTTGTCCCGCGAATTAAAGTTTTATGAAGAATATTATCCTCGTATCATATATTTTATCAGAATTTTCGACGTGGCATGATAAAGTAATTAAGGAATTCACTTTGATGTCTTGAAAGGGCCAAGTAGGATGTACGATGGATACAAAAAGTATCTTCTCATTATGGCAGGTGTATTATATTAATATGTTATAGTATTAATGTTTTATTTTGGCAAGCGTAGAGTTGGTTACGGTATGGGGCGAGTGGTTCAAGTTATAAAAGGCTTTGTCTATTATCATAGGGAACTTTCGTTGGGCTAATGTGAGCCTATTGGTATCAGCGTGCGGCTCTCATCCCTCATGTTGTAGGTTCGCTGCCTGGCTGGCTGTACACCATTGGACTTTCTGTCTATGTGTGAATTGAAAGTTCGCTCGAACGGACGGACCAGGCTTAGACCCAAAACCCAGCGTGTGTCAGGCTCAGAAGTCTAGAAGAAAAAACAAATGATCACGAAACAGATACAGAAGTATGAGGCCCAGACCTAAAAGGTTGTAGCGCCACTGGTTTTATTAAATATAGTCAGCACATATTTAAATCGATAAAAATCTATTTTTTTCATAAAGTGATCATATTGAATATAGGAGCTATGAATTCAAATATTTAATTCTATTACGTCACTGATATTTCGTTTTATTAACACGTTCATAAAAGAAAAGCAATATCACATCTTATAACTTGGGCTTTAAAGCGTGACCCTTACCTATCGACGGGGGTTCCGAAGCAACTCATCAATTACTGCCCACTGCAGCGCCCGTGTCATAGTGCTGGCGCACGTCAACAGGTGCTGGAGAAGCTTGGAGTATCCTAATTTGACTAATAATCATTGTAACTTCATAAAAGCGTACAAAATATTTACAACGAGATACGGTACAATCTATACAAAAAATTCTTCAATTTATTCAAATTCAATCTCATGATATTATTCAACTCTGGAGTCTCCGGTATTGTCTACTAAGTACCTACTTAAATCTTTATTAGGTGAGCTCTGTGGTATAAGCGTAATTTCCGAGGAAACAAAATCGAAGTCAGGGAAAGAGTATTCTAAAAAAATGAATAATTTCTATTGACTATTGGTTATGGCTGAAGGAAGGCTTTATAACATCAGGCCACGACAGAATTAACGCGGGTGACCGCGGGCCATGTTTCTATTATGTAAAAGCTGAGAGCATCAGGATTTTTTACCATACGGTACTTGCGATTTTGCCAATTACATAGGTATTGTGTAATGCGATATTTCTTTATAACAAAACGATATAATTTAGTTTGATGGACTGAATAAACATTTTAAATACAATGAAGCCAATCATCTAATCCTAAGCAAACCATATCGCATAAACTCATAATAGTTTTATTATATTAATAAAATTTGGTATTATACCAACCTGTCACCGACCTCTTTGAGTGGTGTTAAAGTCATAAATACACAGGCCATAAATTATATTTTACAATTGTTTATATTGCATCTCTTTGTAAACGCACGAAACACTGGGCAATATAACTTGGAACAATTACTCTATTGTGAGCCCGTTTAAACGTTAAATGTATTATTGTTATAACACATATTATAGTGACCTTATCAGCGATACGAGTTTTTGGGTCTAAGACTGAGATTTATACATGACAGCCAAAGTCAATTACGAATGGCGTTCATACATTTTGTCTAATTATGCCTGATAACCGTAAATAATAAAGCTAATAATTATAGATTCACTCGTTAAACTTCAGAGGTTCAGTGCGATTTATCGCTGATCAATTGCCTGCCATTCAGTCTTCTATAGATTGCACTCAGGAGAATGCTCCTTGGAACTGAACCTGATTCCGTCAAACCTTCTACGCCCGACTATAAAAGCACACTGGAGTTCGTTGTTGACATGCCCAAGTGCCGTACACCATTAAGATCGTCGTTTTTTATGCAAACAGAGGAGTGGATCTCGTTGCCCCTTTAATCCTAAATAAAGAGTATACCATAGGATTCAAGCGGCAGCTAAATACCTAAGTATCTCCTGGATCGGCGTGCCTATAGGCCGTATCTCATTTAACATCAGATGGGATTGCTGGCAAACATCTGTCCAGAAAATAGAAACCTTTTGTGATACCACGTGAAATAACGGCATGAGTGAGGGTAGGTGCTAGTTTATAAAAAATATAGAAGAGGTATCTTCAAGTAGGTCTTGATCATAGCGTAGTGAAGTGTCGCAGCCGCTGCCAAGCTCTGTGTGAGATCTCCAATTGATGGAAAAATTCTTTATTAGAAATCGTAACAGACAAATATACAGTATTTACAATTTTCTTAACTTATATAGCAATAATAAAAATAATTAAAAAGAAATTTAAAAAGTTTCGTCCCTGTGGCAGTGTACCTTTAACGCTGGAAGCATTTCCTCGCTGTATTGCGATAATTATTCGTTGAGCGAGGAAAGCACCAGCTCTGGGGTCACCGGTACTATCTATCTATTTCCAATTGATTTCATTTATAATCTTAAATTGAAGTTTGTTTGCAGTTTTATAAGTTATTAAAAACAATGATTTTTCTTTCTAATAGTGACATAAGAAAATATATTGCAGTAGACCCCCAGCCGCCCAAATTTTACAGCGCTCATATATTATGGCATCTCCAGTTTATGGTGCCCCTGAATGGTCAGCATTCAATAGAATATACTCCATAAAGAAATCCTTAATTTGTTTTGGTTGTACGAAATTGTAGCATTGTTCATGTTATTGTTCTGAATTTAGTTTTTGTCTCACGAGCAACGGGGGATAAGAAATTTGTTTGAAATTGTGTTTCTAAACAAAAACTGTTGTCTGACTTTCGTCGTACGAAGAATGCATTATGTTACTTACGTTAGTTTATTAAACGTGAAGCAAGGGGGCTCTGGTTCGAGTTTCAAAAAAATAATACTAAAAGTGAAAATAACCTTAAAGCCTCAACCTTATCCCGATTACGACGGTCAAGATTAATAATAATTAATCGTTATGACGTTAAATCACAGTACACATGTTTCACATGCAATACTATAAGTTAGTATTAGGATTATAATCCTATTGCAACCAATTTGCATCTAGTAATATTATCTCGAAAGAGGTCTAAAGCTTCGCGCACCGGCAATTGTATGGCTAGGTATACAGAAATCGCCGATTATCGCTAAACTTTCCGTGAGCGTCACATCCTAACTTATTATTCTGGGAATCGACAAAAATTAAATAAATTATCTATTCTAGATAATTTTTATAGTTAAACACACAGTTCCATTGACAAAATCAATTCATTTTTATTACCGCATAGAACATTAAAAATTTAATAGACGGGCGTAAATTTTATCTTTATAATGTTTTAAAATTTAAAGAAACGTGATCGACTGGGTGCATAAACAGTGGGAAAATAACAGAGAAGAGTAAAACGTTTTAGTAATTTGTACAAATGTTCGTCAACTTCCGAACTAGTAACAAAATATTACGTAGGTACGTAGGTAAATTGTCTATTGAAATTTCATGGTCAAAAAAATACCAAAAAAAATTATGACGTTAGTACATTTATCTATTATTTTTCTATTTATCTATATTACACAGAATGTTGAAGGTTCGAGAGAATGCTTTGCTGTAATATTACCTACCTAATTATATTATGCTCATACTAATTGGTCTTATGTTTTCATCAAGTCAATTCCGCAGGCCTGTGAGACAAAAATTATGCACATGTGCTAGCCACCATTTATTATTTTACTTTTATTACTTTTAGTGAATACATTAACACTAATTAAAAACATTGATAAACACAGCTATCGCAAAAACTCGATTTATACAAATGACAAAACATCGCAATCCATCAATTCGCGCCATTTTATGTGTCAAGTGTCACAGTCAACTTTCTCATTCCGAGAACGAGGCACAGATCTGTTTCCATTCAGCCACATCATGTCCCAGTGTTGCCACTTTGTTCTAGCTTTAAACAATGATAAACAACTATTAGGCTTCCCATTGAGCGCCACTGTAAGGACAATGTGGTCACAGCGGCAACTCCGTACAATAATGACGGATTGTAAATCTTTAACATATATATACAGGCTGATTTATGTTAATTTTCTGACTCATTGCTATTTCATTTTTTTTTTTATAAAATTATTTTTTACTCTATGCACTTTATACAGATATTTTCTACCTTTTTTTAATTGTAGAGTTGTTTATGTTAAATTATGGGCTCTATTTTAATAAAGTTTTTATTCGAATACAAATTCCGAAGGCAACTAAAACTTTTAAGGTTTTACCAAGACAGACCTCAAATTTGTAAAGAAACCTTACTTTTTCGAAACCCCCTATACAATGAACGATTTGAATCCAAATAACGGAACGTATTCGAAGGCCCGAAGCAAACCGCGCAGTAGCATTGGTGATGGATCGTACTTGAACAAAACGAACTAAGACAAAACATTGCAGACTCAGCGAGGTGTCTATTGTAACGGATTCAAGGAAGGAAACGTCACCCCCTGGTGTTGTAACCGAGTTGTGTCACTCCTGCGCAACTGTTTTGTCATTTGGATGTATGTCTGCCTAAAGATTTTATATGGATCTAATATCAATAAAATTCTGAAATTTGGCGTCAGGATTTTTGATAAATCTAAAACATAGTCACGTTATTTATACATACCTAATATGATGATACCTAAATGCTTCACTTCTAATTTATAATACCTTTAAGGAAACTTTCTTTGAGAGTTTTATAGCGTTAGTAAGCTATCTAAGGTATCTAGTTGTAAAGGTAGAATTTATTTTTGCCGTTTGTAAGTTTTGGAAAAAATTGATAAACTGTTGAACGTTAGATATTTGCATAAAAATAAATCAGTGGCGCTACAACCTTTTTAGTCTGGGCCTTAGGTAAACTTAGGTTTTGTATCTGTTTCATGATAATTTGACATTCAATAGGCAAGTAGGTGTTCAGCCTCCTGTGCCCGACACACGCCGTCGACTTTTTGGGGCTAAGGCAAGCCAGTTTCCTCACGATGTTTTCCTTCACCGTTCGAGCGAATGTTAAATGCGCACATAGAAAGAAAGTCATTGGTGCACTGCCGGGGATCGAACCTACGACCTCAGGGATGAAAGTCGCACGCTGAAGCCGAACCAACACTGCTCGCAATGTAAGTTATGTGCACAAGACGATTTTAATCTACGATAACACGCTTCCTTCACACAACTACTTGTCATCATGTGCAATTTAAATAATCTGACAAACATTACCTTTCGCGGTTTATGTATGTTTTACTGTACATAAGAAATTAACCCCTTTATTAGATAATTGTACAACCAAAGAATAATCATATAAGCTTTTTACTTAATGAAAACTCATTAACTCTGAACCTACACTTTTACACAATTTATTATAAACATTTACAGTGTGTGGGTGGATGGAGACAGACAAAACAAATCAAATACGTGACAAGAAGAGATATTGCGGCACTCTATCAACGAATCTGACAACAGCATTCCATCCCGTCATTGTGGCTTTAAAACTTTGAGAGGTTTAAACCTTATAAAACAATAAACCTCACACAAACTCTACCTTGTTTGTTTCTAATATGTACCTCTAATAAACACCATAAAAAGACTAAAGAATAATATATATTCCCAATCGTAGTCATTATTTCATATGGTATTACGCGAAATGTTTTCTTGCTAAGTATGAGAGAACTAAGGTTCTAAATAAGTCTACGGAGTGCTTCTTTATACATATTTATATATCTATACAATCACGCTTTTTTCCGGAAGAGGTAGGCAGACATACATTTATCGGTTCGTCCTTTCATGACATTCGCTATGCATGTAAAGTAACAAATATATTATAATTCACTAATAAGAATAAACGCGGACAATTTGTTGATCTCGCATATCGATACTAATTTTTAATTCATGAATTAATTAAATTTCATAATTTGTATTTTATGAATTAAATACATGCATGAAAGTTTTACTTTGCATGCGTGATTTATTATCTGAAATGGCTAAAGGTATCTAAGAATGTTTGGCACAGAGCCTTAAGTTAGAAATATTCGGTGATCTAATTAATAACGCATCCAAAACAGATCATCATATTATGAATCGTATGAAAGTCCGATTTCAACGTAAAAACAAAAGTTTTCGTTATACGGATTGGTAATTTAGGTACAAATGAGAAACAGTTTTTTGCAAACAAAGCTTTGAGTATCAGCTAATTTTATTTCGATTAATATTTGAATAGAATAGCCAACAACATCTCAAACTATTCGCATTTGATCAGATTTAATTGCTTGTTTGTTTGTGTATAATTCATTCGACATATTGACATGCTTGATTTATTCCAACGGCGCAATAAATTCTTCTCAACGTAAACCTTATTACTATAAATCCAAACTGTCACTGTCAATCAAAACTTAGTAATGGAATTTGAAATTCGAATTATCATTTATTTTCGAAAATTAATACCAGTTTTTCAGTTTACGTAGATAAAATATGATGTCGACTTTGTATTCTGATATCCATAAATAGCAAAGTGGAAATTGTCTATGTTATTTTGACTTACAGTTTTTATTATAAACAAATATTTTTAAGTTAAAATTACAAATACTTTCTAAATAAAACATTTATATCTTCATAGAAAAAATACTATGAAATGAATCGTGAAGGGACCTTCCCTTAGATATAAAGATCACCATAGATAAAAATTACCAAGACATTGTGATAAAAGCCGGCGTATTTGACTAATTAACTGATAATGACCCTCGATCCCGCTAAAGAGTTAAACAACATATAATAATTTTGATGTATGGCAGCAGATAAATCTATTAACAGTTGACATCTCTATCGAGCGGCGCGGCACAAGGCATTATTATTTTAATGTTATTATTCAAATTATTATAATCTCGGCAACCATATTATGCCGTTCGTATAATCCTTTTTGATACGCCGCTTATAGTGTTGTTAGGATTGACGTACACTTGCCTTGGATTTTGTTGGCGGTGGCTGTTATATATTCGCAGAATGAACAGTTAAATTAATTTTTATAAGTATTATTTACCTATTGAAATCATACCATGACTGCGTGTCTTAAAGTGAACTCTCTTTAATATATAACATTTGCGATAAAGAATGGAAAAAAACACAGCAATTAAAATATATGTAGACTATGAACAGAACTATTAAAAAAAGGACGTAATGCTTGTAAGATTTAAAGGAAATAGAGAAGCTAAGCATTATTTACTCAACATAAAATTACATGAAAAGATAAACAAATAACATAAATAATTAGGGATGCTACGGCCAGCCTTATCGCTAACAAGCGATCTCTACCAGGCAACCCTAGTAAGGAAAAAACTTTAAAAAAATATAATAATATATTACTGCTAAACAGTTTTAATGAGCGACGCTCCTACAAAGGTGTAAATGCCTTGTAAAATACGCGCCGGGATATATCGGAGACAATTTATTTAAAGGGTTACCTCTCCCCTGTCCCCCCTTAGAACTCTATCGCAATAAAGACCATTTTCCTCTAAAAGCCATACATTAACAAACAAAAATATGTGTTATCGTTATTAGTATAAAGTTTTATTTAATGGTTATTATGGTCGTTGATTGCAATGCGAATAATAATATAAATCTGTGTTGAGATAATTCAGGTGTCACAAATACTGTGAATAAAATTTTCGTAAGTTAACTTGGATCTTTGTCTACTCTGTGGACTTTAAAGTATTATTCAAACTGTTCTCTCGACCATTTCTCTATGACAGATGACAATGACGTATACAGGATACGAGCCTAAGGTCCGTACTCCGTATGTCAAGCCGCAATCTATATCATCTATGAAATATGTCAAACTAAATAGTGAAAATTACTTACAGTTTGACTATTTATTTATTTATAAATTCTAAAACAATCTTTAAGAAATGCAAGGGAATATGACGATCGACGACGAGAATAATACAAACAAGCAAATACAAACACAACACAGTTCTTGAAACTACATTTAAGATTGATTGACGTTCTAGAATACGGGCCTAAGAGTCAGGTGATGATTGACGTCATAGAAACATAATACGAATATGGCATAAAAGGGCAGTGTTTTATTAGCGGGAACGGGCGTGGTCTTGAAGCCGTTCCAACCCTATCGGAAGTGAGACAAAACTTCCTGTACGCCTTTGTTGCTTCATTAGACCTTTTTGACGTGCTGAAATGAACAGCGCTTTTGGAATTTAAAAAGTATATTTTTTTTAAATACTTACTCTTTCTGCAGTTTAGGTGACGCGGAATGTTTAGTCTATTTTAAGGGGTAGATCTATGCCTTGAATAACTTAAAATATGGAAATTAATATGACACTAATATTCATTAATTAGTTTTGAAAAATCTAATATTAACCAAAATAGGCTCATTTAAAGTTGTAATTCTGCAGTAAAGTCTTTTTTCACGGAGCATTCCATGTATAGTGCTTTTCATGAAAGAAGTCCCGCGGATATTTTTGGAACTAAATTTGACAGGTCGGCAATGTTGTCATTCGTCGATGTTATCAAGTTCGTTTGTTGTGGTAGATTTTTGTAAATTTTTAACTAGCTTAGTGCATTTTAAATATTGATTACAATGCCAAAAGTTGTAAAAAGTTCGGCTCGAGAAATTATATTAAAGGTGAAAGAGTTCTGTGAAGCGGAACATAAGAATCAAGGTGTTTTAATACAACTAAACAATGTTCGGAAGAGAATTGCCGCCATAACAGGTACTTTTTAGAGTTGCCATTTAATATTTTTTTGCTGTATTGATGGGACTTTTATGATATAAATTCGTTTTTGCGACAAAATTGAACAAATACATAACGTGATGAAACTAGGTAACTGAAATTAAAACATATATTACATAAGCATTATAAACTTAAAGTTATTATTATTTTTAGTTGTTCATAATTTAATTGCAGGTGTGTCAGAAATAACTATAACAAGAATTACAAACGAAGGTATAACAGCGGTGTGTACTTCGAAAAAAATTGTAACCCAACAATTATGCAATAAAACTCTGAATAAAAAATTGTATTGCTTTTCTTTACCCTATTTTCTCAACTTTTCCCTGTAAGTAGGTAGAACACCGCTAATATAAGTAAATAAATATGTATATACTTTTTACATAACAGAAATATTGTTTCTTCGAAGTATGCAGAAAATAATATTACTTGATTAATTACATCTGCTAAATGTAAATAAAATAGGTAAATTTTTTACTAATAAATGGCAACATTACGTCATGCGATTGCAGCGCCGCGTCTGGGGGACTTCTTTCGTGAAAAGGACTATACATTGTAATCATGTCAAAAAACAAAGTAGAAAAAAATTACATAATATGTCAAAATATAAGTCACTCACTACTGCCACAGCTAGCTTAATAAATAATTATAGATACAGATAATAAAATACGAAACTAATTTCTCTATAGCTCTTTTGAATATAAATGTATTTGACGAATATTTTACGAATAAGAGTTTGTTATTGTATTTCCTATCAAAAAGAAAACACAATTTACAGGATTAAAATGCGGTTTTTAATCTCCGCTAAATGAAGATGATACACTGATATATTACAATGTAATTAAAACTCGCTTTCTTTCTCTATTAAAAAGTCATAGAACGCTGATTTTAATAAACTTTATATCTACAAGTAAAATTAATGTCAAGGCCCAATTTTAAGACATTTCTGTCAAAACGTTTCCTTCCAAATGTCAAAGGATTGTGAATGAATTGTCGGTGAATTCTTTGATAAAAACTGATTATACATCTATATTAGAGCGAGTATCTTGTTTTCTTCATGGTGTTGCCAGTATTATTATAATTATTAACACTAAATATAAATTAAATAAATTCTAACATGATAATTCATGTTACAATTTATTTCTTTTAACTTATAATAAAATATTTTTAACATTAAGTTAAATAAATATTAACTACTTTTAATCTACCACTTATGCTATAAAATATTTTATGACGGATGACACTAAATAGATTTTTGTAGAACCTATTTTAAACTATTATACTATATACTATATTACTTTTATTTTATCTACTTATCATTATTGATAAGTAGATAAAATAATTACTGAAATTTCAATAAATATGTTTTATTACAAGAATACCCAATATTCGGGTGAATTTAAACATAGCAACCCTATTTCCCACCTCCACACGTTCACCGGCTGTGTTACCCGATCTCTGTACTATTATGTCCATTATTTGGGCAACACTAATTGTGCTCCTTTCGAGACGGGAATGGGCTGTAGCGTTGTTGTTTGTTCCATAATAAAAGCGAGATGTGGTGAAATTAGTCAGGAATGTTCTTTATACGCTTTTACTAAAAGGTAGAGGGCCAAAGAGGTCATTTTTCGTACCTGTATAATATAGAAGCTTTTTTTAAACATTAATTTGATATATTTTTTAACTAATATACGTTAAGACTTAAGAATTTGTTTAATTAAGTATACAAAGTCCTTAGACGAAATATGTATAGTACATCTTTCGGTTTGTTCCTAGTAATTCCAGTTGACAATAAATACAAAGACAAATTAATAATAAGCTAATCAAAGAGTTAATGGCCTAGTTGAATGCACTTCACGGCTGGCAACCAAAAGATATCTTTCTACGGATTTGACACTCGCTCGTACGGTGATGTAAAACATGGGCCTTACCACCGACGGCGTATCAGGCACAGAAGGCAATTTTAATAGGCAAGTAGGTGTACTTGTCTATTAAAAAAAAATATGATCACGAAACAGAAATAGGAAACTGAAGCCCAAGCCTACATGGTTATATGTAGCACCACTGTTTTTTTTCCACAATAAGTTATTCTTAACGCCTCATAAGTGGCTTCAGTTAGTGAATTCAAACGGCAAAATATATACGCAAAACTAATACAAAAATCTGTGTTTATTCTATTTGTATTTATTAATATTTTAAGACCATATCATGTTGAGTCATCTAAGGTACAGTTAAACGTTATACCTACTAACAAATCTACAGTAAATATGAATTAACAGTGCTCCTGACAACCTAGGTAACTTTCCCTTGTTTATTAAGATGAAAAATATGTTAAGACATATTTTTCTGAAAAACAAAACACTACTGAATAAATATTATAACGTCTTGTTTTTAAGCGTTCGTGTGTAACAGTTGTACAAATAGATCTCAAGTTACGACTTACGATACGTTGCACGTCAACTAATTTGTCGAAAATGCTTGATATTCAATACTGCAACTGAGTGTTTTAAGTAAATATTTTTGTTGGATTGAAATGTATCCGCGTCTACACATATATGGAGGGAGCTAAAATTACGGTTTTTTATTAGAATCATTTGCTTGTTAATTCCAAAATGATCCAACATTGGTATTTTTATGTAACCTGTAATTAAATAGATTTCTAGCAACTAAATATGCATAACATTCATTAAGAGTTAACGGATGTTTAAGCGATTCTAGCTTCAATAAGTTCATCGTAGAATTAATCGGAACTAGAAAGGAATTAACTGTCCTTAGATCAGTTAATCAGGTATCGTAATGTTATCTATAGCTTAAGATATACTTAGGTTGTCAGATTTTACAACGTTTATAACATTTGAAATGTCGCTTTACGTAATTTGGTCAGATTCCGCACTTGTAAGTGTAAAAAAATTTAATTACTTCTGCGCATTGAATGACTCTGGCCAATTTATTTGCCGTCAACTAGGTAGGTGTGCTGTGACTAAACGATTTTATATAGTCAGGGTCCTGGCAACAAACCTTACGTCAATTTTTAGTTTCTAAAGTTCTTGAAAACTATCGTTAATTTTTTTTTAAAGTTTAAACAGTCTGATTTAGTTTTTATGTATCCAACCAACTTACAGACTATTTCTCGCATAAGTATGTCTACCTGTCTCTTGTTATGTTCAAACCAATGCTAAAGGTGTGATTGTTGACAACTGAGTTGTAACGATAAGCCGATTCCCACGATAGAAATAGTCCATTTTAAGCAAGTCAAGCGAAATAATCATACTTGTTGACTTTTATTGTATCAGAAATCTGCGTAAGGTTTCTACTTCGACTGCATTTCCTTTGTTGATCACCGAATTTTAAACAATTACACATTTATAATAAGTGTTATTAATAAATCTAAAAAACCTCGAGTCAGTCAAATTTAATCAAGAGTCAAAACAAGTATGTTCTTGCTTTTATTAGGATTTTACTACGTGCGACATCTCTTGGCCAGTAGCGACTAGAAAGACATATTCTTAACTATCACTTAAATTCTTAAGCCCTATAAATCAAATTACAATGAAAGAAGCGAATAACTTGTACCTACTTAAATTAATAGAGATTATTTGATGTAAACGTTGTAAGCAATAGTATTAAATAATTTGGGTAATCACGACATCTATAGGCATTTCAAGCAAGTGTTTATCTAAATTACTAATGATATGTCACGCCATCTCGCGACAAACTGATAACTTTATAAAAACCATATATCTTAAAAGAAACTAGAGTTCTCCTTTTAAAATATAGATGGCATAGTTTCAGGTCATAAACTACTGATCTGAAATAATGGGTAATTTGATAACATTTGGTAACCACCCAATAGAAATTTAAATATTTATCTTAATGTAAATAATTAACTCTTCAGGGTATAACATTTTAATTTAATACTCCATAATTTCAAGCACATAATAATATATTATAATACAAAATATAATCAAATCAATTGTAATCAATCTGAAGAATATTATTAAAATAAAATTAACCTAAAAGAATTATGCCTGTCATGGATTTAATTAAATTTACATCATATTTACTTTCTAAAAATGGCACTAATAATACAATTTTATGGTCAAAATTATAACATAACATACATTTGTTTCTCTGAGTAATTCAAATGCAAAATTATTATCACCGCAGAAAAATATACCTTTTACTTTAAAAAACAATTAAAAATGGGTGCTGACCTGACCATATTATAAATAATTATTGTTTAAAACTATAAAAAATGGTATACTTTTAAAATATATTATGTATTTTATGAAAGTCAACATCTATTTAGATAAGCCTATAAAAGTTGTGATGTATTAACATTGTGTTCCAAATTTTAAATGATGTATAAAATTACTCTATATATTGCATATTACTACTAATTCACTCTTACGTATTTGAGTGTTTTATATCACTAAAATCTATAAATATTAGATAAAATGTGCTTTTTATAGGCACTGACCAATTCCATATGCCATGATCTATTACAATTTATTCAGCAAATTGCAGGCTACATATCTACTAGTAAGTATATTTGATACATTACAATTTCATCAAGCTAAAATATACAAACAGCATTTGCTCAACACTGGTGGACAATTTAATTTAAACCAACTAATAACCTATACTCAGTAGCAAGAATGTAACTTTATAAGTCAGTTACAATGCATGTTCTTAACAAAAAAATTTTCTCTGCTTAGGCTCCACATCACTATCACTATCTGAAAAACAAGTAGCAAAACCACTTTTGTCCCTTAATGAATCCTTTTTCAATGATTGTTTTTTAATACTTGTGATACACTTCTGTTGCGGTGCATCAGTATTTCTAATATTCTTCTTTACACATACAGGGCTCCCAACATTTATTACTGGACTAGAGCTTTCCTCGTTTGAGTTTATTTGTTCACATGTGTTTTCAATAAGCCTTTTACGACTCCTAGTTCTGTATACAAATCTTTCTGGTGAATTCTCTTTTCTATCGTTCTTTTTTTGAGGTGGTTTTCTTTTATTTTGTGTATTTTTAACCCGTCTAGGATAACGTGATGTAGCACTGCTGCCTGATTGAAAGGATTCATTTGCCAAGTGACCATTATTATTTTTTGAGATGTGTTTTTCATCAGTTGAATTTACAAATTTAAGCAAAGATGTGCTTTGGTTTATCCTTTTAGATTTTTCTTTATTGGAAACTGTGATTAGATTGATTACATTTTGAGATGAGTCTGTACTGTTATTCAAAACAGCAGATGCTTCCTCACCTGTGTTCATCGACTTGTTTACACAAACAATTACCTTGTTGCCGTCATCTACATTTTGTCCAGAACCTTGTATAGTAATCTTGTTAGTCCTTCTTCTAACCTTTCTAGGTGTTTTTTTAAGTTTAGTGGAACGAATATAGTTTGCTGTGAAGCCTGATACATCACTGTAGTCTTCATATTCACCATTACATACTTCATTTTTTGATTTCCTTTTTATTATTTCTTTTTTACTTCTACTCAGGTCACTATCTAATATTTTCATACTATCTTCACCTTGTTTAGCTTGTATCATTTCTTGACTTCTAATGCCATTAATAGCACTTTCATTTACAATTTCTACAGAAGAATCAAAGATTCCAGTAGTATTCATACTTTGTTGAAGACGCAAACTCCTTCTTAAGTTTTGTTGTTGAGATGGGGATTCCACCTTAGGTGTAGGTCTTGCAGTTTTATTTCTTCTAGTTAAGCTATTTTTATTAATTTTATTAATTCTTGGCTTTTTTGGTTTTGGTGTTGAAGTATTTTTTATATTAACTTCAATACCACTGCCTGATGAAATTGATTTACAGTTATTAACAACTCTCTTTAGGTTTTGCTGAGGAGTTTCAAAGTAAACATTCTGCTGTTTCTCAGATAAGTATGAATTATTATCTAGTAGGTTTTTCTTTTTCTTTTTAGGTGGTGAAACTTCATTTTCAACTGGAAGTGCATAATCTCTCGAACTGTGAGCCTCTGAAGTTTGTTTCTTCATAAGTTTATCATAGTCGTAGAGGCATGGAGCTCGTTTTGTATAAACCCAATAAGAAATCTCATCCATATTGTTCATAAAGGGATCTCTCGTAGGCAGGTTAAAGATAATGTCGGTTTGAATGAATTTACGTGGCTGAAAATCTTTGTTGTGCATTGACTGAGAAGAAGACGTCCCAGGCATTGGATGGGTGTCAGGCATATGCAGGTCCCTCGCATCATCAGTTCGTCGCTTCCGTTTGACCCTACACGCCGGTGACCAACATTTCCCGCCATTTTCTTCACATTCCATACACCTGGAATGGTTTTTATTATAATTAAAATTAAGACACATTAATAAGTATAAACAAATTTTTAACCATTGTTGCAACAATCGCAAAAAAGCTTGTACAAAAACAAGTAAGATTACTTACGTTTAATGTGGTTCAAATCAGAATTTTATAACAAAACATAACAATTTTACGAAATTAATAAAATAAAATACTTTAAATCGAATAAACACAACCTATGTACTCTTGTAATTTTGTATCAGTTGTATCAATAAGGTACCTTATATATATTATGAGCCAAGGCGATCAAAATCACAGAAAAAGAAAATTATATAAATCTTATTGTTTTCGTAGTAAATTCTAATACAAATTCACAAAATTATTAAATTCATAGTAAAGGAAAACTAAATATTTCTTGTGACATATGACACTCAAACGGAACACCAAGCAAGGCACAGAGTACAGAGTACAGACATGACTAGGGATGGCGATCTGAGATCGATTAATCGAAGAATCGATTTTTCGAGCAGAAAATATCGATTTTTTAAATCGATATGAAGTACTGTGTCGATTCACTGAATCGATATATCACCCTTGAAAATCGACATTCGATTTTTTCTGTTTTGGTATAAACCATACAATTATTTGCATTTAGTTGAATGTGCCTGAATTATAAGAGTGCTGCCGGTTAAAGAGTTAACTACTCATAAACTCGCGAGATGGCTGTATGTTTAGTATCCTTTACTCGCCTCTCTTTAATAAAAAAGTTACGTTTGTAGTCTTTGACTTTATGTATTTATAATCTGTGACGATTGATATTGCATTATTCATTTGTTGTTGTCGTTTAATGAATACTGTTATTAGCGTAATATAAGTATTTTCATGATTGATTTTCATCAGATTTTCATGTAGTGTTTGTTGCGAAATAATAACTAATTGAGAGTAGGTAAGTAAATAAGTAAAGCGCTTCTTATTTTTTACTTTGACGCTATTATTTTCAGTTTGTTCTGTTAGTTGTGATTATCATTTAAATTTACTTTTACACAGGAATAATCAGCATTGAAATAACTAATAAGTAATATGTGGAATTCTTATTGATGGAAGTGTTCATACTTCATTCACGATTACTTTATGTCCGATTATCTATTTATTGATAAGATATCGTTAATTGCAATATTAATCTTGTTTTTAGTAAAATTGATACAAATTTACATTGTTAACGCAAACTTGAAAAAAAGATCGATTTTTTAAGAATCGATTTTGTAGGCCTCGATTTTTTCGTGAATCGATTCATTAGACTACGATTCGAATCGATTTAAAAATCGATCTTTTTCGTAAAGAATCGCCATCCCTAGACATGACTATTGATAATAAAAGTAACAATAATGGAGAATGGAAGGTACCAATGCCAAGACACGCCACATTCGGCTTTATAAACATAATGGTTAGAATAATAACTAATGGGGCGTTCCCACGGAGCGTTAATCACGACAGTCAACTACGCTAGTCAACTGTCGTTCGTGACACTCACGAAAGTGTGAATTGATGAAACGTTCACATGGTTGGGGGATTTCGTGCCGTTCACGCTTCGTGTTTCGACTTAGTCATTATCGAAACATCCATATTCCTCCGGTACTATTCGCTATTAGACGGTATTCCTCCAAACTTGGATCATATAACACCTTTTCCATAGAATATAACGCCAAAAAACGCGTAGTTTCACTGTCGTTAAACTTAATTCCACGTTGTTGTGACGACATCTTGGCTTCACGAACGGTATATCACGACTGAAAATCAAACACGTTTGATCTATCCACGCTTGAGTCGTGCGCCGTTCCTCACGAAAGCAAATTTAACGCCTATGCGTTCACACAGAAGTGTATTTCACGAAAGCGTGGTTGACTATCGTGATTAACGCCTCGTGGGAACGCCCCTTTAGGCATAATTGGATTGCCTCGGAAAAAAGGTCAAAGTATTTTAATTACGCCATATTAATAAGCTTTTAATATGAAGTTTTGACGTGACAACGTCTTATAATTCTATGGAACCGGCTGCACGCACGAAAAGACATGACTCATGTGGCGTTACCTCTGAGGCGTTCCATTAAGGGCTTGAAGTGCAAGCGAGAGCACTCGTTCCGTGCTCTCGCTTGCACACAAGAATTGACATAATTGTATTTATGGGTACAAATAAATGTAACTTGATCAATTCAATTGTGATTTGCATTTACCTACTATTACTATCTATATCCATACAAAATATCTATTAAACAAATAGACGTTGTCACGTTCAATTATCGTCAGTAAACCGACTTTACAGACAACCTATATTTTTTTGAAGTTCTTGAGGCGCATGAGGGTATTTTTTTATATTATTATTAATAATATTAGCGTCACAAAGATGTGCAGCGTTTTTGTCTAAGAAAAGAGAGAGAGTAATTGAGAGAGAGTGAGAAAGGGCGAACGTAGCATGAAGCAAATAGCCATGAAACGAGAGTAGGGAGCAAGCAAGTGAGAAAGATCGAGAGATTGAGTGAGATGAATCATTCACAGTAAAATGGTGCGAGAAGTGGGAAAGAGCTTTAGTGAGAAAGATTTTGAGAGAGAGTAAGAGAGATCGAGAAAAAATACATGCTATTGGTTGCTGTATTCGTTTAGTAGTTACATATTAGAACTTTAGCTGATGGAAATTCTGTCGAATAACGTCTTGTGCAGTAAAGCCAGATGTTTATTTATTTATATTACCATTAGCACGTATACAGTGTGTAAACAATCTGAATATAGATACTAAAATAAATGGTGGTTATATACTGGTAGGTACATGATCATCTATTAGGGCTTTTACCTTAGTAATAATTAATTTACAAAGAAGTTTCACTTCTAACATGTGTACTTTGTACGCACACACTTTTTTTTTACAAAATAGCAGTTCTGCCACTTTAGTAACTTTCTTTTAACATTAGCTATAGCGTATAGATTGTCTAATCTATATGGTGAATTTTTAATGTTTTGACTTTTGAATCTATCTGATCTGACCAGAGACAACACTGACAATATTTTTTGCGGGTAAATTTATTAAGCGATTGCTCTTTTGTTTTGTTTCATTAATGCAATTCTTTTATTATGCTATGATTATAAAATGAACAATTTACAAAGTGTAATTGATCGTCAGCTAGGCATTTGTAAGTATAATTGTATTATATTAACATTAAGATATATGAAGTATTAAGTATTCGCAATAACCTATAGCTTTGTTTTATTATTTAGATGGTCGGTTTAACTACGATAATATTCTGAAACGGTTCGTGGTTTACGAGGATGAGTCTTATTATGGACTGCAGAGCAATGCTCAGGCTGCCAATTTCGATCAAGACTCACCTATATTTGCTTGTCGCTTCTCAGAAGCTTCAGGTTATGAACACATAGTAGCACTGGCAGATGAAGACGGTCAGGTTACTATTCAGGTAATTTAATTTTTACAAAGTTTTCTACGACATATGGTGTGATAGAATTATGTTAAATAAATGTATCTTAGTATTGTCTTTTATTGACATAACCTTTAGGTTAAAAAGTGTTTTCTTTAAATGTATCTTGTTTATGTTATGCTGTATAGTTTGATAGTTATTTAAATTCAATTATGACAATTTGTTAAATTTGTGTAATTATCTCTGGAAAATGTTATAGAAGGAGAAGGATCTATCGAAATATATTTAATTAATATATAAATGTCATTTATCCATTATGAATATTTATAGTAATTATTATGAATTGTGTTTTAGGATACATCAACAGCATCAAAAGCTAATTCTTTGGAAGGGTTTCAATGTCATGATAATGCTGTTTTTGATTTAGCTTGGATGCCTAAACACATGAATTTTGTCACAGTTTCAGGTAAGGGTTACCATTAACCACATAGATAAAACTACTATAACTATAAACTTTGCTTGAGGATCAAGCCATATGTGACAACTCATTGGTCTAGTGGTTAGTACCCCTGACTGCTAATCCATGGGTCCCGGGTTCGATCCCCGGCTGAGACAAACATCGATGTGATGAGCATTTGGTGTTGTGCTTAGGTCTTGGGTGTTTAAATATGTATTTATATGTCTATCTATCTATAATTTGTATGTATATCCGTTGCCTAGTACCCATAACACAAGCTTCACCAGCTTAGCATGGGACTAGGTCAATTGATGACTTATGAATATATTTTTAGAGTCCTAAAATTACATTTTCTGAAATCATAATTAGTTTGGAATATATTGGCTCCCAGTGAAAGTCTTCCCTAGGAGATTCATGGACATTGAAATATTTATAATGATTTATTATCCTCCTTTGCGATGGCTGCACTTTATAGCTGTTCTGTAAGCTCTTTTGCACCTTTATTATATAATGGAAAGGAATTAAAATATTAAAGGGTAAAATATATAACTCATTTAATTTGTTGTATATTTCTATTAACTTTTTGACACTTTCCATTTTAACAAAATAAAGGCTTAATTGTTTCTACCGGCATCTTATATGTTGTTGCAAGTTTTGTAACAATGTCTTATTACATTTTCCTCAAACAAATTTTTTTTCTAGATAGTTCTGCATCATATTATAAAGTAATTTTTACCTACATGATATAATAGTCTAACTACAATATACAATTTAAACATGAGAAAATTCTAATAAATGATGTGCTTGCAAATCTTATGTTATTTGGAAAATTTCACTCTTTGCCTTGTTATATATATATAATATATATATTATATAATAATATAGTATAACTAGTGAACCCGACAGACGTTGTCCTGCATGATATTTCAAGCAAATAATTTTGAAAACTTTAAAAGTACCGACTGCAGCCCCATCTGGCGGGCTGATTTGTGAATCTAAACCATTCCCAGATCCCCTTGAACACACACAAAAAATTTCATCAAAATCGGTCCAGTCGTTTGAGAGAAGTTCAGTGACATACACACTCACAGAAGAATTATATATATAGTATATAATAAGTGTGATATTTCTTTGTTATAGGTGACCACACGGCTAGCCTGTGGAATGTTGCAGAATCTGCACCTAGACGTGTAGTTTTATTCACTCACCACACGCGTTCTGTAAAAACAGCCGTGTTCCGACCGGAAGAACCAGCCGTGTTCGCGACGGGCGCTCGAGACGGTCGAATCCTTATTTGGGATGTTCGAGCTAACAATCAACCTTCTGTAGTAGTTAAGCCCGATAACTGCTTAGTAAACTGCCACTCTTTAAGTTTTACACCCAAAACCCCCGGATCACACTCTAAGAGAGCTCGCCTCGATCCCCACCGTGCTATATCAGTCACTGGTCTCGTTTTCCAAGATGACCAAACGCTCATCTCATGTGGAGAATGCGATGGAATTATCAAAGTGTGGGACCTACGCAAGAATTACAGTGTACACAGAAGGGAGCCCCTTCCGAAACACGCTATACCGTACTGCGGAATGTCCACTAAAAATGGTTACACGAATCTTATCATCGATAACGCTAGAATGCGTCTTTATGCAAGTTGTATGGATAATTATATTTACTGTTTCAATATATCCACTTATAACACCATACCTGAGCAAAGATACAGGGGACACGAAAACAGTACATTTTACATTAAGACTAGTTTAAGTCCGGACAGTATGTATCTTGTCAGTGGAAGTAGCGACAAAAATGCCTATATTTGGAATGTCAAGTATTCTGACCCGATCGTTAAACTAACTGGGCACTGGGCTGAAGTGACTTGCGCTGCTTGGTGCCAGAAGGGCGACGTAAAAATCGTGACATGCAGTGATGATGCTCGCCATAAAATTTGGAGAATCGGACGCGAGTGCCTCGAAGACGATGTGAAATATGAGGGTAAAGCTGAAATCGTCCCACGCAGAGATATCTCTCACCCGGATCTATGGAAGGCTAGGCATATTGACTTGACACCGAATTCTCTAAAGAGAAGATTAGGCAGTAACAGGTCGAGTTCGCAGAGCCCAAAGCGTATGCGAACAGAAAGTACGGGAAGAAAAACAAAACGATGCCTTACAGACCTCATGAACGCGTCTAAAGGTGACGAGTCTCTAGCTAAGAGACTTAGACCAGATGTTATTCCTGAAGAGGAAGAGCCAAAGTTATTGCCAGCGGGTTCTAAACGCCACTTAAACGATGATAGAGATAGTGGGAAGAAGGTTTATAATTCAGATCCAATCCCAACGGCAAGCGAGTGCTATATTGCGCAAGCTAGTTGTTCTTTTACCACTCCCACCAAGAATTATGAAAAAAAATCCTGCAAACTTCTTTCGCCAAAAAGCCCTAAAGCTATTTCGCCATCTACAATGTCAAACAGAACTCCAGTCAAAGTCACCCCAAGCAAAGTTAGAATTATCTCTTTCTCCACTCCTACAGAAAATTTGCCTAATTACGTTCTGACTGGTGAAGCACCGCATCTAAGCCTAATGTCACCGGTGAAGAAAAAACAGGATACGACAAATTGGTTGACACTGATGGTTCGACAGAAGAAAGGAAAAGTGGAAGACAAAGTTCAAGTTACGTCAGCACCTCTTAGTCCAAAAGACCAAAACACACCAACGAGAAGAAACTCAGCCACAGAAAGACTGCCAAAAACAAACAAACATGGGACACTACTTAAATATTTTAGTGTTTCCAGACGAGAGAACTGATTAGAATAAGTTTATAATCTATTTTATCTATAGACAACTAGTTAGTGTCTCATCTATGAATGGACTTAAGCTATGTCAGAACTGATACAGACATACTCGAGCCCAAAAACGATGTTTTTTGAATGGTTTAATGAATAATACAGTATGAGGCGAATTTTTGTAAACTAGTTCCTTATACGCCTTAAGTTAATTGTTTTTATATTTAGGACGCCAATAAATAAACATAAAAAAATTTCAAGTTTTATTACTCCTATAAACCACCCATGATACTCACATAGAACAATTAGTAAATTTCTGCTCTTCGTATGGTAGGGTTTATAACACCCGGACACACCTCCCAAAAAAATGAAAGTACAGAACAAACAAACTACCCCGGGGTTGATACCACACTCGCTCGCAGTGGAGAATCCCCCTCTGGGCATCCTCCGGGACGCTCAGCACGCAGGCCGCCCTTCGTATTCTGGGGGCGCAACTCTTCGCTCTACGACCAACATAGGTTAATTACTAATCGTTCTCGGGGCAAACATACCAACCAACAAAGGCCGCCCTTCCACACGTGCCGTGGACTTCATAAATGTTTGCCATCATCCACGCTGTGCACTATCAATTATAGACTGCACAGAAAGAACAACGCCCGGCTTCTCACCGAGAGTTAGATATTCTCCCCGGCTGATACTTCCTACCTCTCCTACTTGGGGTACAAATTGTAACATTAATTAGTGCCGCGGGCGGGAGTTTTCGTGTACGTCAGGAGAAGAGAGCATATCTGTTCTCGTCAACTCGGGACGCTTGAAGGGACTGGCCTATCTAACCTTTGGCTGTGCGTAGACTGCGATGACCATCCGCAATTCTACGCGTGCCTGTATAGGTCCCATAGTGGAGAAGACGAAACTGACCGACTCATCGAGCACATCTCAGTTCTCACCTCTGGGCGGGGAGCTCCTTTCGCTTGACCGTATTCAACAAAGCGCGATTCGAATCATGCATCTTCTACCGCATTTACCATGGGAGTGTTCAGAGGAAATGTTCGTACTAATACCTGTAGCTGATTTTCATCATCGGACGTCAAGGAAGAATACATAATACCATCCGAATCACCTCGACGTTCGACGTACCAATCCTTAAAAGACCGGCAACGCACTTGCGAGCTTTCTGGCACTGTCAGTGTCCATAGGCAGCGGTAGCACTTAACATCAGATGAGCTTCCTACCCATTTCCCTCTATTTACATAAAAAAACGTTTTCCCAACCCATCGACATTTAGAATACGCAAACCCAGTATGGAATCCTTATTATTCCATCTATGAAAAAAGAGTCGAGATTGACCAAAGGCCAGGTCTCTTCGCTCATGCAATACATTTGATTTCCCTGTAACGCGTAATAACATCGGGTTTCGTGCCTCTATACTTAAAATGTGTAATTTCTATAAAGGTGCGTATCCATTTGAGGCAGACTCGGGGCGAGGCAGCCGCTCGATCCGAGGCCGCACAAGTGGAGACGCTGCCTCAACTTGAGGCACGCCCCGCCATGAGGCAAATTCGATGCCGCGAGCCGAGCCATATTTTGTCGGTTTTTTTGGCGCGCTCAAAGAAGCCTCAGTCCGAGCCGTGCACTTGGTGGAGACGGGCGTGTCGCCTCAGGTCGCAATGGACAACGAAACTGCAGTTAAATTAATAAAATTATACGAGTTCCATCGTGTTCTTTGGGATCCGTTAAATAATAACTATTACAACAAAAATGCTAAGCTAAGATGCGTGGAACGATATTAGTTCAAAGTTGGGGATTCCAGTGGACGCTGTAAAAAAGAAGATTACTAGTCTCACAGGCTCATACCGACGAGAAAAATCAAGACACAAAAATAGTCGTACTTTACCTTACACTAGTTTCGGATCTAGGCGAGGCGACATGCCTCACCTTGATCCGCAACGTGCCTCGAGCCTATGCCTCGGAGTGAGCAGCCTCGGTTTGCTTCAAGTCGAGGCTGCTCGGCCTGAGGCTGCTCTAATGGATACGCACCTTAACACTCACCTTTTCAGTTGATATGTTTTCGTGCCACTCACTGCTTTCAAGCTCCTTTAAATATCGTTTTTGGAATTGTTTTGTATTTGTGTACCTACTATAAAGTGCTGTTTAAATTCTCGTGTCTATTATTGTTCTTTTCAGTTGTTACCCATACTTTTATTAATAAAAACTTATGTGTGAATTTAAGGACACTTAGGGTCTGTTTCACAATGTATGGATAAAGTACCAAATAGCTATGCCACACATAAATTATTTGGCAGATAAATTGTGCAATTTGACATTCATCGGACTCATAACTTATGATGGACTTTATGTGACGAATAGCGTTATCTGACAGTCGTGAAACGCAACAATAGTGTTTATTCTACCAATAAGTAATAAATAGCTAATTTGGAACTTATGTAGAACTTATCCGTACATTGTGAAACCAACCCTTATATTTTGTCTACATATCTTGTATTTGTGATATGTCTGTTGTATCCTTATGTATCCAAATTTCTATCATAATCATACCTCCGACTTAGATTCTACTCTTAATTATACATGCGTATTCAACATGGTTCGAGTTTAAGGTTTATATATTTTTTTAAATTCTTAATAAATGTCTTAATGTAAGAGCTCGTTCCCACTATGTAGTCGGCCGACTATTGTGAACAGAGGCGCCGATACACGATAAGGAATCGTCCCGACAGACGACATAGTGGGAACGAGCTCTAACTGTACATTTATATTCTTGAAATCTGTATTCAATAAATGTCGCTTTCAAATCAAAACTACTCTCGCTAGCGCCGCTACGCTAGGGGGCGCTAAAACATGTTTCTGTTTAACTTTTAATTTGTACTAATAATTCGCTAATCGTTCTATTACCTTAAGGCCTAAGGGGTACTGTCTGAAATAAAACAAGGGTGAAGATGTGCCATTGCTCACTCTTTATTACGCTTGTTAATTCAATATATAAAAACAAAATATAAATTATCTTGTAAAATATCACCAGTGATTGTTGAACGCTGCGCCGCTTTAAGCCCCTGCTTGAATACTTGCATAAAAATAATCGAGCGATGCTCAGGGACAGGGGCTCGAGCGGCGCAAGCGCAGGCGTCAGTGTGACGTCGGTCGTAGCAAGAAATCATAACACAATATTAAGAAAATTAACAAATGAGCCGCCTCCGCCATACAATTTGTTATACCTACTACATCTAAGACTGCACTTACCCTACACTTAACACTATGTACATACAATCTTTATCCAAGCGATTTAAAAAAAAGTCTTAGTACTTTTATCGTATTAATTTGAAAATTTGTTAAATGTCTTTATCATTAAATTCACTGAATTCACTCGCACCACATTTTTTTTCTTATTTTATAACGTTTTAGTTTTGGTTTAGGTATAACACAACAAAGAGTAACAGATATTTTAGCCCTGCTAAATAAACTAACATAAGTTACAACTAGGTACAACCGATAATCTTGATACTTGTACGAACCACGCGCGCCACTCCGTCCACACCCCCATTCCCCATCCGACCCGAGCACTCGCGTCGCGTTTCCGTTTCCCAAAACTTACAAAACCCTTTTAAAAAGCGGGAATCGAAACGACTGTAAAAAATACTATGTATAAAGGACGCCATATTGCACAAAAGGCGCGGCGGGTTCGTATCAATTGACAAAACTGTTAAAACATTTCGTATTCTATAAAGAAATCACGTTGCATGGCTCGAGATTTTGTGTTAAATGAAAGGAGAGAAATACAAGAGGTGAGGTTTTAACACAAACAGCCAGCGTATCAGTCGCAATTCGAGATCAAATAGCGAGGCAATTGACGCCTCGCGTGACCGCGTCCATGCTTGGGGCCGAGCGCACCTCGCGTTGGGGCTCTTTGCGCCCCGCCCGGGGCTCACCGCTCCCCGCTTGGACCACCGATTATAACATACCATCCGTCAAGTCTAATTTAAATTACTCGTTATGTAACTAACAATGGCTTCGTACAAAATCCACCGCTTACTGGTATCACTGAAACTGTCACAGTTTCCGTCATAATTGGAAGTTTGACGAGCGATACACGCATCCCGTTATACTATAACAGTTTAAACACAGTATTCAAAATGAGTAAATACTTCCAAAAACTACGTAGTGTCGGCGGGTCGACCCGGCGCGCGACTAACATCTATCAGTAAGTTTGTACTTTGATCATTATTAGTGTAGAGGAACTAACACTGGAGCGATCTCGATTCGATACAATGATATGAAAGTCGAATAGTCAGCAGTCGTCCGGCGCACGCGACGGTCGCATTGTTTCGTGCGAACGTCGCTTACTAACACTGTGTATACGACATATAGTTTATTGCGCTAACGGATAAGTATAGACTAAATAGAGGCGGGCGATGTTTCGCACGAAACGGGCGGAATCCTGTGTCCGGCCGCCGGCGCGACGCGTCACGGCGGGCCCAGTGGGGGGTTGGTACGATCCTTGGGAAACTGTACTGATTGCGAGCGACTCGCAATTTCTGAAAATAAAAATAAGAGGTGTGTCAAAATTGTAAAAGTTCTAGGAAATTACAAGATACTATGTAGGGCTAGTATTGTTTTTTTTATACACGGGCAGGAGGATCACCTGATGTTAAGTGATACCCCGCCGCCCATGGACACTCTCCATGCCAAGTGTGTTTTGCCGGCCTTTTAAGAATTGGTACGCTCTTTTCTTGAAGGACCCTAAGTCGAATTGGTTCGGAAATACTTCAGTGGGCAGCTGGTTCCATAAAGTGGTGGTGCGTGGCAAAACTGCCTTGAAAAACGCTCTGTTGTGGAACGGAGGACGTCGAGGTGATACGGGTGGAATTTCGTATTCTGCCTTGCCGTCCGATGATGAAACTCAGCTGCAGGTATTAATCCAAACAACTCCTCGGAACTCTCTCCATTGTAAATGCGGTAGAAGATGCAGAGTGAACCCACATCTCTACGCAACGCCAAAGGATCAAGCTGCTCGGAGAGGGATTGGTCCGAACCGGTCTTCGTTGAATACGGTCAAGTGGAAGGAGCTGGTACTGGGGAGATCCCGCCCAGAGGTGAGAACAGTACTCCATGTGGGGCCGAATTTGCGCTTTATACAGTAAATTACAGATATAAAATGTAAATCTGTTTAGCAAACTGGATCAGTGAAAATACAGAAAAATATATATCCCACCGGGGGGAAGGGGATTTGCGGGGTTACGCTCAAAATGCGGGTCATAATTATGTTTACCAGCAGTGTGCTCGAGTCTGGGGACACGCGCGGCTCACCAACAGAAGACAGAGAGTTCTCCGCCGTGCGCGCCACCAACCGCGCGCCATGATCGCACGCCACCACCGCCCACTTTTAACTGAAAAACAAATTTATATTTGTTAATGTATATAGTAATGTATTATAAGTTAATAAATAAAACAAAGAGTATAAACAGTGTAATAAGGATACTTAATATGAACGCAATTTTGTTCAGCACTTTATATAAAAGGGTTCGTGGTTAATCACAGGCTAAAAATAGAAATGTATTAAAGTTTAGCCACGACATTTGACACTTACGATAAATTATGGTTTTATTTTACGAGCGACCAACAACATGCCAACCCCAGCTTACAATCTTGCATATAAACATATGTTTAAAATTGCCTATTCACGCGTTGTGGCACTAATAATGTATACCTGTCAAAATTATTCACCTACACGTCTTTCCAGAGATGTCACCCATATCTCAAAAACTACTGAACCGATTTTATGAATGTAGACTAATCCTTAAGTTGGATGATTAAATTCATAAGGTCCTCAACCTCCGGTTTGCAAGAAATTTGTGGACAAAGATACATCTATGAAATATAGATGACGTACTTGGAAGTCCGTATGCTATATTATATGAGCTTGGAAGTACGTACATAGATCATCGTACTCAAATAATCAGTTCCCAATACATATATACAGGTCTAACTGATAACATCCTTAATTTTAAAGTCGGATAAAAATCACCTGAATTTCAGTCGCGAAAACAGCACTTGCCGTAACATTTTCCATATAATTTAAAAAGTTTCCGTGTTTTTATTCCTCCGGTAACCAAACTATATAAAAACGAAATCTCTTTATAAGCTGTTATAGTTTTTGTTACCATTCCCAAACGATAAATATTAATTAACGTTTTAATAGACCTTAGAACTCCCCTATGACTGTATAGAAATATAGTTATCTGATTTTCAATTAAAAAGGGTGAGTTGACAATCGATATCAATAATGCATCTTATGTTCGTAGTACAGTGAGGTGTAGAGTGCGCGCGCATCACGGCCATTGAGTGGCGGGAGTCCTCATTGAGGACACCGGGCATAGGATAGCAGGACCCCATGTATGTGTACGCGAAATCGATTTTACTATGACAAAGGATTTACTATCAAAATGTCGCCGGCTAATTTCGTCTACTCTAGTTAGAAGTCGACTATTTCGATATTTAATTGTCATCTATATCTGTTAGTTATCTTGAGTTAATCATGGTTTGCGGATTTGTATGTATAAAATGAAAATAAATAAATCAGTGGCGCTACAACCTTTTTAGGTCTGGGCTTGTATCTGTTTCATGATAATTTGTTAATCTAATAGATGTGTGCCTGCATGTGCTTGACGCACACCGTCGACTTTTTGGGTCTAAGGTAAGCCGGTTTCCTCACGATGTTTTCCTTCACCGTTTGAGTGAATGTTAAATGAACATTCAAAGAAAGTCCATTGGTGCACAGCCAGGGATCGAACCTACGACCTCAGGGATGAGAGTCGCACGCTGAAGCCACTAGGCCAACACTGCTCCATGCTGGATTTGTATGTATACCTTCATAATTAAAAAAGGTTATTAGCCTGTTTTTAGCCTCCATTATATTTACTGCATATATTTGTGTGGTGTAAGCGCGACGACGTACGAATTTTGGAATTCAATTACAATGTGGACTTTTAGGTATCAGATTTTATTACGATGGAATAATATCAATACAAATAATACAGCCAACTTTTTAAACAGTTAATGATTATATATTGACACCTTATTCTTTTGCATTATAATAGGTTTCCATTGTGAACTTAAGGTGTATTGCTCGTAAAGTAGAACCCGCATGTAAGGTCACTGACCCCGAGATAAGCGTTACTTTTTAATTTTGTGTTTTCAGAACTGGAAAAGTCTCTTGAATGTTACAAAAACTTGTTAATTTCAGACCAAAATACTGCTGACTATTGTTACGTTTGAAGATGGCGCGGGCGTATCGATATGTAAACCGATTTAATAAAAAGAGACTTAAATTACAATATAGCATATTAACAACACAATTAAAATGTTTTAGCAGAAACCGATACTCTTTGATCTTATCTTCTTCTAGTGTGTCATGGTGTCACTAGCATACCTGGATATTTAAAATATTGTTTTGGAAATAATAGCCTATGTGTATTATGTGTGCAACTATGTTGAGTTTTGTTACAAACTTTTAATTATCATGTTCATTCTCATATCTGTAAAAATATAATACATATGTTTTCGTAATGGTATATACCTATACGAATATAATCATACTGAGGTTATTTATGTATTTTATAAAGAATGTAAAGAAGTATAGATTATGTATTAATGGGCATTTTAATTAGTGTTCATTCATTGATGCTTTTATGCAGGGAATATTAATTGAAATGCTTCATGCTTAGAATCCCATAATGCGAATATTATTTCATTCAATATATTGAATAGACAGAGGTATTATTTCAAATCCATAGCAAGACTTGTAAAAATAAATATAATTTATTTTATGATTTAATTTTTATTACTTACTTACACACTTTCTTTACATAAAATAGTCGAACAAATAACAAGCCTGAAAACGTCATCTCACAACCCCCGTGGCATTATAAATACATACGGCGTTTAGCCTGGAAAACCTGGGTTCGATTCTCAGCGAGCAGTAAAGAAAAATTCAAAGATAAATGTTAAATAGTGTCTGCCGTACGCCCCGTTGAGATGTTTTGGAATTGCATACATCGTCCAGTCACAGTCTATTTATTAAATTAAGTGAACTAAATAAAATAATGACGCAACTAAGAATAACAAGTCCGCATAATTGCACGCAAGAGTAATTAAAAATTAACATATAAAAATGTCGGATTGAGTGCGGGGATAGCATGTGGCATGTACGCCATGCAGTGTGGGAAAGTACGCATATGCGGACACATTGTGTGTCACCTCGGTTAATACATATCAGACATTCTCTTAGGAATAAACTATACATTTTAAAGAAAATATGCTTTTATACTTATAAATGTTGAAGCAATGGCGCTGGTATCAGCTGCCGTTTTCATTATAATTTAATAACATCAAAGTCCATATTCATTATTATTTTCGACCATTAAATAGTCGTTAATTTATAGATCTAGCAACATTACTACAGACTATCAAAAAGTCGGTTAATCTGTAGATTTATTAATATTGGCAAATCAATTATAACTGTGTTTAACAAATTTGACTTTGATGTTATTAAATAATGATGGCAGCTGATACCAGCGCCATTGCTCCGACATATATTTTAAGGGAAGTTAAAACCGGGAATTGAGTTAATGGAGCGTGGCATATGTAGCCAAGAAATCTCAAACGAGGCTCGACTGGCCGTACTTAGATGAGAGCTTATCTCGACGTATATACGGGAGTGAATGTTGAGTGTGGCAGAAAAAGAAACTAGAAAAAATTCCGTGGAAATGGTAACATTGCGTGATAGGATAAGTAATACGTGAGCAGTGTGGTATAAAAGAGGACGTTATGAAAAGGATACGAAAGGTAATGCTTATGTGGTTTAGCCTTGTAGTACAGATGAATGAGAAGAGGTTATCAAGTAGGATAAGGCAACCGTGCATAGTTCCTTCTCTTCTCTAGTACCTAGTAGTAGAAGGGATAATTAATAGTACCCATAACCAACTAGCATGCAATGAAACATTCACGTCATGAAAGTAGATCAAGCTAGAGAGTCAGAACCGTAGCAAGTGGAGATCCGTGATTTCTACCTACCCCTTCGGGAAGGCGTTATATAAACAAATAAATATTTTAAGGTAAATTAAGAATTTACCGTTGCTTTGGTTTAAAAACCATTGGCGCTACGACCACCAGGTAGGTAAAAGCCTATGCCTGGTAGAATGCGTGAGCGATCCCGGAGCGCGTCTAACGCGGCCTTGTAGAAACTACCCGAGGTGGTTTTAGTGGGTATTGTCCAGCCTCTGTGTAGCAGAGATTCTGGTGTGGGTTGAGCCTCGCATACCCCTGCTACTTTAGGGTAAATAAAAAAAAGAAAATCCTATATAAATCTAAAAAACTTCTCTTCTTTAAAAACCGTCTAGAACTGTTACAGGCCCCTCAAGAATTAAACAATCTCGTAATATATTGTATTCTATATTTACATGATACATTGTAATAACGATACGTTTTTGTTTTAACGGACTAATTTTGTTTTTATAAATAACGGGGCTTGTTTTATCAAGAACATACATAAATGATAGTCTTACAATTAAAATGTCTATAGCATATTAGTAAGCACCAGCAAAAAAGTTTTTATGCACGTCTTGTATCCTGGGCTCACGTGTTTTTATCATTGCATCCCTAGATGGCGTTGCACGTGCTTGGGGTAAACTGTGTGAACAAATATGATTCGCACCAGTATTTAAAGATATGTATGTCTACTGATATATTACTATGGAGAATTTCATCGTTTCACAAAAATAATATTTAGAAGGTGACCAAAAGTCATAGATAAAAGTATTTTGCGATGGGCGTTATCCGCTAATATCAATCAAAATATTATGGAATGCCTCAGTGAGGAACACGTTACACTGAAGGAAATTAAGAATAAATGGTAAATACCGTACCTGTTGCATTTTATCAAAGTCAAGCGCGGGCCTGTGTCTACGCGGCGGTGGCGGCAGCGGAGCTCGGCGACGGCGGGGAGAGCGTGGCGCACACGCACACGGTTCACGCCGCGGTTTCAGCGCCTCTAGCGGCGGCGACGTGCGAAATCGAACAGGCGTCTCCACCTGAAACACAACGAAATACAGTCACACAACTGCAGCTGAAGTGGTATGCCATGGTTCCTAGCTTCTAACGTTATGTAGGCAATTTTTATAATATTCTGGCTGATGTGAAAAAGCAACAGTGTACATTTTGTGTAGTTAACCGAAATTTACTGTAGTGTAATGTCATAAACTAAAAATCCAAATTTTAAGAATGAATGAATGTAATTGATTTGATTTTTCTCATCATTTTGTGTTTATTGGAATGTAGAATGTCGCTCGCTAAACAGAGACAAACAGTGGTAGAAATCGCAAATGTGGATCGGCGGCTTGTTATGAAACGTAAACCTATTTATATCTGATACTACCTATAAATACCTGATTATTGTAAGGCCCCGGTAGACCCCGAAGCAGGTGTCGCGGTAGTGTTAGTGTGGACAATGAGCAGTGGAGGTTAGATGGCGAACCTTAGTGTCGTCGTCGTCGTCAGACGGCGCCCGCGGCGGCGTGTCATCGTCATAAGGGTGAGCTGGCCAGCGGCGTTTCTCTGGTGCTGCACGTGCCGGCGAAGAGGCACCACGCCGCCGCGTCTCAGCACGCGTCGCCCCACCCGCCACGCCGCTGTCACCGCTCGGCCCGCCGTTGATCACCTGTCCAAAGCCCATTGCTCCGATATGAGTGCATGCTACGACGGGGTTCGGGAGGCGAGTCGTAATTCAACTTGAATTCCGCAAAAAATATATGAATTGTGAATGCACGCGTATTCTCGAGTCGAGAGCGGAAGCCGCCGTAACGGGCCCGGCAGCGTTACAAAAAAATAGTCACTCGACTCGTAATGTCTTGAATCAAAACGAGTCGTTTCGCTCCGGGCGGCGTAGAGGGGAGCGGGACGACGGAAAGAAAAGAAAAGCGGTAGTTAGGAGCGGGCGGGCTGCGACGTCTTCACTGAATATTTCAGCATGTAATTGCAGAACTCGCAATTCTCGTCCATCAAAGCGTCGCGTCATTACACGGCTGAATTAATGGCCGGAGTCACCGCCCGCCACCCGCCCCGCGCACCCTTACCGGAGAAAAAAACATCTGGAAATAGCTTGCGAAAACGCTGCGGCTGCCCGCTCATTTATTATGGATACGAGTCTACGAAAAAAACGGAGTACACTCAGTGAGGGACCGGAATCTAATGGCATAAATTACTAACGACTATTGAATATCGACTAACCTAATCTACTAATAAACCTCTGCTTCATTTCGTGAGTATGTAAAATGTTTACGGCTTAATTTAAAATGATATAAATAAATTGCGTGTTTCAGCTCTTTTCATCTATTCATTTCCGTAGCTATACAATAGCGCAAAAGTAAAATAAGACGAGAAACTTAAACTTAAGTAATTTACAGCAAAGTTTCGTTGTGGAGTTGCGGAGGGCGCGACGGCTGTCGGGTCTCGGCCAAATTTTACGGTTCACTGGAACACAAAGAGATCATCCGACTACACTAAACCCGCTGCAAATTTTAGCTACCTAAAAATTACTCGCGTCTATCTCTTGCCGGCTCAAATTGGAAGAGGTTTCTAGAACGCCGACATGCCGACTTAAAAAAGCTGCCCTAATCAGTCGGAACATTCTTCTAATGTTTAATTTTACTTAGCCCGGTAAACATAAGCCGATTATGATTATATATCAAAACATTAGGCAGCCTGATAAGAAATCCTTTCGATAGGCAGTTTCTGATAAGGGATAAGCATAGATAAGGCACAGGAGCTCAACGGTCCACAATAGACAGCCGCCCTATAAGAGCACATTGTAGAGTCGTCAGCCAGAGTATTATCTCACACGATCCATTTCATAAGACCCCTATTCACCATTGTCCGTTTATTCCTTACAATTAAAGCACAGACAAAAGAATTTCTAATTTTCCAACCGAGCGGAAGATAAACAAATGTTATGTAAGCAGCAGACGAAAAAAGGAAAACTTAACAAAACGTAGGTAGACTGTTTGTTCTCTTTTCAGCAGCACGAGGAAAATAGCTCAAACTGAAGATGAGTAGGTATTTACGTAGTCATGAAAAGTGGCGTTAAACATAATCGTACCTGCATTCTGAGTACGAATACAATGAAACCATTCAATGCGGACATATCATGTATTACGGGATTATGTTGATGCTACTTAGCGCTGTAATAGCCAATCTAACCATAGATACAATCTTCATGTAGTCTGCAATTGTGAAATACTTTTGTAAATGTTTCAAAGTTAAGCTATAGATCGTCGCAATTATGTTTCAGTTCGCCGGCACCTCTTGAAGGGACAACAATGAGGCAGTGAGGGTATGTGGCAGGGGCAGGAAGGGCGCTCCCCGGATCCACGTCACACTACAAGCTCCCTCGTAATCATACCCTGCACCTCCGCCACTTTGATATCGCAAATGACTACCTTCCAGCCTTACGCGTCAAAGTTACAACTCCGACATCAAGTAATACGTGTATAAGTATAAGTATTGTGCCGTGTTCTAATGTAATTCTACGTGTAATTCACTTTAATGATCCCGCTATTATCCAGTAACTGCACTTTGTAAATGAAAAACAAAAGCATTGCAAAAATAAAAGCTTAATAGAATAATTAGTTACTACGCAACAAAATTCTTCAAGTATTTGATTTTAACAATCCAAAGTTAATTGATCGGGTATATGCCTCAACGAATAGTAAAAAATCAATAAGATTTCAAACGCGGATGGCAGATGGATCTAAAACAATAGACTAATAAACTATTTTGATTTGGCTGCGGGAGAGGAATGCCGGGGAGTATCTATAAAAGCAGGTGGCGCGGCGTGAGAACTCTGCATGTCTTTCTTTTGTTTAACTAATTTTTGCCAGACTGAGGCCGGGAGGGCGTTCACCTTGATATTTTTATTTTACTTAATACTATCTCTATTCGGAATTCATTTTTCTCTTCGAATATTATTAATCCAATTTCCTATCCCGAATTCTTCTGAAACAAAATTGCTCGGTGTTTTTTAACCTATCTTTGCTTTAATTGGATTAAATATAATTTTTAGACCTTGCCTTTATTATTTGTACCAATTAAAAACGGATCCAAGATTATCCATCAAATATAACTGATAATTGTTTTCTTTTATAAAATCCGTTGTTACATTAACTGTTCTAAGATGTTTTGTAATTTACTAGATGCATAGCTTGCAAACAATGGGTCTTTAAAAAACAATTCGTATACCGAGATGCGAGATTCGGAATGGCAATGTTAACGTAAAATTGTAATCACCGTTAGATTGTAATCTATCTCGCGAGATTATAAACTGTCGAAAGATTGTGAACCTCAGCTTACTGCTTACAATTTAACGTATTATTATTCGGTAGTTATATGAAATTGTTGGAAAGTAAAATTAATCTGTAATTGACCAAAGAAGTTTGATTGAGGTTCACAATCTTTCGACAGTTTACAATCTCGCGAGATAGATTACAATCTAACGGTGTTTACAATTTTACGGTGACAGCAACACTAATGTTAATATCGGTCGACTTCGGCAAATGCGAATACATTTCTCCTTTTGGTGAATGGAGGGTATTCGGAAACGGTACTTTCGATTGTCATAATAGTTCCCTTGACGTGGGGAGGTTACGATTGCTGTGACAGCATCCTGGGTGGAAAGGGGGTTTAATTTAGTTGCGGTGTGTCGTACAGAATTAATGTGGCATGTGAGGAGGCGGTCGCTTGGCGTATAACTAACTTAGCGCAGCTGCGAATTAGATACACGGTCTCGGAGGGAACTTCGTTATCGAATTGTATTCCTATTTTTCATATGGAAATTGATAGCTTTGTACCGTCAAGAGTTTATCACTTATCAGCCAACCTACTTTTGTAAACTATTCAAAGATTGAACTGAACTATGAGATAAAATCTACAAAGCAGTAACCTTTGTGATTCAAAGTAAAATGCTTAAGAATGAAGATGTAATGTTAGATTGCGTTAGGTGGCTGCGGGACGCAGAGCCAATATGTTGAAAGCTCTTGTTAAAGCTTAGCGAACATCAAAGACACGAGAGCTGTTCGTTGTTCAGACGCGCAGACGCCTAGACATAAGGTCTAGGAACCAATATAACTTAGTTAAAATTCACTTAACTTTCTCAATATTATATTAAACAAACTTCTGTGCACCAAAATAAAACCAAGTTTAATGCTTTCGACTGGAGTAAAAAAATATCCATTCATTGGTACGGCACAAACATTTAAAATTGTCATTAGTTACTACTAAATATTGAAAACGTCAGATTAGGTGCGCGTTAGATCGAAATACATTAGTAGTACATTGGTATTAATTGACGGCAGACATTTGAAACTGTCATTACTACTAAATATTGAAAACGTCAGATTAGGTGCGCGTTAGATCCAAATACATTAGTAGTACATTGGTATTAATTGACGGCAGACATTTGAAACTGTCATTACTACTAAATATTGAAAACGTCAGATTAGGTGCGCGTTAGATCGAAATACATTAGTAGTACATTGGTATTCATTGACGGCAGACATTTGAAACTGTCATTACTACTAAATATTGAAAACGTCAGATTAGGTGCGCGTTAGATCCAAATACATTAGTAGTACATTGGTATTAATTGACGGCAGACATTTGAAACTGTCATTACTACTAAATATTGAAAACGTCAGATTAGGTGCGCGTTAGATCGAAATACATTAGTAGTACATTGGTATTCATTGACGGCAGACATTAGAAACTGTCACTAGTACTAAATATTGAAAACGTCAGAATAGGTGCGCATGATCGCAATAAATGTTAGATCAAGATTTAATCAAGGTCACAAATCAATGTGAAGGTTACTCCAATCTTAATAACTGCACCTATTATATTTTACGGTCGCCTCATTCGTTTATATTACACGCAAAGAATTATTTGATTTATATAGTACAGACGCGGTTAGTTGAAGATGAATAGTGAGAAAAAAACATTCCGGGTATTTCCAGACCAACTTGATAAATATTTTGTCAGTTTTTTACATTAAAGTATAGGCTTAAATCACTGACCACTACTTCCAGTTGCCTTGCCCATTTCCCTTTAACTTTACGATTATGTTTAGTATTCGTATGCGTCAATGAAATATCAGGTAAGTCGTAAGTTTAACGATAGATATTGACTGGCTATTCGTTTCTAGATATTGTTCATGTTAGAGGTACAGAAAGGCGCGGTTCATTATGGAATTAGGGATTATTTCCGAATACCCCATTATGCAATGAGTAGCATAATAGTTGCTAGACACAGTTGTAATATCAGTATGAGACACTACACTATACTTGAAAAATATTGGACGAAATCATTTGGTCGGAAAAAACCTTAAATTAGTTTTAAAAAATCTTTCTCTAGCGTAAACTAACAAAAGCTTGCCAAAAAAAAACTGTAGAGGTGTCAAGGGACACCCGGATGGAACGAAATTCCTTTCGATTAATTTATATGTTAATTGGTATCATAACAGTATGATAGATTTTCTCGACACCAATCTTACGACGAAAAAAAAGCCAACATCACGAGGTGTTCCCAGGCGGTCACCCATCCAAGTACTGACCTCGCCCGACGTTGCTTAACTTCGGTGATCGGACGAGAACAGGTGTATTACAATAGCAAATAGCAAAAAAGTGTCGTGACAACTTTTCGTAAGAATTTTTTCCGTCTAGCCCCCTTTCACAACGCGCGATAAGGAACTTCGTTCCAATAAACCTAAGCATTATATATACCTCTAATTCTTCTTCTGAGGAGTGATGGTCATATAGCTGGTCCGGTTCGGGAGCAGCGAGTGGCCGAGGTGGAACAGGAGCGCACGCGCACGCCTCTCCGCCCATGCCTATAACAAAACGTTTTTGGTTTTATGTCAAAGAAACAAAATACATGTGTATGTCACCGTAAAATTGTAAACACGGTTAGATTGTAATATATCTTGCGAGATTGTAAACTGTCGAAAGATTGTGAACCTCAACGAACTGCTTACTATTTAAGGTATTATTATTCGGTATTTATATGAAATTGTTGGGAAGTAAAATTAATCTGTAATTGACCAAAGAAGTTTGAATGATAACTAAGTTAGTGTAGTACAATCTACCGAATAATAATACGTTAAATTGTAAGCAGTACGCTGAGGTTCACAATCTTTCGACAGTTTATAATCTCGCGAGATAGATTACAATCTAACGGTGTTTACAATTTTACGTTAACATGTACACAAAACGCGTGTATACGGAGATTAATAAACGGACATTATATTCTTGATACAATAAGCATTATACAGAATTGCGCGAAGTTAGATAAATTTCTGCTTTGGTAAAAAAAATGTTGTTTATCTTCTAGAATAGGCTAATCAGCTGTAAATTGGAAAGAAATAATCATTGTCCTGGGTTCGTTAAACGCAAGATTATACATAGCTCTTAACTACTAAGTATTGTAAGCTAAATAGATCCTTGAAATTTACGAAAGTCACAATTATCTAGTATGTAATAATTATACATATATTTACGAGTATGTTACTTAAAGCATAATAGAATCAGATAGCAATATATGGCTCCTTTGTATTCAGACTGGCTACACTATTGTCTCATCGGAGCCATTAAGGCGACCTGCGGCCACTTCTAAAAATGTCAATACATTGCATAAGTCGCCACACTACCACAAATATTACACTCCATAGTTCTGTCAGAGATTTAGTATGAAAATGCATCCAAACTATGCAAGTTTGTAACACTATTGTTCACAAATCAAAGATTATTTAAAGTAAAATGTTTATAAAGAGCAACAGAATAAAAATATTTGATTTAAATATGTATGTAGTTATATTTTAGTATAGATATAGAAGATATTCGTAGTAGAAAATTAAATATATACCGTGATAGTATAATTCTATTAAATACTCGTATATCTTTGATTTCATATATATACAATTTGTTTTATCTACATATTTGTATTACAAAAGAAAATCTTAGAAAAATAGACTGTCGAAAATAATGCGAGTTTTCAGTTTTCATTTAGTAATAGACAAAGTAAATCAACAAATCATTGTTAAATTCAAGAATCTTTTTTATAATACACCAATATCCCAGAGCTCTCCTCTTAGGATATCAAAAATAAAAAGAAGCAAAGCTTGGAGGCGATGCAAAGATAAGTCATGAAGAAAGCTCTTGTATGCATAAAAAAAGAGTCTTGTGTATAAACGCTTGAAGAATAAACGGGTTGATATTATAGAAAAACTACGATTAAAAAATATTTCCAAATGATTTTAAATGAGCGAAAAATACCTTAGTGAAGATTATTACAAGAAAAAAGTATAAAAGTAAGACTACAAAAAAATCCCCCACCGAGAGACATGCATAAAATTGCATAATTATAAAGTACAAGTTATGCCTGGCAACAAAAGAGCAAAGTACGAAATTAGTCAAACGCTGAGCTAAGCATCGCTACGGGAGGGCGCCGTGTGCAACGGAACATTATTACGGACCTTCTTTCTCTCGCACTTGTAAACCTGAGCGACTTATGTCTACAAACAAAGTTGCTTTCGTAAGCGTATTAACAAATTTTTGAAAAATATCGAAGTTTGTGAACATGTTTCTAACAGTCAAAGACTCATGAAAATAGGTTTGGTACTTTATGAATAACACGAGGTATATTAAATTTAATGAAGCCGGTTAATTTTTCTAAATTACTTTTATTGAATAAAGATAATATACATATTGAACGAGGAAATGTGAATACGTATTCTAACCATAGTTTATTCATTCACTTGGAGGTTCTTGGTTGAACATTTGGGAGGTTAAAGGTTTTTTATCATTAATCAGTTAATTGAGTTATTGAAAAATATAGATACATATTTATTTTTTGTAACGCAGACGGTGTTTTTGTGGTAGCCTAATAGGCCTACAACATATATACAATAGTACTGGATGCTAAATTAAGATTAGGGCTCTTAAAGTAACTTACAGCAAGCTGTCAGTGCAGGTCGACAACTATACAGTGATATATTTATAAATGGAAAGTAAAAATGTAACTTTTGGTAATAAATACCCCAACTAGTTGCGATCGCGCGATCAGATACCGGTCGCTATTCGTAATAACCCCACCGGGTGCAGTGTGCGGGGCGGGGTTGATATGCGCAGGGGATGGGGTGCAAGCCGCCGGGGGGGAGGGGTGGACTTGAACTTGCATACAGCAGACCGCGCGGCGCCAAACCACGCGCCAGACAACGTTGTTATCAAATATCAGGGCAATTTTTGAAATCCACTATCGAGAGTCGATTTCCTTTTCAAATGCACCAATAAATGTTTAAGATCGCGAAGATTCTTTACATTTTAGCGTAATTCTATGTCAAAATTTGTCTATACGTGATCACTTTCGATCAATGCATAAAATAAATAGTCGTGTTTTTTTATGAGACTAGAGGCAAAGAAGTCAGGGTAACTTTAAATAAAGTGATAACTGTCGCCCATGGACATCTGCAATGCCGGGGTCTAGCGGGTGTGTTGTAATGTTTTCAGTGTGTTCCTTTTTCAATTGAAGATTTTTTATTACCTTGCATATACATATATATTTATTATTAGTGTAATGCAATAAATGTTCTCAAATGCTATAACTATATCCTAGATCTGCATAATGTGTCACTTGATATATGAAGTCCCAATGCTACACACTTTGAAAATGTTTGTATGATTATTTATTTAGACATATGTTATGCTTTGCAATTAGGAATATTTTTTTTAATTTGACCATCTTTGTGATAGGCTGGTATAGGTTGGGCACCAGACGATACGACTATGGAGGTCCTGTGGAAAGGTCAGCAGCCTTCCATTGCGGATAGAAAATGTTCAGCATTATAGAGATAACTACATATATACTACTAATGAACAAAAAAATATAACTAAAGCATGGCGGTGTATGAATGTGTGGGCGAGTGGGTGTGTAAGGGTGTTGGAATTAAACATGTGTGAAAGAGTACTTTAATTTGAACTCAGAACTTCCAAGTGAATGAATAAACTATGGTTCAATTAAGTATTCATCATTCAATATCTTTATTCAATAAAAGTAATTTAGAAACATTAAACCGACATTTTTATATTATATACCTCGTATCTAAACAATACGTATATGTACATAAATGTGTCCCATATCTCATAAACCTATTTTCATGAGATTTGTACTGTTCCCTGTTAGAACCTATACTTCGATATCACTTTTAGTTCTCAAACATTTGTTGACAAACATACGAAATGCATATGCGTAGAATCCTAAAATATATCATAACACTAAAACATTAAGTCCAACAATATCTCATACAAAACTTTTTATTGGAACTAACTTTAAAAAACTTAACAACTTATGCCTTACGATTTTTGGCAGACAGTAAATCAATTAACTTAAACCATAATTCATAAGGCGTGATGACAACTCTCTTGGCACAGAACTATTTTGAAACTACTGACTCATAAGCTAAGAGCTCTAAGAGAATCCATACAGCGTGTAATAAAGATAAGTAATTGACTCAAATAATGAAATTAAATGGGAAAAACAAATCTAATAACAAGCTCGAGTGTGTTCCAAATTTAAATAATTTTTGATAGTTCTGGGTTATGGCAAATTCCTTTAAGATTCACCAAATTCGGTTTACGCGCCTTTGGGTATTCTCTTATAACGATGAACGTATCATTGAACGCGGAAGTGTTTAAAATAAGAGAGTAGGGGAGACCGGGTACAAAAGTAACACTTTGTACTTCAGAGTTGATTTGTGGCTAGGTTTTAATATTATCATTAAATTAATATAACCATATATAAATTCAGTTTATGTTCTTTACACTAGCAGCTCGATTTATTTTACTATGGTGTGTTTTATATGAATAACAGAGAGTTAAAAAAAAAACGTCTGTTGTTACTTTCGACCACGTAGGCAGGTCGAAAGTAACACGTTGTGGGTCGAAAGTAACAAGAAGAAGAGGTTGGTAATTAATACAATATTATATGTAATACTTGTTTATTATCAACAAGTATTTATGTAAAAAGTAAAAGTTCTGCATTCTGCATCCATCCACTAGCATTGCCAGCTCCGGCACAACCAACAGGACCCTCAAGTATCATGTGGTCTTGGAATTGTTTCAATGGGAATACGAAAAAAGGAGGTATGTGTCCTCCTTGAGCATTAATCACAACAGCAACAGTTACTAATCTTCCACGTTCTGCTGAGGTTACTGCACCTACTTGTTCAGTTCCTTTTTGAGCAACAATCGTGCTAAGTTTTTGGACAGTGGACCCCTGTCTTATCCATATTCCAGATATCTTTTGGCTCAAATTTGTACCTATCAATTACCTCGGCAAGATTATCAAAAAATTTGCTCACATTATGTTCGTTGAAACTCTGAGATCTCAAACAGAGGCTCGGGTGCCGTTTTAAAAAATCCGTCAACCATTCATTACCAGCCATTTGACTATCGTGCCACCTTTCAGAAAAAAATTTATCCGCCGCTTTTCTATACACTTATGTGTCGTGTAGTTGTTCTTATGCGTTGTCGCGGCATTCTGTTGGAGTAAAGGTAATTAAATCATTGCGGGGACAACAGTAACTTGTTACTTTTGTACCCATAGGACTATGTTACTTTTGTACCCTTCCTCATTTTTGTTGAAACATGAAATATAACCTTAGAACGGAACGAGCTAAACAAAAACAAATTTAAACAATGTACAATCAATCTAATCAAAAATAGATATGCAAACATTCAGATTACTACCATCCTTTTACGACTATGTAAACATTATTTAACAAGATATCGAAAAACTTACTTTTGGTTTGTAAAAACACTTAGTATCCTCTCACACAATCTAACAGTGCTTGAAGTACGCGGCGACTAACTACAAGTGAGGGGGGTGCTCTCAGCTATCGCCTGACGGCGGCGGAGCTGTGTTGGACCATTGGATGAATCTAGAGAGCATTTGTTACTTTCGACCCGCCGTTACGTTTGTACCCGGTCTCCCCTACCAAATATGTGGTATAACATACAATATATACATTAAACTTTTGCCTGTTCTACGGCGAAATCTCACAATAATCTTATATGTCAAATGTAATTTGATAACTTTATTTTATTTAACAGTTTATTAACAATAAATTTTTGTTAAAAATAATATTTATTAAAAAAATATAGCCAAAACGGATTACACCATATATACGACGAATTACTACAAAACATGTTCTAACCAAGACATTTACTATTAATTTATTGGTTGAGGTGTGTGTGGGTTGAAAGAGTAAGGGTGTGTAAGTATGTGATCTTAAAATTCGTTTGCTTATCTCTTTCGAAAAGACGCGTTGATTTTTAAACTAGAAACCTACGCAAGTATTGGCTACACAAAATTAAATGATTTCATCTAATTTGACAGTTGACCAATTAGCAGCTTGAAAACGTATTTTTTTGAGTTTATATATTATATTTTAAATTCTTATTCCATACCTGCGACATTGTAATCCAAATTTATACAATGAAGATGCAAGTTAATTATAAGACGTGACCTCACAAATACCGTAAACGAAACTGCAAACGAAATTAAAATCAAGCTTTACCACATTATTTGATATTTAGATTTAAACTTCCAGTTTACCTTGACAACAGCTTTGTTAAAATTATCTGAATCGCTTGTGAATTATTGAACAACTTCACTTGTTGTTATTACAGTCACGCTAAATACGACTTTAGGCTATTGCAATAAAGAGGAAATAAGTGTCAAATATTCATGGGAAGTATTGTTATCGCAGTAAAGTCGAAGATCAAGATTCTATGGATGACGAGAGCGAGTCACGAAGCCGAGATACCTTTACATACTTGGTTTTTTTATGTACGCTGGTAATAGAACGAACTCAAAATGCTTGTTAGAAATTTTTATTATTGAATTTGAATACTAGAATTTATAACCATCATGCAAAGGTTACGTCTCAATCACAAAATAATTTATTGATCAAGACTTTTTATCTCTCTGTTCAGATACCCTTGATTAAATTCTTGAGGAAATAATACTGGGCAGAAGAGGAATGTGTCCTTACGTATTGGTTATGTTTATAAAACATTTATAGTACACCAAAACGCTTACAATTATACTAAATATAGATGTTTGAATACTTTGAAATAGTATACACGTATAGTAACGCGTACAGAGTACACATTGTATTGCGCGTGGGCAGACTTGATCCTGCGCACACGTTCTTATGTACATAGTACATTTACCACACATGTGTAGCTCGGGCATGCGTTAGTCATTATGTATGTCTTTCGACGAATTGTACGTTATGCTCAGACCGGTTTGTAAGCGTTATATGGAAATAATCTTTTTTTTTTTCAAATACTTTTTGTGGGGCAAAGGGGCAGGAGGCTCACCTGATGTTAAGTGCCCATGAACACTCAATGGAAGAGGGCTTGCGAGTGCGTTGACGGGCTTTTAAGAATTGGTATTTTTCTTGAAGCACCTTAAGTCGAATTATTCATTAATTCTATTTAAATATATAGCATTATAAAATTGTCATACAATTCATTAATCCCAAGGGATAATAATATAGCCAATTTGGTGGTAGGAAATGATTTTTCGATTATATTCTCGATACTATATTAATAACAATGCTTACAAATTAAATAATCATTTAATGTCTAAACAGTGCAACTAAACGAAGTTTGATGCCTGATCAGTTAAGCTTATCGACATGTCTATTAGTTAACCAAATACAAAGTTAATTACAGACAAATGAGTGCGACATATTTGACAGGAAAGATGAATGTAAGATTTTATTCTAAAATAACATTTGGTTAGTTTATGTAATATGTATGTTATGCTAAGAATTGTTTGGCTTTAAATAAATAAAAATGTGAGACGGTGGTAATGTTCTACTATTAACTTTTACTTGTAAAATTGTCTTGACATTAAAATGTGTTTTAGTATACATACTTTGTAATATCAGTCTTTGAAGTTAAAATTTTGCGTTGTGAGAAAAAAAAGATCCTATACCAGCACGAATTGCTGTGTCAGTGTCTCGGGGTGGACTGCGGGGCGCAGTGGAGAGCTGGAGCACTAAGGCAAGGCCCGTAATAACTATTAGTTATGTAAATCATTAAATTAATGTAATTTTATCTTTTTTTTTTCTGAAATGGATATATCGCAAGCCAAGTAGGCTTGCGATAAAAGTGTCAAAAATTGGCTATGTTTGGATTTATTTCTATCAAGCGAAGTTATTTAAATCGTGTATCGATCTTTCAAAATGGATACATAAACTACTCAACTCCACCATATATTTTATCCCTACTTCAAGAAACGATGACGAAAAATGGAAGAAACAATGTACTTTTTTGGAGTTTGGCGACCAGATCTCTCCTTAAACCACCCTAGTGGCCTTTTTTATACACGTAGCGTTCCCCCGCTCTAGGTTTGAATACTGGCGGAATGACGACAATTATTTCTGACCGGACACTTGTCAGTACAAATAGCGCCTTTCAATTTATAGGGTGGGGTGTTAAATACCACCGCACTTTTTTGACGATACTAATTATCTAGGAGTGTCCGGGGGACCTTCATTGGAACACCTCCAAGTGAGTTTTGCTCCGGAAACGCGTCTAAATATTTTTATAAAAAATTTAAAGTTTTGTGTAATGTATTAAAATTTGTAAACAATCCGCCATTTTCTACTTTTCTATTGGTTATGTGATGTGACGTTCACTTAAAAAAATCGTGTTTTTAATTTATCGATTGTTAATAATCGTTTTATTTATTTATCGATTTCCTCATTTTTGAAATTTAAAGTTATAGAATAATCAACATTGAAATTAACCTAATTTCGTGTTGATAGATTATAGGGTTCCGAAATTTTTTGAAATTATCGATACCTACTCGTCTGTATTTTCTAATTAGTACTTGTATTTCATTGTTTGCAACTTTCTATATTATTAAATTTTTACTAGAATAAAGTGTTTACTTTAATATCCAAAAAGTACCCAAAACCGAATCAGAGCACCCCACTATCCACGTGGTCTTGTCTGTCTTACCCCTAGAGTGTATATAAATAATCGGAGGCGCGGAGGAAGAGATTTCCCGTAGCGCCGGAGCTGTCCACAAAAACAAATATTATTTAGATTGGTTAGGTTAGAGTTAGTATATGAATATTTGGTCGCTGAAGGCGACCAGGACGCCGAGAAGCCGAGGCTTGAATAAACAATTACTATTTAGATCGGAGCTGTCCGCAAAAACAAAATTATTTAGATTGGTTAGGTTAGAGTTAGTATATGAATATTTGGTCGCCGAATTTTCAATTATTTTTAATATTAAAATCGAATACAAAAATCGATTTTCACTTTAAAAAAAATCGATTATTTTTCACATCCCTATTAATTTTATAAACTTAATCGGCCATTTTGAATGTGGTTTATGCTAGACTAGCGGTAATTAGTTTTACAGTGCAAAGTTTACTTTATAAATCTTTATAAAAATTTTGACGCGTTTCCGGAGCAAAACTCACTTGGAGGTGTTCCAATGAAGGTCCTCCGAGACTCCTAAATAATTAGTATCGTCAAAAAAGTGCGATGGTATTCAAAACTGTTACCAATTTATACGCCTAGATATGTTACTAAACAGCACTGCGACCACTGCTACTGTTTTACCAATGTATGAAAATCGCTTATAAATATTAAATTATTCAGAATTTCCCATAGATAGCAAAGTCCCGTCACGTCTGCCTGTCTGTGTGTCAAATTTGCATGTGCACCGATTCACTCAGTGCTGACATTATAAGATTTATTCCCTTGTTCCCGCTATTTCCTCGCGAATCCACCTCATAAATATTCAATGATGCTGTACAACTCTATTTGTGGGTAAATAATGGAGAATGGTTCAATAGTTACTTCACATTCAAGTGCTTGGTTGACAAACTTCATCTACTATAAGTATTTTTGTTTTTGAGAAATGAACTACTAGAGCGATTTCCATTTTTTCACCATTAGAATGCTACCTGTTAAATGCTATATTTATTTCACAATATTTTTTATGTCCAGCCATGTAATAAGTAATAATAGTATTATAAGTAATCATTTATATATTTATTAGTAATCTTACAGCTACACATACATACAAAAATAAAACATACAAAGCCAAAACAGATTACATTGTTAAAACAAAATATACGACACAGAAAACATAAGTCAATTAAGTACATCTAATATATAAAATTCTCGTGTCACAATGTTCGTTCCGATCTTATTATGAAATTTTTATGTATACATATCAGTAAGTCTGAGAATCGGCTACTATCTATCTTTCAAACCTCTAAATGTGGGTCCACCCCTAAATTTGAATTTTTTAGTTCACCCTTCTACGATCTATCATGATATAATGTACGTATATATAATATAATAGACTAGATAGTATAAGAATAATTGACATTGAATAATAATGTGAAATACTTTAAGACAAATTTGCGCGCCATCGTGTGTGGCAGAATATGCGAACGATTTATGATTGTATCACCTTAACATTTTGTACCATATTCTTGCAAAAAATAAATTATTATTATTATTATTATTATTATCAACCCCTATTTTTTATTTGTTAATTAAAATCTTCTTAAACTCTGAGGTTTACAGAGAGAAAATTCACAGATAAACCTAAAAGTTTTCAATCCAGAAAACCGAAGTCTCTGGGGTAGCATAGCAAAATGTTCCATGTTTGTATGTACTAAAAAGGTAGGCTACGTAAAATCACTTTAAGGAGAAACGAAGTTCGCGGTGCAACTAGTGAATAGATAAAAAAAAGAAAACTGAAATTAAACATAAAAGAAAAAGTAAATTAAGCCTGTCTTCCTAACATATTTCCTCACCCCCTATTTGTTAAAGAAAAATGTCAATTGTCAACATCTTAAATTGTATTATAGTTAGCTAAAACGGGGGAGGGATTCTCAGAGAAATTAATGGCAGAAAATAATAATCACGAAATCACTATACACTTTACGAAACAAATTTAATGTTACCCTTTGCTAGTAATATTTTCCAACCCGTTTTTTACTTCAAGTTATTATAAATAGGTGAAAAATTTGCCACGTGCTTTGTAAGCATTCAATATGGCTTTAATCTTAGAAAATATAAGCAAAATAAAAAGTGAGAAACTAACGATTCCGAATCAATTTTTAAATATAATAAAGAGCTTTATAGTAATCATAAAATATGCATTACTGTATAATTAATACTTCATGTTTTCATTAAAGCGTATTACACAAGCTTGTAATTCCTTTGATGTAAATTTTTTACAATATTTTAAGCCCTCGTTAATAATTACATACAAATATCTACTTATTGGAATTTTGCAGCAGAAACTTTTTAATTTTCAAGTATTTCATCAGAATTACTTCAACTTTCGAGCTGTAATTTTGCGTTCAGTTTTTCATGTAATTAACGTTAACGGTGATATAATTAAAAAACTATATCGATGAAATTAATATTCACTTAAAAATATTTAACGAAGCGACTTTCCATTCTTCAAAGACATTAAGTATGACTTCGGTATTGGACGTATTGGATTCACAACTCAACTCTTATCCTATGAGCATGTAATTTGGAAGGAAAATATCCTGAGGAAACGGGTCTTAAACCCAACATTTACCTAGGTTCAGGCTGAACATCAACTACTCAACATATTTAAAATCAAAAAAGCAAAAAATAAACACTTTATTCGCTTTCTTGTATTTCATACATAAGCAATCGTGTATTACTATTATATGATGAAAATAAACTACATCGGGATATCAAAAATTCATCGTACTGTCACTTTAGCCGAACAATAGGCGGGTAGAATACACAAGAAACCAGAAATTTAGCAGATCTGGTATTGGGTAAAAGAGAACGGAACATCACTGGATGAGGCCTTCAAATGTTTTAAGTATTTTTTATTGACTTACTAAAGTACACCACAATTATAATGCATTTTCTACAGTATAAAACCTATATTCTAAAAAACATGACAATTTTTTTTTTGCAATGTAGCGTTCATTCTGTTGTATTCGCAAATCTAATGAGAGGTGCCTGAACTCCTAGGTTGGTTTTTACAGACGGAATTTGGAAAATTCTACTGATTTTAAACCTTGGGAATGAATAAGGGACGACAATGCTACTCTGCAAGTCAACTTATTTATATTTGTAATTCGTATGAAAAAACAATGTTCCTTATTTATTATCAATCTCCAGAATTCACCCTTCCCGATCCTATATCGTTTACGGGAGCAATGCGATTACTGTTCGATTACTATTTGATTATTCCGCTCACTGCTCTCTTGATATCGATTCAATATGTTTAATGTTTATGGATTTATTTATTAAATCAATTACAGGTTATCGCAGTTGATAAATGTCAGCTATTTCTTGTATGATAAAAAAGATATTAAACTACTCATTTTAAATGAATTCTCCAAGTTCTAGATACGTTATCGTTATGTAATGCAAAAAATCCTGTTACACAATTATCAATAGATGCAACATGTGCCTCATGGAATTGCAATTTCAGACAATTATTATTATACTAATAGTGTTGTAAAAAAAATATAATGAACGGGTTTTGAAAACATACACACGTAATCGACCACAGCGCTGGATGTAGAAGTTCAATCATAGACATTTACAGAATGCTAAAGAATACGGAAAGTGTTAAAAGGCATGTGTGCGATCAGCCTTCTGTGCCTGACACGTCGTCGATGCGTCTAGGACTTATGAAACCAATATAATGTTCACCGTAAAGTATTAATTGCGAATATATATTGGTTCCAAGCAGAGATTCTTTTTAATACATCTACTAGCTATTTCCCCGACTATATTGTCGTCGGATGTATTAAATAGCTTATGTATATGATAACTAAAGTAAATACCATTGGCAACTAGGATGATTAAGCACTATTTATTTCTTTTAACTACTTTTTTCTTTAAGCAAATTTTAGAAAGATATCCCTTAATCTATTGTTCAACATTATTTCTTTTAAGTTCGTATCTATTACTTATCTGTGCTTCAAAGCAGATAGTTAAATGAAACTGACATTACTACACCGGGACCAAAGAGTCATACAAATTAATAGGCAAACTTATTAAAGTTGTATACATAAAAAGCAGGTTCTTTCCAAAACCTGTTAGCGAATAAGCTGTAACATTTAGAATAATATTTATAATCACATTAGTATACATGAGCAGTTAACTGGACTTTTTATTAGTTTAAGTGGTCACATGACTACATCAAAGGTGACTCATATTGATATTTGGTTTCTTGACTGTTTATTTTGGCTTAGCAGCGCGTGTCTACCCCTGGAGTTATGGGTTGAAACGTTGTGTACTAATTATTTTTCTGAGGAAATCGTAGTATCAAATAGGTATAATGCTTCAGGAACAGAAATAGCCCATCACTTGCCTATTGCCTATAAAAAAATATCAATAACATGCGTACTAAGATATGTATACTAAATTCTTATGGATGGTAATTTAGGTAAACTATTGAATAAAACATCTAAGTCTTTCGAAATCAATATTTATAAATCCATTAGCCCGTTTCAATTTATTTTAATTTTATTAAAATATTATTGTAGGTTCTAACTGATTTAAGTACGTTTTAATTACCGATAAGTTTGAAATTGAAAACCAGTTCGTATTCCAAGTACAAACACTCAATCTGTCAATGTCAGATTGACAATTGATAGTACATACTTCAATAAAATAAGTATCAAAAAACATCAACAATTTTTTTTAAATTAATAATAAGAACAGGACACATTTATGAGAAGAAACTACTCAAATACTTCCAACCTAATACTAAGAATTAAAATCGTTTGATAAGAATGCTAACCAAGTCGATTCAAGCTGTTAATTTATAATTCTAGGCACAGTGTGGGTTCGAGTTGTAACATGTCCAGACAAGCTTTCAATATTAACTTGTCGATAATAATAATAAAAGAATTTTATGCTACATCTATTAGCATGTAGAGACGAATATTCTTGATTCTTTATAAATATAATTATAAAACTTCTTATATTTAGTTATTCGTTAAGGCATCACATGCAATCACTTAATTGCAATTCTCAGTTAAATAATTTTTAAATTGCCAAGTACAAGAGTGCAGATAAAAGGTGACCATTACACGCCAGCCCCCAGGGCACGTACAGAATGATCCGGCAGACTGGTGGGCGCATGTATAATTGCGGAACATTGGAGGTAGAGCTCGCCTTGGCCGCTCGAGCAAGGCCAAGGTCGTTCAAACCGCGCCCCCCTTCCTCACCTTCCACAAGCCCCTGAGACCTGTGTAAGCGCAAACCATTTTTTGCGCAATGATGTAATCTGAATTTCGGCGCGGGCGCACTGTAGCGAACACCGTCACGCTTCTATTGCGAAACAGAACACGTTTGTTGTTATTTTATGTTTATGTAAATTTCATACAATGCTAAATGGTTACGCCTATTATGTTTATAACTACGGTAATTACGGCAAAGGAAGTCTACCTAGTTTGTTTTTAAACAACTCAGTTCCTAAGACAGAGTTGATTATGAGGCGAGCAACTGCGGAAAGAATAAAACTAAAACTGTCTGTTCGGAGTCGTTTTCAAAGAATGTACGTAAGAGAGCGCTGATTGTAAAGCGTAAGCTGTTTAAAGGAGATTCGAACCGCAAAGCTCACGGCGAAACCGCAGCCTCGGAGGAATTACACGAACAATTAAACCGGAATGCTGAACCTCCATTTGCATTATTTATTCCCAACACAACCCGCGAGCAAACAAACAGATTAATAACTTCTTGAAACGCCGGAGAAATCTCATCAAACCGCTAATTCTGACTGCACTGACTGGCATACAAACAGCATTCTACATAGCATTAATAATTATAGTCTAAATTATTTCTGGATTTTGCGGAAATTTTAATGTAAACACATGTTTCGAACGGAGATTATGATCCTTAACCTATAGAGGACAAGTCTTTGTTTTTAATTTATTACTATTATTATTAATTACTTAAGAATAATTAAGATGTCACGTGGAACATGGTGTAATGGCTGCAGCTCCTTACAAACGTTGTGTAAAAAAAACATGGCGATAAAAAAGAGTGGCGGAGAGTTTATTGCCAGTTCTTCTCTTCCGTTCTACGCCCTTGATTTGAGAACTGGCACTAAATGTAAAGTTAGAAGCATTTCACATACATTTATTTTTTGACGTTCATCAGTGTACATTGTGTTACCTATATGATTAAATGATTTTTGACTTTTGACTCTATATTGCGAAACTCAGTGATTTTTATATACATATATGAACTTTAATATAATATGTATTTTCACTCCAGTATATCGCCTCTAACTCTAACCCTTTCCACTGTTCTCCATCCTTTGCGACTCTTCTCCAGTTGTAGCCTGCTGTTTCAGTTCGTCCTCCCATCTCTTGCGTTGTCGGCCTCTTCTTCGTTTTCCGTCTCTAGGGAGCTAAGTAGCTAATGACCCGTCCATCTCCATTTCATTTGGTCTATCTTAGTGAGAATGTCTGTCACACCTGTTCTGGCTCTTATGTCCGTGTTTCTTTGCTTGTCTAACTTTCTTATGCTCAGCATGCTTCTTTCCATGGCTCTTTGGCAGTGCTAGCATGTCCCTGTACTGATTAGACAGTGCCCAATTTTTGCAGCCATAAGTAAGACAGGGTAGTATACATGTGTAAAAGACTTTGTTCTTTATTTATTTGCTGATATCTGTTTGCTGTAATCTAAAAACTGAACAGTTATCTACGAATTCTTGAATTTTGTACGACGCTACAACTTTCAATGTTTAATATTAACCCTAATTTACGAACGCGGACCGGTTGGCATGAAGCTATTTGCGTATCAATGGTGACAGAACCCGCATCGTACATTCTTACCGACTTCCTTTCTACCATGCCAAATAATTTTAAGTAATTGGACGGTGCCAAAAGGAACACTTTGTAAGAAAACGTATAACCATGCAGCGGCCAAATGAATTTGTGTACAGTCCAACATTTGTAGCATGTAAATATTTTTAGATGTATTTGAGGCGAGATAAATTTGTTAATCACATAGCCGAAGGTACAGAATGTAAATAGCTTGTTAAATCGTTTCAATAATCTAATCTGTGACTTCTATTATCTATTATTATTTATTTCTCTTGAAATAACTAAATTTTATTCCTACGCTTTGGCTAGTTCTGAGCTTGACGTCTAATAGACCAAAGGGAAATCATTTTCTTAAGGAGTCGTCGATTGCAAAGACATTTAAAGACGTGAGCTCACGAACGTGTTCCCCAAGTTAAGATTTCATTGCGCCCAGACAACTGACTTTCTTTATAGCCCCAATGGTCCCGCAGCAAAAAAGCATTCATGGGTACTACCACCACTAAAGCTATAAAAATAAACCAAGCGCTGAAACCATTTAAATAAAACCTTCGCTGTCCAGTAATAGTAAATTCATTTGCACGTTACTCGATATGACGCTGCCATTTAAAAAATGACTTTAAATCAATCGAAAAAAGGTTAATCATATTTCTGGGCTTTACTATAAACACGATAGTTTACGTGAACTCGATAAATCTTTCACAAATCGCCCACTCTGAGTCAGTGTTGCGTACTACGGGCACCTACGTACGTGGCGTATACGTATATATATATACGTACGATGCGGTAGTATAGTATTATCGTTGCCAATACTTGTGCCAGAACGTTGACGTTATTTTTATGTCACGCCTTACGTCTGACTACTAAATAGTAGTAGACAAATGTATATAAACGTTTAAATTATACTGGTAAAAGAGTATTTACACAATTATACTGTAAGGTAGCAGTGAGGAAATGCTGCCAGCATTAAAAGTCGAAATTTGTTTTTTTTATATTTATCATTTTTTAATTATTATTATTACTATGTAAGTATGTAGTATGTAGGTTAAGAATGTTGTAAATACTGGTAAAACATAAATATGTTTTTTATAATCATTTTGAAATCCTATATCTTAATGTGTTTATTGTCTTAATACAATATTTTGACTTTAACCCTATACACGGTTTAAATTAGGCAAAAGTGCCTATTTAATAAAAAAAATTGTAATTTAATTAGAATATTTTTTCTTTAAATCAAATATTAATGAATTAATAGTTACTAAGTATGCGTTAAAGAGTGCGATTAGGGGACGATTTCTATGTAATGTTTGCAAAGCTTTAAAAAATATATATGTACATATTATATACTAGCCGTTTCGCGCCCGCTTTGCTGGACGAATTAAAATAAATTTTATGTTTCATTATTTTTTTTTTTTCATATTTTTATTATTCTTCTTTTTAACTTCCCGCTAAGAAAATTGAAATATTTCGAAAATCGAGTTTTTAACAGATGTTGACGTTTAGAGGTTCTAGGAAGCCTCCCCGAATGTTTCCGCGGTGAAGTCCGTATGGATAAATTTTAATTTTATCCATACGTTTATTATTTTAAGTAAAAACATTCCATTTATTTTAAGTAAAACAGCAATAAAAAAATGAAGGAACGTTGGAATTATATAATAATAAATAAATAGCCATAAACCATCTAGGAAAAATTTCGCATCGAATGGTGGTAGTTTCATGTCGATACGATCAGTGGTTTAGGCGTGATTGAGCCTCAAACGAAGACCATTTTCATTATATATATATATAGATAAATAGCCATAAACCATCTAGGAAAAATTTTGCATCGAATGGTGGTAGTTTCATGTCGATACGATCAGTGGTTTAGGCGTGATTGAGCCTCAAACGAAGACCATTTTCATTATATATATATAGATAGAAGATAGATAGAGGTCAGATGTCTTCTAGTTAAAATATTTTGTGGACTTACTGATGTCAGTGACGTCGTTCCACTTCATGATGACGTCAGCACAGTAGTCACCTGAAAGCAGAGTTCTGGTTACAAATTGCTCAAGATCAGACAATCGCTCATTAATGAGCTTAAGTATTGCTTGATAAGGGCATGGGAATCAATTGTTCAATACATTACATAACGACTCGCATTGTATTAGAGCGAAGATGAACTTAATGACAAAAAGCCAGTCCCAGTATATTAATTTATTTACAAGTGCTAAAACAACGTGCATGCTTAAAATATACAGGAAAATATGACTTCACAAATTTTACACACATACACATCAATTATATTAGAACATAAAAATTTCAAACTACAAAAAAATTAAACAAGCAACCACAATTTTTTTTTTAAATTATTAAAACTAAATAGAAACTTAAACCTCACTAAGAATGTGATACACAAAGTTACGGTAAGTAAATTTGAGGTAAAATATATCAATTTTTCATTAATGTTAGTTGATTAAGTTGTAAGAGCGAGATTATTCACTGGACCATTACAAGTAGTGGATGATATAATAAAATTTAAATCCTTACTGAAATATAGGGATAAACTATGTATGTGTTTAAAAGATATTATAATTGTTTGGGCAACTTAAGTATGTTTATAAGATATATACGATTTGAGATCTGCTCTTAACCAGTGTTTAGATGGAAAATATTTACTTGAACACCTACAGATACACCCACGTCGTCTAGCGATAAAAGGTTTACATTTTCTTAAAATGGCCTTCGATTTTTAAATCTTTAAAACGGTGAATTAATATTTCAACGTTAAACGGAACGTTATATTATGAGTTAAGTAGATTAAATGTTTTAATAATAAAAGCGTTTTATTTCATTCATTCAAATTTATTATTCTATAATCTATGTAAAACTCTTTGGTTAAGCAAAATTCTCCACTAAGTCCCAAACTATATGTATTTATATTAGAACAAGTATACTAAAAGTAGAAGGTTCAAACGAGAGAAAATCAATAATAATAGATTAAATAAATTTTTTTATAACAGGCTAATCTGATGTAATGAGATACCACTATACTAAGTAAATTTAACTAATTCGGGTGTGTCGTATGATAGTGTGTAAGTCAGGCTAAATCGTGAGGGTGTGTATGTGGGGTGTGCTCATAATGCAGGTTATTTAGGGCTATGGATATTCTTAATACATAGCATATTCCGCGATAGCTTGAACAATTAAATAGTGTGTGGTGGTAAGACCAGGCTGCGTTTAGATGTGATGAAAATGAAACAGAGCCTGAGAGTCTAACTACGAGAACCTAGTAGCTGGTAGGCAGGACCAAGGAAGTACAATCTTTGATTATTTTTTTTATTTCTTTCCCAGTCTTTGATTATTTAATTGTAATTAATTATTTGCATGCAATCAAAAACTACTTTTTATAATGTCAAAGATGTATAACTTCTTACGCGCGTACATAAGTACACGCACCCGTTTTTTTTTTGATATCTTTCATTTTATTTTTTCTTTGAGTACCTATTATTTTGTGTGGTTGTATGTGTGTGTTTTTGTTTGTAATAAATGTTATGTCTATGTCTATCATCAATGCGAACTGAGATTATGCTTAAGTACTGTTAGGCTAAGATTGCAGACGTAGACGCGACTATGACTTCCGTACGGAAAAAAAAATACTTTTTTGACGTACGGGAGTCACTATCTTTACTGAATTTTTAAATAGTGAATTTAAAAATATATATTTCACGTCTTGTTAAAGTCTTTATACATTATTAGGAACACCTTGAATAGAGATATCCCAGCATGTATCTCAATGACTTGACGTTTTTCCTACTAATAACTGTCCATTAGTTTATCCTTGGCGTGAGCGACCGCGTCGTTACGGTAGGTCGTCACGTTTGTACTATTTTCCTCTATTTTATTATGGTTAGCGATATAGAAATACTAACACTGATAAAAGATTAAACCCTTATTCGTAAAACTAAACTAAATCTGAACTATTTAACTAAAGTAGTTTGGTCCCGTTTCGTCAAATTGCGTTTACGCTGAGATGAAAAGAGACGGATGGATAAGTGGGATTAATATATACCAGATATAACTTTCTAATTCTAATTTTGCGCTCATAATAGCGAAAAAACTGAGCCGTTCGCGATGTTTTTTTTCGAAAATTTTTAATATTCACTGATCACGCAATAATTATAACGGGATGAATTTATTTTCTTCAATATATCAAACTTGGTTATTTTATAATGTGAAATACATGTAAATTGTAGTATCAGCGATTTAGTTCAACTCTGTGACTAACACAATATGAAATGGCGTTTATCAATTGTTTTTAGATAACTTACCATAAGCTTACATTCTACTCAAGGTCATGGAAATTTACCAAAACAACATACGTAATATATAATGCAATATACTAAATTAGGTTACCAAAGAGTTCTAAAATTGAAATTCAAAAAAAGTTTTCATAAGCAATGTTTCTAACTGGCCAATTCTAAAAAAAAATCAGTGTTACCTAGGTATCTACAAGTATATATAATAGACAGATAAAGGTCTACAATTGGAACAATCAGAATGCCTCATATCTTGTTAAAATTAATGTAATTCAAACAATAATTTAAAAACAAAATAAATTTAAAAGTCACAGTTCCTAAGTTTATCAGTATTAGTACAATCGGAACTGTCTATCAGATATTTCATATCTTGTTGTTAAAAATACACTGATAATGTATAAATAGAATTTATCTGATCGAAAGTAACGAATAACACAAATCAATTTAAAATTAAAAATATACCTACGTATGCTCATATTTACGATTCGTAAAGTGCGACGGAGATACCTAAAATGGTGCTAGGTGCCATGAAAGCGTTTTTGAGGACCAAACAATCCGTAAAAAAAAGAAAACATTGAAAGAGTTAAAGTTACGAAAATTTTACCTCCCGTGCACAGAAATATAGATACTGATGATAAGTTTGAAACTTGCTGAGTTTCTTGCCCGTTCTTCTCAGAACAAGGCCTCCTGGTAGTTTTGCGAACGGATGGCGTAGTCCTGCTCTTTCGTGAATTTTGTAAACGTTGTTGACATTCATAAGCATGCTCTAAGAAGCATCTAAATTGAATAAACGTATTTTGATTTGATTTGTTTGATAAATATAAAACAAGTGATATAATCTTCCGACAATTAAAACCTCTTACGTGGTCCTTTCTAAATGATAGTTCTATTATCTATGATTAAAAATATTTCTTTTTCATTAAATACAAGTCTATCATTACCTACAACTAACCATTTTAACATCGGCTACTATACAGATACACTAATATTTTCTGAAAAGAAAGGCATGGAAAAGAGAGAAAATACACTATCTTTAATAATACAATGCCCGTGCGAGACAACTTAATGTAAACAGAGCAATAAGAAAAACAAAACGAAGAATTTAATAAATAGTGTTACCATACAGCATTACCACATAATGTAGTTTTTTATAAAACAGTGTGAGTGGGAATCTTCACAATAGTTCCTTTAATTAAAATCGGCTTAATGGAATATTCTTGTAACAGGTAAATAGAGAATTAAAAACATGCAATCATTGTTCAAACACTCGGTTGCAATCGGTAAGCGGGACAGGAAAGAAAAAATGCTAAAGACTACTATTTGTTCCCAAACCTGTAATAGAATATAGTCTATGCTCTATAGCATTATTGTAATCTGTGATAGATGTACATTCCCGCTTTTTTACGACAATCGTTATAACTGCAGTGGTAAAACTTTTTCTAAATACACAGTTATCTACAAAATTTATTGCATATTGAAAATAATAAACAAAAGAAATTCTTAAAATGACTATTGTGAGATAATCATAGTGAATATAGGATATACATATCTGTATATAGAAAGCGTATCTATACCTACTCAATATCTTAACTTTCGTTAGATAAGTCTATCTATTACATTATGCGATAAAAGGTAAGCAAATAAAACAATAATATATTTTATCGTCTAAACATTTACTACGATAACTAGGAAAATATACTTATTTTCAGCTTTCTTTTCCTCTTGTCTCCAAGCAAGCCTTAATAAGCTTAAGAATATTTTGTCATATTTTCCAAGCAATACAAAACATCCAATAGCTATTTAAGGTTTATTTTCCTTTTATGAATAAGGGCATAATTTTTAAGTCGACTTTGTATCAAAACAAAAACCGGTAAATTAAATTGCGTAATATTCTTTTTTTATTTATTTACTTAATAAAACGTATGATTTTATTACTACAGAAAAAAACCTCATTTAAAGAACTATCGACATAAGTAGTGAAGTCGCGAGCTCAGTTAATAAATAATTTAAATTGAAGCAATCTACTTGCACAAGAAGTTGATCAATAAAATATAGGTAGCCTAATAGGTATAGGCTATTGATATGTAAGTACACTGTAGTAAATTTAATGAATATTGGGTAATACTTTATATATAGTAGAAATTACAATATAGCGATGATTATTGCAAACAAATACGAATATGCATAATCTAAAAACCTGATTGGTATGAAATTTCTTTATACTATATATTTAAATATGGAACAACATATGTCTGTTTTTAAAGATTTTATGACCTGCAACAAAATATCTACACAGATTACTTTGTGCCATCGTAGCGAAGATGCGCAGTCTCTGGTTATTCTTGAGCCTAACATTAACTTCGAAAGATATGTATTAAACGTTAAAACACTAAATTGAGAAGCGATCCATCAGCGTGCAGCGAGTAACGACCGGCAGTAGCAACCTTCGCGACCTGGATTCGGTTGGGGTGAATGGCCGCCGCGCCGACCTCTCTCCTAGAGGCTAGAACCTAGTGCATCGCGCGAGTTACAACGCACGCTTAATTCGATATTACAAATCAACCGCTGCAAAAATTTACAGTTTTTAATTGTCTATAAGAGAAAAAAATTGTTTGACTACTAAATAGGGAAATAGTAGGTCATCGAATAACTATTGTAATTCCACGATCCTACGGTCGAATTATATATATTCAACAAGGTAATCTAGTACCAATTTTAAAACACCAAGATTACTTGAACACCAATCTACGATATGAGCCATGTTGAAATAAATAATAACAGCTATCAGACAATTACCATTACTGCTATTTCTATTTCTGATCGCAGCAATTACGTTTTGAAACATAATAAGCATAGAAAATAGGGGGCTACCATTATAGCGAAATTTAAACAAGAATCAAGAGATATTTTGCTCCGGTCATTAAAGATATTTAAGGTATTATTTATGTATTAAAGATGTTACAGTATTCATATAAAAAAGCTAGCCGATAACATTAAATGTAGGTCAGTAACCTCGCGGCGTGTAACGATAAACAGCTGATCCATCTATTGGGAATAGGTTGCATATCCAATATAAACTACTCTATTTCGATTACCTCTTTAAAATAGTAAGACTATTGCATGTTTAGTACAAAAGTCAGTGAAACTGTATTATATCAACAAAGAAATCAAGTTTCGGAGTTTACTCTGGATACAAGCGGAAACTAGTATATAATCATTATGTACAGCCCAATAATAGTTTCGTCTTCAAAGTCGCGAACATTCATTAGGTGAAGATAAACGCCTCGTAAAAACGATATTTGAACAAAAACCAGTCGGACCGGTCGCGGGTCGCGTCGTGACATAAGTTACAAGCACAGAAATGCTCACGGAAATCACGTAGTCATTGTTAGCAAGCTTTTTGTAGCACACATTTATCAAGTCTATTTAATCACGCGTCTTCTCTTCTGCTCAGATTAGAGGAAGATTGGCTTTCACAGATCGTAACACATCCTCAAATTCTCAAACTCAAATCTTTATTGAATTCCTTATATTCATATTTTACACGTGACAAGTTATAATTTATTACAATAAGGGCCTTGGTTAGGCCCAGCAATGTTGTGAGAGGGCATGCTTTATTATAGTTAATTCTATTCTTATAAGATACATTATTTATTTGGTATATTTGCTTTGGCTCCTCTTTGCCCATCGTTACCAATATTCACTAATACAATGTTTAACGGTTATAAATTCTACATGAAAACTGTTTCGGCGAATGCTCAGAGTGCAATTAATATTTTATCCGATCATTTAAAATCTTAAGCAGGTATTTTGGTAACCGGTATGAGATAAGATCATGCACGAACAAGTTTCAAGTAATGCTAATGAGGTAATGTAGAAGAGATTACATATACGTGTTCGTTACTTAAGTAAATATGGTGAATAGTGTTAAGTTGGAAATGCTCGTTATTGTCGCAAAGTAGTCATTAATGCGACAGTGCGAGTAGAAAGACATCTGGATGTAATTGCAGTAACTAGTTCTTATTCCTTACATAGTAGTTAACTGCCTACTATCACTTGGATATGGTGGGGTAACTAGTCTAGTTATTAACATTTTATACAATAGTAGACGTAGACAAAAAATTGATTTATAACATTGTTGTAGGCTAACATAATCATGTGTTTATGTAAGTATCTAGCGATATAAATATTTGTGTTGTATTTACATATTACAATAGCATCAAATATCAACATGACAATAGGTCATTCTTGTTATGTCTTGCTATCAATGTTCGGTTTGAATCAAAATAATAACACTAAATCTTTACGCAGCGGTATACCTACGAGATTAAACTGTTGCGAAACCTGATCATAAAACTGGTAATAAGCGGAATGCGTAACAAATTTTAAACTAAACGCCACGTCTCGAGTTAGCTTAACACTAACTCGACTTTCAGTACGTACAGGTATAATTCAACCAGTTTTTAGATCGAACATAATTTCAAAAGTTTTATGTCGCACGACGCGAGAATGCGGCTGTAAAAAAATCGAGTTCCTGGAACTTCTGATACTACAGAATGGTTGCGTTTTTGTGGTGAGAGACGCCATGCATGAGTCCGATCGGGCATAGTACATCGGTTGTGGCGGCGAGTGCTTTTTGTGGCCGTCGCGTCGCCATATTGGGATGTGGCTGGGGGCCCATTCACCGCACAATTGCCAATTGATGAGAGAACGCGATTCACTTCTCAGGGCTTGCAACATACGCTTAACAATACAGTCTAAACTGCCAGAAAAAGAACCCGTTGTGACTATATTTGATAGTTGCAATGTTCTGTAATTAAAATCATATCCTAATATAAGTTATTATGATCTACTCGTATACTCTATAACACGAATTGTATAAGGGAGCATAGATACATAATTTAGATACAGGAATGATTGATAGATAAAAGAAAGAAATTCACATGTCACATGCCATAATCACAGTGTACATAAACGCGTTTAGATAAGAGAAACCCCTAGGTAGAAGCCCTAGCGCGCATCCGTCGCCGGCAGCATTATATGGCAGCACGCAGCTTCGAGGAAGGGGACACCAATTAATTTATCCACAATTGGAGATATGTTTAATTCATTTTATCTAGATCTGTAATCTATATTAGATGTCTGTGAATCTCGCTTGCCTAAATCAACTAATCAGTCTTGATTGAAAGAACTTTGGATCAACCTTATAATATTGTCGAAAGCACCGTCTAAAATTGAAATGGTATTTAAATTTTATTGATCGTGTGAACTGATTATAATTTGATCAGACTTTTGGATACATTAATCAATTCGCTACATTCTTAACGATGTCTTTCTTAATTTACACGAAACGTAATTCAGGGAATTTTAAGTGCCTGATTTTTAATATTATTTGAGATGCAGTAAGCGGTTTTGTTGAGGTAAATAAGAAATTTAACTAAATTAAAAACTTTGGGTACATCGCTCTTAATAACTATGCATATTATTTGTAAACTACAATTCCGTAGAACAATATCGATCTGTAAGACTCGGACTAGATAAAACGACAATGTTGCAACTGCAATGGAAGAAATACATGAATAGAACAGGTGGATTATCTGGTCATCGTTTGAGTTCTATTCGCTATTAAATACATTGGAAGCCTCTTAGAACAAGATAGTGTTTCTGGATAAGAATCAACATTGTTACCTTGCATTATTTAACTGAATATAAGACTATTTACAAGATTATTTGTTCAGCTACTTTAAGCCGTTCTTGGCTTGGTAGCTTTTCTTTACTAAGCACAATTTATTGAGCATTCAGATACGAAACGTATGCCTTTGTTGAATTTCTGGGTTCTAACCGGGCTATGCACCAATGGATATTTTCTATGTTTCCGAGACCATGGGTTGTATGTTTGTTATTCTCTTGTAAATATATTCAAACATTTTACAACACGAGAGCTTAATTTTAATAAATTTTTTGCAATGTCATATCAATAACGATGGGCGTGATCGAAGTGACAGCTGTGGTGGCCACGCCAGCATATCCGTCGCGGAGGGACACCTGAACAAACACGAGAACCAAGGCCATAATGATTGCGCTATTTATAGACATGACTCTACTAATTGTTTATGTATGATAATTTATCTAAACAATTATATGCAGATAAGTCCTTGAAAATAGTGTTGCCTTAAACCTTTCAATGGATCAAATAAAGTATCGATATTTTAAAAAAATCAGTGGCGCTACCTCTTTATGTCTGGCCTCTGAATCTGTTTCATGATCATTTTTCACTAATAGGCAAGTGGGTGATCAGCCTCCTCTGCCTGACACACGCCGTCGACTTTTTGGGTCTAAGGCCTTTTTTATTTCCTTCACCGTTCGAGCGAATGTTAAATTCGCACATACAAAGAAAGTCCATTGGTGCATAGCCGGGGATCGAACCTACGATCTCAGGGATGAGATGCGCACGCTGAAGCCACTAGGCCAACAAAGTATCTCCCTAGTTTTTGGTTTTTTCTTACACAAAATATATGCGCGAAATTCGCCACACCGCGCAAAATCACTAGTGTTCTGAAACGAATGCCTAATTTTGAAAGCGTTAATTTAATATGAACGTCAGTCAAGGAGAATCTACAAATGTATTAGGAAATGTCAAGCAGAAATTGATCACACTTATTAACCATGCATAGCCGTGCTATGCGGATTCCTGTCACTCTTAGATAGCTAAGACACAGGACAATTTAAGGATACAGGATGGGAAATTAATAAAGTTTTATACAATTTTTTTTTTATTGATTGGACAATTCACACCAATTGACCCATGCTAAGCTGGTGAAGCTTGTGTTATGGGTACTAGGCAACGGATATACATACATATTATACATAGATAGACCTAACACATATAAATACATATTTAAACACCCAAGACCTAAGCACAACACCAAATGCTCATCACATCGATATTTGTCTCAGCCGGGGTCGAACGCGGGACCCATGGATTCGCAGTCAGGGGTACTAACCACTAGACCGTCAATGTTTCTCTATCTGGTGTTGTTAATAAATATTCAACTAAAGTTATTTTGTTAAAGGCCACTTTAATTAAAAAAAACCGATTTGAAGAAAACAGGAGTAACTAAACAAAATAACAATTTGGGTAATTAATTTCATTTAAAGGATCGTAAATTATTGTCTAATTAGTTTTACTTAATAAAAACCTTTTCATTGGGGATAATTATCGAAACATGTTCAACACTAAGCAGACTAATTGAACATTAATGATAATAATTTATCTTTCATTCTAAAGCTACGAGAAAGATTAACATGAACATATTAACTTTCCCTTATCTATGGAATATGGATTCATGGCTTATTTTTGACGCTCATGACAAGACGCTCTGGGTTTGTTTCTCGGCAACGCAATAGCAGTCAGCTCCATTAGTAGTCTTAAAACAAATTCAGCTGTACCAAAGTAATTATAATAACATTGAATACCATCCCTATTACTTCAGATGTAAACTTCAGTGAAATTAGAATTTAAATACATATATTTATATTACGTGGGTAACACTGAAAATGTTTAGAACTGGCCAGTTAGAAACATTGCTAATGAAAACTTTTTTGAATAACAATTTTAGAACTCTTTGGTAACCCAATGTAGTGTATTGCATTCATTTGTCATTTGTTTTTGTGAATTGGCGGCAAATCTCAAACTCTTGTTACATGTGAAAATGTATATAACGCGAGAAAATTTTCGGTCAATGATTTATTGTGACAGCGGTGACTCAAATGCTGTATTTGACATCGTCACAGGTGATGAAAGCTGGATATATTGCTACGAACCCGAAACCAAAAGACAATCAGCTCAGTGGTTGTTTCCTTTCGAGGATCGGCCAACTAAGGTAAGTAAGGAAGAAGTTATTATTATAATTATTATTAATTACTTGATAGATATGTCAGAGGAACGGAGATTACTTCGAAAAACAATAAAAGCGCTGGCATCTTGAGTCCCAATTTTAGAAAGACGCCTGGAGTGGTTAAATATCAATGTCTAATAAAAACTATTACTTCAAAGGTCTGTTCTGGAAAGCAATTGTTTCGTCGGGAGTCGAAGTTCATTAATCGAAGATAGTTATAAACCGAACAGAGGTGTTTTTTGGTTACCCTTACCTAGATCGTATTCAATCCAACAGAGCATTGTTTGGAGGACCTTCGAGTTACACGTACAGAGCCGCCGTAGTAGACCGAACTCCACAAAGGGGTTGCCAAAAACTGTTTTATACTATATATTGTACCAAGGCTGTACATGAGCATTCGATTGTATTAAACGGTGCGGGCGGCGACAGAACAATAAACCGTTTACATTATGACTATTATTGATGGCTATTATTTGGGGAACGGGCTTTGTACTGTGTACATACTGGTACTACATATATATTATATAATGTATGCCTAATAAATGCGAGATTCCTCGCGCGTGATTATGTTGAGGTACGATTGGAAATTTCCTTTCAGTAGTATCTTCACAAAACAGAAGTGGCAATGGCCTGGGCATATAGTATGATGCACAGACAAAAGGTAAACTTTAAAGACAACTATATGGAAAGGGACAAGAGGGCGCCCCAACAATTGGTGAAAAATGAAGATATATAAGTGTTAACAGGAAGCAAAGGGGGAAAGAAGCCTTAACTAGGCATATATTGAAAAAGATTTTTATAAAGATTGGAAATAAACGGGCTTTATTATATTATTATTATTATCTTCTCAATAGTGAGGGTTGTAAGACCTTTCAATTCATTCAATTGATAAGGTACATTTCCGAAAACTTAGTTCTATAACCAACGTTTCTGTCAAAAGTCTTGAAGTGACTCTGCAGCCATACAGATTATAACACTCGAAATATAGCAGCAATAAATTGCGCGTATATATTTTTGTTTTATCCTTTTCTTAAAGTACAATTGCAGTAGCATCAACAAAGTACAATTCTTATTTTTAAAACTCTTCTTTCACTTTATAATTCCCCAATTAATAATTGTGCACATTTTAGATAGATATAAATTAAAAGTATTGAAAAATATGAACTAAGTATATTGAATAAATAATAGAGCTTTTTCCCGTTTTATTATATGAACACAGTTGGCCTAATGGCTTGACCATGCAATTATCAACGTTCGTTCGAATCATGGCTTTACACAAATGTACTCACTCGCCTTTCGATTTTACACTCGCTTCTACAGTTTAGGAAAACATCGTAAGGAAAACGGCATGTATCAGGCACAGAAGGCCGATCGGCTTTGCTTCGCAATAAAAAAAAATACCTACAGAAATGTAAGGCAAGGGTTATAGCGAGATTGATTTGATATAAAAATTACACGTCGAATTGCTACCTCCTCTGTCGTGAACCACTAAAATTAAATTGTACTGAGAGTCAATCGTAAAAATTTTAGGGTAAAGAGTTTAAAAAAATAATCAATATATTCAGATTAAAACAATTAAGACATTAATATTATATTGTTTTAAACTGTAATAATGTTTAAAGATCTTTATTTTTATTAACAAAATAACAATTTTATTTTTATGGAAACTTATTATTTTGCCAATTGCACGTCGCAATGTAGTACTTTTAGATAACCTATATTATCTACCTTAAATAATAAAAACGTTCGAGAAACCTTCCATAATTACATGCTAAATAAGCAAACTTAATAGCTATAATAATTAAATTTTAACTGGATATAACATAAAATGTATGCAACTTGTAATTGCTATCAATTTACCATCATGTAATTAGAGTACTTTGTTTCGTAAAAACCATAGTTGAGGCCTAGAAATTTCCATGTAATTTAAGCGGTTTTGATAAATTATATTACGAGAAATTCAAGTCAAATATTATTATGTAATTTTAATACTTGATTCGTCAATTTTTGAAAGTTTTCTATCAAGAAACGGTACGATGCTCAATATAAACTTCAATAGAGTTAAAGCGAAATACCTGTAGCAGAATAATATTGAAGACTAGCAAAGAGACAAGGCAAGGTTTAGGTAATCGTTTAACTCATTTTGGTATACTTTTTTAGATTTTTTTTTATGTAACAGGAGGAAAACGGACAGGAGGCTCTCCTGATGTTAAGTGAAACCGCCGCCCATGGACACTCACATTGCCAGAAGGCTCACAAGGTCTTTAAAGAATTAGTAATGGTACGCTCTTTTTAATTCAAGCTAGCGAGCTTATCGAACTAAAAGGACTTAGAGCAGTTAAGATTGCTATTGCTTCGAAGCTATTCGAAAATTTATTAAAATTATTTGGAATTTGAATTTCAGTTTATCATTATGTTTCGAAATGTTACTGTGTTTCGTTAACAATTTCCTAGTAATTTCTTCCTAAAATCTATAACTAAAATAACGTAAGTGAACAATTTAATTTACATTAATAATTATGTATGGTACATAAGAATCTTAGAAAGGCATTGGACAAGGTTGGGAATCACTGATTTAGAGGGTCTTTGTACTAATTCTAATGTTCACCGGAGTCGTCTGTGAATAAGTGCATGGATTTTATGAATTTCGGATTTGTGGTTTTGCTCTCTCTTTGCAGAAGATTGGATAGTCAAGTGTGTTTCACTATACACCGGGACTCATTTAATCATTTGTTATATTTTGCATCAAAAAGTTCTTTCGTAAGTGGGAAGATACGATCTGAGTCGGTTTTGCCACATACATTACCAGTCTTTGGGTTCGATCTAGCCAAACATTTACGCATAGTATAGGCCAGTTGAAACCAGCGAGGGCTCTACACAGCGATAGGGTACTAATCACTTGGGAGTACCTGGCTACCCCCAGCTAAAAGTCATAGTAGGCCAATCACCAACCTATCTATAAAGAAATATGGTCCAACATAGTTACCCGAATGCGTAGATTTATTGAACTATTTTTGATTATGTTTAAGTAGTTCTCCTATAATCAAAATAGTATACGTTGAATCATTTAGAGAATGAGTAATAATAATCGGTTGCAACAACGCAATCGCGCCGACCTTGGAACAGCCGATTATCAATGGAAAATTTACAAGCACATAAGTAATTATATATTATATGTGTCAGGTGCATTATGTTCGACGGTTCAGACGGCGCGGCGACGGTGATAACTGCATTCCTACTTATTTTTACAACCTAATGACATATTACTATTGTGCGAAACTGAACCTTCTGTTTTAATGTTATCTTTTCCACATTTAGGGATTACGCTTAACCATTGGGTAAGAGTGAAAGTAAGCTTTGTACTAAAGATTGAAATAGACTAAATATCGAAAGATTCCTTAAGCTCAAACTGGACGCTATAAAAGAATTCATATTTGTGGTCTAGAAAAAGGGGACTAAGCTAAGGTAGAAAGAAAGAGAAACTAATGACAAGGAGGCAAACTAATAATGGTTATGTTAACGTAAAATTGTAAACACCGTTAGATTGTAATCTATCTCGCGAGATTATAAACTGTCGAAAGATTGTGAACCTCAGCGTACTGCTGACAATCTCTCGAGATATATTACAATCTAACGGTGTTTACAATTTTACGGTGACAGTTATATGCCATATCGACATGTGGATAATTTACGTCACAGACAGATAAATCAAAAAGAACGTGATGAACGGCAGGCGATTTTTCGTTTGTTCGGGTAAAGCCTAAAGTTAATGAAAAAAGAAATTATAATGTAGAAACTAGAAAGTTTCTTAATAATGGGGTTAAATTTAATAATATTAGTATTGACCCATCACACGGGCTACAGGAGCTAATAGTTCCAACGAAACCAGTAAATAAGACATATCGCCGATAAACTTGTACAAAATGACCTACAGCTTGACTTTCTGGACTTTCGCGATAAACGTGTAATCGGAGTGATTTGCGTGACGTCTCAAGATTTATTGCAAAGTACGGTTTCTATATGCAGTGTAAACTCTTTATAACGTTATAACGTAACAGTCTCTATAACGTAAACATTAGTTAAATTTATTTGGTTTAACCCAATACATTAATCCCTCCCTTTAACGAATAAAAATGCTCGGTCCCTTAAAATTCGTTATAAAGAGTTTCCACTGTATTATGCATTTATGAACATTCATATATTATGCGCTATGGACAGGTGACAATTTTTTCTTCAGCTAATATCAAGTCTTCTTTCAAAAATGAAAGGACCTAAATTTATAATGGATAAGGAGTTTTTTTCTATGTACCTAATTAGAAGCAATGGGCAGGAGGCTCACCTGATGTTAAGTAACACACTCACATTGCCAGAAGGCTCGGAAGTGCGTTGCTGGCCTTTCAAGAATTGGTACGCTCTTTTCTTGAAGGACCCTAAGTAGACCCTAATAGTAATGTAACAGACCTGCTACCTGGTAATACCTTCAAAATTGAAGAAGCCGCAGGTTCAGATAAGTGTGAAGTATGTACGAAAAAACAATGTAAAGCCTTTAGATTTATTCGAGTAGGCTTTTTAGATACGTCAAAGATAAGATAATAATAACTGCTTTGTTTACGAGTGTTATCTCGGTTTTGTATTAATAAATTATATACTACGATATTACATTATACTATCTAATGATAACCGATTGGAAAGAACAACAACTGAATGATAACGAAAATTTAAGGTTATTTTGATAATAGATGCCACACCACCTTTCTTTGGAACCCTCTGGCAATTAATAAAAAATATTTTCTATGCTTCTAGATTATCTTTTAGATATTAAAGGCCATAAAAGTTTACGTTAGTAAGTCCACTAACATTAAGTTAGAACTTTCACACGCGTAATCTTTGTTATAGTGGTTGATAATTAGGCAAATACTAAAATGTTGATCAAATTAATACAACACAATAATCTGTTCTTATTAGAATCTGCTAGGCACTAGATTTTAGTGAATTTTCTTGTCTATGTCATGGCAGTGTTGTTCAAAAATGCACAATTATGTGACTGAAAGATGCACATACTAATGTGTTATTCACGAATCCAGCGGACTAATTTACGATTCGTAGTGGATATTACGTGTTCAGATTGGAAGTTCAAGGACGTGACTCAAGGTCATTTCGCAACAAGCTGGGGTCGGACCCCACTGGCCCAAACTAGAGTTTTATTGTAACCGGTATAAAATATAAATAAACAATAACCGTAACCTACTTGGTATTTTACATAAAACGAGTATGCAAATATACAAATAAATAGTAGGTACTTAATTGAAATCAGTGTCTATTTATCATTAATCGACAATTAATGTTTCCAATCTAATCGACTTACGTTTATGCATACAAAAATATATTACCCCAAGAAATTATACTATACGATATCTATATATAGCTTTTAAGAGGAGTGTTTATACTGTAATACGTTTAGCGTAAGATAGTGCCGGCCGGCAAACTCGCCGAGAGCCAGTTAAGGGCATAGGGACGGGAGTTAGATGAATAGGCCGAAGGTCTGGACTCACCGGAGTCGGCGCGCTCGGCCTCGTCGTCCGACTCGGTGCCGGAGTCCCGCTCCTCCACCTGGAAACAAAAACATACGCTTCAAACAGACGATCAATCCGCTACATATGCCTACCGGCACACCGCTATCAGACACGATTTTGATAGACTCGCTCTATGAAATTTGATTAAAACTTTACTGAAATCTGTGCGTAGGCTAATGCAAAGTGAAATAAGGTAGTATTTGAGCTTAATAGATGTAAATCGAGCGGTGTAGAAGCCGGCGACCGTTCCGCTCCTTTGTTCTCGAGAGCGGGCGGCCATTTTCTGGTGGCGGTGTGACCTTCACGGCGCAGAGCCGGCCGCGTCGACACCCACCTTCTCGGAAACGTTCTCCTCATTCAACGAATGCGTTCGTAGCTTGTGAGTCAAGAATTTGAGCATTATTGAGCCTCAGCTCCTCAGACCGTCCACGGCACTCACTACACTTCGCCCTCTCGCTTCTTGACGCGCCCGCCCGTCACGATGCGCTACACAAACTATTGCTTGCTGATTCTAAAAACCGTATCACGCCTATGGAAAACGTTCTGAAACCATTGTAATTAATGACATCCGCATATCACTACGTAAGCGAGCACCCGACCGCCTCCCTCGAACGCCGGTCTACTACTAGTTTGGTTGGAGTAGCCTTGCGACTTGCGTACAACGCAGTCAGCTGAAGTGGGTACGGCTCATTAATACCGAAAGGGCCTAACGCCAAACACTTCTCGATTCTGTCCGCGGGACCGCTGTATGCTATCGATTAACGAAAGGATGGTCCAAAGATTCAACTGAGCACAGTATGAAATCACAAATTAGCTTAAATATTGCGTAAAATATATTTGAGTGGCACTAGAAATGGACTCGCCCGGCGACCCATTGATGACAAAGAACCGGAACACGCAGAGATCGGACGCGATTGGACAAAACATTACAGAATAGGATCGAAATTTAATGCAATATGTTGTGTCTTTGTCTAGCGGCGGAACGTGGCAGGGCGCTCGCGGTGGTGATGAAGGGGGGCCGCGTCTCGATCGGAGCTCGCCGGCCCGATGCCATTCGGCCGGCAGAACGAGACGGCAATATGATACAGGTTCTGGTTATATAACAAGCCGGCCGCTTGATAATATATCGCTGATAAAAAGTTGCACACGCTAGCTGCTATAGATATGCGCTTTGAAACTTAAGAGCACTTGGCTCATAAATTATAGTTTCAACTTAACTTCTGAGAATTTGAGATCAAACTTAATGAAATATATTCGTGGCATGGAACTTTAGACTGATCGCTCAATAAGCTCTAGAATTCTAGATCAAGATTACGATTCCTTTTTACTCTGATGCAATAGAAAAGTAGTTTTATGACAGGAATGCGTAATTACGTCAAAACAACACTATTATTTTCTAGACGCAACTATTAATAATACTTCATTAATATCTAATTATTATAGATATTTTTAAAAAATCTGAAGACTTAAAACTATTGAAAATATAGACATATTTTGTATAATGGTGATAGATAGATGTAAATGTGTATGATAGATGTTTAACTATAATTTTGAACAAATTCAGTCTTATCCATATTATGCCATAAACACCGTTCTCACTCGATGTAATGAATAGGCGTACCTGCGTGAGCCATGTCTCCTTCCCGCTCGCACACTACGCACTTAGTACCCGCCAATATTCAAAAATCTTGCACCTAGAGTTGCCATTATTAGGCAAGAAAACGCGAAATAAGGTATATTAAATCAATTTTAAATTAACTTCTGATTTCTTATTTACTACAGACTAGGATTAGGTAAAGAAAATATTTCCATAAGTCTTACTAAATCTGTAGATTGAGAAAACTATTACAACTGAAGTATATCCGAACAAATTCGACTTAGGGTCCTTCAAGAAAAGAGCGTACGACTTCTTATTTCTTAATAGGTCGGCAACGCACTTGCGAGCCTTCTGGCAAAGTGAGTGTCCATGGGAGGCGGTATCACTTAACATCAGGTGTGAGGTGAGCCTCCTGCCCGCTTGCAGCTCGCCGGGCTCGCTCGCCGCTATTAAATAAAAAAAAAACATGTCTAAAAAGCTCTTCTTAGTTCTTCGTGATCTGTGGAAATATCTAATGGTTGCAAATTTATCTCATAGCCATAGACAACATTGGTTCAAGTTACCTGAATTCACGTCGGAATCTTTGGCTGGTTCACTACTATTTCTTTCTATTGAACATTAATTTTTGGTGAAGGGTAAAAATAATAAATCATTAAGTTTTGGTGTTTGTATTCTTAACAATTAACAATGACTCATTATACATTATGGTTTTACATTTCTTAATCTAAACGACTCTTATTTCTAACAAAACAATAACAACGACTTATTTAAGGCAACACATTTCATACAACACTAAGGTACAACAATATAAAGCTATCTCTGCCATATTTTTCCTTTTAAAAAATAATATTTATAACATTACACACTAAGGGTCTGTCTGTTTCACAATGTACGGATAAGTTCTACATAAGTTCAATATTAGCTATTTATTACTTATAACTAAGTAAACACTATTTTTGCGTTTCACGACTGTCAGATAGCGCTATTTGTCACATAAAGTCCATCATAAGTTATGAGTCTAATGAAGTGACAAAGAGCACAATTTATCTTCCAAATAATTTATGTGTTGCATAGCTATTAGGTACTTTATCCATAAATTGTAAAACATACCCTAAGTATAATGGAAACTGACTCACAAGTTGATAACAATTTTATATATTTATTTTTTATAAGTACACTTCGTAAAATGATGTCAATCGGATCAAACAGGGGTCATTTTTACCCAAGACATTCAAACTCAAACTCAAATCAATACTCAGCCTCAATGGAAAATTCTGAATATAATTTTGAATAGTATTAACCCTAGATCACTAAACATTAGTCTCACAGGCTACACGACTCTGACGCATTCGCTGTTTATGTATGTTCCCGTTACCGCACCCCCCTCAGCCGCTCAGTACCTTCCTAATTCGGCCAATCAGTGACCCGTGAACTCGCATTGCGTACGCACGCTTCCTACTTCCAGAGATATTACGCAATAGTAGTCTCTCAGGCTAATGTTTAGTAATTGCGCCACAAAAGTGAAGAAAGGTAAGTTATGAAATATTTCTTTTTATTTACGATTTTATCTATAATAACTAATTACTGATTAATGTAAATGAATAATAAATATGTGTGATACTACGAGCAATATTTATTTTATGAACTTATTATCATTTTTTATTTTTTTATGAGATTTTGAACATTTTGTTTTAGCAGTATTTTCTGTTACAGATGGATTTGATACGAGATCAAGATAAAATATTGCAGATTTTGAACGAGTCAGATAATGACGATGACGATTCACCATTTTTTGGACCATCTGGTGTGCCTTCGGACTCCGAACCTGATGACAACTTAGAGGAGGACTTAGTCGAGGATACCGACGAAATTGAAGATGATTCGTCGAGTTCTTCTGATGAAGATCTAAATGTTTCCCGGAGAAGCCGTAACAGAAACAGAATCCTAGATTCTGATGATGATTCTTTGGAGTGTTTGCAGCCTTGTCCACCCATAGCTTCTCACCAGGATCTGGTAATACAACCTGAGAGACCATACATTTATGGAAAAAACAAACATAAGTGGGCAACTACTCCACGCTCTTCAAACACTCGTGCATCGGCTCGAAACATTATTCATTTTGTACCCGGACCTAACAGTGATGCAAGAGATTTGGTAGAACCACTTCCAATATTTCATTTGTATTTATCTGATGAAATGATTGACCAACTTGTTATTTACACAAATGCAGAGATTGAAATAAAAAAGGTGAAGTACAAGGAACTCACTCATACTATTTCTCCAACTTCAGCTATTGAACTAAAAGCTTTACTGGGTCTTCTTATGCAATCAGCTGCTATAAAAAGTAATCATTTACCCACGAGAATATTGTTTGATGACAGAAGGAGTGGTAACATTTTCAAAGCCTGCATGAGCGCTGAGAGATTTGATTTCTTGCTTAAATGCCTTCGATTTGATGACAAAGCTACCAGACAAGACAGAAGAGCATCCGATAAATTTGCACCTATAAGAGAATTCTGGGAGAAATTCATTGGTCATTGCAAACAATGGTACAAGCCAAGTTCCTATCTGACAATCGATGAGCAATTAGTTGGGTTCAGAGGGCGCTGCCCATTTCGAATTTATATACCCAATAAGCCTAACAAGTACGGCATAAAAATTGTAATGGTTGCAGATTCTAATTCAAAGTACGTATACAATGCTACGCCTTATTTGGGTAAAGGAACCAATTGCGATAATATGCCTCTTGCCACACATTTTGTGAAACAACTCTGTGAGCCTGTCTATGGGACAAACAGAAATATTACGATGGACAACTGGTTCACTTCAGTGCCACTTGCTTCAGAATTACTTCAGGACCCGTATAAACTCACACTTGTTGGGACAATACGTAGTAATAAGCGAGAGATTCCACCTGAGATGAAAAACAAAAAATCAAGAAAGATTCATACTTCGATGTTTGCATTTGATGGTGAGAAGACTCTGGTCTCGTATAAACCAAAATCTAACAAGACAGTATTTCTTCTTTCGACAGTACACAGTCAGCCAGACATTAACTCCACTTCGAAAAAGCCTGAAATTATACATTTTTATAATAGTACCAAAGGTGCTGTCGACACTGTCGACCAAATGTGCTCAGCTATATGTGTCAATCGCAAAACCAATAGATGGCCTCAATGCGTGTTTTATAATGTCTTGAACCTGTGCCTAATTAATTCATATGTCATCTATGTGTCGAACATGGTCAGAGAACGGCAAAAACCAATGAGACGTAGGAGTTTCGTCCAAAGTTTAGCCGATAAGCTCATAGAGCCATGGTTACGAGAGCGGTATAACACTGTCACTTTGAGGAGGGATATAAAAGCTAGTATTAAAGATATTTTAAAAATTGAAGATGCTACTCCTAGTACCTCTCAAGCGCAACAAAATAAGCGTAAAATATGTTCTTTTTGTCCTTACAAAAAACACAGGATGACTAAATATGTTTGCAGCCGCTGCAAGACGGCGATTTGCGGGGAACATACGGTTCCAGTGTGTGCCGACTGCCAAGAATAATTTTTTTTAACCTTTTGTTTTATTATGTGGTAATTTAAAAGACATTCCATATTTTAAGTAGACTTTTTCTAAATAAATACTCTAGTTTTGATAAATATTGCGGTTTTATTTTGTTAGTTTGTAGGACTAATGTTTAGTGACAGAGTTTGAAAAAAAAAAGTTTAGTGATCTAGGGTTAATAAAACACGATTTTCTATAGGACAGAGGACGGACAGGAGGCTCATCTGATGCTAAGTGATACCCTCGTCCATGGACAGCAATTCCAGAGGGCTCACGAGTGCGTTGCCTGCCTTTTAAAAAAATTTATGATAGACACAAAATAACATACTTAAATTTTGATTTTATACTGTATTCTCAGATATAGTTAAAATATTTAAAAAATGCTCTGGTCCACATATGCATAACAAGAAGTGTTTTAAATATAATTTTATCAATTTCTTTTTGCTTTCAATAAGGCACTATGGGTGGGATGACACAGTTTCTGTGTATTCAATAAAACACTACTATATTAACAATATTATGCATAACTTTAAGATTATACAACTATAAAAAATGGTTGTCTGTAAAGTCGGTTTACGGACGATAGTTTAACGTGACAATGTCATAACAAAACATTGATGAAATGATTGCATACTTTAGTGAATAAAATTGAATAATTTTTATAGAATTATCACTATTTTGTATGGATACAAATGTTGAATATCGCATAGGCCAATCAAGTGGAAGACAGATAAATGCGGCGAAAGCGTACAATGAGCGTAACGGGACAATGAATCTAACTGGACAATGGGCGTAACGGGACAATGAGCTTTTTCATGCGTGCAGCCGGCATTCATCGTTTAATTAGACGATGTCACGTCAAATTTTTAAAAATTATTTTGAACATTTAAGTGTGATATTTTAACTCTATTTGCAGTATGTACAACTCTTAAAAATTTGGGCGAATAAGTTCTCCTCTCTGTCCAAATCCTATGAATGGAAGTGAAAGTTCCCGCTTTACCTTTGTCTTATTTAGCAATCTTTAGTAATGATCTTACTCGACTGCATTTATAGGTAATCTTAGGTATAATAAAGTAAAAACTGAATATCTAATGTTATTTTTGTCAGGCCACGCCCTGGATGAGTTATTGAAACCAGACTAGTTCAGGTTTAAGTAGCATGTTCTTGTTGAAAACAAATATTAGAACGAAACAATTTTAGTCCATTTAAAATATTGACATTTGTGACATAGGTAATACGATACAAATTTCTCAGTATTAACGTTCCTTTAAGACGTCATTGTTTAATTCGAAAGGTCACATCCGCGTCACTAATATACAGAAACCCTAAACTTTTGTCTATAGTTGCCTGTCAATACTCGAATAATAAATAATTGCCAAGAGTAAAAAATGTTATTCATTGTTGTCTTTAACAACATTTCCACTGCTAAATAGACGTTATTTAAGTTAAATTATGATCTAGATAATCATATTATCAATTAACCTTTAACATATAATTGATGCTAAAACTTAATTTTAATAAGGCACACAAAAGAACGTTCTTCAAAAATCGCAAACCACCAATTTTGTCTAAAATTGATAGAAATATAAAAATCCTTGCCATTTACAAGGATATAGACGCAAATATAATTAAAACGCCATATAGTGATCGGGGCCCTATCTAAGTCTAAGCCAATATTATCTGAACATTAAATTGTCCTATATTTTGTACAGGGCAGGTTATCTCTGTTATCACGCGACTTAGGGTCTGTTTCACAATGTACGGATAAGTTCTACATAAGTTCCAAATTAGCTATTTATTACTTATTGGTAGGATAAATACTATTGTTGAGTTTCACGACTGTCAGATAGCTATTCGTCACATAAAGTCCATCATAAGTTATGAGTCCGATGAAGTGTCAAATAGCACAATGTATCTTCCAAATAATTTATGTGTGGCATAGCTATTTGGTACTTTATCCATATGTGAAACAGACCCTTAAGCTGCGGTTTCATAACAAGTAACGATATAGTATGTGCGGAAAGAAAACCGGTTGCAGTGTTAAATTAAATGTCTTGTAATGTTGACAGCATTACGTCATTATAGTCAACATTAATCTTGATACTTGAAAAAACTTAATAGCAAATAGGAATTTTATTAGTTCGTATAACCGCCACACGTCTTTCTTTCCGCAATGCATGTTGGTGCTTCAATTCTGTTCCAAAAACGATAACAGGGTGTTATTTTAAACAAAAGAATAACGCTACGCTAATTACGCTAATTACGATAGTACTAATTTGATTTACGTATTGTTTGAGGCTTTTGCCATCCAAATTACGTCACTCCTACAATCCCCATGTGTTTAATATTTATTTATACTAATATTATAAAGAGGTAATATCTGAATCTACAGAACCGAGTTGGTAAAAAAATTTACTATAATATAAAAAGCCGCGTTTGTTAGTGTCATATATTAAAAAATGAAAAGATTTGTTCGCCATAGTCAGATTTGAAAACGTTTCTTTCGCTTTAACGGTGAGAGTTGTATAATTCGAGTGAAAAATTGTAAACTTGATAATGCCCATCAAAAAGTCAGCCACAATATCTAACTATCGAAGTTGTATAACAATGCCGTGGTTGTCCGTCTGTTTCTTTGCGATAAACCCAAGAACTACTGCACGGAATTTATTGCGGTTTTCACCAATATCTAGAATCATTTATGAGGTAGGTATATAATTTTTCAAGGTTTACGGGTCACGATTGCCCGTGTGAAAACTGGGGCGAGTTTAAAAAAAAATATTCCAGTATCTCTACAAATTTGACAAGTTGTAAAGGCTAACTGCATAAAACAGCTAAAACAATAAAGTATTTTCGTACAAAAATTTGACAACACATTTGAAGCCCGTAATTTATATAAATTCACCGTTATATTAAACAAATCAGAGGGTACTTGTATAGTATAAAATATCGGGGACAATTCCAGTTGAACTAGGGCTCGAGACAAAATCACTTTAAGGCGTGAACCACTACCGCCAAAGGATGTATGGGTATGGTCACGTGACCAGGTAGGTTTTATAATAGATTTTCATTTACAGCTATAGAGAACTTGTGGGATACGATGCATTTAAAAGGTCAAGTTTATTAAATAATGTAAAAAAATCGAGTGCATCATTTCTTGTATTGTAGATTTTAATCCTTCGTTAGGTCACGTGTCCTTGAGTTGAAAGTAAATTGTACATACAATTGCCACTAAAAAGTTCACCCCTAATCTCCTTCTGTTTTTCCCGAATAAGGAATCTCGCCGCTCATGGGCGATTCGATTAGTCGTATGCATCACGCATTTCCTCTGAAATAACGAAACTATCATTAATACACCCACTTATAAAAAAAGGGTGCGTGTACTTATGTACGCGCGTAAGAAGTTATACTTCTTTGGCATTATTAAAAATAGTTTTTGATTGCATGCAAATAATTAATTACAAATAAATAATCAAAGACTGGAAAAGGAGTCATTATAGTCAATAAAGTTCAGTTTACATTTGAAAAATTAAATAAATAAATATTTATTATTATTATATTTATATTTATTATTATTTTCTAATATTAATTAGTATTGATTTACATATTCAATTTAAATCACTTCTGATTATAATTCAGACGCACACATAAAATTCGCACTTGTATAATGTTATGTTATGTCTAAATGTCTTATAATGAAAACAAAATGAAAATACGTGTTTTAAATGTGGAAACTCAAAGCATGTGGATAAATAATATAAATATAAATACACAGCCAACATGCGCCACTAACTTCATTCTGTTAATTTTGTGTCACGGTGAGCGCGCATCGTAAAATTTCACTCTCATCAATTTTTAAAGAAGTATAACTTCAAAAATCTGATAAATGCAAGATAGGTTTAATGTAAGTACCCGCTAATACAATTTTTTTGTTTTACCGGATCCAAACACATTTATGTGCGATGACTATTAAACCACAGAGATGGAATTAGTTTAACTTAAGATATTATATTTAATTTGTAAATAATTTTACTGAATTTGAATAATGTGTATGTGTTAGTAACCATCGAGTGTATAATGTATATACTCAAAAGTTTGGCATAAAATAGAAAATAAATATTATAATTAGAAAAAGTTATACAAAATAATTACCTTATATAAAGAAGAGCTGTTCAGTCAAATAGGCAGGATTTTCACGCACGTATGCGACCAGTTCCGAGGCTGTTTCCTGAAGTACTTGCAATTCCTTGTTAAGCTCGGGGTTTTCGGGGGGAGATTGGGGGGCTTCAACGGAGGGAAACCGGTTAAGGGGGGAATCATTTGAGAACCGGTTCTCCTCATTGGGGGGCTGGTCGGAATCGGTGGGGAAAAGAGATGGATCGAGATCTCGTAGCAAGACAAGCGCGTCTTGGGGCAACTGATAGCTGCGGTAAGGGGTCACTGTGGGTACTACGTCCACTTCCAGACCGGATACACTGTAAGTCAACGGATATCTTTATATATATAATTCTTCTGTGAGTGTGTATGTCACTAAACTTCTCTCAAACGACTGGACCGATTTTGATGAAATTTTTTGTGTGTGTTCAAGGGGATCTGGGAATGGTTTAGATTCACAAATCAGCCCGCCAGATGGCGCTGCAGTCGGTACTTTCATACTTTGCTTTACTAATCGCTTGAAATATCATGCAGGACAACGTCTGTCGGGTCCACTAGTAAGATATACATTTTGAACGTATTTAAAACCGATAAAACATTAATTTTATAAAAAAAATAAGACCCAGCATTTAATTAATTTACTTTAAGTGAGACGTAACGGGAAGGAAATAATTATCTAAATGTCTATTAAAATGTAGCTTTTTAAATATTTGACTTTTTTTATTCAATGTCATGATTGACAATTCCCAAAAATTTTAACAATTAAAAATTATTTCAAACACCTGCCGATTGATTTATCTTACTCTCACATTAACTATAATGGAACAGAAATTGTATTATTATATTAATTTAATAATATTGACATTTAAAATGCGTATGCGCACACATTCTTCATTTGGCTTCACAGTAAAAAAAATATAACTATATGAGATACTGTTTTTACGGACGTCGATAAGTCGTTAAAAAACTAAAATTTCACGTGAAATTGAATTCCTCCTCGCTTTTAATAAGTCAGTTAAAGAGAATTAATACAATTTAGTAATTTTATACATATGTACTCACGTAATCTTATAGAACTTGCGGTACTGCACGGTACGGTGCGCAGTTTCGTTGAGAAGCCGCAATGCGAGCGTCACCAATTCATCTGCACCATGCGGCTGACGGTACACCGCAACACTGCCTAGGAGTGGATGTTCAGCTGTATGGAAAACTTATATATAATAGTGAATATCTATTTTTTACTATTATTATCGCTTATACATTATAAATAGACGAAAAGTAAAAAAGTCACGTATATATCAATAGAGTCTTATTATATAATTATCATATGTTTTTTAAATTTATTTCTTCGAAAATAAAAACACGTGACATTTTACTTTACAATTCGTCATTTGTGATTTCAATCATTTTTTTTGCAATAAATATAAAATAGTAATATTTCATAAATTCCCTTTCCGAAATTTTAATTTAAAAATAGAATTTCTATAAGATCATTCGCCCTTCTCACTCTGTCTCAATCGCTCTCTCCCTTTTCTTCGAATAAAACATCTTCGTGACGCTAATATTATTATTATTGCGTTTCATCCATAAAAAAATATCCTTATGCGCCTAAAGAAGTTTCACTTCAAAAAGCAAAACAGTTAAAACGTATGAAAACTTAGTAAAAAGCGAAAGGGACAATAACAAAAAGGACACATGAAAAAGAAAAAATGCAAATTAATCACGATAATTTCAGATCAGTTAGTACAAAAGTTAGGGATACAATGTAGTCAGGTAATGCTTGCACAGTCAAGATTTAGAGGAAGAAAGAGAAGAAGCCAAGCGGATGGGAACGGGAAGTGAATTCCATATGTACTACGAAGATACTCACGCGTAAGGTCCCCAGTAGCCCGATGCAGGTGTTGCAGCGCAGGTGTCTGCAATAACACCAGTCGTGTGTCAGGCGACGTCACAGCTCGTCGCATCCACTCACCCGCAGCACCTGCTACTGCCGACCAGCGTTCGGGACAGTATACGTCATACACCTGGAAGGTTTATTTATGTATTTATTTAACACTTAAGCAAAGATAAAAAAAATCGATTCGAAAATTATACAAAGGGAAAATTAAAGTTCAAATACATCTTGTGCTTAGGGCTTGTGTAAAGCTTAGATTTCCTAGAAAAGCGGTGCCGTTAACTAACGGCTGTCATTTTACGATTGTTAATAACGCCGTCTCTACTTTTTAACATAATGCAAAAAAACATCATTTTCGCTCGTCCAAGTCACGTTTCCAGTCATGGTATTAATTAAATATGGGCACCGCTACACGCGAAAAACGTTAAACTAATGTCATGCAAATGACAGCACCGCTATTTGACATTACGGTACTCGGATGTTATTTAAAGACAACGTATGGGTAACGTCACCCACCGTTACATCACGGCCGTTGGATAACGGCACCGCTTTTCTAGGAAACCTAAGCTTTAGGCGAAACTTATTATCCAGAGACATGATTTATGTCTGAAGAAGTGAAGAAATAAATCAGCAAAAATGTATTTCATATAAAATATTTTTTAAATGAAATCTATGAGTAATTATGTTAATATATAGTAAAAAAAATCTCAATCCACAATTAAGCATTCAATTAAAAATGTTTTTTATTTACATTAATTTGTTGTAATAAAAAATATTACTATTATATAATAGTTAAGGTTTTTCTGATTTTGATTTTTTTTTAAAAGCATTGGCGCTACAACCTTCACCATACGAGAAATTGTTAAAGGAGCACATAACAAAAGTTCGAACCTACTACCTCAGGGATCATCACATCTAGGCCAACACTGCTCTAATATTATACGTTGCTTATAGGAATAGAATACTATGTATGTTTTTGAAGTTATACTTCTTTAGGCGCGATATGAAAAATTGATGAGAGTGAAATTTTACGGCGCGCACCGTGACACAAAATTAACTGAATGAAGTTGCCCACGGAAGATGCTACGGCATTGGACATAATTTAAAAACAAGATAATAAGAGAATTTATGTTACACTTAATGTAAGAGAATAATAATAAATATTTATTTATTTAATTTTTCAAATGTAAACTGAACTTTATTGACTATAATGACTCCTTTTCCAGTCTTTGGTTATTTAATTGTAATTAATTATTTGCATGCAATCAAAAACTATTTTTAGTAATGCCAAAGAAGTATAACTTCTTACGCGCGTACATAAGTACACGCACCCTTTTTTTTATTAAACGAGTAGTATTACTACTAGCTACTTAAAAATAAGTCATCAATGAAATATAATAAAAACTTTGATAACAAAATCAAACTATGTAGTAGAATTTTTTTTTTAAACTTAATTTTTTTAGATGTAAGTATTAAAGGAGTCATTTTATTACCGGGTCATCGGTGACACGAGCCAAAAGCGTTCTTAAAGCAGCAGCCAGCCTCATAACGTGCGGGCAATCTCTTGCGTATACGAGCACTACGCGACCGCGACACACTCCTGGTGAATTCCGCTTCCATACTGATTGCATTATCCATCTGAAATTAAATTCATTCCTAATTTAAAATATCTAAAATTTATAAAATAATTTAATTGTCATTTCAGAGATTTTTTTTTAAGTATCATAATTATTATGGAATACATTTTAAGCGATATTTTTGTATAGTTGTTATGGAAAATATTAACTTTCTACTTTTTCAAATGAAATAAAGAAACAAATTTAATTTCAAATGGTTAACCATATTGTTAAATGTTAATATACATATTTATATAAACATTTGGTCACTTGACATGATCATTAGTGATCAGATCCAAAAACAAATATAAGTTTAATAAAAATTGTCATTCAACTTTTTTGACTATTATGTATTTCATTTTCAGAATAGCTTGGTTCTATGAGATTCTTGATACAAAGGAAGGTCAGTAATTATTATTTATGGCAAAATTATTTTCAATGTACTTGACAGAATGAAGCCACATCTATTCATCACAAAATAATTCATTTTAATATGGTAATACATATTTTATAAAAAGTTGAACTTCAAATACAACTTGTGTTTTATATTCCAGAGCCATTAAAAATAAACGAAGAAATCAACCTATTTCATATAAAACCCAATTTTAAAAGAAATCCATTTGTTTGTTTATTTTATTCGGTTTAGGAGTCCAAGACACTTTTTGAGTCGCAGAGGCAGCGAAGTGTATATGTAATATTAAAAATTAGTATGACATTGTGTTGTGTGTAATTTGCATAACATTTCGTTTTTATATAATTACATAATTATTATTTAAGCATTTAGGGAGCGTTCAAGTATTAAGTAACGTATTTTGGGAGGGGGGGGGGGCATTTGTAAAACGTTACGATGCGGGCGGATATAAAATTACGCGTTATTGTTAATATTATTTTCGACTTTTCAGTACTTTACACCACATAATGGTGACTTTTAGGTATAAAGAGTCACTGGATGGTCACGAAACGTTTTACTATTGGGTACAGAACAACGTTACGGGGGTTTAATAATCTACAAAATTGCGTGACGTAATACTTGAACGCTCCCTTATACACTTACTGCATCCAGACCCGTTTGCTTTCGATACGGCGACAGATAAGCACAAGGGCAACGGTAAGTGTAAGAACGAAGGCAAGAGCTCCACAACTGATCCATAGCAGCCCACTATTGTTATGTGTAACAGGCACCGGGTTCTCTGGTTTATGCTCTGAAATTTTTGTATAAATCACATGTTGAAAATATATAACACTATAACACCAGCCAAGCGTTGCTGTGGCTAAGGTTTTAGTTATATTACATAGTAGTAACCTATTCAAAGGAAACGGTAGGAGAACACCAGTCATGGGAACCACCATGCTTTGTTGGTGGTAATGCCATTAAATTGTAGCTTATGTGAAACGTTGGTACTTTCAACACAGCGCCATCTGTTAGAATCGTGATCAAATAATAAACAATTTTTTTGCAATAAAATAATATTACGGGTATAAATTGAGATGTAAGCTATCCTATCTTTTAATTTAAATCAAACTGCACACGGTGTGCAAATTTGATTGAAATCGGTTCAGTAGCTTAGGAGTCCATAGCGGACAAACAACGTAACACGGAATTTATATATATTAAGATTTACCACTTATTAAAACCCAACTGAAACACTTTCAAAACAACGAGTCTGCGGAAAGAGAATCAGCGATTATGCGAAATAATAAGTATTTTTAAGCTATTTTCAAGTATCAAGATTACTTTCGAACTCTAAAACTATATCTTTTTCACATTCGCTTGCGTAATAATTGATTAGACATAGACAAAGATTAGAAATCCTTTACATTTTAAATAACGTATATATAAAAAGAAACATAGTAGTATTATTTTAACAATTAATAAGACAGCTGATCAGAAACATCCGCCATCTTGTGTTTCAATTTTGAGATTTATTTAATCCTCAACGGTGAAATTAGGTTTATTATTTTTACGACATGTATAACTTGACGTTTCGAGGTAGCACCACATCTTAAGGGATAAAATTCATATTAACAGTGATTAATCGCAAAAAATATCTATTATAATCAAATTTTTTTGGAATTTTGAAATAGAGAGAACTACATCGGCACTTGCATACAAAAATGTATTGAAGCCATTCCTTCTTTGAAATAAGTAACTTTTAACACCCAAACCTTAAAATATAGTAACGCAAGTTATTTCTACAAATTGTTCTATAAAGATATGGTAATTTTTTGTGGAACTAACCAAAGCTGTACTCTCTATTTATGATAGAATTAAATATCGATCCAGTTGTCCAAGGTGCCAAATGTTGGAGCCGCATCCGATAGTCACCGTAGGGGACCCACAAAGAGCACACTATTTCAGTTTGCCTTACTACCGTACAATTGTCGGTTACGTCTTTCTGAAAAATATATTAAAACTTCGTAAGAATTTTGTTTCTATACCCTTTTTATAATTAATGAAACATCTTTAAAAGAGTCGATCTATTATGTATTTATAAATGTTGTAGGGATACTGGGATCAGTGGCGTAAATATAGTGGCGAGCTGGCAAGAGGGCCCTTGCCCAAGAGATATTATGTTCTATGGATGAATGTGAAGTCTCCAATACGCATTGGGCTAGCGTGGGGACTACAGACCATTCCCTCTCGCCTAAGAGAGGAGGCCTATGACCATTACTGATACATATACAACGTGTACTCAATTGAGTACACTAAAAATCTCGAAGTTTATTAAAATTAAACTGAGTACAACGCGACGATTTGTACTGATAGGGCCACATCAAAAGAATTTGCCACGGTCCCCAGATTGTATAGTTACGCTACTTACTGGGATGCATAAAATTTATTATTTACTGAAGTAGAAAAGTTTAGGATATCATATTGTCACGCTATTATTATCTAAAGATTTTCAGCAAATAACTTGTTGACTACATGTTCGGGTTGTATACAACTATGGGTAAGGATGTATCTGATATGTCTAAATCCAATCATTATCGCTAATTCTCAACTATGAAGGCTTGTAATCTACAGCTATTAATGTTTTTTGAGCATTGGTGTGTAAGGATGTGATAACGCCTAAGTGTGGATACTGATAATTGGCCTTCATCATATTAATTGTATATTATTGAACCTTTTTTAGCTGTAAGTTTCCCTAAAATTGTAAAAAAAAATATATAAAACTTTGTATTGCGTATATTTTAACTGTGATTAACAAAACAATTTGTCTCCAATTATTATGTACTAAAGCGTGTGTCGTTAAATGACGTAAACACTTATATTAGCGCCACGTGGGAGCTATCAATCATCTGACCTTGATAGATGATTATTAAATTACTCCATACCAGAACAGCAGTTAAAATACAATTGAAACATATATCGCAGTTTGCTGCTAATATGCAATATAATGATTCAATTAACATACGAATATTATTTAGGCATTAGCTACTCTATTTTACATTGTTTATTCCAAGGGATTTTTTATTCTTTCTGAGGATACTTGCTTATAAAAATGTATTGATGAAAGACACTAGAATGTGTCTCTATTTCCGCTTGTAGAGCCAATTAATAAATTGGCAACAGTTAAAAGGTTCTAAGGGGGCGTCCATAAATTACGTGAGGTTGTTTTTTTTAAATTTTCTGTACCTACCTCCCCCCCTGGTGAGATGTCGTGAGATTTTATTCAACCCCCTCCCCCCGCCCCAATCTCACGTGAGATTTTCCAAAATGTGGGTTTCTTACGTAAACGCGTTGGATTGATATTGTAAAAAGAAAAAAAAATTGCTTCGTGCTTTTATTTACGACTAAAACAAAATAAGTGAAATGTTGAGCGTTTAGATACGGAGTTAGCTGGAAGTTGCAGAGATGGCCTTTAGGGTCAACCGATTTCCTAATTTTTTTTTTTCAGAAATAAATTGCGTGATATTTGCCGAGACCGGGGGGGTCTCGGCAACTATCTCTCCAACTTAAGATTAAATGAGATTTGACTCAACCCCCTCTCCCCCCTTAAACACCTCACGTAGTTTATGGACGCCCCCTAAATCCAAAATATTTTTTTTAGTTTTTGTTACTTTTTGTAGATTCTTATCACATTACTACTTCCTTTATCGCCACTATTGGTTTCCGAAAGTATTGAGGAAAAATGTACAAAATAATATTTAATACAACAAATGATAATAAATTATCAGTAAAACAGCTAAATGTATAAACCCACAATCATCTAAAAGTTACAAATATGTAACATAATATGTTTAAATGTTACTCTTTTATCGTAATATTATATATAACTAGTTAATAGGGAACTTTTGGAAGAAACCCATTATTTTATTTTATCTGATTTAAATGGATTTTCGGTATATTTTGAAATTAATACTTTTTAAAAATTACTGGCTAGTCACAAACATTAAAAATAGTATTAAAATTTTTATGTGAACAAACAGTTAACGTAGTAAACAATTACCGGTAGCTGACCAGTTGAGTCCCCAAACAAATCCATTGAATACTCTGAAGCGGGTATGTAGCTCAGGAACCAGTGAACGGTCAGATGCTCACTGAAATATAAATCTTATATTGCATAAAGCGCCTTTGTTTGGGATGAGTCTAACAGTCTTTCATTTATATAGTAGCACATTATTTTCAAATGGTGTTGGTAATGTACCTGTATAATAAGGCTTTGACTTTGAGTATATAAATATAGTATGGGCTAATGGCATTCCGAGGGTGAGAGAGAGAGACACACACAGAATTTGTAAGTACTATAAGGGCGGAGGGGTAATTTTACATAATTACCGGGCAGTAATTTTTACACAAATTACTCACACATTGTCTATGCTTGAAAATAATATGCATTTTCGAGGATTTCTACAAAAAAATTATATGTTCACATACTATTATTTTTGAGAACTTTGCTTACTTTTGCTGACAAGAGGAAGGGGGGGAGGGGATAAATTGCAGTAAAACTTCTTACGTATTACTTGAACGGCCCCCAAAGAATAAAAACAAAACTATGTATATTTATATTATATGTACTTTTCTTCAATAATGTGTATTAGGGTGATTCTCTTATAAGAGGTAACTATGGTGGCAATCTATTTAAAAGTGTTTTTTTAATCTATACGTTGCTATTTTGTGCAATGAATCACTTCTCTTAAATGTCCTTTATTAAATAACATTATAATTCAATGTCTCATTAAAGCATATTTTTGTAAAACTCGTTATATAGTCTAAAAAAGTCTCTACCCTGGCCTGTCCCCTTACCGGTTTCAGCTTAACTAGCATACAATACATACAATATTTGTATTATTTGCTAAAACAAACTATGTTTACCACAAACTTAATTAAATATACTTAAATATTATTAAAGAAAAATTGAAAAATATTTGCTTATTTTCAATAATTTTTAAAATTTAATTGTTGTCCCGCTTTTTTTGTGTATCTACCCTGGCAATATTCGCACCGCTGCTACAATATAAAATATAAGATGGCCACATTACCGAACTCGCTCATTGACAAATAACAACGTGAAGTTCGCAATACTAAGCACAGAAGCGTTTAGATCAACGCCATTTGCCAGTTTTTGTGTCACGTCCGTGCGATGTAACGGTTTCGCAAGGTCATTGTGTCTCTCCACTGGTAAGTAATAAAAGTTATACTAATCATTTTATTTATTTGCAATTCCTGTCCTAATTTAGTAATACTGTAATAGTCAAAGCTTGCTTTATTATTCATTGAAAACTTTCTTGTATAAACCAAAATAATGTATTATGTTATGAAAACGTCTTTCCCCTGGCGTCTTTCCCCTGGTAAGATTACTATCAGGGGAGAGACTTACTGACCAGGGGAGATATGTATCATAGTAATTGTGCCACCTATTTAATGTATGTGTGTTGCACACGCCAATGTGGATCTGATTCTTGCGGCACTATTCCAAGCCAAAGTTACATCAATATCAAACCATCAAAATCTTCTTCGTATAATTTGTTGCAATAGGTGTAACGAACAGTGTCTATCGCGAGAATGCACTGTAAAAATAAAGGACTTCAATACAAACAATTTGATATTAGTAAGCAAATTTTTGCAGAAAGTGGGAATCCAAGACTAAAGGTGATTCAATTTTATCTACGTGATTTGATTATACAGTTAGAAGACAACTTGGAGTATTTTCTTCATAAACTGAATATAGTCCACCAACATTCTGCTTTTAAAATTAATAAGACAAATTTGACAGTAAGAGAAGCTGTGATTCACGTGAACCTTAGTGACTTTAAACGAAATACACATAGTGATAGTGACTTTAAAGAAATGCAAGCATTCCATTTTGGAGGTGCACGTCAACAGATAAGTCTGTACACAGTTGTAACTTACACGAAAGAAGAGGCATCAGGTGAAGTAAAGACAACATGCTATTGTTCGATGTCACAGATTTTGTTACATACGCCTCCAGCTATATGGGTATACTTACAGCCAATTTTGAACAGCTTGCCATTAGAAGTAGAGATCCTTCATTTTTGGAGCGATGGACCCGTAACACAATGTTGCAACAAATACATGTTTTATTTTCTTGTCACTCATTTAATATAATTTTACCCAGCTCTAAGAGACTTTACCTGGAATTACCATGAAGCTGGACACGGTAAGGTAGTTCCAGATGGTGTCGGTGCTGTTTGCAAAAGATCAGCCGACCTATTGGTAGATAGTCGCAAAGATATAGCATGTCTGAGCGATTTGTCAGATGCTATTCAGAAAAACTGTCCTAGCATTAATGTTTTCGTTACAAATGACAAAGATATTTAGACAAAGACGCTTTGCTTGCTAGTGGTAAAACACACAAAGACTTTTGCTGGACTTTGCGCGTCCACATTGAAGATCCGACAACATTGAAAATGAAGTCTTTAAGCTGCTTTTGCAATGAAGATATACATTGCGATCATTTTAAGCTTGGTGTCATGACATACTCGTCTAATAAAAAAATCTCGTCTCCGAGTCGAGGACGTTTCCGGCCCCGATTCAGAGTCCGAAAACGAGACTCCATTTGACATTGAACAAATAATAACTTCAAAAGATCGCAAGCACCAAATAAAAAATATTCAACAACCGTCGACATGAAAATAAACGCTTAAAAACGGCGCATTTAGTCCGATTAATAATAAATACGATAAAAAATGTTGCCTGATTATAAATTTCAAGAACAATGTTGGATAAAAGTTGATTATTTCAATTGTATTCTTTGTTTTATTGCTTCTAATTATCTCCCCTGGTCAAATACGTATCTACCCTGATCTTCATGTCTCTACCCTGCCTGATGTATTTACCCTGGCCCTCTAAAAAGTGACAAAATATGTTTTAAGTAACTTGCCCTTACGTGAGTAGATACACAAACGGGCCAAAAGTCATAATATATATGTATAATGGAAAAACTCCAACATTTCTCCTTGGCCGTCTCCTCCATAGACGAAAAACCTTTTATATAAGAACCACCCATTAACAAAAACAATTCTAACTTTGATTATTAATGTCCTATAATGTTCAAGACAAGTTTTTTTTTTAATTTTTCAAATAACAATACATAGAAGCACAAGTCTTAGCTTAGGGTACCATGATCTTAAAAAATCAGCATATAAGAAGTTATCGAGCACTAAAAGTTGTATAAGTTGAATGCTTACCCATTACTTTGTGTGTTGACAGGACTTTGGCTGTCTGTAAAATGTTGTTTTGAAAATTCATTCTTGGCATAAAAAACATAATCACTTGGACTGGTACTGTTATTTCCATGATGAAGTAGGGTCTTTATGTGATAACAGGTGCCATTAAATATTAGGTCCAAACTTGTTGAAAAGCATGCCTGGAATATTTATAAATTATATGTAAATGAAAACTGCAACGTTGCTGTAAATATTCAGTGATAAGCTTAAACTTACATTTGTACAGTTGAGATCCATATTCAATCTTCTTCGAAAGAATGAGTGTTGAGGACCTCTCATCATAAGGCTATATTTTTGGCATTCATTCTCTGACCTATTTTCAATATACCTCAAAGTCAGCTCCCAACTTGTCACCTCTTTATCACTCTCTGTACACCAATTAATATTATAACGTCCTGCAACATCTTTGCTAGGAACAAAAGTCAAATTTGACTCGGAATGATTGCTACAATTGATATTAACATATTCCGCAATACTTAAGAACCCGTTCAACAGTACAAGTACCAGTACCGTTATTATCATTATTTTGTAAAAGCTTCAGTTCATAGTCGTTTAAGTTACGTCTTCACAGGTCTGAGGAAAATTATGCTTAAATACAGTAAGAAAGCCCGTGTTAAAGGTTATCGAAAGGAAAATAAGTCATCTAAATCACGGATAAAAATACATAAAACGCCACATAGCATTGGAACAGGGAGAATCCTTTAATATATGCTTTCAACCTTAATTAATCAGCCTTTTGGATTCTTTTACAAATCTATAAGTAATATTAAAATTAATTAAGCATTTACTCTGTTTTTTTTATTTGTTTAGAGTTTGCTTAAATTAAAAACACAACACATTACACAGTACACTATTCAAATCTAAACAAGATTTGTCAATAAACTTCTGACAACTGACAAAACGTTGCGAAATGAGAATTGACCATAGGTAATGACAAAATATAACTACAGAATATTAGACGGAGGTTCGAAACGAAACAGAAAACATATATTTTTTATAAAAATACTTTAACTGCTACTAACGCACCTATTGTGTCCAAAAATTATGATGAATAGAGAATTTATTATAGTTATAAAAGAACGTTCTCAAAATATTGCATGCTTTTAGAACCAAATTCATTAACAAAAATTGATTCTTGGCACCTAATTATAATAAAATTATTATAACTACATCTAAATAATTAATTGTTTAATACATACCATTCCGTTTGTAAGACAAGACCAATCAATAAATATATTGTTGGTTAAATTTTTTTTGTCTATTTTCATAGATGATCATTCCTATTGATCATAGCAGTTTCACTCAGGAATGCAGGATAATATAACATTCTTATAATGAAAGAATTTTTGAAATTAGATCAGTAGTTTTTATATTGGTTTGACACAAACATAAGATCAAAGCTACATAATCTTTTAATGAAAATGTAATATATATAGGATAAAAAGGGATATTTAATAAATAATTTTTAAAGAATATTGTTTATTATGTTTATAGTAGCATTTCACCTTGCACCATTTTAAAATAAAATATCGTTCATACACACACTCTCTCTAATTTAAGAGTTCTACATAAATTAATAAATTATGTACTATAAAACTATTACATGCCAATTTGCTGTGCTAGCACAGCATACATAGCCAATGCTGTTAAACCAACTGCAGAGGCATGTATTGCTCGAACTGCCAACAGGGTCCAGGCACTTAGAGATAAAACACTTGCAACTGCATCTTCAAACAAATTTCTATATGGAGACAAAGCTAAAAGGGCCATAACAATAGGGTAGTGTTTTTTTGGCAAGTCACTTCTTGTCCACAGCCATACTAATGCTGCTGTTGATGCATGTTGTAGTAGTGCTACATTTGATTCAGCACAGGATCGCACATATTTCCAATCAAATTCAGAACCCCGAGCACCAACCCACAAAAGAACACTTCTTGTGACAATTACCTGAAAATGATTTTAGCATTTCTAAGTTAATCTTTATTTGCAATTTTTTACAAGTTATATTGCAAAGGATGACTACCTCAGCACTTGCCCATCCAATTGCTGCAGTCAAAATTTTTGCATGTCCTTTGCCGGGTACAGAATTGATTGCTAAATACAAACCAAGTAGATCAGCCAAATCAACTGTGGCTTTCAAAATTTCCTAAAAATAATATAAGTTAATAATAACTAATAAGCATAATAAATAAATCAAAATTTTTATCTGGTTTTTGGTCTATATAAACCAAATCCATATAAACTCATTACACAAAAAATCATATATAGGCCTACACTTATCCCAGAAAAAATTTATAACTTAAGATTTGTAGGTATACATACTAAGAAGACATCATATTCCCCAGAAGCATGAGTGTTATCATAGTCTGGAAAGAATGTAGCTAGAAGTAACATTTTACAAAGCTGAGTAAATATGTAGAGGCCTCCAGCATAGATACACTTCGAAAAGGTAGCATATTCTGATCTGAAATGACAGAAACATAAAATAAATTTAGACATTTGTTTTATTGAATTAGACTAACCTTGTTATGGATTTATCATTCTTACATTCCAGAAAATTTGTATGCCATGTGATATGGTGCATAAACTAAAGCCAGACAATTACCAAAATGGTATAAAGTCATTATTTTATTTGTACTAACTACTACTATTAGAAATCAAGAAGTTTTTTAGTTACAGCTTCTCTTTTCTCGCTAAGCTCAAGAAATCAAGAATCAAGATTAGAGTATTTGGTTGTTCACAGTCCTGAGTCCAATCACCAATGTCTTCTTTTAATAACTGTCATATGTCAATGTATTTGAGTTTTGACAGTAGGAACTTTTAGTCATAAAACAACAGTCTATACTTTGTTTGTGAGTATAAACTAAGACCACAGACTGTTCATTGTAGTCATCGATTATTAAGAAAGTCAATTCTTGAATTTAATAAACATTATTCAATTTCCAAATTAATACAGTAGAAATATTTGTAAAAGTCTAAATATATTACTCAAAACTGTTAACTACATTCTCAAACCCATTATGAGAGAGATAAATATAGATATAGATTACCAGGCCATAAAATATTCAAAAAAGGAAAAACTATGAAATAAATATTTCCCATAAAAAAAAAACTTTGACATTGTCAATAAATCTATACAATAACCTATTTATTCAATTGACAATTTGCCAAAATACTAATTTGATTCAAAGGATTGTTACATGGCCTATGAAAGTAAAATGAATGGAATATGGCATCAATTTATGAATGGGCTAATAAATATAAATAATAAATAATAGGCCCCAATTGTTTTATATAATGCTTACAGTTTAGACAGGACTTAATTTTAGTTAATTATACGAAATTTAGTTTATTCCGCCTATGTTATTGTTGTTTATGCATTCGAGGTGGTAGGAATTTTTATTCTTTTTGATATATAATATAAACAAAGAACTTAAAACGATAAAAAATATTTAACTTCAAGGAATAAATTATAATGGAGTTTTTTTATATATTGTCTTAAAAGAATACATTCGAACTTAGATTTAAATGGATGTAAGTAAAAATTTTTATTTTGGTTAAAAATGATCTGTGTTAATTTATCTATTATTGTTTTTTGTGTTGCAGTATCTAGGTTCCTATTTAATAGTCTTAAATGAGTTACATAGCTACATATTTAGGGACCCAAAGAAAGGGATGCAAAAGAGGGGTGCGGCATCAAAGGGGTAACTTTTTTAACCCTTTAGTTTTTACAGCACACGCGCAAAAGGGGTCATGAGTTTGTTATCCAATAGCAAAAAAGAGTTTTGTAAATTTAGATTTTATTTGTCCGGAGTATAGTTGGGTCTCTCCGAGGGAACCGGGACAGGCTCCGCTTGACTGCAGTACTTCAACGACTGTGATGCTTACAACCTGTCTGTTATTTGCATAGCAATTATAGACTCAATCTTTTGTAATTTAACATAAAACAGTGTCTTAAAAATTTAGTTTAAACTTTGAATGGTTATGAATGCAGTGTGGATTCGGTGAGTTTTGTTTCACTTTATTTATTAATATTTTTTAAATTTTCTCTAAAATGGATATTCTGTATTTATTTGTAACTTTGTAACTTTTTTAGGGCTATCTGCAAAATAATCAAAATGACAATTTTTTTATTGTTTGAGCTTTTAGAGCTTTTACAGTTTTGTTTCAGTATTGCTTAGAATTTTTAGTTTAATTGCAATGCAATTTTGTTTGGTGGTCAATGTATCCACTAGACCTGCATTGGTCTGTCATTAATTAATTGCAATAGGCTTTTTATTTATAAAATAAATTGAGAATGTAAGATAATATTAATAACAAAAATCTACTTGTGTCAATATCAATATTACACTAACAATCTTTATTATTTAAATAGTTTCTATCTCTAACCTAGGTTGATAGGTTCCTACATTATATAAAGTAACTATTTATTTTATTGAACATATATAATAAATACACATACAAAAAACGAAATTAGTTTTTACTATTCAATATGTAAATTTATTTAGCCCACAATTATTTTTTGTTTAAAATTTATTAGAAAACTTTTAGTACCTACTAAATAAAAAAATACATATTTTTGTTAGTACCCAGTTGAAATTTTATTTATAAATAATTTCGCTACAGTGGTACAAAAACTACCTACTACTAAGTGGGTCACATGTTTAAGATTATTGGGAATACTCAAAGTAGTCAATTAAATTATTTTTTATTAAACTGGCTGGCGTTAGACCCAAAAAGTCGACCGCGTGTGTCAGGCACAGAAAGCTCATGGAAGATCATGATACAGATACAGAATTGTCGCCGCTGTTTTTTTTTGTAATTAAACTCTGCGTTATAAAATCTATGTTGCAATGCTATACGCAAGATTACTAACTGATATATGAAAACAGGGCAATAAAAACCGATTTTTCTTTACGACTGGATCTATGTATAATTTAATAAATGATTTTATTAATGAATGATGGACTCATTGTTAGCTAGCAGAATGTTGTAGGTTTAAATGTCTCTAATCCAAGGCCAAGGAAATCGACGGGCATATCTCGTATACGTAAGATTTTCCAACACAAGATTTTAACAATAAGTTGTACAAAAAATAGAAGTATTCAGGGTATACGGCTCACGTCAACCCTCCATTACAGCTTTGTCCACTCACAATGGCGATAGAGAATAAAGAATCGAGGCCATTAGGTAAATTTCCTTATTCATTTTTTTGCGTGACACCCTCGCAGCGTGTAAAAAGCGGGGAAACTGTTATTTATCATGTGGAGATGCTCTCGAGATCTCAATCTTGAGATGGCGTGAGTTTTTTGTTTAGGTTAATCCCTATCGTTCAAGGATAAAGCTTGGAAAACCGTGTAATTTTTGGAAAAACTTACAACATTTCCACCGACCTCAATAAAGTTACCTACCAATCCAATGTAATTTAATAATATTTTTACTTTTTGCAACCTTAAACAATAATGCGATTGCAGACGTTTTTGCAGATATTTCGTGAATAGGTGTTCTATAGAAAAATGATTTCAATTTGGGGAAGTTCGTGAGTCGTGCATTATTCGCGTCACGCACAGTGCAGGCGAGTGCGGCCGGCGGCAGGCAGATAAGCGTGTATTGAGAAGGCCCGCGCGGGGGTCTTATCGGAAACGGCTTAGCGTGACCCCATGCAAACTCCCTAATGCGACATTCCTCACCGGCCCTCTTGCACCCTCCGGCGATCGATCTCGATGCAAAACTGTCCTCTCGGTAGGGAATACTAGTTTTGTTACTTTCCTCTAATATCCCCTTATTACTTTAACTTTTATCTACGTATTATTTTAGCAGTTTCGTGGGATATAAACTTAGTGATTAATGTGGCTATTGTCTTAAGTTAGATATCTGTAATTCGCTGCAAAGTAATCTTATTAAAGATTCGGAGAAATTTTATATAGATTTATAAGTGCAGACAACTTAAGAATTAGCCATTAATAACAAAACCTTACATCTCTAAAAATTTCATAATAATTTTAAAAATCCCATTTATAAGCGCGATACCATCGTTTCGTAAACATTATATTCTCAAGAACGAGCTTCATTCTTTATGTATAGGATACCGACGAGCGAGCATAGAATATTTGGTGGCTGATCAAAAAGTCCAATTTGGTTTTATATGCCACTGAATATTGAGCGACGGGCCGGTATATTTTCCAGACGGAAATCCGATAGGGAATGTAAAGCGTAATAACATTATTAATGTCTTTACATCAAAGACAGTATGAAAAAATGCTACAAAAGTGTTATATGTAACTAGCACATCGATGTACTTTCAAATCGCCATAATGATTATAGTGGAAGTCGAATCCCCTTAGTTTCGAGTCTTTCTCCGACTTCGGATTAGAGAGGTTTGATATATGGCCGCGGGTGGCGGTAAATCAAATTTTGATTGCTATTTTCTTTGTGGAAAGTCGGAGTTGTCCGTTGGGAGATGTGGTGTAACGTGGGTTAACCGATCCCAGGACGATCAAACTCGCTTTATGTGTACGCTACCGCTATACGGAAATCTTTGTCATTTTTTAATTCTAATTTCAGAGTATACATACCTTGGTACATATGGGCTGTGTTGTAACTTGTTTATATTATCTGTGATTAAATAAACAAAGATACTACGGAGTGTAATTAGGATCCCAGGAGTCTACTTTTTAGCGAAATCTTAAAAATTTTTTTGCGATAAAGTTACACTGAGTGAACGTAGCAAATTGATACAAATTCTCTGGTTTACTTAGGGCTATTGAAATCAAATTTTATTGGATAAGTAGATTTGAGTGAACTCGGATGAATCGAAGCGGTCGCGGCTCGTGTGATCTAATTGTACCACTCGTCCTTCGGAGCTCGATCAAATTCCGACCTTTAAATATTTGAAATGGTAGAGGGTGGAAGGATGACCGAGGGAAATATTATTACACGTGTTTTCTATTTTTGGAGCAATTTATGCATAATTGAAGACGGAGGTTTTCTATAGTTGGAACTTTAATAAATTATGAACTACTGAAGTAGGTACCTACTTAGTTCCTTAAATTCAAATACATATATAGATTTCCTACTAATATGCAAATTCTGGATTTCATTGTGTACTATGTGTACCTACTTAATAAGCGTTACTAACGACTAAATCACTAGAAAACTTAGGCTTATCTTCATAATAAGGTAAGAAATAAATCAATAGATATATTTTTTACAAAATACTTTTCTTAACTTTATTCTAAAAAACGTATGTTAAGGGAGACGGAGAGGTTTTAGAAAACAGATAAATAATACTTTATATCAATTGAATCGTATCTAAACGATAAAGGTTTGGTCTGTACAAAAGGTGTGGGTAGGGAGTTAGGGGGATAAAAAAGGTTCCCGAAAAATTCGACCCTTTTTATACTAAATAGGCAGCTAACACGGCCTGAGTGGAGTTTCAATAGATGCTTTCTCGGCGGAAGAAGCGACCTGTAAAAAATCGAGGAGTTCGCCCTGTTACCTACATATACCTACATATAACCACTACGTGCCTCTCTGATCCTCTCGCATTTCCTTTTATTTTTTACGCGTACCCTTCGCTGAGGGATGAAAGGAATTCTTTTTAAATTGGAAATGTTTTCTAAGAGGATTACGATTTGTGAAGGTTCGCGACGATTTTTGTTCAAAGGCTCGTGTTACTGAATAGATTTTCTTGTATTTGCTATTAAATGTCGAAATATTTGACGGTAATTGAAAAATCACTAAGTGTCTGTCATAAGTTTTAAACCGGAAATTTAATACGGTGCCCGCTCCATTTATAAAATAACACGTAATAAAATGATTGTAGTTGCCCAATTAGAACCGCTCATATTTCTATAGTCAACTAATAATGCCACACACTCCCACGACACGATAATCCGAACAAAAAATATAAAGTAACAATCCAATATGAGTGACCATTACTTCGATGTACAAAAAAGAAATTGCTGACGTAGTTTTGTAAAGTCGTCTATAAGTGCAAAGAAAAAAGAATTATTTTTGCAGAGCTAAAAGTAATGTAAAGTGTGGAACGATTATTCTGGCAGTAGTGCACAATGCAGGGATTAAGTTTAAATTTTCACATCGTTTCCGATCCCCTAACATTGGACTCTGCGCAATTTGAGAGATTTTATATTTATAGACCAAGACACGATCACTTACTAGGTATTTAGGTAATTTACCTATTAGTATGTGATCGTGTACATTTAAACATTTTACAATATTCTTTCAGCTAATGTACAATACAACAGTCGTACAAAACCTAGGCAGGTAAGATAAAAATAAAATTGGTTAAATCAAGTTTTTCATTGGCACGATTTCTCTATCGGCACGGTGCGAAAACTGTGTAATTTGTTAAGTGGCTTAGATGGTAACGCATATATTATATCGTAGGTATATTCAGAAGCTTTAGGTTCGATTCTTAGTGGAACTAGAATTGCTTAGGGGTAGGAAGGTCGATCACCTATTTGCGTGGGATCAGTAAAACGTAGAAAGATGTCTAATCCCGGCTCTATCCAAGGGTCACGGGAATTGAAACATAAATAAATAATATAAGTAATCTAATTTTAAACTGTAAATGTCTATTCTTAACAGAAAACTATTCGATATTGAAGTATTTTCAGAGAATACCATGCTCCATAGCTCTTAGACTATATTAGATTTAAACCAGTAAAACCACGCGAGGGTGTGTTCGAAAAAGAAATATTTTTCTAATATTATCTACATGGGGAGTGGACGGTCCGTCGTTTTAAATTGTAATAGAGTTCACACCACACGTCACAATACTCGATGCATTGTGACAGGTGCTCAATTTACTTCCTTCAAGACGTATAAAAACACGGATGTCTATTTAACTAACACTAATTTAATGGATTACCGATGTCATATTAGGTTTTTATGGAAAGCTTATTGAGACATCTGTCAATCGACCCGAGTAACATGTCCTGTAAAAGGAATTTTATGTGATAATAAGCTCATTTTACTATTACGGCTACATCCTGGAGAACCATTACTTGCATGATGGCGGTCGTTACAAGATATGATTTTGAGTCCGCGTGTTGCCAGCCATCAAAATATTTTATTCGAACATAATGCTGAAGCAGTCTTGATTTCCTTTTAATGCTTATATTAAAGTTTCTTATATTCTCTTAATGGTTCTAATACACGAGACTAGGGATTTTGTTAAATTTGAAGTGTGTTATTGCTTCGTATTTTTTGAAAATGAAAGTGTTCTCTTTTTAAAATAAAAAGTATTAAACATAGATGATCACAGATTAGCAATAAAGTGGATAGGTATTGGGTTATTAACGCAACTGCGGAATGGCCGCGAGGCGTGACGCACTTAAAGTTTTATTGTTGTTTCACGGCGCATCCACAGCACCCACTGCTCTCACCGAAGATCATAACGTCACGCTCATTTCTACACGTGTAAAAAGTATTAACTGACAAACTTTATTATTCCTTGGTATTGTCCGTTTGCTTTTCACAATAAAGCAACTCGCAAAGTGCGTACTCAGAGCATATAAATGTATCGTAATCTTTAGGTTTAGTATAATATTGATAAGATTGGAATACTTCTACATGAAGGAAAATACTTTTAGGAGTGTGGCGGATGAGTAAAGGGTTGTGGACACATTAGCGATAAGTGATGGATGACCCTCTAACTCGGTATTGCCATTAAACTAATCATGTGTGATTTACTCCATCAGAAACTTGATATAATGAAAGACATTACTTTGCGCTACACGGTAAGTCTTCGGTGATGCTACAGATTATATATTTATATGCAAGTACAGTCCATAGCCATCTTTGCACCACTCGGTCTAAGGCGGTGAATTCAGTACAGACCTTGTACATAGACAACTACTTTTAAGTTGAAATAATACATACCAATGGCACTACAACCTTTTATAAGTCTGGGCCTTAGATTTCTATCTCTGATCTGTGATAATTTCTAATCCGCAAGGTTTTTTTGGGTCTAAGGCATGCCTCCTCCTCACGTTGATCCTTTACAGTACGAGCGACGTGTTAAAAGTATGAGAATGACAAGAATGTCTATTAGTACACAGCCAGGGACCGAACCCCAGGGTTGAGAGTCGCACGTTGAAACCACTAGATCAACACTGCTAGAATTTGAGATAATATAAATGGGCGATTTACATCTCGCTTTCAAGTCAGTTATCAAGTCATAATAAAAAAAATAAGGGTAGATAAAATAAACAAAAAATATTTTATATGTTCGATCAGTGATTTAAAAAATATTTTTTAGCATCCGCTTAAGGTAAACTTATTTACTAATTAAATCATTTATAAACGACTGAGTAATGCTGTACCTACAATGATTTTTTTATATGTAGTAGCATCTCAAAAGCTCTCATGGTTCTAGCTATTATCTATTTTATTATAATATTATAAGTGGTTAGTTTCATTTATTGCGTAGAATGACGCCACCTTAATAATCGATAAATAATCCTTAGTACCGAGTGACTAAGTAGCCGTATAACATGATCCAATAGGCAGCTAATCTATCATTTCCATTATCATAAAGAAGCGTTAAGAAATATCTGAAAGCGAGGTCTTGATAAATACACCAGTGATGACTTGGCGCTGTTCAGCCGTGCGAGTCTGACTACGGGGGAGGATGTCACAAATTGCCCCACACAATTTTACGTAAATTGTTAGCAAATCAAACTTAGGAATTCGATTTCGTGATTGCAATCGCACTTAATACAGTTTTGGCCTTGTGGCTTGTCGTGTGTTTAAATTCTTGGTTTAATTTAAATATGGGTAATAACTTTATGTAGGTAAACATCATCAATAAGTTTTCGACATGTATCAAACACATAGGCAAGATCACTAAAACCTATAAGGGTTATAGCGCCACTGGATTATTTGGCTTATACATATAGGAATGTAAATAAGACAGTTTTTTTCTACGTATATTTATCTGGCTGGAGAGTGGGGTCCGCGCAATCCATTAGAGATGAAAAAACACTTGAAATTCAGCCACTCATACAATATACATCGCGGTTGAAACATGTTTTTTGTGGACAAGCTGAACTGCTTTTTCCCAGCGTTTTTACCTGTCACACATTAATGTTTAAGTAAAATTTTGTTTGTTGTTGGTTTTTAAGGTGCTCTTAAAGGGTTCATACATCACACTCGTATCTATTTAGCAGTCCATACTTATGTAAAGGCTAATTTGTGTTTTGATTACCAAAATTCATAAAAATCTTGAAAGATAATTAAATAGATTTTACAAGCACGCAGTATGGAACACAGTGTAAATGGTACCTAGTATTTTGGTAACAAATAAACTATATTATTTACTTAAATAAAATATCAGGCACAGCTCCATACTCTTATTATTCTTCGCATAAAGCTGGGTACATTTGACCCCGCGTCGTCAAGGGATTTTGTGGTGTCGGAAAAAATTGATGCGACTTATCCCGCGTGCGTGTTTTAACTTCGCTTCGCAATGTTTCTTTTAGTTTATGGTTTATTTATTCACCAAGATGTGTTCAAATAGTCTTTGTTTTTATACTTTAGTAAATAAATAACTGAATAAAAATGCGATTTAATTTACCAATCCATTAGGTCCTTTTCACTACTAGTACTTGCAAATTTCTGTGACGAATTTTTATTAAGACCATAATATCCTGAAATAAGTAATATTTTATCAGAATACAGTGACGTAAATTCTTCTATTATTTCCTACCTACACTAGTACTGCATCGATCCATAAGTCCATCTTAGCATTCACTGCACCGCGCTTATTACGCATTCAATGAATAGGGACTATTCGGGGGAAGTTCCAACTTGTGTCAGCGAAACGTGCGTATCGAAAAAATCAAACATACCCAATATAATGAATGAAGCTTTATGTGCAACATTCGAATGATTCTTCATCATTAAACTCAGTTTTTGGAACGAAGTTACTTATCGCGCGTTGTGAAAGACGTAAAAAATTCTTACGAAAAGTTGTCACGACACTTTTTTGCTATTTGCTATTGTAATACACCGGTTCTCGTCCGATCACCGAAGTTAAGCAACGTCGGGCGAGGTCAGTACTTGGATGGGTGACCGCCTGGGAACACCTCGCGATGTTGGCTTTTTTTTTCGTCGTAAGATTAGTGTCGAGAAAATCTATCATACTGTTATGATACCAATTAACATATAAATTAATCGAAAGGAATTTCGTTCCATCCGGGTGTCCCTTGACACCTCTAAAGTTTTTTACTCTTCATAATTGTAATCTACGCTGATACGAAGCATGCGTTATGATATCGGATTGCGGTCAACTACGTGGCTGGGCGTCCGTGATCGTTTAGCTATAACGAATGGCTGTTAATGCAGTTTTATGTGCATGGCGCCTATGAGATATCGCAACCCAGCTCCTACATACCTACCGCTCCATACTGCCGCCTACATGCCCATGTCTCGACGGAGAAAAACTCCCAGATAGAGTTCTCATAAGCTGATTAAATACGCGTGTTGAATTCAGAATTTGATATTACCTTTGCGTTCATTTTAAGATTGAAATCGTATGTTTTATTCCATACAATTTCCGTTTATATAACTCTTGATGTTTTAATATTTAATGTTGGATAAGTAATAGTTAGATAACGTGAATTGCTATTTTAATGTATATACGCTTTCCGTTTGATATATATTAATTTTTATTATATACCAGACGAAGATTAAGATAAAAAGGAGGAATCGCAAATCGTTTAGTGCCACACTATTGATCGACAAAACGAGCGGACACAACAACTCCTCAGCCAACGTTCAACAAGATCCTTGAACAGATTGCGCCTCTTTTTTATTGTATCAAAGTATGAAGATTACAAAAAAGTCTATTAATCAATGAGGCATCGCGATTTATCTATGCTAAAACAATTGTTTTGTGTAATTTTTTTAGAAAATTACGTAACAAATATGATGAACCGCCATTACAATATGTATGCCGTTATACTCTGTTACCATTTTGCAATTATGTTGGTCATTAAACTAACATAAAACATATTTATCCAAATAACATCCTTTTTATTGTAATGAATACAATTAAAGTAGCATGCATAGCAATTCTTTTGACGATGGAACTAATTAAAGGCAATATAAAATTCCTGGGTTAGAATCTAGATGATATTTATGCAGTGTATGGACGCGGGTCCTTTGCGGCGCCGACGTCACCTGTCATCCATCAGTCTGCGGGCTGTGCATGCGCATACCGCGTACGTTCGCCTACAGCACACATGCGCAGATGCGGTAAACAAATTCAAATTTAACGGTATCGTGTGGAATGCAAGAAAAGTTTGCATTCCAATGTAGATGTCCGGAGCCCGGATCGGTGACGGTTGCGAAACATAAAAGGGATACAAAATTTGAATGGAATGCCAGATGCGGAGCGAATGATTATCATGATAATTGCCTAGGTCAGCTATGTCCGTCAACGTCTCCAGGGCTGTATCTGTACTAAAGGTGTGTTTATCACTGGAGTATTGTTTAAAATTAACAATTCACAATAAAAATATGGCGCATGGCTTTGAACCCCTTAAACAATTGAATAACTGATAATATTACATGCCTGATGTAAAAGATATTGTCTCAGTTACCAGTGGGTCCCAGTGAATTAAATTCCCAAATCATGATGTTCTAATTAATTTCTATGGGGTTAAAAAGCATATGCCACCACATTATTGCATGGAACACCATTTCTGACTGATAATTATGTAGATGGAGCCGTGATTCGACGAATTTACTAATGGTAAATTCGTCGAATGTAATTAGAAATATGTATCAACTTAATATCATAATTGTTACTGTGTTCTCATAAAAATTGAGTTTCATGTGAATACTGGCCTAAGCTTAGTTTGTCATCAATATGCTGATGAAGCCGGCTCTGCGTTGTCTAAATTAGCATACGTATTCAGAGGCGCCGACGGACTCGTTTCTATCGCTACCTTCAAAGGGAACTAAAACAATCTCGTTTAAACTCAACATTCTATTATACAGTGCTCAAAACTGTCTATGATCAAAATTAATTAGACCAAATAAAAAATACGATATAGTAAGAATACATTTATCAAATAAAAACGCTTTCTTTGCCAATTAAATGAAATTGTGTTTTTAAGTACGTTTAGAATTAGGTAAATAGTTATCTACAGGGATGAAGGTACTGAGCTAGACTTTAAAAAATAATATAAAATTAATCAATAGAATCTGAGTTTCTTTAGAGATCTTAGTGAACAAAACTCTTTTCTAAAAACCTTAAAAGTTGTGTCTATGTATTAAAAATAACAAAACAAATTCGGCAGTTATTACTAAATTCGCAGTTGTTTTTTTTCATTTTAATAATATTCAATACACCTATTAAATATGTCAATATAGACATTGGTATTTAAGGTTTTAATGTCACAAAAAAGCGGTTGAATTATTAAAACTATTGGCTAGCCTTAATTATAGATTGCCTGTTGCAATTTCGAACTATTTTTAGCTTAATTAGCATGGATAATACCAGCTGTGTCAGCTTAACAAAGAAATAACTGTACTTTTAACACGGTACAATAAACTCGTGCAAATATTCTTTGTTCTCGTGAAGTAATCATATTTGAAGCGCATTATTTATCATTAATTAGGAGAAAGTTGTTGCCACTTCGCAAAAACACATTATATCGTTTAATGCGAGCACGTAAAGGGCAAAACAACGGTAATTATCACTGAATATATTCTTTGTTTATAGTTATTATTCCTAAAATAATTATAGAATAGAATTTTGAGACTATTAAGGAATCATGTTAACGGTTTGCAGTGCAAGCTATACAAGTTTTTACAATTTTATTAGCTTTGCTGTTTATGGCCCAAATGTTTTGTTAATATAAGTTGTGTTAAATACAGATATATGAATAATTTTGTATTACGCACATTATAATGAATGTAACGCCTGTAGAATTTACATTAAAAATATCTCTCTGAAGACATTCAGAAACGAACACACACTTTTTTTAGTTATATAAGTTGTGTTACATACAGCCTTGTGTGAATAAAATTATGCACATTATAGTTAATGTAACGCCTGTAGGATTTACATTAAAAAATATCTCTCTAAAGACATTCAGAAACGAATACAGACTTTTTCCTTCTATTACTACGTGTATGAGTAAATAGTTATAATACATATATTGTTTAATTTACAGACTAAAGTACTATTTGAAAATATAGTTTTGCGAGAGTGTATTAGCGTTTTCCTATTGAATTAATAAAAGAAATCAATTGTATAGAGGTAGTTGTGTGATTGTCAAAGTCTGGGGGTCTCTCCCCGTCACATTGTAGGGACCCTTCGTCTGGTCGTCTGCCGGATTGCAATACATTCTATAAATGTAATTGAGGTATTTTATTTATTTCCAGTTTGGTATTTTAAAAGGTATGTATTTAAAGTGAGCATTTTGTCATAAAGATTCTATTACAATAATGCCAATGTTAGTTTGTTTTTTGGGTTTACAACTCAATTGTTTTATTGGTTTAAAATCATTTCAACAATTTCCATATCAAAATTTTCAAAAGTGAGTCACAGAGTTTTTAAGTTACTTTATTGATTTATATGCTTTTGAAATAATTTCTTTTGTATTATAGTGGTGACTAGAGTTTATGTTATTAATCTTTACTTTATTCGTCTTTATTATTGTATGTACGTGGTTTAATATTTTACGGTTCTTATACTTTCATACTCACATTTCTTACTTTACTGCGTGAGCGATATCGATATATTTTTTTTATAGAAAAATAATTTATTGATCAGCCATATTATCGCAACGTATTGTAACGTAAATCTGTAGACTCGATAGAAAATAAGAATTCAGGAAATAAAAGCAGCGAAACTGACTCAATAAAACAGTCATTTAATTGGGGAACAATATCGAAAAGTAATTGTAAAAGTAAGCTCGCGGTGTTTGCTTACGGAGTTTACCCCCGGGGCCACAATTTAATTACCAAATGGATTGTTATGTGACCTCTGAAGCATGTACACTTGCTAACAAGCTTCTTGTACAGTTGCCTAATTGCTTTCTCTAAAGATTCAACTTTAACAGAGTTACCTCTCTGTTTGAGGGTTTATTTTTATTTCGAAAGGAATCGCTTATCTTAACAAAACAATCATAGCTTTTGTTTAGGCTAGTTTGATAATTTGACTTTCTTTTAATTCCTTTTATGCAATCTGGAATTACCAAATTTGATGACACAATTTTTATCTACTTGTATAGTAATATTATTTAAAAAAACGCGGTCATGCGTGAAGGGAAAAAAAGAAAAGAAATTTTCCAGAATGCGAAATTGTAAAACAAAAAGCTTGGCTATTAAAAAGTGTGGCGGAGAGTTAATTGCCAGTACTTCTCTTCCAATCTACGCCCTGGATTTGGGAACTGGCAGTAAATGTAAAATTAGAAGCATTTAATATGTAATTCTTTTTGACGTTCATAAGTGTACATTCTGTTACCTAAATGAGTTGATTGCTGCGTCTGAGTGAAAATTACTCTCTTGTTTTTCCTAAAATACAAACCTAAATGTTTACCTCAACGGTTCTCCTATATAAGAAGTCACTAACAATGGTCTTACTTATAAATTCGGTGCTTAAGTTATGTCGGAATTGTATGGCTATTAAGTTAAGAAATAGTTTTTATCAACCCGAAAGGCGGAACGTGTTTTAAGAATTAATAAAATTCTTCTTATTGAACTTTCCAACACAATGTATGGACAATTGGTTTTCCACGCTAATGAGCGAATAATTGAGACTTCAATACATCATTAATATGCATGAGGTTAATGTTATTTTGTCGTTGGCTTGATGGACGATGCGAATAGAACAATCGAACTACGTAATGTATGACTTCATCGACACTTTCATCACCCATTGTTTTAGCAGTTTTACACGTATTTATGTGATGAAGTACCAATAAAACACGAAAAGATCACTTACACTGAAGTAAAACGACAATTATTTTTAATAATTACAACAATACATAGCTCTTTACAGCATTATCTATGATCTCGAGTCGACTAAAGTGTTACATATAATTGTGTTGACAGCTGCCATCTCTTCGGTCTCTTGTGATGTCGACTAACCTTTAAAAAAAAATGTTTTGCTGAGGGATATGTTTGGGCTTATTCTGTTCTATGTTTCTGACGTTCATAGTCAGTGTTTGTGTAATTAATACACGTTCTAATGATATGCGTATCAACGTTATTAAACACTACTGTTTTAGTTGAGTTTAGGAATTTTTGACGATTTCAGGAAATAAATCTTTAATTCTAATGATGTAGGGGCGGCCTACCATGTTACGTCTTTATAAAAAGGTTAACGATGTTGGTAATAGTAAGAACAATCATCCTCCCTCGTTATTTTAAACAATTCAATAATGAGGCCCGCGGGCCCTGAACAAAGGGAATATAGGGACTGTTCTAATGAGGTATGGGGGGAGAACGGGCAGATCAAACACTATTTGCTCTGGGCTACCATTTACGATTGGATATTTTAGAAATTTAATGTCGAATAGACGTACGACAGTCAATTATTTTATTTCCTAGTATTATTTTTCCAAGATCATATTATGAAGATCAAGTCATATAAATAACAATTCCTTTCGTGTACAGTAGATATATATGATAAATAACCAATATTACAGTTTTCTTTAAACGCGTGCTTTACTTAACTAAAATGCGGTTTAAAATCTAAGTTTCTATATAACTAAACCCCCGTTTTAAACTACTATATATCATATGTAATCCTTATACTATTATCTATAAGGAGTATTAACCCTTGCGCAACACTGGGGCGCTGTACATTAGCATATGTAAGGTGTATCCGCGAATCAAATTGTAAAATGACACTTGATACTTCGCTCATCCCATTGCGCAAGTCTGACTCAGCATCGGCCAATCACAGAGGCCTGTATGTAAATCGCATGTAAATGTATATTCAAATCAGTTTAAAATTACACCGCGCATGCACGGGGCGACGTTTTTTATTGGCGTTTTGCTGAGGGTTAAGTTTGGGCTTTGATCCACGAAGGGATGTACCCTAACCCTTTGCAACCCTTTTTTGGCAGATGTTTTTTATTCGGCACGAGAGCGTCACTCGCGTCGCGTGCGCTTAGGAAGTGATTTGAGACACGCGCACCTGGAGTAGTTTTTTTGTGAGCTTTGTCGTGTGTTTGTCCTTTTGCGAAAGTTAGGAAAATATGTGAATAATATCAGGCGGTTTGTGTATCATATGTAAGTATCAATTACGATAATGTGTATTATTCTGATGTGTTAGCTAACAATTTAACTAATTTCCTGGCAATGAGGCGGGCGACAGCTAATATTGGCAAAGTGGCGCGTCCGTAAAGGAAGGTGCGGTCTTCGACACTTTATACAGCAAACAATATAGAAAGCTCAAGAAATAACCATGATATGTATACTTTTATTGGTATATTTAATATAGTACTGATCGCTGTTAGACTTTTCGACAAATGGTTAGCGGTGGAGGATATAACTCTGAAGTCTAGGGTGCTATGGCCTTAGGGTTCCTGGTGAAATAATAATTGTTTAGGATTTGTTTGGTTAGAGACACAGTATGGCACATTCAAAACAGACTATAAACATAGGATGTGTTTTTCGATCTCAAAGATCACTCTAAAACAGAAGTTTAAATTTAGAAACCGTGCGAATACTTACTTCTATCAAAATTTATTAGTATACAATTAGTTATGAATAATAACTGTAAGTAATACCAATTTCTTTGACGCAAATAAGGAGGTCCTACTTTGCCGCTTGATATGCAGTTTTTACTCCCTTTTAAGCTTATAAGCAAATAAATATGGCATACAATTCATGTATATAAAATTTTATTTAAAAACAAAATAAAATGACGCAAATTCATAGTACTATATGACTTAAATGCGGATCTCGGAGCGGAAATGGATGAAGCCATTGCGCACACCCTCCCGTGATCTATGTGTGAGGGAAGCGACCACCGACGATTTCAAACTATTATGATGACGTAACACTTCTTTTATTTCTATAAAAGCAGATAACATGCTAAAACAATACACTAACTGCCTTATATTATGACTCCATTCTGGTTTCTTCTATCTATGTTTGCCATATGATTTTTGATATTTTGTATGATGATTTGATATTTTAAAAGAGTACCGAGAGTTTTTTACGCCGGCTTTTTCTCTCGGCCTCTGTCTTCTTTGCCGATGAGTATAGATGTCTACCGATACAAATTTAATGACGTGGAATAAGTGATACCTGTATCTTATATTCAATAATAAACATTTTTTTTTAAATAGTTTTTTACACTTGCAAAGGTCTCAAAAAACTACTCCAGGTGTCTCAACACCTGTAATCTTGTATAAATGTAAGTAAGTTTGTATAAATGATTAATACTTCATACTTTTCTAAGTTTCCATATAACTTTAGTATCATAAGCAGTCGCACGCTGCTTTCCCTCGAACCTGAAGGAAGGATCCTCGATCAGTCGACCAGCTACTCCGAAGACCACAGTCGAGATAGATAGAGTATGGAGTAAGCGTGAAGAGTCACGCGGAATTTTTTTTTTAATCGCGTGATAGGTGATTTTCGACCAACTG